>NC_137178.1:36102700-36700200 GCF_951804945.1 Podarcis cretensis
ATGATAGCCATGTTCAAATATATAAAAGGATGTCACATAGAGGAGGGAGAAAGGTTGTTTTCTGCTGCTCCAGAGAAGCGGACATGGAGCAATGGATCCAAACTACAAGAAAGAAGATTCCACCTAAACATTAGGAAGAACTTCCTGACAGTAAGAGCTGTTCAAGAGTGGAATTTGCTGCCAAGGAGTGTGGTGGAGTCTCCTTCTTTGGAGGTCTTTAAGCAGAGGCTTGACAACCATATGTCAGGAGTGCTCTGATGGTGTTTCCTGCTTGGCAGGGGGTTGGACTCGATGGCCCTTGTGGTCTCTTCCAACTCTAATGATTCTATGGCAGGCAGCAGTTGTGGAAGCTCAGGCTCGATGATCTGGGTCTGCGCTTCCAATTCTATGATTCTATGGCGGGCAGCAGTTGTGGAAGCTCAGGCTCGATCTGGGTCTGCGCTAAGAGACAGCCAAGGTGGTCACTGGTCTCTTCAGCAGCCTCAGCTTTTGTAGTTGGAGTCAATCAGGACCATGCCCTGCCAGGCCAAGTGGGGAAAGGCCTGCAAGGCAGGGAGCAGGTCTTCTGGGACTCGCAGCCACTATTTTGGGGTAAGTGATTCATAAATGAAATAAGTACAATAAAATAAATATAGGCCAATGGGTTAACCGTCTGTCAGAGTTTAACTTTAAAATTGTTGCAGGGGTCTGGCTGGAGGAAACAAAAGGCTAGGCATAACATTGTCTGAGTCAGTTATTGGTTAGGGTCAAGGAGCCTTGGGAAGAGAGTGTGGGGGAAGACCCAGGGGAGAAGACATACGGAAGGAAAAAGAAAGGAGTCAGAGGAAGCAACAGAAAGGCAGCAAGCAGTGGCTATCCAGAGGAAAAGAAGGCAGCAGAAGAAACACAAGAGAGCTGAAATTACCATGCAGAATCTGAGAATGCAAGTTCCAGGGAGAGAGAAAATTCTGAAGCAAGCATTCAACAAAACAAAAGCTGTGCCCATCAGCCTTGAGCAGCTGAGCTCAAGAAGCGCTGGTGTCTCCAGGGATCTGCGACTGATGGAGCCTCTTCTGTGCTGCATCTTCACCAGTGTGACCCTGACCAGAAGGAAAGCTTCAGGCTTAAACATCTGAGCAAGTTAGGATAAGGGAAACTGGCTAATAGTATAGGTTACAAAATTGACATATCTCAGGTAAAAGACATTTCCTTAATGTTTCAGCAACATCTTGAGCATATAGGAAGCAAGCACTGAACAAAATCTACTTTTAATATACAACCTGTTAAGTAATATGAATCTTATGTTGTACATAAATTTCAAATTATTAAATAATATTAGATTTGGTTCACTTTAAATAAATCTTCCTGTCTTTCTCAGGCCTGAAATCTCACAAGGGTACCTGTATTTAAAAAATAAATAAAATCAGAAATAGTTGGTAGTAGTGGACATTAAGGAATAAGCTAAGACAGTGCATTCATCACATAGGTAAAAAAGAGTAAAGGACCCCTAGATGGCGAAAGGCAAAGGGAATCCTACACAAAAGGGTGATAGGAGAAGTAGGAATCTTCCACAGGCCTAGGGTTGGCCCTCAACTATCTATGTGCAGCCTTTGCATATAGAAATGTACACATTCATGGTTCTCTTCCCATCATTGGGAGCCTTGCTTTTCCCACATTCTCCATTGTGTACAATGCACAGACAGCCCTCTGTGTATACAGTTATACACAGGCACCACACACACATTCAGCCTGCTCCTATTTCCATGCACATGTATTTGACTTGGACATGTCATGAGTGGAGCACTGGGCTATCAGTTCATAAGGGTGGCTGCTGAATACTCTCACTGTATTCTGCTCACAAAGGGTGCTCTGAGGTCTTAGCACACATAGCCCAGAGTAGATCATTAAGCCAGGTATATGGTTCATACTCCAGACCCCTTTGTCATGGAGCAATATCACATCAAAATGAATGAGATTGGTCACAAATGGTGTGCGCCATTCTACATTATAGTATTTGAAGTCCCAGTTCTGATTTTCAGCGCATAATTTTCTGGCTGAAAACACACAGAACAACTAAATAGGACATCTGTGTTACAGATAGATTTTTAAACCTTTGGGATACTTTTCTGTCCTCAAAGTACAGGTTTGAAGAACACATCAGAGAGAACATGCCGTTATAAAACTAGACAGAGAGATAAGCCACATGTAGTGACAGTAGGAGAGGTGATCTCTTACCAGAATGTCTAATAAAAAGGGAAAAATCAATTGAAAGAGGTGTACCAGACACATATTCCCAACATAGGAAGAAATTATAGATTTAAAGTGATTATCTCCATCAGCCTGTGCTCTGTGAGAAAGGTACAATTTTCAGGCACGGTGGCCTTCATGCTTCACTCTTCTCATTATTCCTGGAAGCAGTGCACTTGGTGGAGCAAGGTAATAGACCTTCATCATAGCTTTTAACCCCAAGAGCTCACCCTCAGCCTATGACAAAGTAGCAGACAGGTTAGCTTTTGCACTGTGACAAGTTTCCTCAGAAATGTAGCACATACAGTGGTACCTCTGGTTAAGAACTTAATTCGTTCTGGAGGTCTGTTCTTAACCTGAAACTGTTCTTAACCTGAGGTACCACTTTAGCTAATGGGGCCTCCCGCTGCCGCCGTGCCGCTACCACATGATTTCTATTCTTATCCTGAAGTAAAGTTCTTAACCCGAGATACTACTTCCGGGTTAGCGGAGTCTGTATCCGGAAGCGTTTGTAACTCGAAGCATTGGTAACCCAAGGTACCACTATATAATTGTTGGAGGTGGAGAGAAATACATTATGCCAAAGGCTAACATAGCACTGAAAGACCAAACTAGAGTTGAGGCAGGAGAGAATCATTGCTCAGGATTTACTTGACTTCTTACTCCAAAGCAGCCAGCTGGGCCTGCTAATTTTTTATGCTATTCCCACGTATACACACACACACACACACACACACACACACACTGAAGCTGATATTTGGGTATCATACCCTTGTTCTAATATGCCAACCTATAAGATTCTATATGGACCGTGTGTCTCTTCCCCCACCCTACCCTCAGCAAATAGGAACTATTCAGATACGGGAAATTATGCAGTTGGAAAGTGTTAACTCGTCTCCAGGCACTGCTTCTCCAGTCCCATAACCAACCCTATATGTTGCTTTGAAGTAGGAAAAAACAAGCATGAGAGAGACTGTTCACATTATCTCCCAGATGATGTTTAATTGAGCCTTAAGAATATGAGGCAGATGATCCTCTGCCTCAAATCTAACTTCAGCTCTGAACAGGGGCAGGCAAGCCCCTATTCTTAGCCTCAGGGTGTTAATTGCAAGATATTTTTTTAACCCACATAATAGCAGCTGTTATTGCAGTTCCAGGCATGGAGAGCTATCTTCCAATACAAACAGCAGTTTCAGGGGTGGGGCGATATTTTTATTGGATTCACAGAAGAGGAAAGTGTTAAACTGTTCCCACAACCCATCCCCTTAGGTCCTGATGTTGTTGTTATTGGGTGTGGGGGAGGCTGCTATTAACATTTTTTTAAAAAGTTTATTACATCCATGCAATCCACATCATACCTAGTTTACACCATCTGCAGTTCAGGATTGTTGTGATGGGTAATGTGTATGAAACTCTTTGAACGCACGCAATTCTGCTTTTGAGCAAAACAGCAGTTTCACAGGAAGTAGGGTATTTTCATTAGGAATGTGGTGGGAATTAGCATCCCCCCCCCATTCAACCAGTAAGTTAAACAGCCATCACTACTGCTCAGGACAATCACCAGCTCATCCTCCTCCCCGAGCTCAGCAGCGGTAGCACTGGTAGGGGAAAATAGGGACATTCCAGGATCAAATCAGAAGCTGGGAGCACTTTCATAATTCTGGGACTATCCCTGGAAAATTGGGACAATTGGAAGCTATGTCACTTTGGACAGGAATCAGCTGGGCTATGGAGTTCATGACTGGGCACTCCATAGCACAACCAATCCTACTGAGTCTTGCTATCACCACTGATCAGCTGATTGGCACTGACAGCAGTCCTTATTTGTTAAGGAACAATCAGGAGTTACCTTTAAAGCTCCCCATTGTTCCTTTATAGCTGCAAGTCTCCCTGCTCCACACCTGATCTCGCATATGATGTGTGGAGTAGGTGGGCGTAGTTTGGGGAGACAGCCTAATGCAGGGCCTGATTTGGTCCATGGGCCAGAAGTTCCCACCATTGTTTTAAAGCATCTTCCACACTTCTAGGTTGAGACATTTTTTCCTAGCCTGTGCATTCCTTTTAGTTTGCTAGAAAACTCGCCCTTAATTGAAATAGCATGATACATGAGCAATTAATGCTCTTAACCCCCAACAACCACCGAAAGGTCAATACAACATGACAACATAACTCCTGGTTTTAAAAACCAACATTAACCTTGACCCTGTGTGTGTTACTGCCTGCTGCTTAAAATTTATGGCAGCAAAATGAGGAGCAGTTCTTCTGCTGAATCAGCAAGATGTACTTGCAGTGTGGGCAGAAGAGTGCCTTGGCTATTTCTGAAGGAAGAGCATGTCATCTAAATTAATATAGTCGAATTGCCTCATAAGTCATCTCTACAGCTTCGTTGTGCAGTACTAGAGGGAAGACCAGAGTTCAATACAGTGCTCATTTTGCAGATGTAGTACCTATTCATCTAGCTTGGAGCTTCATATCATTTCATGCAGTCGAGCTATAATGAGAGTCAGATTAAGAGCCCTGCTTGAAGAGCACCCGAGGTAGGCCATTAAACCAGCCATAAAACTTGTGCAAACCCTTCCAGGAGCCTGCTTAATGCAGGTAGTGCCTTGGGCTGTAGAGAACCATGACAAACAAGCCCCAACCAGCCTTCCTAGGGAGAACGTCCAGAGTCCTGAACCTTTTACTAAAAGAAACATATTGGGCAATAAAATGAGTCATCTCCTCAGTAAACATCGCTGAGCTCCTAATTGGCATGGAAATCATTGTTCCAACCTTTATGCTTCAACTCTACCAAAAAAAGGGGGGGAGAAAGAAAGGCAGCATTCGCCCCCCAAAAGATGCTATCCAAGCATCTTGTCCACATTATTGTCTGCAACAAAAGAAACTAATCCCATAAATTTGGACCAGATGGTCCCAGGGACATCTCTTTTCATCCTGTCTCCACAGTGACATCCATCTCACAGCAAATGCTAGCAACTTTGCCTTTGAAGTACGTTCTAAAACTAACACAGCCAGTCTTGGAAAGCTCAGCTGAACCTGAGTTGGACTGGACCACACCAGCCTCTTCTCTAACTTTAAAGGCTCAGCAAGACAGCTAGACTAATGGCCTAGATATCACTCTGGGAACAAGAAGCAAAGAATACTTTGGCTCTATGCTCATTTCAATCAAGAGACAATGGCTTAGATCCTTAAATGTTAATTTAAGGAAGTTCACAGAAGGGAAATTTCCTGTCCCCTCCTCTCCCTCTGCAGCTACCTGTGCCTCACCTCCTAAATCCTATTTAAGGTCTACAGTTGTCCTGAACAGTGGCATACAAGGGATGGATGAATGTGTCACATTTGGTTTCTCCCTGTTTCTTATTTTCCGAGCCTTAGGTTCATTTCTCCACATTTCTGCTTCATTGTGTATGGGACTCTTGTAGTTTAAAAGGCTGAAAAATTGTCAGCCTTTTAGTGCAAATTTCTATTGATACAGTATGCAATTTCTATGCAATTTAGTTTGATGTGAACACATTTTTGCAAGCAATTTCCCCCAATAAGGTTCGCTTTCATTAATAGATGTATTTTAATCCACACTTTCCCATAACATGTCGGTAAAAATTATTTGGCTGGGGAAACCATGTCACAAAATCTGGAGACAAGCGGATTTTGAAGGTTAGCTTTTTCTGGTTTTCATATTGTATTGCAAAGTGCAAATCAGGTCAGTTCACATGAAAATCAGACTTCCTCTCCTATCCCTAACTGAGAGAGTGCAGAGTCACCCAAAATCAGGTGGAGGAATACCATCCGCAGCACGGAACCCCAGACAATGTCTCTGCACATTCAGAGTACCAGGAGAGAGTGGTCCATTAGGGTGAAAGGCATGCTACCCCACCCATCTCGGTCTCCTCTCAGCCAGCCCCCACCTGCTTGCCTTCTTACTTATAACTATTCCAGCATTGGCTGTCAGCTTCCTTCTCCTCAGTCCAGTGTGGCCCTTGCAGAACTCAGCAGGGAGGACAGTGGGGACAAAATTAGAATTAGTTGGCTCTGCCTGTCATTGGCTGTGGTTGCACAAGTCATTAGCTCTGGCACCGCCTACTTTGGTCTCTCAGCCTTATACCCCACCAGCCTTTACTGCAGAGCAGGAAGCTGCCTTACACTGATCCATCTAGCTCAATACTGCCTACACTGACTGGCAGTGGCAGCTCTCGAGAGCTCTCTCCCAGCCTTCATGGAGGTGCCAGGGATTGAATCTGGCACCTTCTGTGTGCAAAGCAGTTGCTCTAACCACTGAGCTGTGGCCCTTCCCCAGCAAAACTTATTTATTTGGTGACACCCAAAGTGGCCTGATAATTTCATAATGTGTGACTTACTATTTATTCTGAAGAAAAATGGTTAAGTTTCATTAGTCTGTCTATATGAAACCTAGAAATAAGGAGCCTAAGGTGCTATTCTTTGTGAATGAATATTTCTTCCACTGTAAGCTAAAAGTCTGTCTTTAAAAAAAAAAGCTTATGGCAGAGAACAGGAAAAGAAGCTATTTAACAAACAAATTAAAATGATACTGAGATTATCTGACATAAAGGACAAAAAAACAACAACCAAACCCCTGGAACCCATTCTCTGGATTTTTAAACATTATCAGCTAGTAAACATGGATATTTTGAAGCCTAAGAGGGAAATGAAGAAATATTACTAGGTTTCCTGACCCATATCAGGTGAACATGAATTGTTTGGAAAACCTATTAAATGTGGCACATAGTTATTTATAGCAAAACCAGCTCAAACAGAGTTGCAGTAATCAATTCTTACAATAACAGACTCATAAATCAAAAGAGCAGCAATGCCATGAAACAAATCAGGGCTACGTTTTGTTAATGAAGAGAATGGGGTTTCTACAAAATAGGATGTTAATGCAAAATCCATAATCGGGCTTTCCTCACACACCACTGCTACTGGAATGGGATCTATATGTCTCCTTAAAATGCAGCTCCCAAATGTGAAGCAATTATAATCGTCTCCACACTGAGATTTATTATTTTGAAAGTGTTGTCCATTGCTGCAGTGTGTTACTGCTTGCATTCCCAAAGAGATTGTGTGGGGTGTGGACACAACCGTCACTGCATGGATTCTGGTAAAATAAGCAAACATGGAATCTATCCTGATTGCTTTTATAACCTGGGTGATTAGATTTGTGTTAGTTTTCAGGATCAGACTTCCAAGCAAGCAAATACATGTAAATCACCCATAAAAGCAGGCTACACAAATGAGCCAGCTCTGTCCCCAGATAAGAAATCAGACCAAATCTATGCATAACGGACTGTGTGGATAATAAAGGTTGGTAACCTTTTTGGTCTTAACAATTGCAATTAACAGTCATAATTAACAATTTCTGGGGAAAATTTTGCTCAGGAATCAGAAAGCCTCTGCCAGCTATCTTTTTAAATCAATAATCTAGCAAGAAAAGGTTTTTAGGGCAGTTTTAGAATTACGTGCATTTTGAATGCATTTAGGTTGAAACATTTTCCATCTCTGCGTGGCATTTTCATCTACACCCTTCTCCATAGTGAAAAATGGACAAGAAGCATGAAAAAAAAAGTTACATGTCAAGTCTACTTCATATGAGCATACAGATGATGTGACCAGTATGCAAGAGATGCCATTGCAAAGTGCATAAAGGAATCCAAAATGGGCATTATTATTGGCAGTGGATGAGAACACAGATAAAATTCAGCCTCACTTACTTAAGAAAATACAAGTATGCTCCATGGGAAATTTTACATGTGGAAAACAATGTAAACTTCCTTAGTCATTGGAAACAGTTAATGGTTTCTGTGTAGCATAAGCATGTGTAGTAAACTGGGATAATAAGTAGCATGAAGGTCTACAAGATTTCACATAGTGATGCTGGCCCATTAGAAGTAGGATAACATTGACCAGAACCGACTAGGTTCCACCATTCTGTCTTAAAAAGCATTTCAACCTGAAAAGCATTTCTCCATCTTTCTCAAAAACAGTCTTTCCCCTCTCCTTTCCTTTCTTTTTATGTGTATCGTCTGCTCCGGTGAAGAGTTTTGATGAACTCAAAATCTTGCTAACTTCTTTGTGACCTTTTCCTTGGTACTGCAGGTCTAGTTTCACCCCAAGAGTTCAAGAACTCAAGTTCTACTAATTTTACCATTGGGTAGAATATCAGGCTACAGCCGCGGCATCTCAAAAACCACAGAAGGCGCTTAGGAGCAAATTCATTGATATTGGAGCTTTCACATGAAAGTTAGATGGTGCTGTTCACTGGCTGCCCTGCCATTATTCATTCCCTGCAGAGAGCAGCCTTCAGCCCAGAATTAGTGTACACAATGTTGTTTGTTGTACATTTACTTCACCAGAAAACCATTTTCTCTCTTCTACATAGTCTGCTCTCCTGGAGAAAGAAGTTTTATAGTACGTTGGAGGATTTTGTTTTATTTTTGAACGTGGGCAGTCCTGTTTCCAAAATATCCATATAATCTAGAAAAAGAGACACTTTAATGCAAAAACATATTTCAGCTTCCCTAATAACATTTCTCCTTTCCCTGCAGAAATTGTTTTTATTGATTCTGAATCTTTGTGAGCTTAGCATTCATAAAAGAGGCCAAACAGGTAGTCGGCAGGTACACAACTTAGGTACATAACATATTTAGTGCAGGTTGTACAAGGTAATAATAATTCCCAGGGTTGTCCCCCCACAGTGTGCCATAAGCCCTTTCTCATTCAATAGATATTGATCCAGTGATAGAGAATCTGAAATCATCCAAAGGCTGTTATGACAATGGCTCCCAGGCTGTCCTGAAGGCCCCTTCCCCCTTCCCCAATTGAAATAATGGCTGGGGGGGAACCATTCATAATTAAAAGGGCCTCTATTTGGTTTTATTAAATTTATATCCTTCCCTTCCTCACAAAGGAGCCCAAGGCAGCAAACACATCAGTAATAAAGCAATAATTAAAAACAACAATATCCAGAACAAAATAAAAACATACTAAAACCCTTTGAAAACAATTAAAAACAGTTAAAACAATTTTAAAGCATCTTCATGAAAACACTGTGTGTGATATGATATGTAAGCCCCATTCAGGTCTTCAGATGCAATTCACATACATAGGCAGAAAAACAGCAGAGTCCATCCTTCACACTACTTATATTGGTTGAACATCTGAACAGAGCCACCACACATACAGTTACTTGCATGTAGGGTTCTGCCCATGAAACACATGACCTATTTTGAGCATGGCTCTGTCCAACACATCAGCATTTCTATCAGCGACTGAGATGGGCAAGAGAAGCTTGACAATGGAACCAACTACCTAAAGGGGGATGAGCTCCCCCTCCTTAGACAGCCATCTGTTGGTGATGCTCTAGCTCTGGATTTTCGGCATCAAGCAGGGGAGGAGACTAGGCAGCCTGTCCAAATTTATGATTCTATGGCAGTGACAATCACTAAAAAGGTGGTGCCAGAATGCACAGTGCAGTCCTGGGAACCAGATAAAGGTAGCACTGAGCACAATTTTCCCACTGTGAAAAAGGAAAGGATTTCCCCTGTTTCATATGTAGGATGGGCTAAATTTTGCTAACCTCCTTCTCAAGGCAAAGAGCAGCTCTGGAGGAGTGATTTTCAACAGGACTCCTGCAGTGAAGGAAAGCGTGAAACTCCTAGTCCAGCAGTCTCCATAATTGTTGGCTTTCCCCAGTAGCTGTCATCTGCATTTTTAAAACTGTGGATGTGGAATACAAATGTGCATTTAGCGTCACATCTACTTGGGCTCACAGACGACAGGAAAGAGGGCGACTTTTTGCTCTCGGGCAATTACCCTTGCAAGGGCTTAGACCTGCCAAATTTCCAACAGAAGGTTCCTGTTTTGTAGGCAACTTAGAAAGCCATACAGCTAGACTCACCAAGAAATGGTGGCTCTATTGGACAAGTCAGGGTGTTGTCGAATGAAGTAGTTCCATTAGCACAGGGATTGTCATTTGCACAACAGAACTTCCTTTGCTCCTCTCTCTGTGCACCCCTGCACCTTCCCCACATCTTCTCCAGAGGGTTAGAGAAACCCTCAGAACAGATTTAGAGGGTGCAGGGGGGCGGGAAAAGTTCCAGCCAGAAGTCCTTGCAGAATGTTGGATATTTTTGCTAAAATATATTTGAGTTGAAGGTTGTACAGTTTGTAGTGTCCCTCCCCCTTTCCCTCCTCCATTCATTGGAACCATCATCTGAACTCTGAATGGGTATGAATGAGCAACAAATGGATATGTGACATTCAGAATGCTGGGCTCCTCCAGATGCCCTATTTACTAAGCATTCATCCTGATTTGCTTGCACAATGTTTATGGGGAGGTTAGATGATATCCAGTCTTTATTGAATAGCCTGTCATATTTGTTTGGTGAGGAGCTACACCACAATGAGTGCTCATCCTTATTTTCTTGCATGTCAAGGCCCCGAGCCTTCCCCCATTTGTTGAATAATGAAACACATGGACACTAGTATTTTAGGTTAATGGGCTAAAAAGGCCACAACTTTACTGGTTGCAGAATGTGAGTGGCATTGGCTTAGGCATAGGAATTGAACCAACTATATCTGATTCCTTCTGTGCCATGTAGGTAGTCTAGTAAGGGTCAACCACCAGCAGGGGGAGCCCTGTTGATGTACATCGGGGGTCGGCAACCTGTGGCCCATGGGCTGCAACTGGCCCACGGGGGCAGTTTAACCAGCCCACGAGACACCCCCGAATCGAGACACCTGCTTGGTGAGTCCCCGCATGCTGCGCTAAACCGGCGTGGCACGGAAACTCGCTTCCACGGTGCCAGAAATCACACATGCGCAGACACCGGAAATCACGCATGTGCAAACGATCCAGCCCACTGAGAAATCTGCACAGGACTTGACAGGCCCAGGCAGGTAAAACCTTGCCAACTTCAATGTACATCAACTGAGAGCACCTCCAGGGTCCCCAATGGGGTCATGGCATGGCCCTAGCCCATACCCAGGCTTTGGATAAGATCCACACCCCTGGATCCCTTTAACAGAATACCCTTAAAGAGGAGGGCCAGCTGATGACCGCAACCTCCCATCACTTACCCAACTGCAAAAAGTCTGCTTTTTTAAAGTGGATTCGTTATGCTTGGGAAACAGAACACTTTGATTGCAAAAACTTAAATTTCCCAATATGCATTAGTAACCCTTCTGCAAAATATTGACAAGGCACACTTATTCATAAATCTGGCATTCATTTCTGTACAAGAAATGAATGAAATAAATTGCCTCCATTTGTTCAGTTTTTAAAAATTTCTTATGAAATGAAACCCTGGTTTTCAGTTGAACACCCCCTGCCAAATTTAGGCTTCCTTGTAGAAAGACTTATAGGATTCTACACAGCTTCCTGGCAAGGCTCTTAATACAGGCCTGCAGCAGATTCATCTAAGGCCAAGGAAAAAAAGAGAGAGAAGAGTTTGTGTTGTGCTTATGGGGACAGTGCGCAGTAATTCACTATGCCTAAATACCACATAACAGTTCCTGGTGGCAACTGAATTTTAAAATATGAAGACTTTTTAATGGGCATTTTTATTTTTAGCAAAAATGCATTTCTGTATAACTTGTTTTAACTGTATACATGTATATACATATTTAACACATCAACAGTACAAGAGGAGCTCAATTAAAAGCTTTACAATTAGAAGATAAATATATTTCATTTTTTTTACATAATGTAAGTAGTGTACAACCAGAAACTGCTTTAGATGCATATATAGATTCTCACCCATCCTTGTCATACTTTTAGGGCTTTCCCACACTTTTTGGAGGTATGTAGAGCATTTGTTCAGGAATCTGGAATTGGCCTATCATGTTATTCTCTTCTGTACAATTAGAAGTAACAGCATCACCTTCAGCACTATCTCCAAATTCATACAAAAATCAAACAAATCACCCAAAAAAGACCAATTTCTGCTCCCATAACTCTTATTCCAGCCACTTTGTCAGGTGTGTGAGCGTTTGAATAGCTGCTGGATGTTTTGAGCAGGCATCACTGCTAGCCATCAAACAGCAATACAGTAAAACTTAATTGCATATTTATTACAGTTATATGTCCAGGAAATGGGTCTAATAAGGGTCAAAAAGAGTGCTTCATCCATCTGTGGATCAAGGAAATGATGCTATTCTACCCTTAGTTCAGGACAATTCCATGGCTATTTCATTACACTATTATATATTTACTTTAGACTGAAATTCATTTTGTTCCTGGTTTCCTACACCACATCAGAGCTGTCCCTGAGGGTTCCAGTCTTGCTTGCTTTTTAAAAGAGATGCCTGTACATGGTCCTATTTAAATTAAGATTCAAAGGGGGAAGGGAATGGGCTGAGATGGATTTCTCCAAAACTACAGGTGTATATCACCCATTTCCAATAGCAAACAGATCCAGGAGCACGTTAAAGGAACTGCAGAGCATCATGTTCGTAGGCCCTGTATGTGTCGCACACATTAACCATGCACTCCTGTTTGACAATGATTGCAGACCAACATGTTTCTGCTTGTAATGCAAAGTCCTTAATATCAAGACTACAACAGTTTAAAGATCTCCAAGTTACTCTTATTTAGCAGAGACCACTCAAAAGCAGCCTTCATGTGACAATTTAACCCATTGCTGTTAGCTTGCAGCATCCACCCCCACCTTCCAGTTCCTCGCGACATGCATCTTCTCCAACCCAGAACTGCTACACCAGCGATGTGGCTAATCTGCTTGGAGATTCTCTGCATGATGAGGAAATAGGAACAGGAACCCCACAGGATGTATCCAGTAATGAAAAGGCTTGTCAAGATTTCAAAGGAGAAATTGAAAAAGTGCAAACAAGGACAAGTCATCCGAACAGAAGCTCTCTGTTGTTAGAAAATATCTCTACTGCTTGAAGTACTATAGTGCCATTTTAAATTAGTGGATTAATCCTAGTTTGCTTTATTTCTCATAGGCACCAGCCCTATTCATATATTACTCGAGAGGGTGCTCATGCTTTGAAGCAAGAACTAAAATATGCTTCCAGGCACATCCTTGATGTTGCATCCCTGGGCTACTTCAACCTTCTAGTGTCTTCACATTGAATGTGGTTCACTCCAAAGATTGTCTGGGTGTTGAGTATGGCTGCATAAGTCTTTTGTTCATGTGAAGCTTCTGTGCATTAACAGCTACTTTTCATGACAACTGTGATGTGTGGATATCAAAGGATGGTTGATGCAGGAACCTTACATTGTGAGTAGCAGCACCACTCCTGCTTCAAGCTGTAAATGCTATGAGTAACATGTGAATAGGGGCAATATGTCTGCAAAACTTACATTCTCCTTACAGCATGTTTTCCAGCTACAGGACCAACCGGGAAATTTAGTCACTGCACTTCATTTTAGAAACACCGTATTTCATTGTGTTCAGTTTGCAACATTTATAAGCAGTTCTATTTTCACTACAGACTTTTTAGATTTGTTTGCTTGGTATATTGAAAAGAGAATGTTGAGTACTTTTCACTTATCTGCCTTTGCCTGAGAAGTTACCAATCAATACGCATCCACTGTTTTGATTTGAAATCATAATTAAGCTAGGCAAAATGTGCTGTTGCCAATAATCTACAGTGTATTTTGGATCTCATTATATAATATAAAGGAATGACAGCAGATAGTTTATTACCTGCTAAAATTTCATCTTTTTCCCCACTCCCTTCCAGCATCTCTCACTGGCTAAGCCAGTGACAGTGGGAAATTAAGGTGTTTTTTTAAACAACAACCTAAACGTCCCACTCCCAGTGTATCATTTTTAACTCAGAAATGAAAAGATGAAACTCATGCAAACATTTAATAGAGAACATTAACCGACTGTCAAGGAAATTCTTGACCACTGCCCAACTACTTCTTTAAAACTGAGGTGCCTATCTCAAATTCTCAATATTAAACAAAACAGTCTCCAGCAATATGTCTGTTTTTCTTCAGATGCATTGGATATAAATGTAAAAGGCAAGATCTTGATTAATTAAGATATTCAAGTTCCTCTTTAGAGATCAAGCATAATTTCTTCAAATAAAATTAGTTCCAAACTGGCTATTGTTACAAAACTGGTCAGCTTTCCCCATCGGACAGTGAATAAGTCTTGTTGAATTCAGTAGGATTTGCTTTTGAGTTCATGTGCCAAGTATTGCACTACAAATGCCTATTAATAATGGAATGTATATGTAGTAATTAATTATTCTGGCCAAAGTTTATCATTTTCTTCTTAGGTTTATGTGATCTTAATCAGCCTTTTTATATTAGCAGCAAGGCTTTGCACAGCTTTTTGTAAATAAAAGAAGATTCAGTTGCTGAATTCTTACCAATTCCTATTGGATTACACCTGTATAAACAAAGTCAGAGTATATTCTATTACTCACTGTTGGTGAAACACAAATGGAGTAATAGCAGATATTTGTAGCTTTGCTCCTGACCAACACCTGCTCACTGTATCAGGCAGCTTAAAATCAATAGGCAGATGGTAAATGGAGATGGATAGAACTTTACAGCATTCGTCCTTCCCGCACTTATTCATGTAAGCAAGTCTATCAGATTGAGCTCTAAGGTATTGTTATGAATCCCTCTTGCTGTACTGCTGCATGCTGGCATTTAATTAGGTCCGTACACATACTTGGGCTTTAACTAGATGTGGCTCTGCCACATGGTTGTAAAGCAGGGAGTGATGTAAAGCAGAGGAGTATCAAGTGGGTGAGGGGTGCCAAATCCTTGCCCTGCCTGCCACTTTAATCCCAACAACCCCACCAACTAGCCACATTTCTCCTGGCAAGGCCCTTGAGGCTGATAGTAAGTTCAGCTGAAAGAAACAGGCAGAGGAGACTGGGGTTAAATCTAGCAGTGGGTGGAGGAACTTCTCCCACCCACAGTGCTTCCCCTTTAGATCACCTCTTCCACACCCTGTGTTTTGGCTGTGGCACATCCCATATTGTAAGGTAGCCTTTGCCAACCCTCCAGGTGTTTCCGACTGCCAAATCCCATCAGCCCCATCCTTCATGGCTGTGCCAGATGGTGCTGATGAGAATTTCAGTAAGCCATCTGAATGGCACTGGGTTGTAAGACATGCGTGTGTTACCAATCTCCAGGACCCCAAATGTGAGGATTTGTTTTATGTGCAATGCTGTTTACTCTCTGGGCTTTGTACAGCTATACATTTCTTTGCAACCTACTCTTCTTGTTTTATCACACAGAGGGTACCTCATTAATATAGCTCCGTATTATTATGATTGTAAATATTCATGCAATGGAATTATTAATTAGAATAATAAGTCTCCTGTGTGCCTTTCTAAAAGTCACACTGTTACTTTACAAATTATTCACTCTGTACAGAATGTGCAATTGCACAATTAATGAAGAAGGCAATTTCTCTAAGGACACAGAGCTTGTGAGGGTGCCACTAATCCTATTAAAAAGTGATGTCTATAACAGTTTTTCTTAATGTTATGCTTCCAAATGCAAAAAAAAAACAAAAACAAGAAACTTTGGAATAGAAGAACTCAACTGAATACTGTCAGCATAAGTAACATCAGTTTGTATAGCTATTGCTTTCAAGTTAACCCTTGAGATTACTTATATGTGAAATAAATTGGAGAGGGAGGTTATTTTCTCTGAAACTAATGGCGAAGAAAGCATATTCTGTACTAGCTGGTCATTATAGGAACAATTGGTGCCTGTTTTTCTGATTTTCCTATTTCCTTCCTTTCATTTCCCTTGTATGTCAAATTTTTTGCCCTGGCAGGGGCATTATATGACCCATGAGAGCAGCAAAATACAATGTTGATGGGATAAAATCAGACCAAATCTTTATTGACAGCAGCAGGCAGGGCAAGTGTTGACATGGCATTGGGTACCAGGATCAGGTCAGCCCAGTGAAGGCTCTAACCTGATGGTGGGCGGGCGGGAAGCTCTCAAAGCGAACTGTCCCTGAGCTCCAGGGGAAGCAGCCTTATAAAGGCTTTCCCCTCCCCTCTTCAGCAAGGGCTCATGGGGCAGGTTTTTCCCATGAGCCTATCACACATAGAGGATACTGGGCAAAACCTTCCCCAGTAAGAGCAGAACACAGACACTGTAAAGAAATAATGTTTAAATAGGAAAAACTACTATGACACAAATAAACTAGAATGATTTCCCAACTATAGGGGCTTGAGGAGCAGCAGAAGTTTGAGAAACGGTGTCCTTTAAGTATACACACAAGCCAACTATTTAACTATAGTTCAAGTTAGGAATTATGTTAACAAAAGCAAGACTGTTTTTAATATCAGCAGAGTGGCTACCCAGATGCCAGTGGGAAGCCTACAGGCAGTGCATGATCACAACAGCACTCTCAATTTGTGTTTCACAGCAACTGGTATTAATAAATACATTGTCTCCAATACTGAAGGTAATATACAGACATATTGACTAGCAGTTATTGACAGCCTGATATTCCATGACTTTGTATAATCCCATTTTAAAGCCATCCATGTCAGTCACCATCACATCACGACAACTTTGGATTCCATATATGCTGTGTGAATAACTACTTCCTTCTTTCTCCTGTTGCCAGAAACCTATGGCTATAAGCAAGATTACCAATGCAGAATAGCAACTTACTTTGCAACAGAGGTTTTAGTGAGAGGTTAACCTCTACTCCAAACCAAAGGCAAACAACATATGATGTTCAAGATGAATATTTAAATATTAATATTTTTGCAATAGGAAGTTAGGAAATGTGAGTTTGGAGGAGCCTTTAGAAAAGTCCCCTATGCCCAGAGACTTTGCACCTGTCCATTGGGAGAGATAGGAAGCCCAGAACACTTGTTCTTTAAATGTCCCTTTTACGAAGAGGCACGCAGTAAGTTCATTGATCCCCTACTGGTGAGGCTCGCCGACCTCCCGCAAAAGCAAAAATTTGACCTTTTGCTGTTAGGCAAAGACCAGAAGAAGACCTAGATGGTCACCAGATTCTGTGTGCAAATCTGTAGACGCAGACCATCGCCCAACTCAAAATAGCCCGGCATAAAAATCCCCAAACCCGGTTCCATGAGTGACTCTGAGTCAACTCCCTGGGATAATTTATTGTTGCACAGTGTGTCTAAATTTATTGTTGTACATTGTTTTAATTGTCTGTTTTAACCATATTTGCACATCAGTTTCTAATACTGTGAGTGTCCTCTATTTCAGAGGCTTCTACTCTCCAGCCTCTTACAGTTGTTTTAACTGCGAGTCTTTTAGCTCTTACGCTCTTACAGTTGTTTTAACTGAATGTTTTTTATTTGTTTTTAGTTTTTATCTGTTTTAATTATCAGTTTTTTTATCCACTTAATATTCTATTCTCTGACTGCTGGTCTATGACTGTAATAAACTGATTAAAGAGTTTGGAGGAAGAATTTTCTTTGATTTCAGTTGATAACTTGGGACTAAAGTTTACAAGATATGGGGTGGGACCAAAGCTACACAAGAAAACACCAAGATTTGTGTGTGCAAAGTGAGTAGTGGGTTTGTGTGTGTGCTTCTTGTTCAAAGAAAAGTAAAACCATACAACATGTCACCAGCTACTCTTTAATTCTGCGCTGAGTTTCAAAAACAGTTGGCCATTTGGCTTTTGTCCATAGCAAACAGAATTCCAAAGCTGTCTGAGGCATACACCATTCATTACTTGGTTCTTAAGCTTCTGGGCATAATTCCCAAATTTCCAGACTGGAAATAACCAAAGTTTTGGTAGCTGTCATTTTTAAAAGAAACTGTTAAGACTGGGAAATAATCCATATGCCTAATGAAAGCATTTGTTCTTGAGATGCTTTATCACAAACACAGGGAAGATGCTAACCTCCCTTATGGTCCAACCCTATAAGCTTCTGTGCTTTTAAGTATGAGGCAGAAGGACAGCTGCATTGAAGCAACACAGGTTTTGCTGCTGGGCTTGTGGCATGAGATAGGGCATGGTGGGACTGAGGCTAGGATTGGAGACAATAAGCTCCATCTTCTTAAAGGCTTACCAGTCATCAATAAAGTGTTGCCAATAATTCAGCTGAATCAGCACAATCCAGTGTATCCAATATAATGTGTTTGTGCTGATTTGCAGCTGAGAAAGAGTACAGCACCCTGCCCAAGTGACCTCATGCTGCTGTGGCTGTGTCGGCACCATTCATTCAGAGAGTGCTTTTCTGTAAATACACTGCTAGGTTCATCTAAAGTAGGAGTAAGGAAAGTGGTGCCCTTCTGACAGGGCTGAACTCCAAATCCCACCCACCAAAGCAAACATGGTCAATGGTCAGGGATTATGAGAGCTGTAGCTCAACAACATATGGAAGGCATCACATTAGCTACCCCTGGTATAAAAGAACAGGAAGCCCATCCATATCAGCAAGAATTAAAAAGGTAAATAGAGTGTACATAGTTTTGAACTTGGTAGTGTTCTCAATGAAACAAAAACAGATATTAACAAGGGATGGAGTAATTTTGCACTCACATTTTTTTACTCCTTTCTTTCTTTAGATCCAATACACACAATACAGACATTATCTCTCTTGTTTTTTTAGCTGTCTTGAACATTTTTAAACAAATGTTCATTTACACTACAGTACAAATCATCAGTGTTAAAAACTGATCCCTTCCCTTGTATGATAAAGGGAATTTCAGATTACATTGACTCTATTCTCATAGGAGAGCATGCACTTTGTTCCACAAAGGTTCCATAGCTTCTCCTTTCAAGAATGTGGCCTGAGTCCACAGTACCAGATAACCACACATAAAAATATTGACACTATAAAACAGTTCCCTCCACAGTTCATTATTTCTCCATGTTGCCTAGGAAGGTGAACACACACACATTTCCTTGACTGATGAAGAAGCTGGTTGCTTGCCCTCTCTGCTACTTTCAGCTGCAGAAGATCATGATGTGGCATCCCCCTCTGATGGAACAACTTCCAAGATGATTTGCAATGTTAACGTTGTCTTGTCTATAAAGGACAAAAATAGAGGAGACTTTTTGAAAGGTTCTATGAAAGGCCATTTGTAAGATTAATCTTGCATGCAACAGAGGGTTGGATCTCTGGACTAACAGTGCAATCTTAACCATGTCTACTCAGAAGTTGAATCCTACTGAATTCAATAGGGTTTATTTCCAAAGAAATTGAGGTTAGGATTGCAGCCTAAATTAGATGAATTTAGGCTCCCATTGATTTGAATGGCACATTCGGATTAACTTGCTCCATTGATTTCAATGGGACCTAAAGTAAACTAACTTCAGTCCAGTTCTCACAGAGTGCTAAGCCAAACCTTAGTTTAGCATGAACATAAAAATTTGGAGGCTCCTGGAGAGCAGACTTAGGCCACTTTATTCGTCCTCCAGTACTACCGCAGCTGCTCTAGTAAAGGTAAAGGGTAAAGGGACTCCGACCATTAGGCCCAGTCGTGAATGACTCTGGGTTGTGGCGCTTATCTCACTTTACTGGCTAAGGGAGTCGGCGTACAGCTTCCGGGTCATGTGGCCAGCATGATTAAGCCGCTTCTGACAAACCAGAGCAGCACACGGAACCACCATTTACCTTCCCTCCGGAGCGGTACCTATTTATCTACTTGCACTTCGTGCTTTTGAACTGCTAGGTTGGCAGGAGCAGGGACCAAGCAACAGGAGCTCACCCTATCGCAGGGATTCAAACCGCCAACCTTCTGATCGGCAAGCCCAAGAGGCTCAGTGATTTAACTCACAGCACCACTACTATGAGCTAAACTATAGCTCACATGTTTTCCAGACCGAGGTTCACCAAGGTCTTTGGGTGCAACTCAGTGTAACATTATATTGTAACATTATATTAGCTTGTTAGAACACTGTTAAAGTGCAGTCAATCTTCCAGACACTGAGATAGAAAAGCATACAATTCATGTACAGTAGCTTAGACCCTCAAGGACATGAAGTCTAGACTGAGACACAAACTGAGCATCCATCCTGATATCCTTTGATAATCTCATCCAGTACCAAACTACATTTAACAAAGCATTGCATATTTAAGTAAACAATAACCATTATATTTCAATTAAAATTGATTACATAGTTTAACAACTACAGTGGTGTCTCGCAAGACGAAAAGAATCCGTTCTGCGATTCTCTTCGTCTAGCGGTTTTTTCGTCTTGCGAAGCAAGCCCATTGACGGCTTAGCGGATTAGCGCTATTAGTGGTTTAGCGGCTTTTAGCGGCTTTTAGCCGCTTATCCGCTTAGTGGATAAGCGGATAAGCGGCTTAGCGGCTTAGAAAAAGGGGGGGGAAGGGGGGGAAGTCGGAAAAACTCGCATGGCATTTCGTCTTGCGAAGCAAGCCCATAGGGAAATTCGTTTTGCGAAGCGCCTCCAAAACGGAAAACCCTTTCGTCTAGTGGGTTTTTCATCTTGCGAGGCATTCGTCTTGCGGGGCACCACTGTACAGTTCTCCAGGCATTAATCATACACGGTGAAATACACTAATATCTGTAAATATTATCTTAGCCAGGTTTGCAATGCATGTCTGTATCATTTACAGGTATTTGTATTTTCTCGTGCCAGAGAAAACAATAGGCTTCTTTTTAAGAGCTCAAAGAATCAGCTGCATTGCCACAGCAAGCAGAAATCAAGTCTCTCCAGTAACTGCCTGGAAGGGAATGTTTTCTTTTTGCTCGCATAAAATGGTTCAATACTGGCATCCTGTGGCCACAATGATTCATAAAAATATGATCCAAAAGCTTTGGAAATGTTGACTATCGAGTGAAAGATATTGCTTCCATTGCCTTATTCTCAGGCAGAGAAAAATAAACTGCTATAGACATCAGTTTTAATAGCAGGAAAGATTCCTACAGAATGTCATGTGCATTTTAATTTTATATTCCTTTTACTCATGGCACTGTTTTTAAGTGATCTAATTTTATCATGGTTAAGAAGACAGATCATTATTCTCAAATCTGCACTGTCGAGTCAAATTATTTCACAAATTCTAATGCTAATTTCACTGATAACTATTTTGCTGTGTTCTGCTGCTAAGCTACAAGTGGAATTACAGTGGTACCTCGGGTTACATACGCTTCAGGTTACATATGCTTCAGGTTACAGACTCCGCTAACCCAGAAATATTACCTCCGGTTAAGAACTTTGCTTCAGGATGAGAACAAAAATCTCGCAGCCGCCGCAGCGGGAGGCCCCATTAGCTAAAGTGGTGCTTCAGGTTAAGACCAGTTTCAGGTTAAGAACGGACCTCTGGAATGAATTAAGTACGTAACCAGGGGTACCACTGTATCTATCTTATAAGATTCTTGTTCTGCTTTTATGTAACTAGATAATTGAAAAAGATCCAGTACACCTTGAAGTAGTGCAGTAAATTGAGAAGTAGAAAAGTTCATTTTTCAAGTCAAGTCGTGAGAAGGCTGCCAGCTTCAGAAGAAACTCTGTTATACTAGCATATACACTTAAAACAAAAGCAAACTTTGTGTTTTCAGTATAGGGATGGCTAATTTGATTCTGGGTGAGAAAGAAAAACAGGCTAAGTGTGGATTTTTTACAGGTGAAAAGTGCCTTTGAGAAATGGTGGCTGACACTTGCCTTTTGCCTTGCTGGGAATCACAAGCAGGGAAAGTGCTACTGCATTCAGGTCTTTCTTGTGGGTTTCCCATAGGCATCAGGTTGGCCACTGTGAGAACAGGATGCTCCACTATGGGCCATTGGACTAATTCAGCAGGCTCTTCTTATGCTTAAGTAAAATTAATACTTATTTTTTGTGGTGCTATCTTTAGCACCTAGGTTTGGGTCATAAATCAGCCCTGAATTTGCACAAATTACTTGTGGTATTTAGTACTAATCATGGAAATATTGGCTGCTGTTGACATCTCCTAGTAGTTGATCAATACTGATCAGAGATTAATTGCATTTGCTTTACAGCTGAACAGCTCTCTTTAACATTGATCAAACACAACCAAAATTCAGATGTCAATACATGGGACAATGACAGAAACAAACTGGGTCAAAGTAGGCTATTGGGGGTGGGGGAATATGGTTCTCTCACTATATGTTCTTTTCCAAACAGATAGAGATAGTCCATGATAAGTGCCAGTAAGGTAAAATAAAAGTTCAGTATCATTTACTGCTTGACCAGAGAGCATGGCCCCATGGCTTTTGTTAGATATATCCTTACTTGGGGAATTTGAGGGGAGATTCAGTAATTTGAAACAGCTTTTGTTCAAAGAGTATTACTTCAAGTATTGAGTTCTATCGGTACAGAATAACTGCTTAATAAATTGGCATTTACATTAAAAATAATGAGGCAGATGCCTTACTGTGGCAATGAAACTAGTGGATACAATGCCTCCAAAAAAAATTAAAACTTGCAGTTTTCAGAGATACTGTAAGGTCTAACGCTGAATGTACAACAAAGGGAATGATTTCCTATTGGCGTTTACTCACCTAACAGCCGTCTAAACCACGTTGGCTTCTTGTCCCATATGATAAAGAGGTAGTAGGCAGGGACGCCAGTCAGTGTAATTGCAAAGCCAATGCCAGTATTGACAGGGTCAGCATAAAGTGATAGTGCAACCATGAAGAGGCAGGTGAAAGAAAACAGAGCAGGAATAAAGAGCGGCACCTGGAACACACACCAAAAGACGTTATTGCAATACCCTGACCTTGGCTATTGAATGACGCTGGTATTTAATGTTCCATGAAATATAAATCGGATAAGACACAGGGGCACACTGCAAGTCTCAGAGAAATACAGGTGTTCAGGACAGGCACTGCAAATACAAGTAGCTAAAGAGAGCATATTAAATGCACTTTTATGTAATAGGCATCCCAACAGCTGCTTAATTACCCACTCAGACAAACACTACATTGCTATGCACAGTCTTTAAATTGGAAGTCTTGTAAATGCATTTTCTAGTACCGAGTCCCTTTCTCAAGCTTCTATTGGAGTAGAAGGCAGGAGCAACTGCAGCAAAGATGGCGCCCTTTGTAATTGCTCATTAGAATCAATTTTACAATGAAGGAAGGTGCCTAGGTTACGGGCTGCCTTTTAAAACCATTAAGTACATATTGATTTTCTTTCCCAAGTACAATAAATAACCTGGCAAGAGACTGCCAAATTAAATATCATTTTGGACATGGGCATTGATGGCTGATAGCATTATGCAGCCATCATAAACTTGGGAAAATATGTGCTTCTGTCATCACAACTGATAACATAATCTGAGATGATTTTAAAAGCAAGAAAATGCTACAATATGAGTAACAGCTTCGGTTTCCAACAGCGATGCCTGTCACAACCACAAAAACCAATTAACAATAAAATCCGAGTAAACTGTCAAAAAATCCAAACCAAAATTTAATTGGGGCGGAGGGGGATAGCAAAAGCGAGGAACAACATAAAACTATCATCCATCAAATGCTCGGGGCAGTAAGGCAGTTTTAAGTTGGTGTTGGACTACAGGAGCTACCATTTGGCAAACTGAGGCAACTGCCTCAGGCAACGGATGTGGAAGGGTGGCAGACTGCAACTCCTACTGGCTTGTTGTTTGCCTCTGCTGGCCTGGCTGATGCAGCAACTGCCCAGCAAGGCTCTCTGACTCCACCTCCTCTGACTCTCATAGGAAGGACCAAGGCGATCTTTCCACAAAGCATTCTGGGTAGGGTGGCTGTGATATTACTAGTGCTGCCCCTGCAGTTTGCTGCAGCAGGGACAAATGATGTCTAGAATTAGAGGGGCAGTGGCAAAGGCAGTCTCACAGCCACACTTCCCAGAATGCTCCACTTTGAGGAAGCACCCTTTTGGACCTTCCTAGCGCAAGGCTGGGAGAGAGGAGGTGGGGCGCCTCGTTAGCGCTAGCAGTGCTGCTAGAGCAACAGGGAAATTAACGTTGCTGAGGAAATAAATGAGAGTGGGAGCAGCGCTGCTATTGCCATGAAAAGGAGGGGGAGTGAGGAACGCAGCAGCAGGTGTTGCAATCTTTGCACCCGCCCTGGTTAGTGCCAAATAAATATTTTTGTGAAGGAGTTGCTCAACAGTGGTACCACAGCTGACCTAGCCTTATTCCTAGTCGCCACCCACTGAAAAGACCCAGAAAAAGGCCTTAGAAATCGATCTCATAGAATGGGCAAGTTTGTATAGAAGTAAGTGTGTGACTACAAAATATATTTCCATTAAAATGCCCATGGGGAAGAGGAGGCACACATGGTATAAACATGGCATTTATGTAAAACAGTCATATTCCTGAGGTTACCTTGAAAGGACGAGGCATCTCAGGGCGCTTGTATCGGAGGTAAATCATCCCAGCAACTGCCAAGCCTATAAAAAGCCACCGGGCAAAACTGAGGAAGTTCAAGAGGCTGTAGAGATCACTGGAGAAGAGCATGATCATTGTTAGAGGGTGCTGCAAAATAAATTAAAAGGAGAAGTGTGCTTTATTGCCCAAACTGTTATTGCTGTATTTCCTTATATTAACATTGTGGTGCCCCCATAGCTCTTAGCACACTACATCAGGGGTGGGGAACTTCCAGCCCTTCTTGGCCTACTAGTGGTCCAATTTGACCCACAAAGCCTTTTTCCCAAAATCATGCCCACCTGCCTGTGGGAATATGGTCATTTGTCCATAAGAGCATGGGCAAAAGTTCATTATTGCAAGGATGATTTCATAGCAGAAAGCATTTCTTGGAGCATGATCAACGCGTGGAGAGCTCATGCCATCAAATGATTGGTCCACGTAACATAGCCTGATGGTCTACGTGGTCTAGTGCGATGGCCCTTATCTGCTGGCTGAGAACAAGTGGGATTCCTTGTATTTTGTATCTTTCTGACTTTACACAATAAAGGCTGTGCTCCAGCAGCTTCTAGAGAGAGCTGCGGCCAGACTTCTTCAACCGATCTTGGCGTGAGACTGATTATTTACGGATGGCGAGCGGGTTCTCGTCACCTGCCCATCAGCAAACCCAACTCATTATGCCAGCTGATGGATGGGAGGACAAAGTTAAATCCGGTGTTGGGTAGGTTACCAAAAAAATTGATTCAGTACAGTGGAAGCTTGGTTCTCAAACGCCTTGGTACTTGAACATTTCAGCTCCCAAACACTGAAAGCCCAGAAGTAAATGCTCCGGTTTTTGAACGTTTTTCGGAAGCCAAACGTCCAATGTGGCTGTCAGCTATTGTTTCCAGGGCGCCTGTGCCAATCGGAAGCTGCGCCTTGATTTTTGAATGTTTTGGAAGTCAAACGGACTTCCGGAATGGATTACATTTGAGAACCAAGATACCAATATATTTAAAAACAGTTAAAACAATTTACCTTAACAGGAATTGGGCGGGTACTGAAAAAAACATATCTCATATGTCAGTGGCTAAGGTAAAGAAGTGTGCCTTTAGCATTCGCTGAAAGCTATATAGTGATTTGTGGAGAGGGAATTCAACAACCTTGGGGCTGCCCCCGAGAATGCCCTTTCCTAGGCTACAAATTATGTGATTTAGAAAGCAGCATTGTTTCCATTGTTCCTGTTGTGAGGATGTTTCTGTGATAAAGATGACACAGATAATGGAAAATTCAGAATCACAACCATATGAATTGCACATGAATTGCATTGTAAAAATCCACATGTCATCTTACTTCAACAGGACCAGAGGAGATAAATATGTTTATTTGGGAATCGGTGTTATTGTTTCTAAAGAACTTGTATCCAAGCCAGCACACTAAGGAGTACAGCTTTGGATTCTCCAAAACAAAAATATGAAAAAAGCATAGAAATCAGAAAACAAACATTATTTTATAACCTGGAACCAGTGCCCTGAAGGCAGGTGGCAATACCAATCTATCTATTACTGTTTGCATTTTCTCTGCAAGATACCTGTAATGTGACTTCAGGGTCATACCAGACAGTACACTAGTGTGTAGCTTTTATGTAGAATTTTATTACTCTGCATCCCTATCTAGGAAGATTCATTCCATTGAGAGGAGCTTAGCTAATCACTCTCTTTCAACCTTTCAAATAAAACATAATGAGGTGTGATTTAGGCACCAGCCAGCGAGAGTTAAATGCAACTAACAGAGAGTCAAAAGGAGGAGTCTCTAGAATAGATCACCTCTGCAATTACTTTCCACCCCTCACATGCATCTAAAGTATGAGATAGAAATAAATAACTGAGATTCAATAAGTATTTAAATGGCATTTGAATCCTCCAGTGCAGATTCATGCCATGCAGCCTTGTACAGGGACATTTGTTTATAGGAATTACCAAAACAATGACAGCTGGTAAAGGAGTGTGCTTGCGAACATGAATCATGGACAGAATCTCAGGAAGGTGACCCTCGCGGGATGCGACGTAGAACATCCTGGTGGGAAAATAAATTTGGACAGCTTTTAAAGACACTCATTACCAAGATGAATGGAAGAAACTCACTAGAGGTGTAGAACACATTCAAATCCTCAGCAGTGCTGGGGGTTTTTTTACTATGCAAGACAAGCATCAGAAGTTCTGATGTAAAAGAAATTTAGAAGCCTGGGAAATCAGCATGAACATTTCTACCTTCAGTCAGTCTTCAAAAACAAGGGCCAGTTAGCATTGCTTCAGTTGAAGAAGAAGAAGAAGAGTTTGGATTTGATATCTCGCTTTATCACTACCTGAAGGAGTCTCAAAGCGGTTAACATTCTCCTTTCCCTTCCTCCCCCACAACAAACACTCTGTGAGGTGAGTGGGGCTGAGAGACTTCAGAGAAGTGCGACTGGCCCAAGGTCACCCAGCAGCTGCATGTGGAGGAGCGGAGACGCAAACCCGGTTCACCAGATTACAAGTCCACCACTCTTAACCACTACACCATACTGACTACTGAAAACTACAGTTTTCTTTTCTCTCCTTTGAGCTAAGCCACTATCACTGCAATATTACAGCAAATGGGGGGGGGGGGGTTCCAACAGAAATTGCTGTTTAAATTCCATTGAAATGAATGGGAAGTGTGCAGGATTATAGCTGTATTCTTGCCCTGCCTCTATTCATTTCACTGAATTGTATTCAGTGGTATTGAAGTAAAGGAGAGGAAAATTCACTGCAAATGAATGCCATTATTTAATGTTGATTTTCCCCCTTTGAAGTAATATTCCCAGTTTTTCATGCTAAATTCAAATTTTATGACTTTACCCTCACCCCACATTTGACTCACCTGGAAACAGCAAAGATCCCACCATTCATAGATCCGAAGCAAGAGAGTGCAACAAAAATTGGGACAGCCAAGGAAAAACTTCCCAGTAAACGTTCAGCAAAAGTCTGCCAAAAGAGAAGGAAAGACATATCAACTTAATTGGTAGAATTCCTCAATACCTTCTCCCATTCTTCAGCTTTAAGGAGTTCATCCAGTAAACTGTTTTCCATCATGATCAAGAAACTTATTCTGAAAATTTTACTCATTTGCATGATACATTCTACTATGACTTACCACTGCCACTGCTTGGGAAGCTAGCAGATCCTCGGGACTAATAGTTGTAAAATAGGCCACGTTGGTTAACACATAGCCAACTGTGACAATAACCATTGATGTGCAAATGGCAAGCGGCACATTTCTGAAAGACAGAAAGAAATTTACTGTTATCCATCTGCAGTCCAAAACTGAAGCAATCTGGTTGGCAAATATATTTGATGTATGTCACTGCACTTCCATTGTGACTGATGCTTTTATATACTGGAAAAATATTAAATACTTCAGGTCAAACAACATATTTCAAACACCGTAATATGAATAATCAGGACTGCATAAATTGCAAACAAGACACAAATTCTGCCTTGGCTTTATTCGTAAATACTATTATCTGCCTGCTGTTGCTTACTCTGTAGAAAAGACCATACTGTAAGGAATTCTAACTGGCCTAATTAGCCATGCCATTTTGTTAATATGCAAAGATATGGAAGTCAAAGTTTTTCCTCAATACCTTTTTCTCTACAGGTAGCATAAGATTTGTTTCTGAGTCAGTGGGACACAGATACTCGAAAGAATAATCCTCAAGCTGTAGCTTCACGTTTATTTATGAGATCAAAGGGACTGGACCTGGGAAGCCAGGAATCATATCTGAGCTCAGCTATGGGCCATTGGGTTGCCTTAGGCAAATCATTAGCAGCTTCAGTTCACCTTCTGAAAAATGTTAATACTTATCTCAAACAGTTGCCTCGATGATGAATGAGAGGATGGCTCTAAAGCACTTGACACATTTAAAGTGCTTTATATAGATTATTAATAACACTACTCTCTCCCGGCAACTCAGTTGTGAATATTACTGGTTGGATGTAAAGTACAACTCCAGTAAATTTCCAGCAAAAGATATGATTGGAAAAATCAGGCCCATGAGAAGTGTGTGTATAAGTGAGTAAGTGAGATCAATGTATTCTAGAAATTCCAAAACTGACAGTCACCACAGAATTAAATATAAACTATATAAGGGGAAAATCAAAGATTTGTTTGTAGTATTCAGCACAATCTCACAGGTGGACCTCATAAGATACCATGGATAGCACTGAACAGAAGTAGAAAGACACACAAACAAGATGGCTATGATATTTCACACCCAACAAGCAGGATGATCCTGAATGAACACAATATAAGCTTTTCTTTTCTTTTCTTTTCTTTTTTGAGGAGGCACAACAGTTCACTAGAATTCCAAAAGACAGAATTCAAAATGCCCTATGTTAATGGCTTTGTAAAGTCACGTTGCCATTTTGAGGACAGGCATTACAATACAAAAGGAAGGCATTACAATACAAAAGTCATGCAATAAAAGCTAATGATCTGTGCCCTCAACAACTAGTCTGCAAAATCTACTTGATCCATCCAGACTGGCGCTTCTCCCATCACCTCTCGAACCCATAAAACAAAGTTGCACAGGTGTGGGAGTGCTGTTTCTGCTCATCATTCACCCCTGCATCCCGCCTCAACTGAGTTGAGGCTGAGACATTCTGTGGGAGTGGAAGATGGCAACCACAGCAGCCTCCTGGCATGGCACTTCTTCCCTCTGTTTGTGCTTATGCCATGATAAAACCAATCTGCACACACTAGAATTGTCAGATTACACCAAGCATAGGCAAACTCGGCCCTCCAGATGTTTTGAGACTACAGCTTCCATCATCCCTAACTAACAGGACCAGTGGTCAGGGATGATGGGAATTGTAGTCTCAAAACATCTTGAGGGCCGAGTTTGCCTATGCCTGGATTATACCCTAGAAATTCTTCCTATGCTTTTAAAGCAGGGATGGGAAACATTTTTTGGTCAACCTTCCAGAGGCCACATACCAGTGCTGGTCAGGGCCACATGTATGCCATCTTGGGTTCCAAGATGGTGAGCCCTTGAGCAGCCTCCAAAGGAGTCCTTCAAATAACCCAGTCCCAAAGACATTTAAGGTAGGCATTATTACCCTGTCGGCAATCTCAAGCTCAGCCAGGCCACCTTTTCAGCTCCATATCTTGGACTCTCTGCTCACATTTACAGCACTTATCAACCTTTAGAGAAAAAGCTTGGCGAGACACCTCTAGTACACATCTTAACACCATCGTCTCTAAGAGTAAAAGTGGATTTATAAAGCAACTGGGGAGAAAGCACTCTCAGACCTGCATGTATTTGGCAGGCAGAGTCCAGGCTCATTATGCTGAGTAGCACTAACCCCTGCTGACAGACGGGTGGGGGTGGAGAGATAACGAGTCAGCAAGTGCCATTCATTACTCTCTGCTAAAAGACTGAGACTCTCTATGTCCCCAGAAGCCTTGAGCAGAATAAGAGGTTTCGTGACCTCTGAGGTATGAATGCTTTAATGTAAAAGTGGTACCTCGCCTGCCTTCTTTCACTCTCTCAATACGACCAAGTCCCTAAGGGGGTGCAATCCATTAGCATGTAACACCAGCCAGTGTTAGATGGTGGCGTACAGCAAAACAAAAACAAAAAACAAAAAAACTTTGACAAAAAGCAACTACTAATACTAATATGAAAGACCTGGTTTCCTGATTTCAGCAATGAGACGTTTTTATTTTCACCTTAAAAGTTATACTTCCCTTTCAATCACTGGGCAGTGCATTAGCCAACATCACAGCTCTGGTGCTAAAATACCATCTAGCACCTTTAAAAGACACCCTTTCTCTCACCAAGGTATTAAAATTGGCGAGGGTATGCTTTGTGTAATGACACAGTCATTTTAAACTAAAATTCCCAGCACCAATTACTGATTCATCAGTTAATTATTTGCTGTTAAATTCCTTTCCATGTCTCCAACAGCATTCATTGCAAGCAAGTAGCAAGTAGCCGTGTCTGTTATCTTCCACACACCCTGAACAGGTACATGGGCATACAACAGAACATTTTCTTGGGGTACAAACTAAAGTCCCCAAAAGGAAACACTGAAATAGAAAGCATTTAAAAGAAAAATTACAAATGCAAAATGTCTGGAGATGATGATGGAGGGAGGGAGAGGTATATATATACACACACATAAACATCATAGGATTAATAGGAATTCAGTCAATCTCACCATAGTGGGGGAATCAGAATTGTAAAGTAGGAAGGAACAATGAGGATCATCTATCCAACCCACTGAAATGCCCAACATGGGGCTTGAACCCATGACCCTGAATTTAAGAGTCTCATGCACTACCGACTGAGATCTCATTTAGGAAGACTGCAACCAGGTGTATGGACTGTCTGCTTAGTTTGACAGTTAGGTAATGCTGGCGGGCAATTGATGCTTCTTATGGGCCTTCAAACAGAACACTGTCTGCTGCAAAGCAGGAAGAAGAAGAAGAAGAAAGAGAGTTTGGATTTAATATCCCACTTTATCACTACCCGACAGTGGCGTAGCGTGGGGGGTGCAGGGAGGGAGGGTCGCACCGGGCGCAACATCTGGGGGTTAGGGTTAGGGGGCGCAAATCCATGGGTTAGGGGGCGCAAATCCACGGGTTAGGGGGTGCAAATTACTTGCCTTGCCCCGGGTGCTGACAACCCACGCTACGCCACTGCTACCTGAAGGAGTCTCAAAGTGGCTAACATTCTCCTTTCCCTTCCTCCCCCCACAACAAACACTCTGTGAGGTGAGTGGGGCTGAGAGACTTCAGAGAAGTGTGACTAGCCCAAGGTCACCCAGCAGCTGCATGTGGAGGAGTGGAGATGCAAACCCGGTTCACCAGATTACGAGACTACCGCTCTTAACCACTACACCACACTGGTTCTCTGTGACATGTGGCCACCCTATTGCTACCTTTCCGACAGCATTTAGCATACCCCAAGGGAAAGTCTTGCCTTTCCTTGTTAACATAAAGCAATGCCTCATAGCCATTAAGCAATGGGACTGTAGTTCCTGTTTTTAAATTAAGCAGGTTTGGGATGATTACCCAGTAAAAATTACTGAATCAATCTACCATGTCAAAATAAAAGAAATCCAAAATAAATTGGGACAGTATCAACTGAGCTTTGCAGTAATGGCCAGAAGTTAACGTCACAGCTGAGTAAACCTTAATCAGCAAGTGTCTTGTGCTCTTTCACATAGCTACAATGACAGCAAATGAAGTCAGAGCCATTATTCTGTACTTCCAGACCATTTACAACTTTAGTATGTCAAAAAAAATTACCACCAGAGGCATTTCAAGATGTTTCTGTATAATATTTTCCTACAGGAACTTACATAAAGGATCTCAAGTATCTTTATTTTAAAGAATGAGGCAAGCATTCCTATGCACTGTGTATGTATGTGCATGGAAAAAGAAAACAAAGCCTTCTCCTCCCCCCAAAATTTTGGGAAGAGCTGGTGGCAAAAAAAAAAAAAAATGTTCTTTGCCAGGCCAATAAGTATGATATAATCCCTTGCATAATATAATCCCCTTTCAATTTCCCTTGCAGAGATTTCAGGAAGCTTCATATGTGACACGCAGGACACTGGCACGTACCAGTGTCATGTGTCCATACAAAAATAAATTATGATGGGTAGACATAAATTATTATGGATAGTCAGTCACATTCTTTATATTTTCTTGAGCACTTCTGGGTAGTACTCAAAACCATCCTCAATCTGGTGTATACATGGCCTGTATGTATAAACTCGGAGCAGGGCCTTCTGTGTAGCTGCCCCTTTTCTGGGGAACAGCATGCCAGTTGCGATGTGGCAGCTGCCCACTATCTGCATTTCCAGAACCAATTGAGAATGTATGGAGATCTGGATGAAAACAGAGCATACACTGGCTCTCTTCAAAGCCTGCTGTTCTGCCCGCACACATAATTTCAATCCATCATTCTACACTGCTTATTTACAGAAAAAGTGAGATTGCTCTCTGTTAACCTAAACTCTTTCCTCCTGCATTCTTCAACTCAGAGCATGCATTATTATGAAAGAAGCTATTTCAGTAGCTTCCCACCCTTCTTCTTAAGTAGTGTCCTTCCCCTTCACCTTTTGCAACAGTGAATTATATGGAATATGATCACAAAGGACACAAGTGCCACCCTCCAGAATAATCTTGCACAAACAAGCTAGTTAGGAAGACAAGGACTGTGCTTTTTATTTTAAAGATATGTATTTACCAGTACTCCTGACCCTTATTGATGCATATTTGAAATGCTAATGCATGTATTTCCTGTAATTTTTATTACAGTGGCCTTAGGCTATAAGTGATGGTTACGTTGGTTATTATGAAAGTGTGAAAAGAAAAACATTTTGCTTTCCCTTCAGTCACTGTCAATACATTTCATTCCTAGAGTCAATTGGTTTTGAACGACAATGGATGTTTATGGCCTTGCAGCAGCTCATCCACTCTAAATTGAGGAAGCTGTGTAAAAAGCCGCTTCTCGCCCAACATGAACAAATACAGGGGAGAGGGAACAGGATTGCAGATTCTGTGCCAACTTCCAACTTCCATGAGTTCATTTGAATGTGTCAAGCTCAGGGGCAGAAAATGCCATCCTGCTCTCCATAGGCTCACTGAATGTGAACATGTCATATGAACAGATAGCAACACTCACAGGAGCCAACTCCTAGGGGCTGTGGGGGCCTTGCCCCCCAATACAATATTTGAGGAGGCTGGGGGGGGGCAAAGTTGATGGGCATTGCCATTCAAATGGTGTGCATGCATTGCATCATGTGATCGATTATGTGGGACGGGACTTACCTCCCCCCCAAAAAATTTTTATTCAAGTTGGTACCCCTGGCAACACTAGGACAGAAGAGGTGCAAATAAAACTTTGACCCCAAACCTCTATGGCAGGGATGGGGGAACCAGTACCCTACTCTATGGAGCAGTGGAGTAAGAAGTACATCACAGCAATCGTAGTAACTTGCATCTTGATAGTAAGATAGATCTTATTATCCATTATGTTCCTGGTTATACCTGGTCAGATCTGAGGAGGAGGCATTCCTGATCATATTACAGACTGGCAGGATGCCTTCTTATTGCATCTTGAATGTGGCCTCGGTAGTGGTACCCACTATCTGGAATAGCCTTCCATGTGCTGTTTGTGAGGCATAAACAGTCTCAGGTTTCAAATGCCTCTTCGTTCAGGCTTTCCCTGGCTCATAAGGTTCATCTCTCCTCTCCATTCTGATTTATTTCAATGTTTTGCTGATGGTTTTATTAAGAGATGTTCTGTTTTTGTTGATTTATTTCTTCATACTTTTGGTTGCAATACCAGCAACAACCAACATCATCGATGTTTAAAATGAGACTCCATGAAGGGGATGGGAGGAAGTCTCAAAATTCAGAGAATCTCTTTACACAGATATGTTTTTACTAGTTTGTGTTTTTTTTCAACTTTGTATTTGTAAAACCAATAAAAATGATATAAATAAAAAAAAACCTATCAACATGACCTTATTGTGTTTTATGTAAACCTCTTAGGGATTTTGCATATTGAGTGGTATACAAATATTATTAGTAAATAAATAAGACAAAGCAATTGAAGAATAAGAGGTGGAAATGGGACTAGAAATGCAATATTTTGTCTTTTCAACATACCAGAGGGCATTCCCATTGAAACACCATGACTAGGGACACAAGTATTTCTTTCAAATTATCCATACCCCATGGGCACAGACTTAAGTGCACTCAGTGATATTTTGCCTTCAGTGGCTTATGGTATGCACTGTGATGGAAAGCTGAAATAAATTCATATATAAAGGGGGACAATCTACATATAAAGGAGTAAGGGAATTTATTGTGGCAACTTTCCAAAATATTTTATTAAGGATGCATTAGAAATCCGTAACACTCAGACCATTAATCCAAACAGGATCAAGTGGTTCTAGCTTTTCTACACTGAACAGCCCCAAGACACATCTTCGAGCACAGATTTCCCAAGTCTTAAAAACAAATAAAAGTATGGTGGCACAATTACAAAAAGGATGAAGGAAGGAGTGAGAAATATTTTATTGCGCTAGATTCTCATGTGAATTTAGAATGATTAAATCTCCGAGCACCTGATTTATGAGCAAGAATTACAGTGCCCCCAGCCAAAATCATTTTAGTAGGGAGAGTGTTGGGGGTGAGAGAGAAAGCGAAGCTTACCGAAGTTTAATATCAAACTTACCGGCAGCATTATATGAACAGCGCTAGGCAATGAACTGGCATTCACTCTTGTGGACCTTAGAGGTAGAAATAAGGGCATTTGAACCAGGGAAAGAACAGATTGGGTCTCACAGCACTGGGAAGCTGAGCCAAGAGAGACTGTATGCCACACATCAATAACATCACAGCCAGGGGAAAGGGATGGGAAGCATAGCAAAGGGAGGATGATGGTATTTAGAAATAAACTAGCCTGTCAGATTTCAGTTTCCTGCCACTGTAATTATTGCAGCCTTTTGCCTGCAGATGAGCTTGTGACATAGACTGCTTTGCGGGTTGTGTTTATCGTGAAAATCTGCTTCAAATGTTTGTAGAGGACAAAACCCCAAACCTTTTCATTGCAATAGAAGAGGCTGGCTAGGCTGCTCAACCTGACAATTACTCTGATGGAGCTTCTGAAACTAGTAATGGGCATACAAAACATTTTGTTCAGATGTAGTACAGTGAGGAAAATGTTCCTAACAGTTCTCTCTCTCTTTAAAGCAGCCCTGTGTTTTAACAATAGATTTTGATGGCTCCAAAATACAATTCCTTGAGTTCATATAGGCAAAAACCAAAATAGAATCACCATTTTCCAGTTTGCTACATTACACTCCATCATCGCTGACAGAGCTGCCAAAAAAGATCACAAGGTGATTTTCTGCTGTATCCTGCCATGTGCATTGCAGTCCTTTACATGTCTACTCAATTAGAAGCCTCATTCATTTCAGTGAAACTCACAGTCAAGTGTACATAGGATTGCAGCATAATAGTCCAGCATGCACTGAAATAGTATCATTCAAAAATTAATGGAATATAACACAAGGATGCAAAACCCGCGACCTTCCCCATGTTGCTAGAATACAACTCCTACTACTGATCACTGGCCTTGCTAGCCAAGGCTAATGGGAGATGAAGTACAGCAGCATCTGCAGAGTCACAGGTTTGCCATTATTAACCAGTCAGGCTCATAGCCAAACTACATGTTGCATTTAGCATGTTTTTAAAAAAATTGTGCATAAGCTAATCCTTTTTATTTTGAAGAAAAGGCAGCTAAAGATGATCTAGCTTATCTGTGTGAAGAGAACAATGGAAGAGTTTTAAGAAGCAAGATGGAGAGGAAGATGGGAGGCAGAATCTGTGTGAACTGAAAATATAGGGGGCTCAGGCATTTCTCTTTGCAGAACTGATGTGGAACAGTGAGTTTACAGATGAGCAGGATGGAGAACAGGAGGACAACAATGGAGAGAATGGGGAGACAGTAATTTTTATTTGTAACATGAATATAGGGAACAGGAAGGCAGGGCTCCTATACCTTTAACAAGTGCATAGGAAAGGGCAATTTGATTCAGCAGGTGCAGACTTTCTCACTTGTGTGCCAAGCTACATCTGCCAAAAGGTTCATTTTCTATGCATCTATAGTTTAAAGTTCAAAGCACAAGTACTTAAATAAATAGGAAGGTCATCCTTTGCCCCTGAGCAGCCTACACTGGGACAGCTGCTTCAAGATCTACCAAATTAACACATTCATGAGAGCTATCAAATATGCCCATGATCAGTGCTTTCCCCCCCCCCAAAAAAAAAAAAATGTTTAGGGGTACTCTCATTTTGACTCAAGAAAATCACCATTTCATAGTTGAAATTGGGAAAAATAAATACAGTAAATGGACAAAAGTACAAAGATTCACAAAATGTTGAGGGGTATGCGTTCCCCTGCGTACCCCCAGAACAAAGCACTGCCCATGATTATAAAATATAAAGGATAGACTTTTACCACTGAATTCAATTCTATTTAAAAGCATTTTTTTAAAGGCTACAAAATGTCAATAGTATTTATTCCATGTATCTGGAAGGATGCATCATCTCTGCAGAAAGCAACATAATAATAAATAATAGTCTCCCAGAAAAGTCTTTATATCTATGACTCCTTCATTCCAAAGTAGGATTCTTCAGCGATCAGTCCTCCTCCTCCCCCCCCCGAATTCTTAATTCATATTCCTTCCTAACATAACTGTCCCAAAAGACCTAACATGATCATAAGCTTTCATCTAAAAGTGCTCTTAATTCAATTTAACAATTTATTCCAGAATTTCTGAACTTCCTTCATCTGAACTTCAGTGTTCTAAGTCTAGATCAATTCCCAACTAGAGATTCACAAACGATTGCACAGCTGAGTTCTCAGAATTACTAGGATTTTTTTTTTAAAAAAAAAAATTCTTCCAGGAGAGTTTCATAACAGCCAAGGTAAGAGCAATTTGTCTGCAATCGGCTCAGTATAGCTGACAGAGGAATTTAGCCTTCGCTGTTTCTGTGAGAGAGATCAGCATGGCCATGGGCTCTCAAGAGATAAAATATGAAGCCACCTGTCTTGCAATAGTTCAGTGCTGCTATATGAAACTCAACAAGCAACAAGTTCCCTTTTTAAAATGGGTATTCTAAAAATCCATACTATTCCCCCCCCCTTCAGTGCAAAATTTATAGCAGCAAGTCATCAGGCATTTCTGCTAGGGAAAATGAGGGATATGAAACACAAGAGCTTGTGTTGCATTTGACTGTTAGTGTGTGCATTTGACTGGTTCTTTGTGCAGTAATCATGCACTGGGAGTCAAGGAAGCAACCAGTTAGCTTAGGGGATGTTACTGGACTTCAGCAGCCTTAGCCAACATGGCTAACAGTCAAAGATGGTGGCAACTGTAGTTTGGCAACATCTGTAAAGCCACAGGTTCCTGGCCCAAGGTTCCTGGCCACCTACTAACAATGGAAAGGAGGTAAAACCAATCCCTGTCCTTGGGTAATATCCAATGTTAAACCATTGACTGCAACAAGTTCTCCACAATATTTCTGGGCAGCAATACTGCAGAACAGGATTTGCAGAAAAATCAGAAAAATTGGCTATGAGAAAGTTCTGTTAGCTAAATGTTGAACAAAGCTCTATTTTTAGTAGTCCTGTGTTGAATTTGAAGATTATCAAAGGGAAAATAAGCTATTCATTGTTAGTTTTTAAAATTAGTAATGATGCTTTTTGAAAGAGTGGCATCAAAGAAAGAAAACCAGCAAGTGTACATATCCCAGGCACTTGATAAGAGAGCCTCTGTAGTTTCCTGTTCTTCAGTTAAGCCCTTGAAGTGGGGAGCTAACCTTTCTCGTTGGTCTTTATCAGATCAGGTAGCATGGGCCACCAGGGTGACTGCTGAGGAATGGAGAAATGTTTCTATGAAATAAAAACACACACACTGCTCTCTTGGGCATTTCACAACAGCAGGTCAATATGAACTCCACACCCAATGAAATTCTTGGGGCAACAATACAGTAACTCCACACCTGCTGATATTCCCCAGCTGAGTCAGAAATACAGAAAACCTCTTTTGCAGGGGACTCAAATGCTCAAGAAACTGGAGAGCATTCAAGACATTTCACACATTTAAGCAGAAGTAAGACTAGCTCCAAAGTTTGCAATCACCAGGAAGATGCAGCCAATCACAACTTGAGGAATTGGTATGTATTGGGACAGGTCAAATCCACCGCTGCTGCAAAACAGGAATTCAGAATCTGGACCAATAAGTGAAGACAAAGAGCCACTGGCTTCAGTGAGTGGTCCTGTCAGCATTCTGGGATCTCATGACATTGCCTGCTGACATTGGCCTTGAATGTGAGGATACAATTCTTTCCTGGATTGCTGAAAGTCACAAGTATTGGTCAGACTCACCAAAAGGCGTGACGAGGAGTGTTTGCTTGCAAACAATAACTTGCCCATCAGGGGCAGAGGAAGGGGGGGTGCGGTAGGCGCTGGCCACCCCGGGTGTATCCACTGAGGTGGTGGTGACAAAATGCCAGGTAGCACTCACTGCGGGGCCTGAAGCGGCAGAGCTCTCCTGGGAGAGACGTGGTGGCTTGAGCAAGCGCAGGCTCCACGCTGCCCAAGCAGTCCACTCGCTGCCTCCTCCCCAGCTGTAGAGCAGCTGAGTGGGAGGAGGCAGGCAGACTCCGGAGCAGCCAGGCACCCGAGCAGCTTCTTCCGCCACTGTTGCCCATCTAGAAAGGGGCCATTTTTTCAATGTAAAACTTTGTGGATGTCCATGTGTTTGACTGTTACTTGGATTAATGAATGCTGCGTAACATGATCTTGTGTAACATGATCTTGCAGCCCTACTGTATACTATCAGCCTTTTTCCAAAACATTTTAATCTTGTAGGTACTTGTTATGACCAAAACAAATAGATCTTGACTGAAATGAATATTCATGCAGCCCAGAATTTTCATTAATCACTGACCGAAGATTGGCATGGTGACATCTGGACCCTTGGCAGGCATATCAACACATCCTTTGTCACAGATAAAGTGTAGAAAGGCAAACTATCTGCTAAAGAGAACCTGCACACCTGTAATTTTTGCATTAAAATACAGAGACAATTGCCGTTGAAGCTGGAAACAGGAGGTTAGAAAGTCATCTGATCTTAAAGTGCTTTGGGCTCTTTTCTCAGAAAAGCAATTCAAAAAAAAATCAGATAGGTTTTTCAAAAAGTACCCTCCAGTGACTGAGATTACTAAAGCCTTAAAGCTGTGGCTAGAAATAATCTCCATTTCCCATGATATGATATTACAGCAAATGACTCTCTTCACAGACAACAAAATCCAGAAATGGAAAGCTGAAATCAGGACAAGAGAAAAGGAAAACAACAGAAAGTGAAGGGGGAAACCTCTCTCTATCCCAAATATTATAGTCCCAACTACAATTACTGGCATACATCAGGTTTTCTCAAATTGTGACCCAATTTGAAACAGCCTGCCAGCCCATGCTGCATCAACCACCCAGGTGCCCACAAAATGCCTTCTTTTGCAGCCTCAGTCGGGTAGAAACAACTGATGGTTTCTCAAGCTTTTCTGAACTACCCTGTACGGTGAGGGGGCCATGCTCAACTCAGTGTGGCACAAGTTGTACAGGGCTCTTATAAACCATTTCTATAGCGCCCTTCACAAACGTATTGCCAAGACCCAGGGCAAAACAAGCAGGAGACAAGGTCACTAGTTCATGCAGACTGCAAGGATCAACTGTGCTTTGGACCCATATCTAATCCCTCTTTGGAACTGCCAAACAGATGTACCCTAAAGATTCTACACATTCTGGTCAAGCAGGCAAAGCAAAAACCTTTGACACCCCCTCCCACTATGCACACATACACACTACTACACACCCCACCCTATTTTTCTGTTTACTTGTTTTGTAATGCTAATTGCCCCCATCTAGCTTGCCCATCTGGTTTACGCAATCTGCTGTAATTACTGTTACTGCCATTGGCAGGAAGTTGTTGCCACTTCCATCTGTGCTTTATGTAGCATTAACTACCACTGGCTCCTTCTACTGCTGTTGCCCAAGTAGGACCCAAGGATTAAAACAAACAAACAAACAAACAAACAAACAAGTTCTTGATTAAAAAAAAATCAATAGTACAATGATCTTCTTTCTGTACATTTTGGTTAAAGCAACAGGGTTACATAGCAAAATGAAACACCTTCCTCATAGTTTCTCCATATTGTAAATGGAAATGAACGTAAGTACACAAATATTAAATACTATACCAGTCCTCCACAGCTCATGTTGTGCTAAGGCTGTGATCTTACACTGGTAGGGGTAAGCCCCACTAAATTTACTTCTGAGTAAACATATCTAGGATTGTGCTGTAAATGAAACTGTTTTGTAAGTTAAATTCAATTCAACAGTTCCATCACATGTTAGTCCCTATTTGTTTCATGCAGCCCCACCAAAGCAACAATCCTTCAGATACATTCTGTGGGTGCCAGCATGAGAACATGCATAGACTCTATGTATAGTATTGACAATGGGAATGGTATATAATCATGCAGGCAGAAATAATGGGTTAAAAATAAAAGACACTGCACTTTTATTCAACCATCTAAAAATCTTTTGTCAGAGCTGCCTCTAGGTCCCAGCTCACAGAGGACCAACGCTAGGCTGTCGTAATGTACAAAAGTCTTTATTGAAGTTCAATTTCCATTTCAAAGCCGCAGCGTTCAGCCCTACATCTTAAACCCTAGATCGGCGAAGTCCCGTCTGAGTCTCCTCCCCTCTGACACCAGTTTAAGATCCTAGCCCTGCTCCACCTTTTCCGCTGCTCTCTCCTCTTCTGGGTCCTCCTGCCCGCTGGGGCATTGCCCTTTCTGGACTCTTCCGACGCTGAGTCGCTTAGCTCCTCCCCCTGCCTCCTGCGGGCTTTAGGACCCGGTTCCCAATCCTCATTCTCTGCTGTCCCGTGCTCCTGTACATTTGAACTTGCCTCTCGCGCCAACCCAGTGACCTTTCTCCTAACCGTTACACTACTTTGGTCACTGCTTCCCTCTTCCGGGATACTGGCTGGATCTGACCTCCCCTCCGTTGTCCGACTTTCTGATGGAGGCGTGGTCAGCCCTGCCTCATCTTCTCTCCCTGGTGGGGAATGCACTGGCCCCGATCCTTGGGACTCTTCCCCCCCACTCTGCTCTGGTGGGGAAGCTGGTCCTGATTTCCAACTACTGCTCTGGGAGTCCCTGCTGCCCCCTTGCTCCTGGGGCGTTCCCCTTGGGAACCCCCTACCCCTGGCCACTGGCGCCCCCTTCTGTGAATCTTCCGATTCGCTGGAGAGGCTCATGGAATCCCTCGGTCCACTGTCCTCTTCTCCTACGCTCCCCTCGGATTCTTCCCCTTCGCTCTCCATCTCCTCTCTTCCCTGTGCCTCTGCTCCTGAGCCCCTGACATCTTTATGGACTGTTTAGTCCAAATGTTGCCTGTATTTTGGATCAGTTGGTCTACTCTAGATGTCAAAACAAAATAAAAAAAAATTTCCTTCCAGTAGCACCTTAAAGACCAACTAAGTTAGTTCTTGGTATGAGCTTTCGTGTGCATGCACACTTCTTCAGATACACATGCACACGAAAGCTCATACCAAGAACTAACTTAGTTGGTCTTTAAGGTGCTACTAGAAGGGAAAAAAAAATTATTTTGTTTTGACTATGGCAGACCAACACGGCTACCTATCTGTAACTACTCTAGATGTGTACATTAAATTACATTAAAGAATGTGAAATTCTGAAAAGTATTTTAAATTAACATTACTATAGTCACTTTTCAAACAAATTATCTCATCTCCTGTGGCCTTTTCAAAGGCCAGTTAAAGCTCAAATGCCAACTTGCAAAAAGAGTTTATTGGTAAATTATAAAATTCTAAAGATAAAGGACCGTAATGGAAATGCAAACAGATCATTAATATTGCTAGTGGTGGGCCACCAGCCAGATTTGCTGGTCAACAACATTCACTATGCTCCTTTTGGAAAGAAATGGGTTTTTTTTATTTCAGGAAATTAGTTTTATAAGACACACATTTGCTGAATTTCTATTTGCACAATTATACATGACTGTACTGTGATTAATAATGACCAGGTTATATAGGCAGAAAATGTACTTGCCAAGTTAATCTGCTTTGTTTATCATACTGGGCAGGTTCTCTTTCTGGGTTAATATATTACAAGTGCATGAAGAGCTGGCTGCTTCTGAAACTTCAGTCAAAGCCTCAATTTCTTATGGCTTAAAGAATATTAATATCTAATAAAAAGCAGAACTGTATTAAAACTATAGTCCTGTTTAGGCATTAAGAAGAAGGCAATATAAACACAGGAGAGGGTCAGCAGGGGCAGGCACATTAGCCCCAATTATGCAGGGTTCAAAAATACACAAGGAGCCTCCATGGATATAAAAGGTTTCCCATTTCAGACGGTGAAGCCAACGAGAACAGTGACAGGGGTAAAGCTCATATTCACTGCATTTAAAAGTTTGATTTGCCCTCTTCCTAATGCTTCAGGAGGACGTATGTGTGTGTGCATTGAATCCAGACTAAGTTAATCATATTTATGACACATTAAAATGAATGTGAAAATTTAGTTATACTGACTTAAGTCCCATCAATTTCAATCAGTGGAAATTAAGTGCTACTAGCTTAATAACCTATGCATATCCAGTCCTATGCATTCCGTTTTACCAGAGTTGGATTAGTCATCATGCTTGGTCTGATGTAGGTAAGATCCTCCGTTTAAACAGAATGCTCATCCCAACCCAGTCTTGGAAGACTACCACAGCTTATCCTGAACATGCAATGGACCCCACACTCCATATAGATGGACAGGGAGAAGAAAAGCTAAGATTTCATGCATCATAACTGCAACAGAGGCAAAACGGATGAATATTTTGTCCCTACAGGATGCCACATGACTACAGGCTAGGTTTGTGTGTGTATTCCAGCTTCCATTTGTTATGGAATGGTCCATGATAAAAGAGATCTATTTTTCACCCAACATTCTAGCAATTAAATTTTACTTATAGGACAGCTCCCTCCCCTACACCTGAGGGTAGCAGTCTAGCTTTGGAGGTACATGGCAGTCTATAAGTGACACACAGCTCTCTTGTTCAATATCTCACTGCCATTACTCCCCAGAATTTGACACCTGAGGCAGCTGCCTCACTCTGCCTAGTGGTATAGCCAGCTTTGTATGGGATAGGACATTTTCAGTGGTGGCACCTTGCCTGAGGAACATCCTACAAACAGAGATTCAAGTGGCCCTTCTAGAGTCCTTTAGATGGATAGCTAAGATATATTTGTTCCATCACTCTTTTATGGCCTTGTTAACTGTTTTATATTGGTTTCAATGTTCTTCAGTATTTTTTTGATGTTTTATTGTTCTAAGTTGTTTGGGGGGGCTCTTTTTGGAGCAAAAGTGTACTATAGAAATGTTTATAAAATAAATGCAATAAAATCTACACACATACAACAATATTGCACTTTCCAGTACAGTGCAAAAGAAATGGTGGTCTGGTTTGCACATAACACTAATCTATGGTTTATTAAGTCATGGCTTGGTGTTAAGAGTGAACCCAGCCCAGAGGTTTAGCTATGGGGCATGCTTACTGCTAACAAATCACAATCTGGAAACCAAGGAGTTCTATCCAGTGCAGCGCTAAGTTAAAGTAACTTTGACTGGGTTCACATGTTAACAACCAAGCTAAAGATAAAATAAAATAAGATTTGTAACCAAAGGTTTGTATTCAAACAACAAACACTGAGCCATATCCAGTATGTTCTGTCCATTAGTGCAAGACACCTTGTGCTAGCAGATGGCGCAGTTTAAAAGCTATGCATCAAAGGAATCCAGTGCAACAGTTGTGCGAGTGGAAGCTTGCTGTACAACAACAGATTGTGAAATCTGCTGTGCCACCATCTTTGGCCATGTGCTTGTGTATACTCTTACGCTGCACAATCTGGTGCACTGGTGCTTTTGTTTCCCTTGCAAAGCAATGTTCCGCCACTGCAACAAGTATACTGGTGTGTTTGTTGTTTGAATACAAACCTTTGGTTACAAACCTTATTTTATTTTATCTTTGGCTTGGTTGTTAACATGTGAACCCAGTCAAACCCCACCCCATATGTTCACCAAATTACAATGGCACAAAGCAAGAGCAGCTGGAAAACATAACCATATATTAGGACAACTTGTGATTTCTTAATCAAGCCATAGCTTAGTGGGAATCAGGCTATTTTTTTTACAGTCTAGATGTCTGACCTAAGGATTTGGAATAGTTCTATGTGTGCTGCACAGGTAATAGTCAACATCTAGTTAAGATTTATGTGTGAGTTACTTTTAAAATAAACAACCCAGCTAGTTACATTGACCCGGATATAAAAGCCTAAAAGTATTTCTAGACCATAAACCATATTGAATAAAAGTGAAAGGAAATACTGTCAGCCTTGCCCTTCAATTTTAAGGTACCTGGACACCTTTTAAATTTACATGAGCAAATGAGCTATAGAATAGCATTTGAGGGATTAATGTATGTCACTTTTGATTACCTCAAGATAAAATATTACAATATAATCCTACCATTTTTTACACCATTTACTTGGCATAGTGGCCTTAGAGGAATGAACAAATTGACTTTGAGCCAAATGTATTTTTTATGCATATGTGAAGCAGAACAACACACACACACACACACACACACACACACACAATTAAGCACAGGGTACTCAAACAATTCCTTAAAACAGGGCACTTTAGTCTCAATAAGAAGTTTAAAAAAACAAATATATATTTTGATGATAGCTCATGGGCAGCATGAATATTTAACACATTGTGCATGGAAATGCCCCTTACATTAAAGACACTAAGAGAAAAATATAGCTTGTTCCTTTCGTCTACCATTTACATATGTGATTTGAAAAGAAAAAATAATTTTGCTTATTAAGCAACAGCTTATAATTCATGTTAAATCCAGCTAAAGTTTCCTTCATATGCTCAATAGATAAGAGCAATATTTCCTTTTTGAAAAAATGATATTCCAAATGTTTGAATATATGGTTTCATCTATACCTGCTTAACTCCCTATTCAAATAATCAGGGCTCATAGTGTAATCCTATACATGTCTACTAAGAATTAAGTACCCTCAGATTCAATGGAGCTTTGATAGAGTTTGACTCTATAGAGAGGTACTTAACTTTGACGAAAATCTGAAAGGGGGATCCTGGTGCCCTCCAGCTGCTGCTGAACTTCCAATGCCCACAAGCCCCAACCAACATGGCTAAAGGTCAATGATTCCGGGACTTGCAGTCCAGCAACTTCTGGGATTCCACACTCCTAGACTAGATCATTGTGTTATTTCTTAGTTTGTGCATTCAGTGAAAAACAAAGAAAGTGAAAGGGTAGTATGGAAATGCACTCACTGAAAGATTCAATGAATGAGTTTTCCTCATGTGCAAAGTCTGAGCAATCAACGTTATCTGACACAGATAAGGAATTTTCCTCAAGTTGGTGATTGAGACTTTCTAGAAGTAATGTTTTGTTTTGTCTTGTCTCATCTGGACTCTTTAGCATGTGACTTGCATCACTTGTATGAGCCATCTAGGATAATTTGCACCGCAGGCACTTGTATGTAATGCATTTGTTTTCTTCTTGCGCCTTCCTGTGATCTTGCCTGTGGCAAGGGGAATGTTTAGTTTTTAAAGTTATGTGGTTTTGCTGCCAGCGCTACTTCCCACTATAGGTGAGTTGCCATCTCACTTTGACTCATCAGCTATAACTAAGTGAGGATACACACAGACCTTCATGTAGGAACCAATGCCTGAAGATGTAGTGAAACTACCTAACAAATTCCTCAGAAGCAGTCTCAGGAAATTGCAGAGAGGTGCAAACTTGAAGACAAGGAAAATTCACTTAAAGTTTGACCTGCATGCCATTAATTATGGTCTCCCTAATGTTCACAGTATCTATAAATATCCCCAAGCTACCAACAGTAGATAAACAGCTCGAAGCTGGATCCAAACCAGAAGATCCATTCTGCATTTCAAGGTTATCATTTATACAAGTGTGCCCCCAAATATGCATTCCTACAGGAGGAGGGCTAGCGATGTGTCATATCCACTGAAGAGAAGACCTGCAGAAGAAGCTCATGTCCACATTACTTTTAAAGCATGTTTATACCACCCCAGTTTAACAGCCATGGCCTTCCCCACAAAGAATTCTGCAAGATGTAGTTTACTCCCTCACAGAGTAACAATTTGCACCCTTAACAAACCACAATTTCCAGGATTATTTGGGGGAACCCATGTACTTTAAATGGGAGAAAAGGCAATATGTTAAATAAAGGAGTGCACAAAGCATATTGCTTCTCTCTTCTAGACCAGCCAGTCATGCATCACCCAAAAAGAGGATAAGAATTTGCACAAATTTCCCATATAGTCATCTATAAATATAGACACAAATTTTAAGGGAAATACAATACACCTCACCATAGTGTGGCAGACACTGGGTGATTTGTGTACCTGCTTGGAACGCAGGCCACAAGCTGCTAACTGTGGATGGGCTCCTGGGCTCCTGTTGTTATGGTTATTCATCTTTAAACTAGACTTGGACTGGACAGCCTTCAAAATAGAGAGTGCTGTCCTCCACAGTGCATGGCCACCCTACTGTCTTCTGCCAACCCCATTCTATTCCTTGGTACTTGAGAATGTTCCATGGCCGAGTGTGCATGTGTATCTAGAAATTAGGCACTATGGCAGAGTGCAGTTGATTCAAGGGCTCTAGATTTTGGCAAGTCAAAACATCCTGTGATGCTCTACCCCCCACTCAATGAAGTGATAACAAAGGGATCTCAGTATGAAATCATGCGAGATCATAGCACCCAAAATGGCTGCTGTGCTCTTGTGAGAGAAAACGGGATGGGACAGCCCTTTTTTTTCTGGGACACTTGTGGGGTATGCTCTCAGCCCTATATTCAAAAGAAGACTTCAAAACTTCACATCTCAAAATATGAATACACTTTCCAAAGGTGAACTGTTACCAGTTAGGCTCCAAAATAAATGATGTTTCTAAAACATTGAGCATCCAGCAGTTCCCATTCTGTCACTGTCCACCTTTCAAAAGAGCTCAGGGCATGTGAGCGAAGTTAGACCTATCAGGCTTGATATTTAAAGTATCGTGTGAGTTATTGATTTAACTAAGAATGATAGTACATCAGATTGCAGCATGCCAAAAAATTTAAAGGGCTGGAATTCACCAACATGTTGGAAGCACTGTGGCATTTGGGAAGCTGCTCACCTCTCATTTATCTATGTCGACATCACCTTCCTCAAGTCTGGAAATATCCTCAGTATTATGCTTCGTCTTTTCATTTCTCATTGACTCAAGATGTGTTGACTTTCAGCCATTAATTAATATAAATAGGAAGCAGACAGTGCATTAATTAAATATGACACTCAGATTATTTAAATCTGATATTAAAAACCCACAAAGATCATTCAGGCCATTCTGATATTCTGCTTTCCCAAAATGAGTGATTATATCAAGCCCTGGCAACTTGCTCCAAGTCTGCTGCATCTTGGCTCCAAAGGACAGAAGGAATAAATGAAGTGAGAAGAACACTGGAAAAGCCTAATAGACAAACTGACTAATCTCACACCCCAAGGTCATAGCAAAGCAATTCATTCTCTGTATTCCAACAGGCACTAGACATGATTTATCAATCTGAGAGTAGGCTTACAAACACTATACATCTCAATAATACATTCTTTGCACAGTGTAACTTTTTAAACAATGATTGATTACCTGGATGGACTCAAACTTATTTAACAAATGGAAACAGAACATTTGCAAACTTTCATGTTTAAACAAGGAATTGCTCTATGTACATTTTGCCATAAATTCTAGCAAGGATTTATGACAAAGGAATTTTTGAGAAACTGTTTCCGGCTTTAGCTTTGATAAATATTGAAGAATTTTTGCCCTTGGGTCTCTCCATTTTATTTATGTTTAGGCCCTTACTCTTTTATAGTGACAACACTGGAATTTTCACCTTAACGCTAAATAATTGCAGCACTTTCCTGAAATTTCATTTTTAAGGTTTCATGTCTCCCCTTAGTGTTACCTATTGTTTTAATTTTAAAATGCCCTAAAATGTGTACAAATAGATGTTTTTAAGCAGGTAGTTCATGTACTTCATTATGTGAATCAACAGCTTGCACCATTCATTACTGGATCATTGTTCTTCATTCACTTCATTCAATTATTTCATTATTGTATTCTTCATTAATTTATAATTAAAAGGCTGTAACTCAGTGGCAGAGCACATGCTTTGCATGAAAAAGGTCCCAGGTTCAGGCATCTCCAGGTAGGCTGAGAAAAACTCCTATCTAAAAATCCAGCAGAGCCGCACTGTCAGTCAGTGTTGAAAGTACTGAACTAGATGAACCGATAGTCTCACTCTGTATGTTCTGTAAGCAGCATCCTATGTTCCTATCCTGTGTAATTATCCTTTTTAGGGGTCATGGATTAGCCCAAGTCACATGAGAAACCAGGAAATAACAAACACCAATACACCCAAGTGGTATATTCCTTATGCAGCTTTCACAAATATCCTAAATCAAAGTGTAGTGATGTATTAAACCTCAAATACACCTGGATTTAATTTGTGAATTCCAAACTAGCCAATGTTTTCTACTCTTGTACAGCAAAATGTTTTGAAGAAATGAATGCCTAAAAGTTTACATTCCAGTTTATCCCATGCTTATTTTGGAGAGTTGACTGTAACAGACAAAATGACACAACAATCTACTACAAAGGTCAAAACAAAGTCAAATGTGATGAGTTATGCTATACTTTTTCCCATTAATGTCCCAGGAAATATATTTGCACCAATGTTTCCAGTTATGAACAGTGACTTCTAAGCTACAACGATGAGATCAGTTCCTAGAAATTTCCCTTAATAAGCAACAAAATTGGTATATAGTGCAATAGAGAAATCTCGTGATGGTTTCCACATCCCAATACTCCATATAACAAACTCAAAGGAACTGGTCCTTCCAATATGCTTGTTGCAGCGTAGGTAGGATGAAGGTCTAAAACATACATGAGGGAGGGGAATACAATATAATGCCATTGTCAATTAGGACAGCCTTGACAAGGTTAAGGTTTCCCAAAACACTAGTATTCTGATAAATGCAACACTGGTTATGGACAGCTGCCCAGTCATGAATTCCAAAGATGGACTTTTGCAACTCAGTATCTGCCACCCTCATCTCTTTTCATTGGATAAACAGAAAACACAACCTGTTTGTACGGGATTGTTTCAAGTGAAGCAAGCAAGGAAAAATTGAATATGGCAGGCTAAAGCAGTCGCAGATATAATTCTGCAAATGATTCCACATATCCCTGTACCAAATTACTGATTCAACATCTCCCCATGCCATGGAGATTTACTATTTTGAGGTGCAAATATCTGTGTTTGCCACATAGTTCTTTTCAGGCACTCTGTCACCCTAAATGTTGCAGAAGGTTAATTATCACTGTTTGAGCATGAACTGATTATAGGAATACCAGCTGCCAGTTATTCTACATGGTGAAGTGCACCTGGAAACATACAACTGTGACTGATTTTGAGGCAAACATTTACTTTGGCACGGCACGAGACAGAAGGATTCATTATATACTTCCTTGTTCCAGGCAGTAATTTGCATCTACAGCTCTTCACAAAATATTACAAATTACACATCTGGAAGAATTATAATCCTTTTTTATGGCAATAGCAACAGTTCCACAATGATGTTCTACAGAGAAGTCCTGTGTACAGTGTGAACTTCTGTGGGAGATTTAAATAAAACACCTACAGCAAAGCAAACAAGATAGTGATACAAAACTGCCTGTGGCTATGAGCCTCAAAACCTGCCTGTTCAAATAATTAAGCTCTGCATCTCCAGTTGTTCAGCATTAGAGGCCTCATCCAAAGATGAATGAAGCCAATAAAAAGACTAGCTCTGGTTTTTATTGGGTGTTGGTGCTGAGCTGTTCAATCATCAAGTGCCTTTCCTCCACTTGAGTCAGAGAAGCACTTCATTCCTCTGTGTTGCTGGAAAAATGCCTCAACTATTTGGGATGCAGATGTGCTGACAGAATCTTATACTGCATCTTCCCATTAGTGCATATAGAAACTAAATTTAAAGTACTAACCACTGCTTGATTTAATTGGTTCTGTGTCAGGACTCTAACGAAGCCAACACTTCTGATTTACTACAAAGGCTTCTGTTTGTATCACAAGTAGTAACTGGAGGGAGTCTGCTCATGGTTACTTCAATAATCCTGATTATTTTTTTTCAACATTCTAACTTCATATGGAGAATACTTCCCCGAATGCAGAATTAAACACATTGTCTTCCACTTTATTTTCCATTAATAGCATTCATCTGAATATTTTACAGTACCCCAATGGCTTTCTAACAAGAGAGAAGCAATGCATATGTGCAGCAACACTCTGTCAAATTCTAGCTAGTCTACATTTTTTCTAGGTATTATCCATTTTGGATGAAATAGCCAGATAAATGTGATAGCATGGGGCTCACATAGCACCTAATGCAGGTTGAGCACACTGATAGCACAATGATATAGCCTACCTACACAGAATGAAGGGCGACAGCATCACCCTTGCATCAAAGAGCTGCCAGCATATCAGGACAGCAGATAACTGTATATTCAGAAACATAACAAGGCCATATAGGGGGAAAATATGCAACCCTACACATCAGAGTTGGAGAACTTTTATTACCCTGAGACCCACATTTCCTCAAGGGTAAACTTCTGGGGCCAGAGTCACATTCACATAACATCCACACAAATCCATTTAGTAAAGGTAAAGGTAAAAGGCCCCTAGACAGTTAAGTCTAGTCAAAGGCAACTATGCATCCATTCAGTATAACCTCCATCCACAAACAGCAGTTACATGGAACACTTCCATGGATGTATTCCACATAAATTTAAATTGGGCCTTAGTGTGCTGAGATCACATTATGACTGAGCAACCTTATACACAGCAAATCAACATTTAAATATGCCGTGAAATCTGCATTCAAAGCCTTATCCTTTCCCAGTGACATGTCAGAGGCATCTATTCAATGTTTCCCATAGAAAATTGCTGACATGTTGTAAATGGGGAGAACTACTTTCTTTTTGTCTTCAGTATACAAGAAAAGATACACACCTACACAGGTCAGGTCGAATTAATAATTAGCAAAATTTCAAACAAAAGCATATTCAAACTGATATCATCATTGCAAGGAGAAAGCAACCTGACTGGCATGCAAGATTATCTGAAAGAGCATAGGTTTATTAATTTATTTTCTAGAGCAGTGGGACTTTTAAGATCAGTTTTTTAAAGAAAAGGAAGTGAGGGGAAGAACATACCTTTCTGGATTCTCTACTTCTTCAGTAACAAAATTGAGGTAAAACCTATAAAAGCAAAGATTAAATCAATTTTATTTACCAATATAGAATTTTTCACATGCAATATAATTGTTACTTAATACTCATAATAACTCTGTACAGCAGATTAGGCTTTTGATTAGGCTCAGAGTGCCCCAAAATCTCCCATAAAATTGTAAGTGGGCCGCACCGCAGGAAAAGTCAGTTAGGCTACAATCCTATATTCACTCATCCTGAAATAAGTCCCATTGAACTTAGTGGGAGGCCTATGTCAGGGAAGACACATACAAGAGTGCACTGTCAAGCTGCCTCATACAAAGTGCAAACACTAGTTCATTTAGATAGCCATTGTCTTCTGCATTGACCTGAGTATCTCTCCAGGATTTCAGACAGGAGTCTCTTGCAGTCCTACCTTGAGATGCCAGGGATTGAATTTGGGACCCTCTGCATACAAAGCATACGCTAGAGCACTTAACATCTATATCATAGACTCCTGCCATGCTCCAAGTTTTAAAAGGGCATCAGTTTGGCTGAGATTTACCTAATAGCATATTGAGCATACAGTGGTCAGGCATCCAGTGTAATCCAACCTGTCATACCACTTACCAGCCTGAGTAGGCATACATTCCTGAATAAAAAGCAAGAGGCAATCCTTTGACACTGGCTGCATTCCCCACAAATGCATCTTTAAAGTGCTGAGTTTCTCCTGAAAAGCAGATTAAAATATATATCAACAATTTACAAAGAGTGCAAATCACCAGCATAATCACCCATGAGATAAATCCATTTATTGTTTTTCTTAAAAAATCATTCTAATTCCAGCTTAGTAATCAGCCTCTCATACTTTAGACCAGAGGTTGTCAACCTGGTCCCTACCATCCACTAGTGGGAGTTTCAGGATTCTAGTTGGGCGGTAGGGGGTTCCACGGCACAAGCTGAATCCTCCTTCCATTGAGCACTGGGGGGCAGTAAGGAAATTTTACCATCAAGAAATATGCATTAGTGGACGGTAGGTATAGAAACTACCTCCATGCGCTGCTCTGGTTCGTCAGAAGCGGCTCAGTCATGCTGGCCACATGACCCAGAAGCTGCATGCCAGCTCCCTCGGCCAATAAAGCGAGATGAGCGCCAGAACCCTAGAGTCGGTCACGAATGGACCTAATGGTCAGGGGTCCCTTTACCTTTACCTTTTTACCCCTGCTTTAAGTTTAGACAAATGGGACATCAGAAGCATGTGAAGAGAGGCATCCTTCTGTTGGCTGGCTACAAATGAGCACCATCTGGCTACAAATGAACATCCACAGACTTCAACAAAGCTCTTGCAACTTTGCAATAAATGTCACAGATCAGGTAAGAGATAACATATACAAGAAGTAACAACTACTGAAACACTGGATACAAAAGTAGTGCCTTTGATAAACAAGGGCATAATCATTCAATCTAATGGCTATACTCTTGCAGGTGTTTCGCATACTACATGACACACAATAATTAGCAAAAGCCACATTATATTTAAGCAAACATCAGTACCATCAGAACCAACACCTAAGGGTAAACATATTAGAAATAGGCCCCAGGAGGTGGCTACAAACATATAACAGGCTGTATGTCCCACAGCTGTTTGGAATATTTACCCTTTCACCCTAATTCCCAGTGAAGACTGTTTTGAAAGCAGTTCTGCTAATTTTTAAGAACAGCTAACAAGAAAACCTACTGACAAAACAATTCCTTCCTCATGAGCACACGCAGTTATACTTACAGAACGCAGTTCCCCAACATTCTACTTCAGAAGGGGGGGGGGTGGAGTGGCAGAATTCCAAAAACAAACATATGTTTGCTTAAAGCTATATCCACCACAACGTATAACAGAAAATTGTCAGAAAATTTGCTACGGGCATTATTTGGACACTGCGAACACATCCTGTAATATTTTAGCAATTTTCTTCCAGCACAGTTAATTTGTTCTCCCTACTATTAATCTACAGTAGAACTGAGAGAGGCCTATTGCTCAATCAAGGCTCAGTTAGGAAATGAATATGTTGACAGTCCCTTCATTCTAGAAAGATCCAGTGGTGAGCCTGTGCGGGTGGGGTCAGTTTGGCAGGCTCTTCACTAAGAAGGCTGTCATGTGAAGTTCAGTGGTTCACCACAGGGAGTAGCCATGCACCAATTCCAGCAGCTCCTGGGGCTTTTCAGCTTCCCTTTTCCTCCTTCATATGCAAAGTAGGCAAACATGAAACTTCCATTTACATTTTGAAACAAACTGCAGTTTTCAATGATGTCCAAATATGGAAAATTGTGAGAAGTTTGTCATAACATAGTTTCAAATCATGGTTTGTTAATTTACTGCAGCCTATACAAACCATGGTTCTTGTATTTGGATGTAACAGGAAACTGCAGTTTGTTCCAATACAATAACAGTTATTCACATTATATCCATAAACATGTGGTATTAAAAACAGCTGGCACATTGATTATCTTATTAGATTCAAAGTAACCCTCAATTAAAAGAATTAGCCATCTGTTTAAACAGCATAGAGGAATAAGCTGAGAAAAGTTTTGAAAGTGAAAGCCAATCAGTGGGAATATAAACCTGAAGGAAGAAGCTGGAAAATTTTAAATCAAGAGTTTGGCTGTGTTTGGATGTAACTCATAACCACAGTTTAGCATTATGAAAATAACTCTACATGTGCCTTGGTTCACACAATCCTCCTCCTTTCCTCCTTTCTAATGGTCAAATGAAGGAAAGTGGAAACTTCTACCCTTCTTTTAGATTAACCACAGTTTAGCCTGTTGTGCAGTTAGTTGAAACAAGTCAGATTTAAAAGCTATTGTTTGAACTTGGCTTGTTTCATCTATCTATAGGCCACTAATCACCATTTGTCTGTGTTTGGATTGCACAAGAAGATGTATTTAAAACCTTTTAAAAGTCAGAGGTTTACACAGACACATCTCTCTATTCAGACAAACAACAGGAATGATGGCAGTTCAAGAAACACAGTCCAGAGAGGTAGAAGCATTTGAGGAAGACCTCAAGGGCTGAATTTGCCCCATGGGTTTGAAGTCCCCTTCAGCCCTGTTCCAAATTATACAGCAAGGAGCATTCAGTGGTGCATGCGCCCCCTCCAAGCCACCTGGTTGGGCGCTTACCCGTGGGCGTGGTGCGCCAGCCAGGTGAGTGGGTGGCAGGGGGCTAATGCCCCCTGCATGACGCAGGCATCGGATCCCGCCCACAACTTTTGCAATGGAATTTGATGAATGAAGAGCATTGTGGAAGAGTTTTGCTCACAGATTATGTATTGTCTTCTAAGTGTGTGTGTGTGTGTGCGTGCGTGCGTGTGTGCGTGCGTGCGTGCATGCATACACACAGAGAGCTAAATGGAATACAGTATAAAATAGTTGTTTGAATGTCCTATCGGAAGTTCCGTTCCAATGCATTTACCCTCCTAATAATTTTTTTCTTGAGAGGAGCAAATCATTGGCCCTTCATTTCAAACATTATGGATCCAGCCTCAATACGCTCTCATCAGCATGCTGCTGTAAATATAAGTTCTTCTCAGCATAGGTCCACTTCCAGTTATTTACATGACAGTATGGAGCTTAAGTTGAACAAGCAGAGACTAATTAAGAGATTTTGCTGGCCTCAGCACTATATGGGTAGGGACAAGGGTGGGAAGGGGGAGATAAAAGCACTTAAAATAGCATTTACTTTTCACTTCATACCTTTAATTAGCTGCATAACTCCAGGGACTATAATTATCAAAATTGCTACGAGCTTGCAAAAGGTTAGGAAAATCTGGATGCGGGCACTCCAGCTGACACTCATGCTATTCAGGACCATTACAATTGCTGGAAGGGGGGAAAGAAGAGAAAATAGTTAAAAGAAAGTGCTACTCATCCCTCCAAAAGCACCGTAAGCTTCATCAAGGGAAAGCTTTCCCCAGCATGCATTCTAGGCATTTGCAGAAGAAGTGGAGTTACCCTTATAAACATTTCCTTCATTAGTCTTCTTGCCACACACTTTTTTTCATCATCCCACTCTCCTCAACATGCCTTTGCTAAAGCACTCCTTTCCCCCCACCACCACTGCCGTTCTACCAGCCATAAATCTCTTTGCAAGCTTTCAATAGCAGATATTAAAGTTTCTTCCTTCCTGGCAGAACCATTCAGTGTTGATAATTGATGAACTGGTATAACTCAGCCTTTAAACTGAAAATTAATGTCACTTTCCCATTTCAGTTGTAATCTTTGGTTTGATTTAACTGCAGATTTGTATGGCATTGAAAACATTGAACAATGGAATAAAACAATCAGAGTGCCAAATCCTCGCAATTATGGGCCCTGCAAAACATTGCCCTTTGGGCTCAATGTTCACATTCATTTCTTCTCCTAAAGGTTCTGTGTGGTTTCCTCTAGAGAGATGCCTTGGGGAATGTGCATTCAGCAAGGTGGTTATAAGGAACCTTTCAGCTCTCTTGGGGAGCCTGAATTACTTCCATATTCTTAAGTATGAATAAGTACATGAGCAAAAGACTATTACCACTAAGTTACATCAGTTTTGTATCAGTTACAGATAGGTAGCCGTGTTGGTCTGCCATAGTCAAAACAAAATAAAAAAATTCCTTCCAGTAGCACCTTAAAGACCAACTAAGTTAGTTCTTGGTATGAGCTTTCGTGTGCATGCACACTTCTTCAGATACACTGAAACTGAAGTCACCAGACCCTTCTATATAGTGAGAAGGTGGGGAGGGGTATTACTCAGAAGGGTGGTGGGATTGAGTGATTGGCAGATAGCTGTGATGAGCCTGTTGACAACTCTTAACGACTGCAATAGGTCTTACAGGAAAAAGCAAGGGGTGAGAAGGTGAAAAATGGCTTTGTCATGTATAATGAGATAAGAATCCAATGTCTTTGTTCAGACCAGGTCTCTCCATGGTTTTAAGTTTGGTAATAAGTTGCAATTCAGCAGCTTCTCTTTCCAGTCTATTTCTGAAATTCCTTTGTAATAGAACAGCTACTTTGAGATCTTGTATAGAATGTCCTGGGAGATTGAAGTGTTCTCCTACTGGTTTCTCTGTCTTGTGATTCCTGATGTCAGATTTATGTCCGTTTATTCTTTGGTGTAAGGTTTGGCCTGTTTGGCCAATATAGAGAGCTGAAGGACACTGTTGGCATTTGATGGCATACACAATGTTAGACGATGAGCAATTAAATAGTCCCGAGATGGTATGTGTGATGTTGTTGGGGCCAGTAATGGTGTTGTCCGGGTGTATGTGGCAGCAAAGTTGGCATCTGGGTTTATTGCAGGCTCTGGTGCCAGTGTCCGTGTTAAGTCTGGTTGTAGTATTATTGTGGGTTAGGAGTTGTTTAAGATTGGGTGGCTGTCTGTAGGCAATGAAAGGTCTTCCTCCCAGAGCTTGAGAAAGAGAACTGTCATTGTCCAGGAGAGGTTGTAGATCTCTGATGATGCGTGTACAAGCTCTGGGAGGAAGACCTTTCATTGCCTACAGACAGCCACCTTTAAGGTCTTTAAGGTGCTACTGGAAGGAATTTTTTTATTCAGTTTTGTATCAGTTCAACTGTAATGACATTTTCCAAAGAACACTGGGAAATCTGGAAAGAATTCCCCAGAGTTTCTTGGGCAGAGGGAATGACTTAAAAAAAAATATGTTTCCATCTGATGAATTAATTTGTTTGTTTTCTTGCATCTGTATCCTGCCTTTCTTCCCTCTAGAACCTAAGGCAGAATTCCCTGTGGTTACCAGGTCGTCTCCCATCCAGGTACTGACCAGGTCCAGACATGCTTAGCTTTAGCAAGCAGGTGACCTCAAGTGCCTTCACATGTCTGAGACACACACACTTCTCCCTACCCTATTTGCATGGTGATGCAATTACTTGTAGTTGTTAATAATAATAATAATAATAATAATAATAATAATAATTACCACTTCACAGACCAGGACTCAAGGCATCTAAAACATTTTTTTAAAAAAATATATATAATTTTTTTTAACCTAAAACACACTGATTTCACCCACCAGGACATTTTGTCAAGCAACCTGCCCTATGCCTATTATATATGACGTCAGGGATGTCATATATGATGACTGAGCTGAAAGGTTGTTTGCAAACAGGGGCGATTTCTGCCCCCATTTCTGCTTCAGTCAGAATTCTCTAACATCCCTAGTAATTACACTCCTCCTCTGCCATAATGAGGATACCTGGTTGCACAGTAGCTACATTTTTACTTTCTCATAGTCTTCCAAAGTGATGCTAGGCTGAGGGTATTTGGGGAAATTAAAAGGGCAGCTAGATGCCTAGAGTAACCAATCAGGGAAAAAAGAATTCAGGGAGGCAGGGTAGATACCAGCATGGTCACTGCTAGGATGCTGGGGCCCTGGGAGCTGCCCAAGGATTCCAGGTGCAGATGTAGGGCAAGCAGGAATGAGCAGTGGCATCTGGCTAGCCACAAGAGAGCAAGAAAACACATTGAGCATGGACATCTGCATAGGGAAAGTCTATGCAAGCAGCCTGTCCTTGCTCAGTGCATGAATGGCAGGGCTGAGGAAACCATGCAATGTAGGAATAGGGCAAGTGGTGCAGTCCACCTTGTATTCAACTAACCAAACTTGGCCCTCCAGCTATTTTTGGACTACAACTCCCATCATCCCTAGCTAACAGGACCAGTGGTCAGGGATGATGGGAATTGTAGTCCCAAAACATCTGGAGGGCCAGGTTTGCCCATCACTGAACTAGAGTAATGTGTGAAGGGGCCTAGAGGAATCTGTTCTTCATGTATAAATATAAATATATTATATACATTGCAATGCTGCCATGACCAGCTATAAATATAAAGTAGGCAGTCAGATTAAGGAGCTTAAACCAAAGAAACAACAGCAACAAAATCTTAAAAAGACACCGGCCAATCTCCAATTTTTCCAAAACAGAAAAAGGATTACAGGGGGAGAATAACATGTTTAGAAGTTTGAACTGGGCCCAGAGAAGTGATTGTTTGGTTGTTACAAATGTGCATATAATTAAATGACTTAAGAAGAAGAAGAAGAGAAGAGTTTGGATTTGGTATCCCGCTTTATTACTACCCTAAGGAGTCTCAAAGCGGCTCACATTCTCCTTTCCCTTCCTCCCCCACAACAAACACTCTGTGAGGTGAGTGAGGCTGAGAGACTTCAGAGAAGTGTGACTGGCCCAAGGTCACCCAGCAGCTGCATGTGGAGGAGCGGAGACGCGAACCCGGTTCACCAGATTACGAGTCCACCGCTCTTAACCACTACACCACACTGGCTCTCAAAAGGGCAATTAATGGTCAGTCAGTAGCCAAAGAAAATATTGTTTATTTTCTTCTGTCCAGCTACTCATTCAGGATTAAGTGGAAGTCTGGGTTAACTGGAAAACCACCATCACATTTACTGCGCAGACTGATTCATGCAGAGTCATGGAGATTAGCAGACACAACAGAAGCCTTGTGTATCTGCCCTGGTTAGATCTATAAATCCAGACTACCCAAGATGGAGGCTGTGAACTTGCATACTAAAAATACTGAACTAGTGTAATGCTTCATATTGCCAGAATATTGATTCACAATTATCGTCACACGTACCAGAATTTTTTATAGGTGTACAGCATGTGGTGTTTCTTTACACAACTTGGCCACCAGCTTCCTCAACATGAAACAACAGAGTTCACAACCTCAGGATTAATTTAACCTTGTGTTTGTTATGTTGAACTATTCTTTAGATTCACAACTGAATACATCCTTGGTTACAATGCCACAAACTAAGGGTCCAAGTGGTTTGCAGCTTGTCCAATGGCTTTCCCCTGTAAAACCTTCTCTTTAGCATGAAATTGGAGTGAACGTCAATCTGGAGAAAACCCAATGAACATTTGCTCCGATTCAATAGTAAGCAGTGGGTTTTCCCGGGGGAAAGCGGGGGGGGGGGGTGTTTACAGAAATATAGATGATCCCTGAAAGAGGTGTGGGAATCCAATGATGATTTGGTGGGAGAGAAGCAGCAACTCAGTAATATGCTGAGGGGGAAAGACATTAAACTGTAATATCTGTTAGCAACACAGTTCTTTCAGGCTAATTGCACAATGATATATAGGCTGACAAGAAGCCATGGTGAAGTATATGAAAGGACTTTAAACACCGACTTGGTCTTTTAAAGGAAAGATCAGAATAAAGAGAGTTCAGCTTCTCTGCCTTGAACACAGTTATACAACTCAGGGATGAGTAATCCAAGCATCTTTGCTCCTATGAGCACTTAGTAGCAACATTTCAATACAGCGACCTGCCTTGAAGAAATACGTGCTTGATTTTCCGTTAGTTAATAGCCAGCAAGAACCTGAGTTATGCGGATGACAAAAGTTCACACAGCATCTTGTGGCCTCCTTTCTGAGCAGTCCAAGGAATGAATCATAAATCACTCTTCTTAAGTGAGTCATGCTTATTGCAATGAAAAAGCCAGCATCTGTTTGAGAACAGTTTATCAGTATTTATAGCAAGGCTTTATTGTAAGTTCTGCCATGTTCAAACTGGTCGTGAGGCTGCCAGCCTGTTTTGTGGCTGCTCTGTTGTGGCTTTGTAGTTAGTCATAAAAAGAGGGCAAAGGTGTCATTTAATATTACAGCACATGGGGTTTGCTTTTATAACTACATCAGTGTGTTCATCCACCTGCAAAGTTTGCACAATCTTCCTAAGTTTAATGTGGAGTGTGGGTGTGTATGTTAAACTAAAAAACCAAGGTAGGGGTACAAAGAATTACATAGAATATATTTATGGAAGTATGAAAAGTATGGAATGGATATGGAATCTCATATGTGTCAGCTTTGTATTTAAAGATATGTATGGGGGCACTGCCAAAAAAAAAAAAGAGCTACTTAACATTTATAAATATAGTGATTTTAATCTATTATAACAATATTTTCTATCACAAATATACAAATAAAAAAATGTAAACACATTTTGATATTTTTGTGAGCCAAAAACTGTATTGCATGATTCACAGAACTGCAAAATTGTAAAAAAATTATGTACTGATCTGCACATGAGTCAAGGAAGTGAAGATCAGGACAGAACAGTACAAATTGGAATTTACAAAAATTGAATTCATCAGGCATCCAAACAGAAGTACTGCTTGTAGAAGTGGTGGTAGGTGGAGGTGGAGGTGGTATCCAGACTATTCTAGACAGAATCTGACTTGTCCTAAAGGATCAGGATTGATGTCTTGTTGTGGGGGAAGGGTAGAGTCCGACTGATCCACCCCAAGCTGCTTCTGTGGCACATTCACCAATGGAAGATCATGCACCAATTGCAACTGCCTCTGGATAAGGACATTCTAGACACAGTAATTCATGTGCTGACAATCTGAACTACAACTCCCATCAACCTTGACTATTGGCCACAAGAGCTGAGGCTTATGAGAATTGTAGTCTGGCAACATCTGGAGAGCAGCAGCTTGGAAATCCTTGGTTTACCTTAGTGGGTCTCCTGTTTATTCTAATTCTCAAACCATTATCTTAGCTCAGCAAGTGATCCATAGCAAACTCCCAATCCCAGTTCATTAGAGGTAATGGTGCTGTTACCTCAAGGGACCCAGATAGTGCTTCTTCTTGCCTGTGTGCTCAAAGCAGGGCTGACATTCTACTGTATTTGGTGATCAGTATTTTATTCTCCAAGGGCAAATAGGCTTGCCCTGCAGGGTTTAGCATGCCTCATCCTGGAGTCATTCCAGTTCACCTTACTATAATTGCTTCTTCATGCACATCTTTCAGTGTCTCTCCTGACAGCAGCCTGCCTTGTTCTCAAAGCGCTTCCTAAAAGAGACTCCATTCTGAAGCAGCAACTCCTCCAGCTCACTCCCAGGCTCTCATTTGGTCTCCATGCCAACCACTTGCTGTTAACTCCTATCTCCCTCCTCAGGTGACATTATTTTAGGAGGACTCCACCCTTCTGCCATACTGATTCTTTCTTTTTAATTAAGGCACATACAGTAATCCTGGTTTATCTCAAAGATTGCCCCATTAAATTAATCGTGATGAAATCCCATTCCAAATTATACACACATTGTGGTCAAATTAAAAACACTAGGCAAGTGTTTACAATGGAATCCTTTCCTGCATCCAGCCACCAACGCTGTCCCAGGGGCAAATGCAGGATCAAACATCTGTTTTACTATTATCTTTCCATGAAATATTTTCCACATTAACCTCTAAAGCTCATAACTTTAATTCAATTACTTAGATACAGCCTTTAGGTTTTAACATAATTAAGAGAGAAATAAGGTGGTCAGGTATTGATTCTCTCTCCACGTTTTGGGTTGGTGGAAAAGCACACTCACAAATAACTTTGGGACCTGGAAGTTCAAGGACAATCCAACTGAAGAAAATGCAAAATGAGTGCATTTCCTTGTGTAACTAGAATTGTCTTGCATGACTTCACTCCTTCTTGATGCCTTTAATTTCCTTTCTAATGTGGGGTCTGGCTGCCTGTTTGTAATATCTGTTAATATAAGGGCCCAGCTTACTATTTCGGCATATTCTTAGTACAAAGAGTTCTGTAATAGATAGATAAACTATATGTGCAGCAGCTGGAAAACAGAAATTGAAGATTTGCCCTTTTGCTCACTTGTTAGGCAATGTCGCTTGCACAGGACGTAATTATATAATTTCCAAAAGATGTAATCTAGGGATCCAGATTTATTCACACTTAGTGTAGGTCAGTTGACATCAATGGAACATATATCAAGCCCTAACTTAAGTTCCATTGATTTTAATGGATCTGTTCAAAGCATAGCTTCCAGTTCTTTTCATTTCTCCTACAGATGTTGTTAATAAAATGTGGCCCAAGTTCATCCAATCTTGGGGCCAGTTGCCATTATATTAAGTCAATGCAATATTGCAGTCTTGTGGCAAAGGGATATGTGGAACAAGGGGATTTCTGAGATATATCCAGACTCAAGGTTTGACTTTCTATGTCAAACCCAAGAAGATTTAATTGTGCTCAACAGAGGATGGCCAGAGGTTGACTTTAAAGCAGTGTTGGCCAGCCTTAGGTCTCCAGCTGTTTTTGGACTACTACTCCCATCATCCCTAGCTAGAAAGACCAGTGGTCAGGGATGATGGGAATTGTAATCTAAAAACAGCTGGAGACCCAAGGTTGGGAAACACTGCTTTAGAGTACATGTGGAATCTATGTTGCGTAGTGGCTTCCGTAAAAAGACCAAAATCATCTTTATGCCAAGTAGCCATGCTCTCTTCATAACCTGAATACATTAATATTTCAGTCCTTACTGGATTCAGTTACAGTCACCTTTTTCATATTCAGTCTCACCCCTATATCAAGTCTCTGCATAATTGCTGGGGCTTGGGAAGAAGATAAATGTGTAAAAACTGGAGCAAATATTGAAGCACCTGTCAGCTGCCACATTGGTCAAGAAACAACTGATATTCAATAATATCAAAGGTCACAGACAGGACTTAGTATCCATAGCCCATAATTTGCACTGCTGACCTCCAAATACTGAACACTGACTAGGCTCATAATCAGAAGTTTAATACTCTACTGACAAAGGAAACTTCACCACCATGGGGCCTGGAATACTGTGTACCCCAGATGCACCTGTGACTACAAGGTGACCTACTCATTTCACTTTACACTAAATGGGAAGGTTAAGTGTGAGAGTGAAAAATATCACAAGTTTGTGTGACTGGCCCTTGAAAGTGTGTAAGCAAGTACTGCCCAGCATTGGCCTAGCTTTTCTCAATGAGTCTTCATCAGTCTGGACACACCAATCCATCTCAACTAGTTAAATAGCTGGTTCCTCCCAGTCTACAATAGTAGGCCATAAACTCTGCAGTGCTAAACAAGCCACAAAATTTCAGACTCTGCAGCTGAGCTAATGTTTGCCAACCACTAACATGTTTTGTTTTTCCAGGCAATCTAAAACAATCCAGGTGTCATGTGCCAAGTGTCCCACATCTTGGATCATAAAGAGTAGACATCATTTCCCTGTTGCCTGCACCATCATGACAGTGGGCCAGAAAGACAGAGCTATTCTATTTCAGCAAGAAGCTGTCTTAGGAGATTTAGGGATGAAAGCTCTGACAGATTCAGTAATTCCAGTTACAGATTTCACCTATCTAATAAGTATCATTGCCATATCTGGTCAGTTCTCTAGTCTGAATAAAAGATATCAGCCAGCTGCTGCTTTCTGCATTTGTACCTTACCTTGCCTACCCTGCTGGGTTATTTTTCACCCTTTACCATACCTCAGAAGAAAAGCCTTACCCAGCCACTGCAACTCAAACTCCTAGCAAGAGTGTTTGATTTCATATTGTCTCCCACTCTCAAATATAAACCCCTTGGTCATCATGAAGTATCTCTGAGAACAGTCTGTTTTAAGACTATTAAAACAATTCAGTTACAAATTCACATTTTTAATTTGTCTCGTATGAGTTGTATTAATTGAGTGCAGAATTTATTCTTGCTTTCTTCTGCTTCAGCCCATTTCTCCTAAAAACTGATACTTACTGATTCCCATAGCTGTAATCAGTTTAATAGCAAGGTCTGGGATTTCACACTGGATAAAAAATGGTTCCAACATGTAACGTCCAAATGCCAAGGAAATCACTGCTGTGGCAGCAGGGCTGCAATAGAGAAAGAAAGCGGGGAAAGGTTGGTCAGTTTACAGGTAGATATGGAGATTATTTACAGTATACATGCCTACATGACATGTCAGGCTGTGTCAAATATATTACACATGCCAAATTGCTGGTGAATTTTCATGAATGCAAACTGATGTGGAAATGTAGAGAACTGAACAACATTTAAAATATGTGAAGCTGAGAAAAACAGAAATTAATAGATTTGCCCAACCCTACTTCCAGAGTTTTAGGACATTGTCATTAAGGTATTCATCCTATGAAGGCTGGATAACATTTGCAATTATGAATTGCTTGTGTGAACAGTCTAGTCACGTGAACACTGTAACATCAGAAAATATAACTCACACAACTATTGTGACTACCCTTCTGCCAAGCAGAAAAACGTTTTTTGCACTCTTTTTAAAAATGATTTTTTATATATATATGAAATTCATTTAAACAGGAACAAGTTCTTTTGTTCTCCCTTTTGTGCTCTTGGTAGCTGCGATTCCTGTGCTTTTGGGACTTTTTCTTGGCTCATAATCTTGAGGTTTTCATAAGCGTCATTTCTACATTTTGTGATGGTTACAGTCACCAGGCCTTATTAAAATGAGGAACTATCCCTAAAGAAACTTACTTTGCACAAAAATCTACAAGCAGAGGAAACCGATTGCTATAAACAATTGCTGGAATTCAAATACGTAGAATTCAAATACATAGAACATATGCCAACACTATAGGGCATGGTGTTTCATAACCGTGGCTTGGTGTGATGTTAGAATTGGTTCCTGCTCTAAACCAATTCTGGTTTAGACCCTTTTCTTAAACAAAGCAAGAACAGATGTTGTGGAATCCAGCTCCCAAAATCCCTAGTCAACATCCCTAGCCAATGGTCAAGATAGCAGTTGTAGTCCAACATCTGTAGGGCGGCATATTGACTAACCCAGCTACATTCGGTGGAGGAAGTGTGTCGAGTGTCTTGAGAAACTAGAAACCATAGCTAGAAGTGTCTTTGCAAACTGATTTGGCTAGGTGGAAGCTGAGACAGGCAAGTGAGAGGTAATATTACAGTCCAAGGACAAATTCCAGCCAGGCAAAGGTACTCAAGAACTGTATGAAGAACAGGAGAATCAAGTCAATGGCCCATCTAGTCCAGCATTGTGTTGTCACAGTGGACACTCAGATGCTCATGGGAAACCTTCAAGCAGGGCTCATGAACATGCATGGCTCCCAGGACCTTGAAGGCAGAGGATAGGCATTGTGGCTAGTAGCCACTGGTGGCCTTATCGTCCAATAAGGGAACTGGGCAGCGGGGCTGTCTTAAGCATATCCGGTGCCATGGTGCAAAGATCCCTCCAGTGCCCCCCCCCCCGGCAACTCCAAAACAAGGGAGGGGGTGGTGGAAAATGTCCTCTGCCTCCCCCAACACCCCGATCCCCAGTGTGTTGGCAGCAATCAAGCAGGAAAACATGCTGGCGGACATGCTCTCTGGCATTGGGGCGCCCAGGAAGGCTGTGTGCTGCCTTTCGCTAAGAAGCAGGAGGAGAACAACGGCCGGGAGCAGGGCCGCCTTTAGCAGATGCAGAGGCTTGGGAGGGAAGCTGCGCACAGCTTCTGCGAGCATCACATCGCTCTCCTGCGGAGGCTTGGGAAGGAAGCTGCATGCCTGCCAGCCATATAGTTGGTGAGGCGCAGCTGGTGGGCATGCAGGTAAAGGGAAGGCTGCCGGCAAAGCCGCGCAGCTCCCCCACTCGCTAGGACACCCCTGAGAGGCCCGCGCCCTGGCGCAACAAACCACTAACACCAATGGGAAAGACGGCTCTGCTGGGCAGGGTCCTCAGGGTCAAAATGACACCTGGAGAGTTGCATTCAGGCTGAAAATGATTCCCCACTAAGGCTATTTTGAATGTAGAAGCGGAGAAAGAGTTAAGCACCTCAATCCCTGCCCACTTCTTTGCTCCAAATTCCAGGCTCACAAAACTGCTTTTCTTTATGAAAGCAAAGCCAGGATTGGGGCTCTCTTATATACGGTACATTGCATACTATGCTAAAGTACTTGACTCATCCTTTAAAAAAATAAATAGATGCCAAATTTATTGACACAACGCCAATCAATTTATAGCAGAAACTTAAAGCATTATTTTGGCAGGGGAGGCACTCTTGATAACTACAGATCTGGACAAGCATGTATCCCAGGATGCATGCCATATCGTGGCTTGAAAGGATCTTGCCTTTATTTGTTTTGTGTTGGGTGTGGATTAACACTTGCTAATCAATTCAGTGTGTTCCCAGGAGAGTGACGCACCTCAATTATATATCCCATTCAGAGTGACTGAGCACAATTGTTGTTAACCAAATCCTTTATTGCTACAGCTTGTTACGTAGGCATATGAAGCAATAAGAACAACTAAAATAAGCTACGTAAATACATGTGGCATGGGGCGGGAGAGGGAGAGGAAATGAGAACGCATATTTGTTTCACTTGTATGGATTATCTTTAGTAACACAAGCTCCTCAGATGCAGAATTAGAGTAACTACATCCACAAGCTAAACTGCCTACAGATAAACCTGTTAGCTCCCACAGGTGCTCAAACTGTATTTGTTGTGATATGAGAGCTATTTTAAACAGCATAGTAAACACTGAGCAATTCACATAACATAACAAGGCATTGTGCTTATTTACTAAGCCAACTGGCAGTGTAAATTGTAGGTTAACAATGTTGTAAATGGGCCACTAAGACTATAAAAATGGAATCTCTTGGGCTAGGGGGCGGGAGAACTTGTAGGTTGAAACCAGTTTAGCCAGCTCTACTTCTTTTTCACGCAGGGAATAAAGTGTTAGAGGAAGTACAATATTCTCAGATCACCCTGGGGCAACAGAACACAATTTCAGCCTCACATAGATTTTCACATTTTACTAAAAGACACCTACAAGTGAAGCTTTAAATTTGTTCGGGACCACTCCAGATCTTGCTCCTGAACACCCATCAGTCACCCTCTTCCTTGTCAACTTTTGGTGCATATTGTGGTCTAAAACACTGTGCCCACTCACAGAGTTCCCACAACCTGCCATGCCCAACCCACTGGAAATTCCAGTGATGCTCCCTTTTATAAGAGAAAGCAGGGCATTGATTTACAGCTTCTTTTCTACCAAAGACTCCAAGGCAGGGTTTAGAAATAATACTACATAGTCAATACTATATTGAAGTAGAACGGAGGCACGAAGCATACTGAAATGTTAGCCCTAGCCATATTTGCCACAAAGCCAGACTCTGCATGCATACAATTCCGTGTGCAATAGACACATGGGAGGGTTCTTTCATATTGTATAGCCCCATCTGACCAAATCTGAATCAAGCGCAGGTGTGCATGTCTCATGGATGCACCAGGGGAGTTGCTGGAAAATGATGATTACTACCTGCAAGTAAGTTTCATAAAAGCCAGCAGACACTGTGATTTATTGGGGGGAAATTACAAGGCTTGGATAGTTTTAAACCAACATTATGATGCAGCATGAGGTCTGGGTATTATTAATATTCTGCTTCAGCTTTTTAGAGCAAACAAAATTAAGCATTTTTTTATTTTAAAAAATATTGCTTTTTAGAGTTTCTTAATTTTTACAAATTAACAATTAGTGGTCCAACTATGTCACAAAGGAAAATCTTGGGAAGCAAGAACAGGAAGCACAAACTAAGGGACAGAACACAGCTGGACTATGTCCACGCGCATCATATTTTTAATTGATTTTTGACTTTCAAAAGCATACTGGGAGTACAAGACAACAAAACAAATGCAGACAGAATTGACTTACCGTATAATGAGCAGTTCCACCCACACTCTTACAAAAGCAGGTAGAGGGCCAAAAGCTTCCAGAATGTATGTATAATGCCCACCAGATTTCTTTATGCTTGTGCCCAGTTCAGCATAACAGAGCGCACCTGCAAAATTATAATTAATATTAAGGCATCATTTCTGAAAGATAGCCATGCTTATCTATAATGAATAGTCAGCCTCATACATTTTATTAGCATGCATGTAGCCCAATAGCATTTGCTTACATTTATGTTCCACGCCCCATGAAAACTACACAAGGCCTATTCATGCAAATGCTTCAGGAGATTATTTTTTTAAAAAAACTTATTTATTGACTTATCTTCTGACAATGGGTGGCATCCAACTAAGGCACAATCAGAGTAGATCCACTGAGATTCATGGACTTAAGTTCATTGGTTGGACTAGATGATCCACGGATCCCCTTCCAATTCTATGATTTTTTTTTATTTCAATGGGCCTTTTCTGGATATGACTAAACAGCACAATCCTAACCAAGTCTACACTGAAGTCCTGTTGAATTCAACAGGGCTTACTTCCAGATAAGTGCGGTTAGGATTGCCCAGTTTATTTTGAATCACAATCCAGCAACTTTCAGTGTGCAAACATCCCTTTCCAACCAGGACTAGAAGTCCTGCAGTTGGTTGTGTTACTTCATTCAATTAATTGTGGATGCCCTGAGCCTCTGCAGACAGTTGGTCATTATTAAAATTGTCTTGAAAAGGGGAAGACTTGTGATTAGGAGACAAAATACAGTCAACAATACAGGGGTACCTTGGGTTAAGTACTTAATTTGTTCCAGAGGTCTGTTCTTACCCTGAAGCACCACTTTAGCTAATGGGGCCTCCCACTGCAACCGCAGGATTTCTGTTCTCATCCTGAAGCGAAGTTCTTAACCCAAGGTACTATTTCTGGATTAGCGGAGTCTATAACCTGAAGTATATGTAACCTGAAGCGTATGTAACCCGAGGTAGCACTGTATTATATTAATTTGGGTGCTATTATTTTTTTGAAGAGACTTCCATTCATAACCCATGCAATCCATAATCAATATAAATCAGTTGTAAAATTGTCATCTTTCCTTTTACTGGAGATTTTTATCAATGGGTTGCATTAACATTATTTCATAATTTCACTGAATATTCTGATGGCTACTTTTGAGCATCTCAGTCTCTCTCTTTTTACATTTAAATGTATTTATTAAAGCATCACATCTAAGGGCCACCAGAGCATTTCAATAGACCTGATAAAGTCACTTGCATCTCAAATTTTACTTCTTTTCACTTCAATCTACATAACGGTTAGCAGACCAATTTTGTATATACAGATAGTGGAATTATTTAACATATGCCAATCAACTTAAGCTCCTTTTCTGAGGAAAAAGTCAGTGCTATCTGAAAGTTCTCCTCTAAAATTAACTTCAAAGAATTGCATTTAAGGGTTACACAGCTACCTGTGCTTTGTTTTTTTTTATTTAAGAATTCTGTAACTGGATCTCTTATTGCATATCCATGAGGAAGAAGAGTGGAAGATGAAACAGTATGAAGGCAGTGTCTATCAAATTGTTGTCAAAGCTGTGCAGAGAACACTAAGAGGACCTTTACTGGCCAAATACTTTTAAGAGAATTTAGCACAAAAATGTAAATTTATGCGTTACAAACGCAAGAAGAATGCATTTTATTTCTTCTGTTCCAATCACATCACTCCTGGACACTGATGCTCAATTAGAACGTAGCATAAACAGAAACAAAATCCTAATTAAAATAAAATTATTTTGAGGTTGACCCTTATGCTGGCCCTGTAAATTATTTTGGCCCAACAGCTATATGTTCTGATTCTGATCAAAATGTTTTGCAAGGGTGGATAAAGCCTTGTCTCTGATCTTTCAAGTGCACAGTAAGTTGACACAGGGCAACATTCACATATTCCACTTCTTGAGCAGAGATTTTTTTTTACTCCCCTCTCATTTGCCCACTGTTCCTAATACCAGAAAATAAGTCTGAGCTAATAGTAATACCTAAGGTCATGCGGGACTTCAGCTTCTTTGAGATTAACTTATTAAGGCAATCAAGAGGCCCATTCCTTGATAGATTTAGAGGTTCTGGATATGACCAGGCTATTTCTTCATCTATATAGATGATAAATGTTATAAATTCTTTTTAAAAATTGGAATATCATTTTTTTAAAAAAGTTTTAAAAACCTGGTATATACATTGGCCATTTAGTCTTAAACGGAGAGCTCCAGAATCTATTTTCACTCTGCAATCCTAAATATGTCTACTTCAAAGTAAGCTCCAGCAAGATCTCTGGTAAATAAGTATAGAATTTCAATTTTAATATCCATGCTCAAACTACAGATGCCATTATCAATATAATAGCTTTTCTAAACTTTAGCAGAATGTCTGGCTTTAAGATTAAGGGTTAGAAGTGAGGGGTTCCAAGTCATCATTCAAACGAGATTTTGATTTAATATTTTTTAAAGAAAAAAATCAAATTAGCTAGAGCAGTGGTTCCCAGCTGGTAGTCTGCACAACTGGCCCAAGGAGGTCCATGGCATTTTCACAGAACAAAAAAATATCAAAATTTTCAAAAGTAGGGGGTCCATGGCTTGGCTTTTGAAAAGTAGGTGGTCCACAGTACTTAGCTAATTAGGAATCACTGAGTTAGAGTGCTCCTGTTTTATTCCCTTCTTCCTGCCACCAGAGAGTTCAAAAGAAGTTTAGTTCATGCAAAAGTAGAATCTAACCAATGGGGAACTAGGTCAATCTAGGTGTACATTTCGCAGGTTTTCTTCCAACCAAGCGGTTCACCTCCCCCAGCTGCCAGCCCCTCTGTGAGTGTGCTGCTACCTGTTCTTCGAAGCTTAAACTGAAAACCAACACAAACAGCAAACTTTATGATGTGATAAAGGAGACCTCTCTGCAATTCCTTCAGGGAGTCGTAAGAAATACAATTTTGGTCTTAAAGTCCTGCTGTACCGAGTTTCGCATGGCAATCTTTGCAACTTACAGTGGTTGCCAAGCGGCAAAATAACCCCCAAAATACTGACGCAGTGTTAGTTCTGAGTCTCAAATCAGGCTTTTGATCTCCAGTATCAAACTTTTGTCTCTTTTGTGATTTTTTAAATCCACCTGCCACCCCCCAAGGATCAATTATAAACTTTCACAAACTTACCAAAGAGTGAAAGGATGCCACAGAAAGTCCAGAGAGTCAATGACATTCCCACGCTGCCTGTGTTCTGGAGGATTCCTTTGGGAGAGATGAAGATTCCTGCTCCAATGATAGTGCCAATTATAATAGAAATCCCTCTCAGTAAAGTTACTTTCTTCTTCAAAACCACTTTGTCTCCCTCGGCTGCCTTGGTCTTGCACTTGGAGGGCAACTTGCCGTTCGATTGCTCCTGCAGGTAGCTGCCATTACAAACTACCGGTCTGGGAGGCTTCCTAAACATGCTTCAGTGCTACCAGCACTCTCCAAGAATGAATGTTTTGTAAAACTCTCCAGCAGGCACTTTCGTTCCTCTCTCTGCCTTTGTCTAGCTAATTGCTTCTACACACAGAGAGAGAGAGAGACATTCACTGCCTGTAGCCTTTCAACCCACCTGTGCCAACAGGTATAAAATTCTTCGGGTGTCTTTTACTTTTCACTGCTATCTCAGTGCTACAGGAACACCTGCCCTTTCACACACAGCTACTACCTTGGTGCTGTTCTTTCACTGGAAGCCAGCTCAGCTTCCGCATGGTCTTGTATATAAGCTCCTGTCATACCAAGTTACTCTTGCTGAGTGATGATGATGCAAATTCTCCAGGTTTGCATCAGCCATAGGAGAGGGCTCTGCTTCTGGCATTACTCAGCACTTTTCCCCGTCACGGTAGCAGGATATTGCACAACTCACATGAGTCCCATTCAACAAAGGCAGGAGTCCTAAGTGATTTCTAGTAAGCAACTTACTATATCAGCACACGCCCAAATATTTAAAGAGACTCCTAATGAGAAGCAAATGCCTGTTTTCAAAATACAGAGCGGGGAAGAAACAGAGCAAAGATAATGTGGCAGTTTTTGTTTCTTTCCAAATACTTTTTTCCCCCCACCCCAGCTATCATATGGCAACATAGATTGTATGCATTCTTTAATATTTTTGGTTTGGACCTAATTCAATTGTATTTTGGTTTGGACCCAATTCAACATTTTGCATAAAGAGCATGTACATTCACATTCAAGAGCACATGCTGGCCTCTTTGGTTGCCCCATGTTGCCTAGCAACGCAGTCAGTTCCAGCGAGTTGTGTCTATGCTCCTATAATTCCATGATTTTAACATTAATTTTCTTCCTGGAATTAATCCCTCCCCCCGATCCTTCAATAATGAAAAGACTAAGTTGTTGTTGATCTCACACCAGTGGCTGTTGGCAATTATAGTCTCTTCTTGTAAGTATTGTCAGAGTGGAGACAGCATTCCTGAATGCAGTGGAAGCAAGATCCTTGTGCTCTCTCAAGCATATTTGTCCCAAGCATAATAACAGTCCTGTGGTCTGAGCTGCTAGAAAGGCAGAATTGAAGAGGGGCCATGGAGCACACAAAAGAAAAGCACAAAAGAAAATGAACACAGCTATGCTATCACGGTACTATGACTTGAGGGCAGGGTGACTCAGCACCCAGGCATCACATTTGATAACAGGACCCTGTACAGTGCATTTCTCACCAATGGTCAATGACATTTGGTTCCTGAACATTTGAAATGGCCTTAAGGATTGGTTGCAGATGTAAGTGGTTTGGCAAGGAGTTGGGCTGGATCCTTAGTCTAAGTGGATGGGGTTTGGGGGGCCCCACTCCAAAAAATCAGGGTATCCCGTTTAAGGGTTCGAGGGGTTGCATCTGTCCAGACACCCCAGAAGGGGCCATGGCACCCCAATGATGATCTTGGGGCAGTCACCCCAATTTGATGTACTTCATAGCATGGGCAGCTGCCCCCCATCAATAAAAAAAAATACAAATCAATACAAATCTGAGGTTCTCCCCCCGCCAGCAAAAATTTTAGCTATGTCCATGCTTCATAGGTGTGATCCTTAACCTTGGTTATCCCTGCCAATATAATCAGCCAGCAGATGGGACAGTTGATTCAGGATACACACCCAATATCTTCGCCAAAGTTCACTGACATCCATCATCAATAAAGTTGTGGCCTGCTTAAAATCCCAGTTGGTTGTCCTGTGGTTATTGCAACCGTATCACACCTTGACCCCACCACCCACAGCTGCACTGCACCTGGACCCACAAGAGTCATAAGACAGCCTAGCTTCTATTATGACTAGGGTTTGACAATAGGATTTTAGCCCACTGGTAGAAACGGGAAGACAATGGTTGAACTGTTTCTATAGTTTGCTTCAAAACTTTCCACATCTGATTTTATAAAAGTGCTTCCAGCTGTTAAAGTCACAGAGCATCTACTACTCCTAACACTGGGAAGAAGCAGTTTTTAAAAGTGCATATCTTAACTGTGGAGAAAGTAAAAGTGTGTGTGTTTGTATAGAGAGAGTACTTGGGCAGGTTCACATTACTGCCTTAGAATTCAGTGCAGTTGTTACCTATACTTAGCCTAGAAGTAGGAGGTGAGACTAAGTTTGGTTTTCTTGTACAGTATCTAGAAATTAGCTCAAGCCCAGACATGAATTACGATCACTTGATTTCCTGCGTCTTGTGTTGCATCATCTACAAAAAGTTTTATCTTTGATGCGATCACAAATAAGTCATTGTTTGTGAACTCTGTGAGTCATATAACCTCAAAGGTAGGGATGACTATTGCCCTGGTTTAAAGTGTTCCTTTAACATTTGCATTGATGTAATAAGTAATTCTGCATTCCAGTCTGCTTCTGAAGCAAGGAATTCATGGTTGCTAGCTGAAAAGTTAGCAGAAACAATTCCTAAAGCACCTAATCCATAAAGAAGAACAAACAGTTCCCCGCAAAATAATTGATCTCTGGCATATAAAAGTGTAACAGTCTAGCAAATTTAGCAAGCTTTACTCATGTGTGTGCAGGCATGCAATGGAGTGTTTCAAGGGAGACAGAGAAATGATGGGCTTTCCTTAGTGCTATAATCCTAAATGGGAAATGAAGCATTCATTACCATATGAAAGAGGTACAAACTTGTGGTCCTAGGACTGCTGGTGCTAATCATTCAAGAAAAGGAAGATATTGTGCCTACATAATAATCAAGCACAGTACTAAGCAGATATGCAGCTGCTTTGGAAGGGTCAGAGAGATCTAACAATGCAATAGAAAACAGAGTGAGGAACTATGCATGCCGGATTATGATGGGAGGGAAAGGGTTGTGAGCAAATGCATCACACTAATTCCTTACAGAGTTTGATCCTCCAATTGTATCAATTTTTCTTCCTCTGCTACCATTCTTGCTGGAAGAAGTCTTATTGAACCTCAGCTTTCACACTTCTTGACCTTTGTGATTAATAATGGACAAGCTGAGCTTCGCAGGAGCCACTGTCTTAAAAGTACCAGTGCCAGCACTATACCATTTGCATGTAGCCACATATAAGGGGATCCATAGGCACTATCACTTTGCATGTGGCCCTGCATTTGTAGTAAAATGCAAAAGGTATGAATTTGATCCTACGCTTTGGTGCTATTTCTGGTGTTGGAATAAGTGCACAAGTGGAAAAGTTTAAGGGAGTCTTTACCAAAAGGATGAAGCATTGAGGAAGAACATGAATGACATGGAAATTTTGACTTGGATTTTTTCCAATCTCTTCCAAACATGCGTGGGAAGTGATGGGAATGCTCTGAGCAAAAAAACTTTATCCATGTACAATCTAATGGAACAGAATGTACAATTAAATTGATTGTTAAGCTGTGGTGTTATGTTAGCTATGATGCAACTCTGCAGCTAAATTGCAACCAACAACCCACAATAGGAAGTACGAAGCCACCCTTTCTGTAAGATATTCCACAGCATCTGCCAGGACATTTCCAAATCAGCCTCAGCTACCAGAAATTGGCAATCCGACCTTTGAGAAGCTTTTTAAAAAAATAAAAAATAAGTGGGGTTCTTTTTATTTGTTTACATACAGTATTATGGTATTTGCCATTTCTTCTTTAAGGTGGTGTTAACTTTTTACAAAAAGAGAATCTAGGACTTAAGTCCTCTCTAGATGACAAACTCCATTCTAAATAAAGTTGGTTGTACCTAAGTTTCATTAACCTCAACAGTATGTGAGAATCTGTCTTTGGACTCAAGACTCTAGACAGTGTCCCAAGCCTGAAAGACAAGCACATAATATTTGTCCAGAAGACAAATTATGCTTTCCATCAGGGTGTGGGGAGGAAATCAACCTTCTGGCTGCCATGTTTCATATATTTTATTTGTTTGTTTCAGAGCATTTATACTGTGGGTATTAGTACAGTGGTACCTTGGCTTACAAACTTACTCTGTTCCAGAAGTCCATTCTTAAACCAAAGCGTGCTTGAACCAAGGTGTGCTTTCCCATAGCAGCGGGGGACTCAATTTACAAATGGAACACACTCAACAGGAAGCAAAACACCTATTTCTGGGTTTGCAGTGTTCTTAATCCAAGTTGTTCAAAAACTAAGCTGTTCTTAAACCAAGGTACCACTGTATATAGTTTCCCTGTTCACCACCACCAGAAGAATTTGTTGAACATAGTAAACTTAGGTTGTGTAAACATGACCATTTACTGTGCTTTCACCACTGGCTTTTGAATCAGTGTACACATGTTATCATGCACGACGTAGAGCCATCCTGTTGTTTCTTGAGAAATACTATTGCTTTGTGTACTTTCCCTCAAACCAGCTTCATTTCAAAAGGAAAACTGAGGCTACATTCACTTTGCCATTAAGCTGAAGTATGTAAATTTGAAACAAACACATCCAAGCGCATGCATGTGTCAACTGGTCATCTACTCATGAGACTGATGAATGATTAGGTCAAACCTTTTCTCAGGTTCATTAACTATATTATTGTCATATCAGAATGATAATGCCTATTTTCTTTATTTTCAACTGTTTCCTGTCTCCCTAGTTTCCTTTATTTTTTAACCAATTATATAAACTTGAAATGTAGTAAAAAAAATGTAAAATTTTATTTTTTTTTCGATATTCATAATCTGAGGCCCTAAACTGCAGTTTCCTTAGCTTCTGCATAAATGAAGCACTGGAGAGAGGGAATAATTTCAATATAATAGCAGCATCACATGCTTACACCCAGCTACATATGGCACATGGGAAGATGCAACTGGTAATCTTCTGCCATCCAATTTTAACACATTTGGATGAAAAGATATATTAAATCTTTTAAGGTGTTGACCTCTTTTTTTAAAAAAAAAACCTTCCTGAGAAATCTTCTAATTGGGAAACCATAATATACAAATAGCAATAATTACTGGGCAGGTGGAACTTGTTAGCTAGTTAGGCTAGACTAGACAAGCAAGATAGATGTGGTACTCCAAACGCTTATATATAATTGGCGTGCCTATATAAGATTTTACATCTGGGTTCCCAATTAGTGTGGCAAGGGACTTTGGTAAGATGCAAAGCAGCTCAAATGAGGATGCTATATGTTTTTGATAGAAACCTCTGAAACTGTTCTCAAATCAGGACCAAAACCTAGGGAAACTTGCCTTTTTGTACTTCAAAGTGCTTCTTTCTATTGCCAGTGTTATCTAAACAATGAGTCAAAACGCACATGTGCATACTGCACATAGAAGAAATGGCTGTCAAGAAGACTGGTGAAAATTGGGATGGACGTATTTTGGTGCCGCGCTCTTGTGGGAGTCAGCTGACTCGCTTGAGAGAGCGGCACCTCTGCAAGTGCCAGCTCATCCTCCTCCCTGAGCTCAGCAGCGGAGGGGCTGGAGGGGGGAAATGGGACATTCTGGGACCAAATCAAAAGCCAGGATGGCTTCTGTAATGCTGGGATGTCCTGGGTAAATTGGGGCACTTGAAGGTACAACCTTGTGAGGTAGGTTAGGCTGGGAGATCATGCCTGGATCAAGGTCAGCCAGTGAGTTCTGAACCTGCTGTGACACCCTAACCACTACACTACTGTTCCTCACAGTGGGCTTGTTGGGTACCCATTTTTGCTTCAGTGGTTCTTGTTTCATGCATTTCATAGCCACCAAAATTATCCCACCCAGAAAAACTCCACACATTTACCAAGTAAACCCATGCAATGCTAGTTCAAATAACTGATAATAGGCATAAAAAATGTTTTGCTTCACATTTACAAAATTTAAATAGATTCCCTTTCCAAAAAAAGGGGGGGAAACCTCAGGTAAAGTTTTTCATCATTTTTCTAGTACATGATAAATTTGGGGGACAAGGTAGATAGTGAATTCAGATTTAAATTTTCATGAGGAAAAAAAAGAGTCTATCTTTTATTTCTGCTGTTGTCTCAAATATAGCACAAAGCATATTTTCTCAAGGATAGAGAAAAATAACATTTGCATTCACTTTCTAGGCTACTTGGTTCACCTCAGAAAGACCTCTCTTATGAGTTGTTGGTAAGAGAAGCACCATTTCAAGGCCTAGTGTCACCATGAGACGGTCTCAAGCGGCCATCGCATAAAGTATCACAATTACTTTTTAGGAGTCGATTCACAGAACCAATATTTTTCTCATGATTTATTTAGGAGCTCTGTCCATGACAGGTGAAGGAGAGGGAGAGAGAAGAGCCCCAGGGAAACAAATCTACAGAAGTAGCTCTGTATATCAGCCACTGAATATAGAATAGAAATTCTCATTGCTTAGCCATTTAATATAAGAGGAGAAATACCTTGGAAAATATTATATAGAAATCAATTCCACATTGGTTGGGTCATACTTTTCTTTTTGTGAATGGAACAGGAATGTCAATGGAACAGGGTTTTCCCACCTCATCCTTTCTGCTGCAGTCTCCCACAAAAATATCCTCCTGGGGCCTTGTGACTGAATTTCCACATCCGGAAATAATGTGGGTGATTGAAGATGGAGTGGGGAGTCAGCAGATGTTGTCCCAACCCAAACATGAATGGAAGAGCAACGTAAGATCCAAACCAATATGTGAATATACGACCTATTATTTCAATGTGGCTTATGTTCACCTAAAATATACAATTTTAAAATCCTCTTATTCTCTTCTGCAAGAGGAAAATGATGAGCATGAGCAAATAGTTTTCCATTGCAACCACAAAGCATTTCCATTCCCACAGAAGAGAATGAAAAGCTTGTGCATGTGATAAGCTTTGTGTGTGCAGTCAAAGTCACAGGTTTAAGATCTTGATGTCAATGGCATTCTATATCACTGTCTTTTATACCAAGCTCAAGTAATGGATGATAAGACTGATAGTAAAATGAATCTTGGAGGAGGGCACAGCTGGTTTTACCACATATTCACTATATAAGGAAAAATAAACATGGGTAGCAGTTTCTGGCAATGCATTCAAATAATGAATGAAGCATTGAAAACTCTTTGGAAGAAAGTAACATCAGTCACTTGACTATAAGATCCCTGAACTGAGTCATATAATTCAAAACCTGTATCTTAGAAATGTCAAGATGTTTTTAAGAGGTTGTGATGACCAAGCTCATTTTGCTCTTCAGGTGAAAATGTGAGCATCTTTCTTGATGCTGGCATCTATGTGATTAGAAGATTATTATTAACAGCCTGCTGGCAAAAAAAACCCCAAATAGTTTTTACTTTCTTGTCCTGGTTCCTGTTTTATGTGACTCCAGGTAATTGAAATTCCTTCTGATGTGGGTGGTAAGTAAATAAGTCTAACTTGTTTTAAGATCTGGGAATGTGTGCTATATGATTTAGAGACTTTGGAAAAAAAGGAATATTGAATATCTTAAAATTGTTCATAGCTAATCATTAACCCTACTCACTTTAGGGGTAGAAGAAATGAAGTACTCTTCTCATTTGAATTCAAACCTACCTAATTGGCAGTTCCTGAATCAGTAAGGGAACCAAACGACAGCTGTCCTTCAAAATTTGCAGTTCTCTGAATTTGGGGGTGCAGTTTTATTTTCAGGAATAGTATATTAGGGAAATGTGTTCATAAAATGTTAATATGCGCTAGTAAAAATAGCACACAAAATGAATCATATCAAGTGAAGTTGCACACAAAAAGTATGTACACTATGAGAAATGTGCAATAAGATGCTGCCAAATTTTTGTGAGGACTTTCTAGAGTGCAAACTGATGCAGCAATGTGGTAAAACTAAAATGAAGCAGAGGTTGGATAGCCATCTGCCATGTATGATCTAGCTGAGATTCGTACATGGCAGGGAGTTGGACTAGATGATCCTTGGGATCCCTTCCAACATTACAATTCTATGATTCTATGACAAACCGAGAGAAACTGACATTGGAAGATTCACCTATCCCTATCATTGTACACTAAAGCTTCCATTTCTACTTTCCCCAGCTTTAAAAAATAATAATTTCAGCTTCATATTCTTTCAAAACAGCATCCTATCACTGAACATTTTTAAATATGTCTTTTCAAATTTAAATTTAGTGCCATTCCTTAAATGCAGGTCAACGTGAGCTGTTGAAGACGCAAAAGATAAAAGACTTAAATAGGACCTAAGAGAGAATATGAATGGTCCATTATAATTACTACATAATAATTGTTCTCAGGCTGAAGATATAGCCCAGGGTAAATGAGACCCAGGGGTCTACAAGGCTATTCCAGGAGAGTGTGTAATATTTATGTGTGCTAAATCTCCTTCTGCGGTGCCATTTGAAAACAATCTTTAACTTACCTCATTAATTAAAGCCTGCAAAAGGCACTCAATTATCAGAAGCAGGAGTGTTCAGCTAGGCCAGTAACATATTCAGCACATACACATAAAGTCCCTCACAACAGCCCCACCCAACACCCAAATGGTGTTTCATTTCAGCCATAATATGAACATATGAAGCGGCCTTATACTGAGTCACACAATTGGTCCTTGAGTTCAGTATTGTCTATACTGCTTTGCGGTGGCTCTCCAGGATTTCAGACAAAGTTTTCCCCTGCCTAGAAATCCTAGGAATTGAACCTAGGACCTTCTGCATGAAACACATGTGCTTTGTCCCTGAACTATGGCCCTTCCCCTTCTGTCAAGTATTTCCATGACTATAGTCTGCAGAGATCATCTGCCATACTGCACCTCGCCTCAATTTTCTTTCTTTAACTTATTCTCTGTGAAAATAAACTTCCCAAGCAGCTGTTACAACATCACACCTATTTCTTCATATTGGCCTTCTGAGGTGAAACAGAATCATGTGTTTAATGCAGGACATGGCTTGTGTTTCCTTTAATAATCACACAGAATGCGGAATTGCAGCTGTTGCAGCTTCCTCCTTTATAATCCTGTGGTGGTGGAAGAAACCACACAACTCCTGAAACTATCCATTTTATTTAAGTGTTAAAGGCAAAGAAGAATCGTCTTTAACTTGGCAATTCAAACAGAGAGCAATGGGAAAAGTCAACTGCAGCAATACTTGTGAAACATGAATGCCCAGGCCACTTCCAGCTTTTAAGGCCCATAGCTATAATTGAATGAAAATGATGACACAAAAGAGTGAGCAGTTTGTTTCTACAATGAGCTGATCTAAGAGGACATGCTCATCACTCTCTTGTACCATCAGGACCAATATATTTTATGGATATTTATGAACATTTAATACTCTTTAATATGACAAATCTTTATCAGTTTACAAAAACACAATGAGAGGAATTCAACCTAGTGCTGTGGCTATCGTTCCATCAGTGCAAACTTTTCAACTTTCCGGATGGAACAAGCCTCACCCCTGTCCCCTCACATGCTGCTCTGGGGGTTCTCCTGAACCCTCTCCAGAACCAATTTGCAGTGGGCATGAGGGGTGGGGAATCCAGTTGCACTGGTAAGACTCGATTATCCAAAACCCACCTGACATCTCTCCAAATCACGTCTCCTTTTTGCTTAAATCTGCAGCTCTAAGCTAAGAGGGTGTGTCTCATTTTGCTCCAATGAGCATAAAAACAGTGTGCAAAACTTCTCAGATGCTAAGAAACTAACAAGCATCTAAATTTGAGGCCTCTTTGAGCGTGAGGTCCAGGCCCTCCTGGATGCTGCTCTGATTGGCACTGGTCAGGGGCAGAGCAAGCAGGGACTGGCACAGGGACAGGTGGGGCAAGCAGCATGTGCACCCTCTGTGCCTTCTGTTCATGTTGGCATTCCTTATACAGGCACAAGGCCTGGACAGGGCATTAGTGGAACAGCGTGGTATTAACATATCTACATTCTCTTCATCTTTAATTTTGCCCGGGATAAAGCAACAACACATTGGCTACTGCATAACAATGCCATGGCTTTGCTACACAACTAGCAAAGTGAGCTACAGGCTTTCCTGTTCAAGAGCCAAAGTCTTTTTTTTCAGAAAGTGGGACTCGTGTACGTCAGCCTCTCTGAACTGGAAGTTGAGCTGGAACTAATATATCCCCCCATCATTTAGCACAGAATGACTCCCTTGCTAAGGTGCATTAACATAATCAGATTTCTCCCTTAACAACAGTTGTTTCAAGAGCAAGTTGCTACAAAGCCCAGCGATATAACTGATTAGCAAATTTACCAATACATATATCCTGCCTCCAAATGCATTTACACTATCAAATAAGACTGGCTGGTTATGAGGTGTTATAACTCAAAGAACCAGATAATTTTACTCTACTGTATGTGCCTTCATCTAGACACAATCTTGTTAGTCTAGCCAGTCAGAATTTAATTATAGGACAAAAGCTTGTAAAACTCCCTTGTGGTCATTCAGTCAGTCATATGTTTCAGATATTAATGTGCAATCCAGACGGAATTCCAATCTCAGAGCAAATGTAAGCCTTTGTTTGAAATTAACATCTGCCAGGCAATTGGGAAAGCACAAGATCAGCAAATTAGCAGCACTGAACCTTTCAAATGGGACTCTCTGACAAATAACTAAAAGCACAGGCAGACACATTTCATATGTCAGAACACTTCAAAATTGAGCTCATGATAGGACTTTGTTTTATGAATGGTTACAATTTGCAAAGAGAAAGCTACGCTGCACATCTTAAATTGTGGGGGTTCAGAAAAGGGAGAGATAATAGACTCAGACAAAATGTTTCACACAGAGATAGATGATATCAATTCACAACAAGGATGGCATCCAACTTTGACATGAAGAAAATGTATATTAATAAACTTTTGCTACATATTGGAAATCAAAAACAGAAGGCGCCACTTACCACAGAAGCATTCGGCAATGACCAGGACAACATAAATCTTAAAGACAGGATGCCATAGAAGTTTTCCCTGTCTGTTGGGGATTGGCAGGGAACCTCGAAGGCACCCTTTACTCTGGAAATCTGAGGGATAAGATACATATAATGTGTAGTTAAGTGTAACTTTGCCTAACATTTTAAAAATAGAAAGCCAACAGTCCTTTGAGCATGACAAGAAGCCAGCAAGACTTGGTCGCCTTCCCATTACTGGGGACATCAAGAACCATAAATCCTATGAGCAAGAGACAAAATGAGTGAGGCAAACTGTCACCACCATCTCTATGTGGCAGAACATCTTCTTGACAAACAGAAGTTTCCAGGTTCAATTCCTGGCATCTCCAGGTAGTTCTAAGAAAGACCACCGGAAACCCTGGAAAGACACCGCTACTGTAGACAATACTAAGCCATATGGATTGCCGGTCTTTCTCAACATAAAGCAGCTTGCTAAGTTCCTGTGGTGCTGTTTCACCTGCTGGAACTTGGCCCTTTCCTCTCATAGTTATGAATTTATTTATCAATAAAATCAGGGGTAGATGTCTAAATAAGTAAATGTTAAGACCTTTCGAAAAAGTGTAGTTTTACGCAGTGGCAAAAAAAAGGTAGTAGGGGAGAGAGAGGCAACAGCAGCAAGGTGAGGCAGGAAAGAAAGAAGTGGAGGAGACTCAGGCATCGCAATCTCTTGCACCAGCCCTGATGGTCTGAAAATTGGAAGCAGAGGTGAACAAAGTGTTACATTGTCAGATACCTCTATTTTGGGATAAGGGAAGTAATAGCAAGAGGAAAATGTTGGTGAGATGAAAGAAGGTGTGCATTTAGTTTCCCCCTCTTTCTTTCCCCTCAATCCATTCAAACTTTCCATGGATTGCTGCTTGCTTCAATTCACCTTTAAAGAACGGCTTTTTCTGGAGCAGAAAAAGGGTGTGCAGACATGGAGCTTTAAAGTGCAGACCATGCCTGGAAAATACAGAGGACAGGTAAGTGTGGATAAGGCCTTAGACTGTGAGCAGTTTGGGAAAAGAAAAAGAGACTGGTAAATTGCTGAAAGCTGCCCTGACCCCATGGGACAGAATGAGGTACAAATGTACACATCAATAAAATCTTGAACCACAGACCAGCAGGGAAAGCATTAAGCACCTCCAACCCACTGTCTGGTCTTCCTCTGAAGCGTAAAATAAAATGCCAGTGAATTATTACATGCAAATACACATCACAGTACAAGGATATGCCAGGTCTGCAGCCTAAATTGAACAGGTTGGTCACAATGACCCTTTTAGATCAGAGATCAAAGAAAATATGTTGACAAATGCTGCAGGTAGAAGAACATAACTCAGACGGACCTTTGGTGCAGCATGCATATAGAAGACCCAGGCTATTAGTCCCACCAGTGTGGATGCATTATTCCTGAGACATAGGCTTGCGTCATGTGGAAAGGATCTCCAAACTGCTAGTGGTACAGAGCCTTTTTTAGGGAAGTATGCATACTTACAGCTAAACACAAAAGTGCTAAACACAAAAGTGACAATAAAATTTGTCTATTGTCTCCTGTTTAGGAAATGCAAAGATGATTGTGTATAAACAAACCACTTCACATTGAGGACATAATTTCATTTGGCAATGCTGTATTTCCAACTCCTGGTTGCGACATATGGTGTCATATTGCATCAGCCCATCACATACGCCACCCTCAGGATCAAAGGCATGCAGCTGAGTGATGAAATTGAATCCTGACATCACAGCTTTATGATAGCTGACATGAGATGATGGCCTTACAGCGACCTTACTATGGGTGTCTTCTATAGGCTGCCAAGCCAGATCAAAGACTTGGATGATACCTCCCCAGGGTAGATTATAAAACATTCAAAAGTAGTCATGGGAGACTTCAACCATCCCGCTATCTGTTGGACCTCAAACTCTACCAAGAATGCAATGTCCGACAAATTCCTCCATTCCTTTCTGACAATTTTGTTTCCCAGAAGGTGGCAGAAGCAACAAGAGGATCATCTACCTTGGACCTGGTCCTCACCAATAGGGAGCAACTAACTAATAAGAATAAGAATAAGAATAAGAATAAGAATAAGAATAATTTATACCCTGCCCTCCCCAGCCAAGGCCAGGCTCAGGGAAAGTGAAAGTGATCATTTTCTCTTGGTCAGAAAACTACAAGAAACTGGCTGAGGATGTAATGTCTCTGTATCAAACACTTGCTGCTATATGTCCTTGTCATGTTGTAGGGAGAAACGTTTGTTGGTATCTTGGACCCAAGATCTCTATTAGCTTCATTAGCAGGAGAAGCAATTTAACCTGGTTACTCAAGTGTTCTGCCAGGCCTCATTAAAACTTCTGCATAGCTGGCATTATACACCGGTGAGGCTATCCTAAATATGTAAGGAAGTCTATCCCAATTGTTGGAGGGGATGCGTAGTCAAAGCTACATATTTCCATATGTGGTGGTGTTGTGACATCATCAAACCCTTCTGGGCTGCTGTCTTCAAACAAATAAGCTTGATATACAACAAAACAATTGAAATGTCCCCTGCACTAGCACCACTTGGGCTTAGGACTCTGTCTGCTCATGATTATCCAAAAGATGACCTCTTAGCCTTTCTATTGATTGTTGTCATATGGAGATAGCCAGATGTTGGAATACCGGTGATGAGCTGAACATTGATTCTTGGTATAACAGAGTATGGTCAATAGCATTGGCTGAGAAACTAACATGCCAGGTGAGAGTGGCAAAGGGCAAACACAATCCATATTCCTTTATAACGTATGGCAAATGTTTATTGAATACATAAATTGTTCGGACTGTGGCAGGAATCCACCCTGCATTCATGGGAAAATGTGGCATGATCTCTTAGAGTAATCAAATGAAACTTTAACACATGGCATGATAAAAGTCCAATTTTATCACCACAAATTATTTGTTGTTTACTAGATTCCGGTAGGTAGCCGTGCTGGTCTAACCAGTGGCGTAGCGTGGGTTGTCAGCACCCGGGGCAAGGCAAGTAATTTGCGCCCCCTAACCCATGGATTTGCGCCCCCTAACCCTAACCCCCAGATGTTGCACCCGGTGCAGCCGGGGCCCCCTGCACCCCCCACGCTACGCCACTGGGTCTAACGCAGTCGAAATAAATATAAAACTTAAAAAAATTGTCCAGCATGCACCTTAGAGACCAACTAAGTTTGTTCTGGGTATAAGCTTTCGTGTGCATGCAACTTAGTTGGTCTCTAAGGTGCTACTGGACAATTTTTAAAGTTTTATTGCTGTTTACTGTTATAACAACTGTTTTCTCAAAAATTATCTTCTGTACCATGAAAATAAATAAAATCAGTATTAAAAAATGTTCTGCCAGCAGCCATATAACAGCAACAAGCACCTAGGTTGGGGCTGTGATGTGGTTACACAGCTGTTGTAACCCAGGGGCTCTGCAGTGATGGTCTGCAAAGTAAACCCGCCATAAGGCCTGCCAGATTGCTGTCACCTCACAGCATTAACCATCATGGTAAGGAACAGGAGTAGTCATGTTGCAGTCCAAACAGATTTCACTACGTGCTGGGCCTAAAAAGCCAGTCAAATAAGCAGAGTGGTGATGCAGAACAAACTTCCTTCATTTTCTTCCTCCACCCTGGTCTGAGTTCATATTAAATTACATGATTAATTGAGAAAAAAGTGGAAAGGATTATGCCGGAGGCAGCTTGATTAAGGTGCTTACAACTTACACGTATTTGCACTGTAGTTCTACAGGGCAAAGCAGCTATGCAGAATTTTAAAATGGCAATTACTACCTGCCATAATGATTGCCCTGGCAACTTCATTCAGTATGTGTATTTTCATGGGCACCTATGCTTCCAAATGAAATGACTGAATCAAAATAAATGAATGAAACAAGCATGGATTGAAGACCAATTAGCAACACAAAAATCCAGCAGACCATTAAACCACTGCTTGATGAAAACCTTCAGGACTATTTCAGGACAGTGGTAGAAGTAAGAAAGAAGAAAACAAATCTTCAATGAATGATGCTTTTAAAAAAGAGCAAATAGGTATATCAAGCCCTTTCACACATCCAAATCCAGAATTTGTGGGTGGGGGAGAGATATGATAATATTACTGCTGAAGCAGAGGGGATATCCAAATTCTGTTGACAAAATGAAAGAGAATCCCTACTCAGCTGTACATTTCCTCTCTTTGTTGTCCTTCTGACTTTTCTTTTTTTAAAGACATCTCCACATATTCCTTCTGGGTCACAAAGGCATCTTAGAAGCAACAACAAAATATGGAGTTTCTCTGCTTAACAAGAATCACACAGCTAAACTTCAAACACAGCCAGATGGAGAGTCAAAAGGCTATTGTAGGATATTGATTATTTTTAAGCTCCATCTTTCTTGTGGGGATCAAGTGCCAGTATAGGTTCTGGCAGCTCTGGATCCTTAGGACTGGTTTACTGATTTGATACAACATCCCTATGGCGGCCGGCAGGGGAGGTATGGCTACCAGTTACAGGCTGGAGCAAGCTAGGTAAAGGTAAAGGTACCCCTGCCCGTACGGGCCAGTCTTGACAGACTCTGGGGTTGTGCGCCCATCTCACTCAAGAGGCCAGGGGCCAGCGCTGTCCGGAGACACTTCCGGGTCACGTGGCCAGCGTGACATCGCTGCTCTGGCGAGCCAGAGCCGCACACGGAAACGCCGTTTACCTTCCCGCCGGTAAGCGGTCCCTATTTATCTACTTGCACCCGGAGGTGCTTTCGAACTGCTAGGTTGGCAGGCGCTGGGACCGAGCAGCGGGAGCGCACCCCGCCGCAGGGATTCGAACCGCCGACCTTTCGATCGGCAAGTCCTAGGCGCTGAGGCTTTAACCCACAGCGCCACCTGTGTCCCATGTAGTTTAAGAAGCCTTTGCCTTTGATGGCGCTATAAACAGGAAGATCTTTGCAGATCCAAGCAAGCCTCTTCTAGACAAGTGTTGTCTGCAAAACAGAGCCAGAGTTCGTAACCACTTCCTTGGTGTTACTGAGGTGTTCTGCCTTGTTGTCATACTGAGCATATTTTAACTCCTTGTGCTTAAGCCCCACTCTAAAGTTAGACGTGCAAAGTGAAGGCTTATGGAAGCACATAGAGGAAACAAAACATGGGCTACATTATCATTCTTAGTCAAAGGCTCCATTTTCTTCCAGATTTGCAGTGAAGCTGGAAGGAATGATGGCATGATTATTCAACTCCACAATAGTGTCAAGAGGAGCATTTCAAAAAAATAATGTTACACACCTTCCCAATCTCCAAGTGGTGTGAGATTCCAGGGATACCAGAGTCTTTTTTGGACAGTGAGGCACAGTGGAGACTGTGGTGTCTTTATGACATATGGTTGATTTACACATATATACAACCTGTGCCTACTGGGAGGAGATTCTGAGAATCACATCCCAAGCAGCGCCAGCTTCCTCCAAAGGCAGCTGCACCCCTGCCCTGCAGCTTGCCTTTCCCAGAGAACAGGCACATGCCACTTTGATAATCAAAGCCCTGGTCTCTTGTAACACAGAGAGATGCCCACTCATCTGCATTCTCACACCTAGTTCTTTGATGCTTTGTTGTGCTAACCCCCCCCCCACCCAGCCTTTCACCTCAAAGGAAATTAAGCTGACTCCATTACCTTTGAGCCCATGTTGATTTCACAGGATTAAGGATGTCTGACACATGGTCCAGCACACAGGGTCTGACTTAATTAGCCATCACACATGCTAATTAAAAGGTTAACAGGGACTATCACACAACAACTTAAATACACATGAGTCTAGCTACTACCTCCAAAGAAATTAGCTTGGACACCCCCAAACCTTAATTCAATTCCAGCACCTATAAATCTATAACATCATGATCCAGACCATATGGATTCCCAGTAGCATACAGTAAAACTTTTCAGAATATATTAGAAGTTCCATTATCAAGAACACAACACGTGTATGAGATCTGGAAATCTACCTCTTTCCTTGATTGTTTAAAAGGAATTGTTAATGATGAAGTATTCACTATGCCATTCTTAACAATAGTACCAGCAGGTAGTCAGAAGCTAGTAATAGCAGGTAATAGGTTCAGTCTCCAGCGTCTCTAGTTACAGCTGGGAAAGAATCCTTGCTGGAAATTCTGCAGTCATTGTACACAGGCTAGAAGGGCCATTGGTCTCACCTGCAGAAGGAGCGTGCTCTGGGGGGGGGGGGGAGCCAGAGTCCAAGTTTACTCATGACAGGGTGAGCCACTTCTGCTGACTCAGTATTGGAAAAAGAATCCTGCGTCTAAGAGTGCTACTGCCTTCCACCATCTCCCAGTCTTAAATTAGCAAGTCTTAAGGGAGAATGAGCAGCAGTAGATATGGTTAATTTACATTTTCAAGCCTTTATATAAACCACCTCACATCAGCCAGTTAAAGAGCCTTGGGAATCCAGAGGGAAAAGATGAAGTCCTATCATAGATTTTTAAAACTGAAGAGGCCAATTTTAAGGAAAGACCATGCTAAGCAGTAATGTGCCCAAGGGAAATATAACAGAGGTGGTTTGGCTCACTCTCTTTCTTAATGACTTAAGAAAAGGACACTCGTATTCAAATTCAATGAGCACAATTTGCTTATTATCAACTAGTGAGCTTTATAAGCAAATCCCCATGGACCCTATGAATCACAAAAAGGAGGTAAAAATATGACTAGTAAAAAGTCTATATAAGCAAAATTCAAGAGAAAATATAAGTTATAAACTACTCTGGCAAGATGTTGAGACTCTTGCTTAGTGTATACTATAAATTGTGATGAACAACAGAACATAACAATTCTACAAATGGTATCATTTGAACCTAGACACCCAGGATTTTCTCTTCTTCTTCCTTAAAAGGCAAACCAATGTTTCTGAAGATCCTGTTTGGGAGATTATTACCAATAGAGGTGTGGCATCTCTTAGGATCCTTTGCATTTGTATCAACTAGCCCACAAGTTTTCCCATTTTTTCTCTACCACTGGGTGCTGATGAAAGCTTGGCCAAATGGATAATAGATATCCTAGACACCAAGGCCCCAGGGCAGAAATGAAATGGCTGAATCTACTGCAGATAATGGCAAGTGCACTATAGTATACAGCTCTGGTTCTGCAGGCAAGAGGATTCCACTGAGTCTCATGCTGATTCTCATATGTGTGCACTGCCGGTTTTTAATTTTACAAACTTAGGGAAGCCAATTAGCAACTTCTTACATTCTTACTCCTTTCTTTTACAGAGTACAGAAGCAAAGCAGTATATGAAGGTTCACATGCCATATTTCTTACTGAGAAGTCTTTAACTCATTTCTTTAAGCACCCATTTTCTTGCTAGTGTGTGACCTCATGTCACCGTGCCAGTAGTTTTCATAGCCCTAGGAAACTCCATTGTGCTCTAATATGGAATGTAGGTGTAATGCAGACAGCCGACGCCAGCAGCAATCTCAAAGCTAAATAATTATGCCAAGCCTTCTGAATTCACTCAATGGTTTACACAGCCATACTCTCTGCTGCATTCGAGAGAAAGAGACCAAAAGCCAGAACAAACATAGACACAGTTAAACCTATTAAAACCAGCGGCTTAAGGCCGTTGAATTTTATGTTGGATTATGGCCACAATATCGAGCAGCACGCATGGAGATAAAGAACCCAATCATAATATCAAAATTAGCAATACTGAAGGAAATTTTATTCTCCAAATGCAAAAGCACTCTTGTTCCACAAATAAGATTGGGTTACTTCCGGATGACCTATTTATTGAGCATTCATCGAGAATTTATTAGCATCAAGATAAAACAGTACCAGCTATCTATTTGAAGGCAGCTGAGATCATAGAATCACAGAATTGTTGAGTTGCTAGACCCTGGAATGTCTCAGAAGCGCCCACCTTCCCTATTCCCATCACAGCACTTTTACTCCCGTGCACATAGGCGCCATCTATGTGGGGCCATGGGGACCCACAGATTTTCAGTTAAGGGGCCGCCCCACCCCCAGTTCTACTTGGTGGCATGACTTGCGATGTACACAAGTTACATCGGCACACCCTGTGCCCACACTGTCACATGATGCAGAAATAAGGGGAGATTAACTTTAATTTAAATTTACAGGTAAAAACCAAGCTCAGCTTTTACAAGTGACTTGCACTTCTAATTAGAGGATTTTATCGGGGGGGGGGGGGGGGGGACTTAAGGCATGCACTACTAACAGACATGCCTGCACAGAATGATATGTTTTTGAATGATGAAAATTACATGTTGCTCAAAAGACTGTAAAAACCTATGTCTTCAGCAAAGAACAAAACATAATAATTAGGGTGTTTTTTTTATTATTAAATCATGTTCATCCTACCACTTCTACAGCCAAGGTGGCTTACAGGCAAATTCTAAAAAACTGACTAGATACTAAAACATTTACATTCACAGACTGCCATTCAAACACATGACTGTTCTGTGTTAAAGCAAGACGCATGACCACCCTCTCTTATGTATCAGAAATTGTATTACGTTTGATGGTCCTTATTGCCTGGCAAGTGTGTTTAGGACTGCAGTCCTAATAGGATTTATTATGGAATTTTAATAGTATTTCCACAAGATCTTTCAATGAGGTTTCCTAGAAATCTTAATATATAAATGGGGAATCGTTTAAAGTTTAACTTTAGGGTAGATAAAAGTTTGGGGTCACTTTCCATTGTCGCTTACGATTCTAGATAGCATGAAATTGCTAACAACCCACAGCTATGCAGAGTGGAAAAAGAACTCCCATCCTCAGAGCGATGGCATCATACGAGCCAGCAATCCTTAAAAGAAAATAAATTTGCTGTGAATGCCTGTCGGTGTTTTGCTTCCAGGAATTTACAGGATTTGGATTACAATATAATTGCCTCAACATGCTTTATTGACCTACTTTACAGCTTTCCTTAAGTGAGGCTAGAAGCATGGTGATCTCTTTTGTATGTTTTAACATTCACTCATCTTGGCAAGCTCACAACAAGAAAGAAAAGCATGAAAGTCACACAGTGAACATATTTTAAAAACCTTTTGATTTATTTCTCCAGGAGAGGAACACCGAAAAACTTATTACAGTAACAAGATGAAACTGGTGGGAAAGCTTTTATTTCTCCGCTTTGTAAAGTCTGCAAAATGCCAGTAGTTTAAAGTGCTCAAAATATTTGATTAGTAGAGTTTGGTTAAAGCTACGATGTAGTCATTAGACTTTGCAAAAAGCCTTTTTTAAAGCGTACATTTCATGATGGAATACGTTTCGGCATTCTGATCTCCAGATTAGAGTGAAACTTTGGAACCAAATCTCCCCACAATTTGTAACTTTTATTATGACCCATTTTGCACATCACAAAGTACAGTGGTACCTTGGGTTAAGTACTTAATTCATTCCGGAGGTCCGTACTTAACCTGAAACTGTTCTAGCACCACTTTAGCTAATGGGGACTCCTGCTGCTGCCAGGCCGCTGGAGCACAATTTCTGTTCTCATCCTGAAGCAAAGTTCTTAACCTGAAGCACTATTTCTGGGTTAGCGGAGTCTGTAACCTGAAGCGTATGTAACCTGAAGCATATGTAACCTGAGGTACCACTGTATTGGCTCACACTTTTGCAAAATGACAAGAATATAAAACGTACACAAATAAAAGATAGAAAAAGTGCCCAGACAAATCAGGACTGGTCCACACTTCTGCTTGTCCTGTGCCTAGAAAGCACATGTCTGAGTGGTTTTAGTTGAGATTCCTGCATTGTGGGGGGTTGGACTAGATAACCCACAGGGTCCCTCCCAACTCTACAATTCAATGATTCTGTGATTCCCCTTGCCCTGCTCTTTTCCCCAGGGAAAACCTGTTCTTTGGTGCTAAATTGGAGCAAACAACAATCTGGAGAAAACCTGAATTGCTGTTTGCTCCAATTGGGTGCTAAAGAGCAGTTTTCCATGGGGGGAAGCAGTGGGACAAGAGGTGTGGGATCCCAAATGCCTATGTAAAAGGTTAATTGCAAGAACTGTAGAACTCTGTGATGTCATATGCCAGTGGGAGTCACGGCTGTTGGTAGAGTTATGGCAGTTAGTAGAAGAGTCTTAACAGGAAAGCAGGTATGTTCTGTTGTGCTGTTGTCTGCCTCAGCGTCAGTATCAGTTAGTCTCTAATAGTTTAATCTATGTAACATGTTTTAGTATCACCTACCTGCATTGTATATTTAATCGGCAACTGCAAGTACGCTAAGTAAAAGTTATAATGTTATTTAAACTTTAAACTGAGAGTGTCTTGCGTGGTTTTTCTAGGTGAAAAAAAAAGAACTAAGTAAAGGGTCAAAAGGGTCAAACTAGTCAGTCTCCCGCATACTCTGCAGATGGGAACTAGAGTTTAATTTCCACAAGAGGAAGCGTGGTCAAGCCCTCAGATAGCTGCTCCTCTACACTTATTTGCCAACCAATGCCTGGTGTATAGAAGTGGTCAAATCTTTCTGTGAATAACAGGAATACAACATGAACTATATGTTCACATTTAATGATGAATTACCCTCCTCCCAGTGGATTAGATGATGAATTTCTGCAGTGATGTTACTTAAAAGCTTTCTTACATGCACAGATGGTGCATACCTGCCATACCTAGACTGGCTGCTGCTATCGCTCATGTTGAATACCACTCATGGGGTGTGGTGTACTAGTACTATACTAAGTACTAATGTACAACCCTTTGATGCAAACACATGAAAGTTGCATACGGTTTGCATCGCCTAACCTAAAAAAAAAAAAGATATTGTGGAGTTGGAAAAGGTTCAGAAAAGGGCAACCCAAATGGAAAGATCTGTTTATGTGGTTGCTACCTAGTGGCCAAAGGTAAAAAGTGTTTCTAGAGGGGAAAGTTGCAGCTGAGCATAATTGAGGCATAATTGTGTTCAGATCACAGAATCATAGCGTTGGAAGGGATCATCTAGTCCAGAGCTTTCCAAACTGTGTGTTGCGACATGTTAGTGTCTTGGCTGCAGTGTGTAGGTGTGCCGAGCTCCCAGCGCTCCTTCCAGGGCTGGAAGGGTTTAACCTCTGGTTTGCTAGTAAAACTGAATTACTGTTGCGAAATGATGCACATCTAAAAAGTGTGTCACCAACATGAAAAGTTTAGAAAGCTCTGATCTAGTCCAACTCCCTGCAATGTAGGGATATTTAGCTGTCCTTTATGGGGATCAAACCTGCAACCTTGGCATTATTAACACCACCCCCTAACCAATCGAGCTATCCAGGATTAGAAGCGCTGCCAAGATGGATGCCAGACTAAAAACTGCATAACAGAAGCTAAGAAATAAAACCAGTTATTGCCCATTTTACGGGTGTAGCTTGCATATATTATAAAAATAAGAGGGTGGAGAAACTACCCTGTGAGAGAAGGTTACAGCATTTGGGGCTTTTTTTAATATAAAAGGAAAAGTGAAGAAGAAGCTACATGACAGAAGGGTATAAAAGTATGTGTGACCTGGAGAAAGTGGATCGGGAGAAGTTTGTCTCTGACTCTCATAACATTAGAACTCGTAGACATCCAATGAATTTGAATGTTGGAAGATTTTGGACCGACAAAAGTGTTTCTTTACAGAGTGCATAGTGTGGCATTGATGACCACCATTCCGGATGGCTTTGAAGGAGGCTTATACAAATTAATGGAGGTTAAGGCTATCAGTGACTACTAGCCACAATGGCTATGGCCTGCCTCCACTGCAGGAAGCAGGATACTTCTGAATAACAGTTGCTAGAAACAGCAGGAGGGGATAGGAGAGTGTAAGAGGATAGCACATCATGATATGGCTAAGCATTCTGAGATATTAGTGCGGTAGAGAGGAAGAACGCAACACAGTCATGTGTAACATGTAGTTCCATTCACAAAGCATGCCTCAAGTCTAGGAGCTTGTAGCATACTGTTGCTCTAACTCAAATCTTGCCATCTGATTAGATAAGCCAACCAGTTTACAGTGTATTTGTCTGTGAATATATGCGTAAGGAAGATTTAAAAAAAAATAATACTGATCCCAAGGCAACAAGAACAGTAAATGTGCATTTCTGTTAATAGCATGGATGCAATTATTATGGTTTTTATCATTAAGCAAAGTGCTAAACCTCATACATATTCAACTTCTCTCTTTATAAATAAAAATTCCATGTACATTGACTTCAAGCACTCTGCATAATGAATGAAAGTTTCAAGAAGTCAGAAACCATACTGTTAATTAGGTAAATGTTATATTGAAAGATAGGAAGGATTGAGGATGTAATTGTCTTCCTGGTCTTCTTATAATTCAGCTTACAACCATTTTGCATGTGTGTATCAAATAATATATTTTTTTTAAGGTTTGGGGGTGTCACAGTAATATTTATCTTCATGTAGATGTGATTTTTATATCATGTAAATGAGCATTGACATGGTAGCTGTATGGATGCTCAAAGGACTCTTAACTCTCAGGACTCTTAACTAACCAGCTCCCAGGATTCTTTGGGGGAAGCCATGACTGTTTAAAGTGTCATCATAGTGCTTTAAATATATAATGCAGATGAGGAGAGAAGCAAAGAAAGAAGGAGCAAGACAAAAATTAAGATGGGAGAAGAAAGTAGGCAGGCAATGAAGACTTGGGGAAGTCTAGACTATTGGCCATGGAGCCAATGCAACACGGACTTGCTATGTCAGATACTGGAGATCTGCAAGATGTGCCTTCTACATAGCATGTCAACAAGGGCCCAAAGAGAGACCAGGACTTCTTGATTTGAACTGATCAGCCAGTTCCCCAATTGCATATTTCTAGCCCGCATTGAAATGCTGATTAATTTGGACCCCTTTCAGCCACAATACAAGGTCTAATACTGTGACTTCTGATAGTTGGGTACAATCATACAGCAATGTATGGGAATCTTTGAGCCATAAAGGGATTGCTAAAACAGCCACACATGTTATCTGTCTCAAAAAAAAAAACCTGCCTAAGAAAAATTGATGAAAGATCTTTAAAGCAGACTCCAGGGAAGTGTTATGGAAAGCAAAGCCATCAGAATCCTCAAATTATTATTCTGATCTTGATTCCAAGTGAACTGGCAGCAGCCTTAAAAGAAACGCATATAATCATTGGATATTTAAACCTCTATTAGACAAGAACAAATTTAAACATTCAGTGAAGCTTTCAGGGTGTTAGAAAAACCACATACTATTTGTCACACGTGAACCGTTTTCTAAAGAAAAGTTTGATTATTTTGTTATGTTTCTTTAGAATACACACACACACACCCCTCCTGTCTCTGCCTTTTTGCTCCTTCTACTACTAGATTTTCCTCATTTGAAATTCCAGCTCGAGTCAGAGCTATGACCCTGCTCAGCATCTCAAGGATTTGCCTCTAGCCATAATTATACTCACCTTTGCGCTCCCTGCACTTTGCCAAGCGACAACAGCTATAAAATTATCAAGGGGAGGGGAGGAAATCAACAGCATTTTTAAGGGTCACCAAAACAGGTTACAAGTTTGTCCATTGACATTTCCCTCCTGGAAAAGTCAGGGCAGGAGGTCAAAAACATGGCTGACTAACAAGACAGAAGTCAGGAAAAAGGTTATGTGAATAGTAGCATCAGCTGTTAATAATGCAACAGGGAAAAAAGCACATTTTTTGGACAAGCACTGGAAGGAAACCATACCAAGAAAAGTGGAAAGATGCAAGGGTCATCCAAGAAATTACTACGTAATGTTGCAAGAGAAATTACTGTACTGTAAAAGAGACGGGTCTGTTGGTTAAATATCAGACCAGGATTCGGTAGTTTCTCATACATATATACACATAGATATACATACAGATAGCATTATATTGTATATGAAGAAAACCAACCTTTTTAATGAATGTCCAAGATGTCAGTCTTACACTCAAAGAAGTCTGGCAGCTCATTGTAGTCAGGATTACCCTGGATCATGAGTAGATTTGCAGAACATGTTCCATAGGGCCAAGTTGTTACAGAGACATCTCAAGAAGATGTTCAGGGTTAGGGGGTTGGACTCGATGGCCCTTGTGGTCTCTTCCAACTCTATGATTCTAGGGTGCACATATAATAGAGCAAAAACATATCAGGGAAATGGTCCCAAGAGGATAAAGGTCAAAGAGGTAAGTCCAGACTCCAGAGCAACTGGCTGGTTCTAGGTGAAGCACTGAACAAGGCAAAGGATAAAGAAGTCAAACAGCTTCCAAGGTAACATAGCCAGAATCAGGGCTGGTAGCAGGATCCACAGGACCAGCAGATCCACTCTCCAAGGAATGCATCACCCGCTGCTGCTGCCTAGTGGCCAGAATATCTAACAGACAGAGGATATCTTTGCTCATTGCAACAAAATTTGGGGGGGGACAGGACTGCAAGTGGATCCAACTGCTGCTTATCGCATTTCTGCTGTATGCAAAGGAACTTTTCCATACTTTACACCAGGAGTGAAATAAGAAGCACAGTCCACTTGTGATTCCTTTCCTCCAGCCTGTTCCAATCAGAAACATACAGGGTCACAAACCAGCTTGCCAGAAGTGATGGGTTTTGTGTATGTGTGTTTGACCTTGGTGCTTAGAGTCAATGGGCACCAAACATAGCTGGGATAACAGGGCTGGATAAAAATATAGCCCAGATGCAATGAAGCATTACTGTTGGACCTTTGGGAATTATTGCTATTCTGTGCTTAAGGATATCATTTGGTGCAGGGTCATAAAGAGGCAGGAACATAATTAGAGCAGAATGACCAAAAATAGAGGTAAGCCTGTCCTGGAATTTATTTCCAAGAAGGCATATATAGGACTACATTGTTAGGGCTGGACTGCAAATCTCTTTAAATGCAATGTAAGGTTTATGATGTACCTGTGAATTGTAGTTTTGTAAGGATAGGGACTCAGGTGGCACTGTGGGTTAAACCGCAGAGCCTAGGGCTTGCCGATCAGAAGGTCAGCAGTTCGAATCCCCGCGGTGGGGTGAGTGCCTGTTGCTCGGTCCCTGCTCCTGCCAACCTAGCAGTTCGAAAGCACCTCAAAGTGCAAGTAGATAAATAGGTACCGTTTCCGTGCCCTGCTCTGGTTCGCCAGAAGTGGCTTAGTCATGCCAGCCACGTGACCTGGAAGCTGTACGCCGGCTCCCTCGGCCAATAAAGCGAGATGAGCGCCGCAACCCCAGAGTCGTCCGCAACTGGACCTAACGGTCAGGGGTCCCTTTACCTTTACCTAAGGATAGTAAAGTCAGAATTCTGTTTGTAAGCCCCAAAGCCTCATAAAACTACAGTTTCTAATTTCTTTTGGGGGCGATGATAATTAATGCAATATGAAGACAAGATCCATGTGGGTAAATGAGCTGCATGCCAAGGAGCTGCCATTGCCCATCGTTCCCTGATGTGTTCTATATCCACAGGCACAAACATCTCCCCCATCACACTGTGTGGTATTCACTTCAGCAGATCCCACTACACAAGCAAAAACATTTTTGCTGCATAAAGTGTAAATCTTCCTCCTCATCTTCATGAATAACAAAGAGTTATCTAGTGATTCTTAAACGGCTAACTCCTTTTTGCTGTTTCGTTTTCTAAATTTAGTAGCTGTTCACCAAAGCAATGAAATATTGCCGATGCCAAAGCTTAATATTCATGACTTGGGTATTTTGTTATGCTCTTCACCGTTTTTATGCAGTATGATGAATATTTTAAAATGCTGGAAATCAAATATTTATCTCAACATAAACAACAAACCAGCAACAAAAAGCACTAATTATTCCACGTTTCATTTATTCCTTCTGTGTTGTCTTTCATCCTAGTAGATGCCCATTTAAAAAAAAAAGTCTGTGAAGCTGTAAACTTCAAGCTGCATGACCCAAATGTGGCAGAGCTCAAAGGGGCTTTCGCAAGCACACATCTGTGTAAACTAATTTGAGCCATTGTTCTATGGAAGGGATAAAAGGAACAGGGTGATGGATGAATGGGAGAGAAGTCTGGTTCACATGGCAAAAATCCATAGGGCTCCACAGGAAGGGGCAGGGCAGGTCATGAATAACCTTGGTTCCCATTCAAATCCTCCTCACTATTAGCATTAAGCTTCCATCTGGACTGCAGTAAAATGGAACTGGCACCAGCAATTGCTAAACTCCCAGCATCATTAGGAGGGATTGAAGGCATATGGACAAGATAACCAATGGCTTTGCAGCTAGTGATGTTGCTCCATGCTCCTTCAGCCTGATCCCAAAATCATTCAAGTGAAAATTAACTTCCTCTCATCTGGCCGCCAGGAGAAAAAGAAATAGGAAGAAGCAAGGGAAGAGAGGGAAGAAGATGATTTCCTTGTGAGGAAATGGCTATATTGTTAATCAGAGCAATTTAGGTACAGGCTGAGGGGTTTAACTGAAATAAATGTTTTCTAGAGGGGGAGATTCACCTTAGAGTACAAATATGTGAGGCAGAAAAGAGACAAAACATGAAAGATGCAACAGAAGGACAGAGTTCCCTGACGGCTCCTTTTCCCAGTCTAGAAACGCCAAAGGGTTGAAGTATCAAAGCATTTACCTAGTAATTGTGTGTATTCTCCATGGGTGGCAGGAGCCAGGCCCTGAGCAAGGTCTGCATCAGACAACTGACAGATTGTCTCCACGAGAGAAGCAAATGATGGCCTTATCAGAGATGCTCAGGCACTGAACAAATTCAATCTCCCCTGCACTTCTCTTCAAGCTACACCTCCACCTACAGACATCCATCTTGAGTGTATGAGGCTGGTTGGAGGGAACAAAAGAACTCACAACAAAGGAGCCAAAGAGATGATGGGCCTTTTCTCCCCCTCAATATGTCAAAACACTTGAATTGTATCAGCAACCAATCCTAAGACTCAAGGGGGTGGGGGAATTCTTACTTGCAGAAGAAGCTGAACATAAATTAGAGCAAAGGCAGAAAAATATGTTAAATGTTACGGCAGAAAAAGTAGCTGTATGTGTGTCCGTCCAAATAGCCTGTGTCTAGTAAGGCAAGATATTTCCTACAGAAGTTCATGCTGCAGCAAATAAGTTAGTTTGAGATGCCTAAGGGCTCCGTTGCTTTATTTAGGCAGCCTTATTGTGTCTCTGTGTAAATATACACATTGTGTGTGTTCCCGCACACTGCCTATTGAATTTTTTATTCTTTCAGAAACTAAATGGAGCTTTTGTTATCATAACGATTACTTGGTTTCATAACATAAGCAATCTGGGTGATCAGAGAAAAGTTCTTCCTTTAGAAACAAAGGGATTTCTTTGTATCAGGAACAGGATATACCTAGCATGATTAGGACGGTGGATTGTGAAGTAACTGCTAATTTGCAGGGTGCATTTTTAGCCAAGCATTGCTATTTCCTTCTTCTTCTTCTCTGTAATTTTTAAAATTAGTTTTCCAATATACTCCCAATAATAGCGAAATTATAACAATGACCAATTAATTCCCAAATTATACAATTATCAAAATGCCAATCAACTTCCAATTAATACATCTTAGTTAAAGTGGCTCCCCACATGGTGGTTTGGGTGCATTTCCGATCTTGTATCACTGTGTTCCATAATCTTAATTAATATCAGTTACATTTCAGTTATAATAATAATAATCCCTTAGTCAACAACAACATAATTAATGATTTCCATTTGTGATGTTATAATATATAAATTTATAAAGCTTCAAGTGAGGAACTCAAACTATTATCGTTATTCTGCCATGTGTGTGAAAACTGTTATATCCATGGAGATTCCTCCTGTCCATATATGGTGTTGTCTCTTTCACTTCCCTGCTATTGTTTTTTCCCATAATAGCTTGGGGCGGAACTGAATCTTGAAGTTTCTCAGAAGTCTTATCTCTCCGTCCCTTGCATCTGTGTCTCGGAACAGGCGACAGTCTGTTAGAAACCATTCTGTCTCACTAGTAAAACATTTAGCAGAACTTCGTCATTTTCCCCTTAGCCTAGGAAAAGATAGGTAATTTTCAAACGCACTGATGATTTAACACTCCTTTCCAACTCCCAGAATCTCTGCAGCATTCTTATCACAGCCCCCAAATTTTTTTAATTCCAGCTAGAGATTTATGGCCCAATTAAACCTTATCTTAGATTACATTCCGTCAGTAGCACAAACAAATCTCAGTCTCTTTTTCCTTGTCTGTTGTATTTAAACGGAGGTGAGGGGAATTACTCTGTCTTTCCAACATAGTCATACTTGAGCTTCCCCTTCCCCCTCCTTTCTTCATTTCAGATCACAAGCAGTTTCCATTTTTGCTTGTTAGTATTACTCCAACATCCCTTCCTTACTTGTAAATTTTTTTTTTGTCTTGCATTCCAGAGAGGGGTTGCTGAACCATAAATATATAAATGAAACTTAAAATAAACAAACCATGGCCTTCCCTCTCCCCAACTGACTCCCACACTGAAGAAAATCTTATCTCAATTCCAATCTTTGATCCATGTAGCCGATATGTTCCACAGTATATTGTTGCAACCCTTTTCCAGCACGCGCCGGGATCTTAAAGCCAATTAAAGATCCAATTAAACGGAGAACCTTTGCTTCTTAATGATGGCGTAGGAGGGTTTTCACCATGCAAAGTGCTTTTCCACTCAGCGCCTACCTGCTTCCCACATTCCATGCCAGAGTGAGAGCCAGGTACCAAGACGAACTGCGAGTGAAGCCCTTTGCCCCGTTCCTTGGGGAATTTTTCATCCTTGTTTTTCATTCACCGGCGATCCCTCACTATCATGGGGGCTGCCTCTATTAATGCAGGCAGGACCGGAAGCCAAGCATTCATTTCTCCTGGTGGCCTTTATTTCTTAGGTGAAAGTGATCATACAAAATTGTTTGTGTAACTATAAGTTCTGGCCAAAAAGCTTCCAAGCATACCCATAGTAAGCAATGGTATTTCAGAAATAACCCCAAGAAATCCTCCTTAGTGCCAAATTCTTATGCCTTACTTCACAAATGCCACATTAATTCAAGTTAATAAAATAAGAAGAATTAATCAGATCAGACTAAAGGTCCATCTGTTCCAGCAACCTGTTCTTCCCATAGATGCCCATAGGAAGCCTGCATGAAGGAAGAAATTCTCCCAACCAAGCTTTATGAGGAGCAGTTGAAGAAGTTGGGTGTTTAGCCTGGTAAAGAGGAGACTGAGAGGAGAGAGGACAGACACCTTCAGATATCTAAAGGGCTGTCACATACAGGATGGAGCCCTGGGCTAGATAACCCTCAGTATCCCTTCCAACTCTACTGTGTGTTTTGTTGTTTTGTTATGTTGTATGTTGTGTTATGTTATGTTATGTTATGTTATGTTATGCTTTGTTGTTTTGTTTTGTTTTGTTTTGTTTTGTTTTGTTTTGTTTTGTTTTGTTTTGTTTTGTTTTTCCATTGCAAACTGATGAAGAAATGTGGATAGCTGAACTTTAGATGAGAAAAACGAGGAACAGAAAGAAACCAAAATTCACCCATCTCTCTAATCAACGGCTTTATGAAACTCCAACTAAACAATTGCTTCAAGATCACCCTTATCAACATTGTTAATTGGCACTCACACTTCCTCTAAAAGGAGCCAGATATGACTTCGCTTTACAGAAAAACACCTCCCACAACAGTGCTCTACTTCATGATAAAGTCCTGGGGGGGTAAGATTTACAGGAAGTTGACAAGCTTCATAAAGTGATCAGGCATGTTGGAGGACCCACAGCATGCCAAGTTGTTGCCACAAAACTGAACAGTCTTTGTTGGTTTCCGATAAATGAGCTTAGGTGAAGATTTCTTTAACTTGCCACATAATGCTTGAATAGGGACAAGCACAGCAGGATATAATACCCCACTTTTATTTATTTATTTAGCGCCAAGAAAGGCTCCCAGGGTGGCTTTACATACATTCACTTAAAACAAGGCAGTCCCTACCCTCTCAGGGCTTGCATTCTAAAAACATAATGATATCCTTTATCATTTCCTGCCTTCAGTTAAGGATATCACCTTCACTCAAACAATGTGCAAAGATAATTGCATTTCAAACATTTTAGCTCTGTTTGGTTTTAAATACCGTATTTTTCGCTCTATAAAACGCACCCGGCCATAAGACGCACCTAGTTTTAGAGGGGGAGAACAAGAAAAATAATATTCTCTCCCTCTCTGCGCAGAGCCCCTTCAGCGAAGTGGCAGGAGAAATGGAGCCCCTTCCATTTCTCCTCCCGCTTCGCTGAAGGGGCGCTGCGCATAGAGGGAAAGCTGTGCAGTGCCTCTCCAGCAAAGCGAAGCCAGGAGAGCAAGAGGGATCGGTGCGCACTGACCCCTCTTGCTCTCCTGGCTTCAGCGAAAGCAATGCGAAGCCCCTGGAGTGCAGCGGGAGCTCCCGCTGCGCTCTGGAGGCTTCCCGTTGCTTTCGCTGAAGCCATGGAGCCTGCATGCGCTCCATAAGATGCACACACATTTCCCCTTCCTTTTTAGGAGGGGAAAAGTGCATCTTATAGAGTGAAAAATACGGTATTTGATTATATGTGACAGTAAAGCAAGGATCAACACATTGTATTACTTTGTATTTTAACGTTTCCCTGAATTTTCATATTGTTTTCTGTACATTACAGTGGGGATGGGGAACCCGAGGCCCTCCAGATGTTGAACCGCATTGCCCAACCTTCTTGAGTGACCATTGACTATGCTTGGATGGAGCTGATGGGAGCTGGAGGACCACAGGTTTCTCATCACATCATTACAGGTTATACGTTTTTCCTCAGCACAGAGATTCCCAGGTGTGTTGGAAAACAATGGCCAGTTTAAAGATATCAGGATCCTCCCCACTCAAATTCCCAATGTGAATGACCCAGACTGTCTCTATTCTGTACAAGGAATTCAGGTGCATGCCAGAACTTAAGGTTTGCACAATTAGAGTGGATTGAAGTGCTCTCTTGCCCTAGTGCAACAAATCCAGTTTTTAAAAAATGACTTTTCGCAGTTAGGAAAGTGATGGGGAAATGCACTGGAAAAAGCATGGGATGAATGAAAAATTAATGGTAAAAAATGTAGATATCCCGCAAGCAAATCTGTATGGATGCAGGATAAATGCTCCTTGTTGTATAACCACCCTATAAACAAATCAGAATGAATGCTCAATAAAACCTAGGCATAGTCTAACCCCTGCAAAAACATTGTGCAAGGAAATCAGGATGTATTCTAAATTAACAAGTTTGCAGAAGCCCCTACAAATATTGGATGCCCCTCTTCTTGCCATATGAAATTCTCCCCACACCACTGGAAAGGAGCAATTGTTTTCCTGATCTGGTGCCCTTGGTTGTAAGAAGAAATAAACGTTCTGTGTAGTTTTTTCCCTAGAACAGCAATTACCGGAAAAGGAAAGAGGCAATAATCCCTTCCCTTAAAACCCTCCTTGCAACAACACTTTCTCACTTCCTGTTGCTGACACTGCTGTTTATTTACTGAAACTACTTGCATGCAGATGGGCAATATTAACAATAAGATCTAGTCCTGGAAAGATGCTCTAGAGGTGGCTTTCCATTTGACTGGGTGGTGAAATGGGAAGATCAGATGCAAAATTAGTTCACATGGCATTAATCATGGCATGAGCAGTCTCAAAGTGAAATAATGATTGACTTTATGATCATTTGTTTGAAATGGTACTCTGACTGCAACTTCTTTGTATGGCGTCGGAGGCTGTTCCTGAAGCTTCCCCTTAATCTGGGAAAATAGTGAGACCTTTGGGTATAGGGTGCTATAGAAATAAAATAAAATAAAATAAAATAAAATAAAATAAAATAAAATAAAATAAAATAGTTAGGTGGCAACATAGCACCTTTAGGTTTGGGCACCAAAACAGTATTTGCCACCCCAATGGCCACTATCAGGAAAGAGACAGGGAAATGAGACCCTGTTGGTTCTCCTTGACCTCTCAGTAGCTTTTGACACTATTGACCATGGTGTTCTTCTGGAGTAAGGCAAGAAGATGGGAGTTGGATATACCACATTACACTTTCCACTCCTACCTGCAAGGTCGCTGCCAGAAAAAAATGTTGGGAATTGTTGGAAACTGCTAGGAAATTGTTGATTGGCTTCATGGCTTTGGGGCTGGGGCATCCCACAAGGGTCTATTCTGCCTCCTACACTATTTAACATCCACATGAATCTGTTGGGAACTGTCACTCAAAGATCTGAATCATGGTGTCATCAGTACGTTGATGACACCAAGCTCTCTATCTCCACTGAATAGGAATCAAGGAACCTGTTGAATAGATGTCCGGAGGTAGTGATGGACTGAATAGGGGCCAATAAACTGAGGCTGAATCCTGATAAGATGGAAGTGGTGTGGGTGGGTTGCTTCTGTGTCCAGAAATTAGGTGTGCAGCCTGTTCTGGGAGGAGTGGCACTTCCCCTGAAGTAACAGGACTGGGATTACTCCTGCATTCCAACTTGTCACTGGAGTCTCAAGTGGCTTCTGTGGGTAAGTTGGTCAAAAGGGAATCCCCTGAAGCCATACTGAACACAAACAACCCATTCAGTGTTTTGGATCCTGGAATGTATGCAGGTTTCTAGTAAATTCACTTTAGGGAGATGTGAAATTAATTGCAATACCTTTCAATGGTTTAAAAACATCAGAAAAAAAATTAACCTCAGATCTAGCTACTTATATGGTTCACAGGTTTTATTAGAGCCAGCCAGGCTGTCCTGGCATCTGGCTCTTAATCAAGGTCATGCCCCACACATGCATAGAGACCACCTTCTTTCAAAGCTAATAAGACATTGTAAGCAACACATGAAAACACAGCACTGTGCCACTATCTGCTTTATGCAGCCATTTGTTGTCACCAACCCACAATGCACACCTCGGCAAAACCTATTTTGGCAAATGCAACAGTAGTATAACAGCAATAGAAAGTGATGGAAGAGGGGGCATTAGCTTTTAATTTAAAGTTTATGACACAGAAAATTTTAATTGCCGTTAAATGGACTATTAACATTTATCACCATAATTGTTCTGCAACCCATGACCCAAGACAGTGTCATGATATTAAGAGACTTGGACAAAAATTACCTGCTAAATGGGAGAGGAGACAATCATATATTTTATTTTATTTTTATTTTTTATTGAAGTCAGTTCCCCAGCTTTTGTCTATTAGTCATGCCAGCATCTGGTAGGCTGCACCTTTCTGTCCTTAAGTGGTGCTTGTATAAATGAGGTCCAGCAAAAGCAAAAAGTTTGGGGGCAGGAAAGGTGTCATTGTGGTAAAATTTTGAAATCACAGAATAACATGGAGCTGCTACCAGTACATTTCTTCCAGAGTGCATGAAGAAAAGGAGGTCTACTTTGCTAGATGTTTGAGGGTGGGTGGGATCCAATAGGCTCCAGGTCATCTTTGAACCAGATTTTCTCATTAGATCCATACCAGACTTAGCAAAACCTGCTCAGTGCCTTCCAAGTTTTCTTTCTGTCATGTGACAGCATACCAAGCCTCACTAAGTACAATCCCAAGGCATGGATTGACGACAATATGTAACTGAGTTAGACCATTAGAACCTGGCCTCAGCTTTGGCTAACAAGAGAAGGGAGGGGGTTCAGCTTCCTGTATGCATTCTGAGCTTTGCCAGAGTCTGCAGAGCTTTCTGCCAAGAAACAGATAGTTCTGGAATTCAGAACCAAACTGTCTTCTAGTCAAGTTTGAAACTAAATGCTCAAGGGTGCTCTACATTCTGGCACTAGAGTTAACTACAGTATAACAAATTGCAAAACATTGTGATCTCTCTTTCTCTCTCTCTCTGAATTCAGTATCTCTGTTTTGATTTATACTTATAACTGGAAATACCTTCAGTTCATTCAGGTGCTATAGTCCCTTGGAAGTTACTTCTCCTATAGTATGGATCAGGATTTGACAACTGGCAGACCAATCTCTAGATGTCTTGAACAGTAATTCCTTATTTTGTTACCTTCACGTGACACCTTAATTGACACATGCTCATAGTATCTCATCATCTGTTACAGATACTGGTTCTTTTGGCTGAGGTAACCCAGTCAGATAGGCGGAGTACAAATAATAAAATTGTTGTTGTTGTTGTTTTGCATCACTGGCCACAAACCATATGAAGGCAGGCTGGAAGCTGCAGAAACATTATGCCTTGGGCTGTGTTCAGGATGGCCACGTACACATAACCAAAAATAGAAGATAAATGAGGACACAGATTCGCATAACACTGGAATTAGGCAATATTTATGTAGAGATAGAATTCTAGAACCAATTACTATAGAACTTATTTAAATCTCACTGAAGGCAAGCAAATTAATTTGCCATTCAAATCAAAATTACCCCAAATAAAATAAATGCCTCAGTTACTTGGGACCACACTCCGAGATCACCCCACGTCCAGATGACCCAGTCATCCCTCTTTAGTTAATTTACTCTCCATTTATTTTCCACCTAGAACCCTGCTCAAAAACCAAGTCTCCTTTAATAAATCACCATTATTCTTCACTGCCCCCCACATGTATTAAATTTAATTAACTTTCTTAAAAATAAAGGCAACCACCTCCCAGCCAGCTTGCAACAGCAGACAAAAAGATATTTCTGAACAGCGCTGGAACTATCAGACTGTCCATTCTGGAAGACAATGCCTATATAGGCTTAATAGTGTTGACCAATATGGTGACTATACCTTATATACCCTATATCTTATATCTATACCCTATATCTTAGCCCTTAAGCACTTTACATTCCCAATGTTTTATGAATACCAAAAGCATGTACTTCAAGTCCTTGCAGCTATCAATCACGGAAGAAGCCCTAACACATTCAAACATCACATTACTGTAACTGAAAAAAAGAAAAATTACTACCTGTGTTCAATAAGCAGCATCCCCAGAGGATAAATATAACTTTGTAAAGAGCCAGGTAAAGAGGCTAGAATATCCCCTTTATCTGATTATTAGGTAGTACTGTAACTCCCCAAACCTTTCAAGTGATCCTAGATAGTTGTTACAGGTTAGCTGTCAAACATCATGCCATATATTCTTCATTGCTGGCTAGGAAACAGACATCTGGTTTCAAGGAAATACTTTTGACATGTTATCTAGAGGTTCACTCAAAATCAGTTAAGAATAGCACTTTCACAATCTATAGCATGCAAGTGATCATTATTCCTCCTCTTTTGTTTGATGTGATGATTAGGAAATTAATTATGAGTCAAGAGCTGCCTCATCAACAGTTAGCACTTGAGCAACTGGGGCCAAAGGCCTGGTGCTACCTGACATTAGTTGCTCAAGTACCTAGATAAGCAAAAAACAAAACACTTTTCTGGTATGAGGTTGCTGGCCTACTCTTTAAACCAGCTTCTCATGTGCCAAATCCTGTCAAAGCCATGTCATGAAATGTGACATTCTCTTCAGGTAGTCTCTTCCTACTTTTTTGTTTTTACCTTTTGCTGGTCAATAGGGGACAGACGTGCTTTGCCAAAGATTCTGAAAATACATGATTGCTTGTTTATTACCTTAGTCCATTGGGCTAAGGCAAGGGTAGGCAACCTAAGGCCCTTGGGCCAGATGCGGCCCAATCGCCTTCTCAATCTGGCCCGCAGACGGTCCAGGATTCAACATGTTTTTACATGAGTAGAATATGTCCTTTTATTTAAAATGCATCTCTGGGTTATTTGTGGGGCATAGGAATTCATTCTTCTTTTCTTTCTTTTTTTCAAAATATAGTCTGGCCCCCCACATGGTCTGAGGGACAGTGGACCGGCCCACAGCTGAAAAAGGTTGCTGACCCCTGGATGAAGGTATTTAGGGATATCTTGTGGAGTGGGTTCTAAGGACAAGCAGGACTTGACACTGTTTCTCTACACCTTCAGCCTGATATTTTGTTCATCCTGTTTTCCACTTCAACTACAATGTCATAAACCAGAATATCAAAGTTATCAGCACACATTAAGAACAAACTGATGATAAAAAATTACTAGATCTATACAATTCTTTTGTCAGAAAAAAAATTAAGACAATTCAGGGCCTCCTTGGAAGAGAAGGCTGTTATGTCAGTAATGCCCCCTGCCTTGAAATCAATACTGTACCTACTTCTTCCAGTCAGCCATGTTCTTCTATTAAAATCAACTTTAAAATTCAAAGTATAGAAAGTTCCTAAAGGAAAATTCCCCCATGAAATATTGATATAAACAACGAAAACAAAACTCTTTAACATTTTCATTATTAATATCCCTGCCATTTTTCTTTTTACAAATGGTGGATAATTGCCATGTATTTCATGTCTCTTTTATCAATCACTTCTCAGCAATCACTTTCAAACAGTAAATGCAATAGGTCTGAAAACCAATAGAAGAACAAGCCAGGAACCAAAAAGACATAGATCAGCAACTGGCAATCTTCCTGGCAGATCTATTGAGAGCACAGTCTTTTGTCCTTCCACGTTCCATAGAAATTAAAGAAGTTGAAACAGATTCACAAATTCACAGCTTTGGACAACAGAAGAGTAAGTATTACAATTTACGCAACTTTTTTGGTCCATCATGCCCTGGATCTGCACACCAGAGGCACAGATATTTCATGGGTCAATTCATCCAGTCAGCAGGCAGCTGCATCCGTAGTCTGTACCCCTCAGTAGGAAGTCCCCAGCCACTACAACCATCTTTCTCCTCCTGTAAGGGATGAATTGAGTCACCTGTAGTCTTTACGGGTCTTCCTTCCCATCTACTGTAGCCTGCTGCTGCCCTCTTGCGTGGAAATATATGGAAAGTAACTTCTTAGTCCTAGTGGTTGAGAGTGCCTTCTGGCTCTCCTGCTCCTTTCATTCACACAAACACTCATGTAATAGTTCTCATCTTCCCCCTGCTTTTGCCCTTGCTGTAGTTCCCCTTGTGTCCAAAAACTCCTCAACTTCTTTAACAAGGCTAAGTGTGCTGGCAAGGTCCGTATAGTTAAAGCCATGGTTTTCCCAGTAGTGATGTATGGAAGTGAGAGCTGGACCATAAAGAAGGCTGATCGCCAAAGAATTGATGCTTTTGAATTATGGTGCTGGAGGAGACTCTTGAGAGTCCCATGGACTGCAAGAAGATCAAAAACATCCATTCTTAAGGAAATCAGCCCTGAGTGGTCACTGGAAGGACAGATCATGAAGCTGAGGCTCCAATACTTTGGCCACCTCATGAGAAGAGAAGACTCCCTGGAAAAGACCCTGATGTTGGGAAAGATTGAGGGCACAAGGAGAAGGGGACGACAGAGGACAAGATGGTTGGACAGTGTTCTCGAAGCCACAAACATGAGTCTAACCAAACTGCGGCAGGCTGTGGAAGACAAGAGTGCCTGGCTTGCTCTGGCCCATGGGATCACGAAGAGTCGGACACGACTAAATAACTAAACAACAACAACAAGTGTGCTGGCACCTCTTACCATTTATTTCAGCAGAGCAGCCAGGTGCCCTTAAGGCAGGACTTTGAGTCAGAGGACCAGCACAATGATCAAGGGTGGTTTACCACATTTTTGAAAAAAACAAATCCAAAGTGGGGTTGGTCAGCCCATCTGAATAACTGGAGTAAGATACTCCCCCTTTCTGGTTGCAAATTAAGACTATTAACTCCAGAGCTGCAACACTTCTTATACTTGCTGCATCTATGATGGTTTCAGAAAATAATCAAAGTACATGCACTGCTAGTCACCACCAAATAAGCCGTTGCTCTCCATCTCCTTAGTTCTTGCCGCTGTGCCAAACCAAGGGTTGCTAAGTTTGGATTTTTGAGCGCGTGCCATGTGTGCCATTTGGTCATTTCTCCCCTGTCCCCAGAGACAGAAAGGGGGAAAGTGCATGCACACCTCTTTCAAATGCTCACTCTGCCCTTGAAGCTCCCTGTGTGACCTTGGAGCAGTCACTCTTTCTCTCAGCTGAACCTACCTCACAGGGTTGCTGGGAGGATAAATGTGAAGAAGAAGAAGAAGAAGAGTTTGGATTTGATATCCCACCTTTCACTCCCCTTCAGAAGTCTCAAAGCGGCTAACATTCTCCTTTCCCTTCCTCCCCCACAACAAACACTCTGTGAGGTGAGTGGGGCTGAGAGACTTCAGAGAAGTGTGACTGGCCCAAGGTCACCCAGCAGCTGCATGTGGAGGAGCGGAGATGCGAACTCGGTTCCCCAGATTACGTGTCTACCGCTCTTAACCACTACACCACACTGGCTCTCATGTGGAGAGAGAACTGTGGGTAGAACTTTGAGCTGTTTAGATGAAAGGCAATCTATAAATATAATAATGAAATCAATAAATATTCAGTGTCAAGAGTGAAAATTCAATGTGTGCAATTGATTAGTGATGATCTACTGATGGGTCCTGCATCAATTCCTGAGTGGAAGAGTTTTCTGCGTAGGATTTGCAATGTAAAAAGGCTCAGAGGTTCTTCCAGATGTCAAGATATTTTAGCCAATGATTCTGGAAAACCAGAACTGAACCAACTTTTTTGAAAGGCATTAATCTGCTGAGAACAAAAATCCCTTAATCTCAAACATACAGGGCCTATTGCATAAAACACACCCAACTTTAATGAGAGTATTATTAATGGGCTCTAGCTAGTTTAGATGGAAAGGGCATCACAGGCTCATACTTGATGTGGATTCTGAGATCTTGCCCAGACAGCACCAGGTATTACAAAATCAAGGCCAAGTACAACCACAAAATCATTCTAGCACCTTATATTAAAGCATCTTTAAGATTAAAGTATTCTTGAAAAAGACATAAACATAATGCAGATAATTTCCCTACTTTACAATTCTTTTTAAGAGAGAGAGAGAGGATAATAAACTAATTCTGGACTTTATTTTGGTTTGGGATTTTTCTCCCTTGTGGTTACAAGGAAACTGGAGAATTAAAATTCCTTAAATTTGAAGGAGTTAAAACAAAATGAGCATATTTTGTGGAATATAAAAAGAAAACGACAATGCTGGTGCTGATGACAACTCCTACATTTAGATCCCAACTTTCCCATAGGAAGTTGTCAACTTCCCCCTGCCAGCATCATCACAAAAACCCTGTGAGGTAAGTGAGATAGTCATTGGCCCAAGGTCACCCAATGAAGGTCATGGCTGAATGGGGATTTGAACCCGGATCTCCACATCCCTAGTGCAACACCACACCGTGCTGGCATTTCAAATCATATATACACTACTAAACATAACTGCAGAAAGAGTCCACAGGGATAGCAATCCAAGGCAGTCATCGTAAAAATGAAACGCTCCAGTCCCAACTGCATTGTTTTCATTATCACAGCTGCACAAACTATCCTTTTCCAGTCCTGTTGTTCACTCCTTGGTCAGCACAGCAAGCCAACCCATTCCTACCTACATTTGGGGGTGTTTAAGGGTGTCTCAAGCTGGGCTGCATGCATCCTCGCATTTTCCTTCTGAAGGGTCACCGCACTATCCCCTTCTGAGAGCTGGAGTGAAGAACTTTGCCTTAGATAAACATTTAGCTACATAAAAGGGTAGGAGCAAAACAGTACAGTAATAGGACTTGCTATTGACCCAGATTGAACAAATAATCTTGCCACGTTATCAGAATACATGCCGGGGGGGGGCCCTCTGGAGTGACTGTGGCAAAGTGACTGTATACAATCTATGTACAGGCCGAGGGTCCCAATGCCCTGCCACCACTCCCCGAGCAGACCTCACCCCTCTGAGTTATTTCAGTGGAGGGAAGGCCATGCTGCTGCATTTGAATCTACAATGAACTCAAAATATGTTTAATTACCACAATTGCACTTTCCAGGCCCATGGATCTATAAAAACTATAATTCTGGTCCTACCGGAACTATAGATTTATAAAATTTATTGATATACTATAGATTTTTATAGATCTTGGGTAGCGCATTGTGGATAATTAAACATGCCAGGCAGCCGCTGTAAATGAGAGCCAAGCTAGGCTCGCATTCACATCCAGTGCTGAAACAGCTCCAGAGACCCACCTGGAAGTGTGGTGAGTAGTGGCCCAGGAGGAGGGAGAAGAGTGAGGTGGCCACCATCAGTGGCGGAGCTTCATGCTCCGGCACCGGAGGGCGGAGAGCAGGTGAGGGTGGGGCTGGCGTGTGTCCCGGGGGCATGGTGCACTGTCTGCAGGGGTGTGGCACTCATCCTGGGGGCATAAGACGCCGTCTGCAGGGATGTGGCGCCCAGTGTGGGCAGGGAGGCAGCTGCGATGGCATCCCAACAGGATCGCGCCGCCGGGGGCGGTGCGCTCCCCCCGCACCCCTCTTCCTCAGCCAGTGGCCACCATCATGCATGGCAAGGAACAGGGCAGATCTCTTGCTCTGGTTGGGGGTGGAGGTTGGTGTAGGTATTGCTGCCCCTGCACGTGGCAGTGGGTAGGAGCTCTGGGGCACATTGACAGCATTGTTGTGAGCCCCCGAAGTCTGGCACTAGCCCTGCATGAAAGCCTCCCTTGTGCATTCTTTCCTGTCCTTCCTTCAGTTGGAAGAATCAACTGAGACAGCTGTTATGTGTGAATATGCATTTGGATTGGATGCATTATGTTTTACATAATCGTTATGTAGAACATATGCCTATCCCTGGTCTTCCACCTGTCTGGGCCGGTGCCTTAAATGGGCCGTAAAACCCAAAGCAAATTCCTTTCTCATTCCTCCCATTCTGGTATACACTTGGGGGGTAGTAATTTGTGTTTTAAGAAGCAAAGAAAACCGCTGTGCAACTCAGCATATCTAAGGCGGAGATGTAACAGGATGGGATAGAAAATCCAGCCAAATGGCAGAGACTTCAGCTTTCGAAAGAGGCAGCTGTGGATGAAAAGGTCAACTAGTTTCGTTGTTGAAGTCAACACAAATCTCCTGAACGCTGTTAACCTTAATGCATGTGAACCCAGCATCCCAGATTTAGAGTAATTGCTTTTATACTGATGCAGCATAATGGTGTCCAAATGACACCAAATCCAGCATTCCTTGCCACTAGAGCTATCACTATAAGCAAACATGGCATTTCAAAAATGCGCTTCTTTTCTAGAGCCTTAATAGACTTTGAGGTGCATTCCTACTGACTACAGCAACTTTTTACATAGAGCAGCTGTTTCAAACCAGTGGCCAACTTTAACTAGGACAATTCAGAAATCACTGAAACAACTTTGGAAGAAAGGAGGGGGGCGGGCTTATTTAATTGCAGTTTGTCCTAGATAAAACACCTGTGCATTACTAAAGAGCAATTGCACCAAACCTCTGTCCTCTGTGTATTTGCTGCTTGGTGCAGCTTACGATGGACCTACCTTTCTGAAACAAACCAGGACTGGAGTTGCCCCTCTGTGGATGGAAGTCTAGAATGGAAACACATTTCCACTTGGGCTATGCCTGGAAAGCTGGGGCCGAGCAGTTTTCCCCTTACCCCGCTCCTTTCCAGTGGAAAACCCACTCTTTAGCCATCAATCGGAACAAATGGCAATCCAGAGGAAACCTGAATTGCCATTTGTTTCCATTGGGCGCTATAGAGTGGTTTTCCCTGGGGGACGGGGAGCAGCAGAACAAGAGGAATTGTGGGTAAGACCTTAGTGTAAACTGCCTTGAATTTTATCATGGAAGAAAGACAGGATGTGCTATATACTAACAGTGTACTCATTTTCCAAGTCTTGATCCTTATGTAGCAAAAGTGACACCATCCACACTGCTGTTAGCGAGCTGAGGGAGGACATCCCAAGATTTGAAGTAGTACAGAAAAACTTTGGGGGCTACCTAATAGAAAGGGGCTCATAAATGGGTCAGTGAGGACTAAGCATACTCACTAGTTGAACCTAGGATAACTCAGTTGGTAGAGCATGAGAATCTTAATCTCAGGGTTGTGGGTTCAAGCCCCATGTTGGGCAAAAGATTCCTGCATTGTGGGGGCTGGACTAGATAATCCTTGTGGTCCCTTCCGACTCTGCAGTTCTATGACTAGGCACAGAAAACGAATTGACTGTTAGGGGTAGAAATGGAGAAGGGGTGTGTAATAGTATCCTGTTGAAAGGCTGGCTGGCTGGCGCTAAATAGCAGTACACACAGCAACGTTTTGCTATAAATATGGATAAATGTGCATGGCACAATTTGTTCTGGGGCTCAACTCCAGGTTGTCTTCAATTCCAGGAAACAATACTATATATAAAGGTGCTTTCAGGGCAGATGCAGAATGTATTTTCCCCTTCTTTATTAGTAAAAGCATTGCATGAGCCGCACATTAGGGTAAGGTTCTCCGACAAACCAGGGGAACATCTATTTTCTTCTGACACGTCACTGGCATTTGGGTATACACAGCAGTCATCTGTTTTGATGACAGCGTGTTTTTCATGCCGCTTTCTCTATCAACAGAACTTGCTCATCTGTAGTCTTTGTTTACTTACTTGTTTTATCTCCCACCATTTTTCAATGCAGGGGCTCAGGGCAGCATGCGTAAGGCCCTCCATGAGGTCTCGCATCGGGTCACTGACCCAACACAGGCTTGTTTAGCTTTGGCAAGGCTGCTGTGGCGTGTATCTTCCACAAGTCCTGAAGATGCTGCAATCTCCTCTTTACCTAGCATCCAGGACAAGTTGCAGAAATAAAAGCTGTAAAAATAATCAAACCAATCAAGCCCATACAACTAAGACACATTTGCAATAGATCCCTACCCCAATCTCAGCATAACCACTTAATTATTTGATCAGATATTTAAAAGGAATGGATTTCAAATTAACTGGATTTCTTTTTAAGCATCATGAAAGGAAAATATAAAAGCAGCTGAATCGCATTTCTACTTTCTGTTGCTGTTGTTTTTCTTCATGTTGAGACACAGAGGAGTAAGAGCGTGGAGAAACTTCCTGGATTGTAAATAGGTCCCCTAGGAATGTGGGGGGCAGATAAAGGTAAAGGGACCCCTGACCATTAGGTTCAGTCGTAGATAATTATGGAGTTGCTGCGCTCATCTCACTTTACTGGCCGAGGGAGCCGGCATTTGTCCGCAGACAGCATCCAGGTCATGTGGCCAGCATGACTAAGCCACTTCTGGCGAACCAGAGCAGCGCATGGAAATGCCGTTTACCTTCCTGCCGGAGTGGTACTTATTTATCTACTTGCACTTTGATGTGCTTTCGAACTGCTAGGTTGGCAGGAGCAGGGACTGAGCAACGGGAGCTCACCCCGTCGTGGGGATTAGAACCGCCGACCTTCTGATCGGCAAGCCCTAGGCCCTGTGGTTTAAAAATATGAGAAAGCTCACCAGGTCTTGTGCAATAGAACAGATCCCAGGGCATAAAGTCTGTATATAGAATCTGATGAGAGAGTACTGGGATTCTGAAATAGTGCGGATTTTAAAGGGGTGGATAATCAGTCATAGCAGCTCAAATAAAATACTAAAAGTAGCTTTAACAAATTGAGCCTTAAAGTAAAGGGGGGAGACAAATGTATTAAAATATTTCACACAAGGCCCCTCCAACACATTCTTTTTATTGTGCATTCATGATTATTTTTGCTCATTATGCTATTGGGGCAGTCACCTGCAATCCCAGTTTCAGTACCTTTCGCACCTGCAAGTGTTGGCATGGTCACACTGCTTCATTTCCAGTCAGTGCATATCCCACAACTTCCTGCTGAAATCCTGTAACTTTTGATATCATACATGTTCTGGATTATTTTTGTCCATTGCTGTTGCGCTATAGCCCCATATAAAACATTACAATTTGAAGCAGCATCATGCCATTTTAAATAATCACTGCTGACTTCAAAGAATCCTGGGAAGTGTGTTAAGGGGGCTAAGAGTAGATAGGATACCCCTATTCAACTCACAGAGATACAATTCCCAGTGTTCCCTGACTATTAAACCACTCTTTAAATAAGTCTCTAGCCCTCCTAGAAAGTTAGCAAGCAAAATGTGCAGATACCATTCTAATCAATTTCTGTGAAATAAATCAGGCCACCTGCTCCCACCTTTCAGTGTTTTTATCCAATGAATGAAGTCAGAGCTGTGGGTTGATTTGTTTGGACACAAAGCAATAGGAATATCTGGGGTGCTAAAGATCTGCTCTTTCCCCCTTCCCATTGGTGCACCTTTCCTCTTCCTGTCTTATTTTCTAGTCCTTGGATTCTCCATAGTTTGCTCTTCTTTTCCCCCTAACAACAAAAATTCTTGCAGTGGATTTGTCTGAGATTTTCTGCAAATACTACTGCACAATAGTCATGAGTGGGTGTTAAAGAATCTCCCCTCCAAAACACATATCGGAAAACTTTACAAAGAGACTTAAGCATGTCTTCTGCTGAACACCGGGCACTCATTAAGAATTCACTATACAGTTAATTTACAGTACAATTGTATGTATGTCTACTCAGAATTAAGTGTATATGTGTTTACTGAAGCAACCTAGGCTTTGGTTTATGGTTGGCATTGGGGGGAAACAGGGTTCTTGTGCCTTTCATTGCTGCATGGCAGGCAGAAAAGGTTAAACCTTTTCTAGAATAGAAATACAATGATGGTTAACAAAGTTATGGGGAAAGCTTCATTATGACTGTGATGTCTAATTTTGTGTCATGCCATGCCCCTCATGGCGGCCATGTTGTGTTATGCTATACCAGCCATTTTGTTACTGGCGGTAGTAGCACTCTCTCAAAATTCAAAATGCTCCACTAGTCCAAAAGGGTTGGCAACCCCTGGTCTAAACTATTAGAAATTACCTTGGTAACAACATTCTGGATAGAGCTAAAAGGGTTGAAGTGTGGCCAGGGAAGTCAAGGAGTAGACACCAATGCAAAAGGCCCAAATTGTGCTAGATAGCATTGTGCAAGTATAGCATCAAGGATCCAGAAATGTTAAGACTATGCTTCACCTCTTCACTGTTGAAATGGTCAAGGTTTCCTGTGCACTTTTAAGTGTGCTTAAAATTCAGATTTATTTCGTAATACATTTTAACCAGCAGTTCATTAAAATAAAAGGAGATGATCCATTTTTTTGTTCTTCTTCCTTTCATTTCTATGCCGCTTTATATTTTTTATGAAAAGAAATCTCAAGGCAATTTTCAGCCTATATTAAAGCATCAATAAAACATTTGAGAATAAAACATTACTCAAGAAAGTCAAATATAAAGTATACATTCAAAGCAACATAATAAACACGAAACTAAAATATTATCACAAAGATTTCAAAACAAAACCTTGCAAAGAAGGTCAACTACAGAATGCACATTTACGGCAGCAAAGTTAGCAACAACAAAAATTATCTCAAACGTTTCAAAAGAAAACATTACCAAAGGAAATCAAATATAAAATGCACATTTAAAACAGCATAATTAGTAAGAGAATAAAATACTATCACAACCATATACCTGAAATTCACATCAACAACAGAACCTCCTCTAGAAATACAGCAGTCCTGGATTTTTAAAGCAACAATGTGGAATGTACCCAAATATTTCTAGGTGTGGAAGAAGGTGTTTGAACACAGCACCCCAGCATCCCAAAGAAAATTGTTTTCTATGCAGAGATATGCATTCTTCAAATCCTTTCTACTACTCTTAGAACATATGCATGTGTTTGGCCCAAGCAATTTCCAGGTACTGCACACCTGTGATAAAATTTGAACCATTTATTAACATAAACATTATGCTCTGAAATAATCTGTGGCAAAAAACTCATAACTTATGCACTCATTTAGCATGCAAGCATCTATCTTAAGATGCCAGCAGCTTTGTTTTTATGTCTTGCTCATCAAAACAAAAAACAAAAGTGTAATGATAATTCTACAAAAACTAGAATACGCTGCCAGGTGGTGCTGAAGTAATATATCTCCATACTGCTAAATTCACCCATTTTACCACAACTGAAAAGTAAGACAGACACAACCTTTATGCCACGCATAACATATTAAATAATACCTTTTTGTGCCTTATGAGCATTAGAAAATAGGAATGTCTGCTGTGGTGCTAGCAAAAGGGCCAGCAGGTGGTGCTGTGCAGTGAGGCCTGTAGTTGCAAGCAGGAAAAGTTATGTTTTACCTTTCCCAAAGTTGTGTCTTGCCTGTTTGTTAATTCTAGATTTCTAATAGTACATTGGCCAATGCATCACAATTGTAGCCAGACTATTGAGTTTCTGAGAACTTTGCTTAAAATTGCATAGTATGCAGGCTGGTTCAACCACAGCGGTAAACTAGGCAGCTAGTGAGGGCAAAATGCCAGAGGCCCCTGCCTCAGCCCTCAGTTATGCCTTAACTTCCCGCTGCCATTTTGGAGAAGGTAGTTTTAGCAGCTCATTGCGGGGATGAGTTCCACCACATTCATTGTAACTTTACCATTCCCATCCAAGTAATCCAAGGGTCAGGCTTTAATTTTTCATTTTTGCATTGGAGATAACTTTGTAGTGTAAGTTGTGCCCAGAATCAGGATAATTAAGGAACGGTAAATGTGTGGGTTTATCGCCTTTTTTCAGGTGAAACAGGAGTTGTATACAACTGGTATCCAAAGGAATGCTCACTTGGGAATGCTCAGTAGGATTTTTGGCCTTTTTATTTAAATAGGCTCTGTGCCTTTATCACACATTACTTTACAAAGTTTCCTGAGTTTCATAAGTGGCTTGCCACGTGTCCTGAAGAAATGCTGACTGAGAAACACAAGCCAAAAGTCTGCTAGGAAACATGGAATTAATTGTCCTGTTCTTTGCATTCTGGCCTCTGTTAGGGATCACGTCCTAAAATTCAGAAGTCCAGATTATTTCATGTTTCGCAAAGCAGAGTGATAGTTACATTCCTGACATTAAAAATTAAAATAAGAAATTAAATAATATTCTAGTCAATACTTGATTATTTAACACTTACTTCCAAACTATCAGCAAGACAGGTTTCCAATTAGTGTGCATATCTAATACTGGTATTTAAAGTTAGGGTATGGAAAGGTTATTTCTAACATTGCATGCTATGAGATAACCTTTCCAATTCAAGAAGGTGGGTTTTTTATCTTCTTTTTTTAATGTTCCATTGAGAGTCAGCCAATTTTTTATTTTTTTTAAAAAAATCAAATCTGGAGAAGTCAGCAAGTCTGCATAGGAAGCATGTGAAAAGACTGGAGTAACAAAGTTTTAACAGGTCTGTCTCTGAGCCTGAACAATTTGTTCTCTCCAGGATATTTCTCTGTGGAAGTCCAGCTCATATTACGAGTGACAGAACACCCACAGAGCAAGTAATAAGCGTGCCTAAAATCAATCAAAAGCAATTATTTTACTGCAACTATATTTTCTATTGTATTTTCAAAAGATTACAGCATTTTATTAGATATGTTGTTGCTATAAAGTTGTTTTACACAGCACACTGGTTGCACGTACAAAATTGGCACTTTTGTTATTATTTTCTCCTTGATTCTCATTGCTTTGATATTTGAGTGTTACGCTTACTGTGAGTTAGCAGCAAGCTTGCGAGTAGAAGCTAGTTGACCCATTCCAAAAATCTGCATCGTGCCAGCTACTTTGAAACATTATTTTTGCTGCATTGTATACCTTCAAATTCTTATTTAACTTCAAGGTGGAGAAAAGGGAGAGCTGCCAATAGCTGCGACCCAATAGCGCCTTTCACATGATAATTGTGCAGGTCATGACCAGGAAGTGGGGCAACATGACTTGCTCCATCCCCACCAGCTGCACACCCCCCCCCCCCCATATATATCAATACAGAGATCTACGAACAAGGAAGCAGCAATGATGGTTTGGAAGACCCAGACTGGACCCCCGGTGGCAAGAGGAAACAAGCTGCAAGGCCACTCTGCTTTTTAAAGGCTCGCTCCCGTCTCCCTGGAGGAAGTGTCTGTAGAATCTTTCTGACAAATGAGAGCCAAAGTCTGTCGGTCAGGAATGTCATGTATCCCAGGTACCCTTTCTGCATTTGACTAGAACTATTGGGAGATATAGATTCAGGTAGGTTGGTCTGATGCAGTCAAAATAAAAAATTAAAAAAACAATGCAGCAAAAATAATGTTTCAAAAAGAGTGGCACCGTAGAGACCAACTAAGTTTGTTCTGGGTACAGTAATACCTCTGCGAATGTCTGCCTTGTCTAGCGTCCATTCCGGTGAATGTCTGCGGCAAACCCGGAAGTACCGAAACAGATTACTTCTGGGTTTGCCGCTCACACATGCGCAGAAGCACTAAATCACACTTCGCACATGTGCAGAAGCGCAAACTGCTCTGCGCGTGTGCACAAACGTGTCAGTTTGCCCTGCACCCTTTTTGGCAAAACGAGGTACGACTGTATAAGCTTTCACATGCATGCACACTTCTTCAGATACACTGAAACAGAACTCGCCAGACCCTTATATATAGTGGGAGGGTGGGGTGAGGTTTTTCCCAGAAGGGTAGTAGGAGATGGGTGATTGACTGAATGGGTATGATAAACCTGTTGGCAACTGTTAACCACCCCAATTAGTCCTACAGGAAAAATCAAGGGAAAGTATGCAGTGACCAAAAATAGCTTTAGCATGTGTAATGAGACAAGAATCCAATTTCTTTATTCAGACCAGGTCTCTCCATAGTTTTCAGTTTAGTAATAGGTTGTAATTCAGCAAGTGTATCTGAAGAAGTGAGCATCCACACTAAAGCTTATACCCAGAACAAACTTAGTTGGTCTCTAAGGTGCCGCTGGACTATTTTTAAATTTTTTTAATTGGGAGATATGCAAGAGCCTGGCTTGGAGGAATGGTGGGATGAGACCCAGGTCCTTCCTCACATGTCCTATCTTCCCTTTACCCAGGCTTTTGACACTTGACGTACAGGTGACTCGCATCTTGTGCTTATGTCACTTATGCGAGCACAGCTTTGTGTGGCTTGGGAAAATAAATAAATATATGGAGAGTGGAGAAAGCCCACTCTACAGTTATTTATTCCCCCCCACACACACACCTGTACAAACACCTGTGATCCCAGAGTCCTTGCACCAGCTTCCCCAAACCAGACAGGTAGCCCTCCACCTGGGAGAGGGGCCGGGTTCTAGCGGTTCCTGCCTTTACACATTTTTGTGTTTACACGTGGACCTCTGGAACCTAACCCTCATGTAAGATGCAAATTACCTGCATTTATTGTTAGGGCCCACCTATATTTTGCTCAGTTTATTTTGCTCTGTTCCATTTGGAAGAGTTTTAGGCATCATTATTTTTATAACAGATACTGTATGTAAGTGTTGTAATCCATCCTGGGACCTTATGGTGAACCTCGGGTAAGAAATCTTATAAGTTTAATATCTCTGGGTACTGTCTCCTACCTTTTAGATGCCCTTCATGTTAAGCAAGACGTAATTCAGTTACTGAGCATACTCTACATCACTTGTCCTCTACCATAACTTTAGCTAACAACTTAAAAAAAAAAAGATAGTTCAAAAAGAAAATATCTTGGGGATTTCAGAGTCAATCTCTCTTTTGCCCATTCTGTTAAGTATTTTCATTTTCTGGCCGACTTTACCTGCTGTGAAAAAGACAGGCTTCCTGTGTTTTCTAACCATGCATATAAAGCTCTAAGGATTTTAGACACTTTTTAATATATTTTTTATCAAATATACCTGCACTGTTCCATTTTTTTATGTAACGCTTCAAGAAAAAAAGCATTTACAAGCTAGATTTGAAACTCAAATCCCTTTTCACCTCATTGACTTAAATTTAGGATGAACGAAAAAGATATTTTCTTCTTACAGCTGCCAAAAGGGGGTCAAAAGTTAAAGCAAGCAGAAACCCCCACCCCACAATATCATTTCTATGGGATCAGTGGTAAAGGCTTTTCCAAGGACAGGAGAAGCTCTAGTTAATGCCTCCATAGAGCTTTTAAGAGATTATTCTGGCATATTGGAGTATGATCCCATCGAGTTAAGAAAAGCTGGGAAACAAATATAAAAATTCAGAATGTGGAAGTTACCTTTAGACAGATTCCTCAGTTATATAGCCATTTGCAATATAAGCAGAGCTACAGGTGCACCAATATTTTTTGCCAAATATGGAACTCATCTACCTCATTGGATTTCAGCTGGCTGCTAGAGAATTGCAATTTGGTGATATCTCCACCTAAAGTTGAATTACACGCCCCACAGTGGAAACACTCCACTCAAGGAGGGCACATGAAGAGGATGCAACAGCCATGCACTGTGGCCAGGGTCCTTCTCATGCCACTCTCAGAATCCAGCTTCATGAAGCTGTGCTAGGCTGGCTTGGGGAGAGTGACATGAGGAGCATGCCCCAGCTGCGCACCCCCTGTGCTACACCACTGCCTATGCATGTTTAGTCAGCATAAGTCTGTGTTCAGTGAGCATAGGATTGGAACCGTTATACTGCTTTGGGATAAAGAGATAGGGTTTGTTTGTGTAATATTTACCATCTGGCTTTGCATGTCCTGCTTACAAAGTGTTTACTGCTCCGTCAATTTTGCACATTTAAGGTCGATTTTCATCTCTTTCTTTTCTTTACTCTCCTGCCTCCCCCCTCTGCAAATCTTTTAAACTTGCTACACAGATCTCTGCATGTAGCCTTTGGCTTTATTCATACTGTGAGAACTTTTGTTCGTGATAATTAGTCACTCATTGTGCTCACTGCCAGCTGTTCTTCTGCCTGTTGTGTCTGTTTTCCTAAACTTCAAAGAGACCTTTGAATTTTTTCAATAAAAAATGCATGTTTTTAAAGCAAAGAAGAACCTTCCTCAGCTTTAACACACACTTTGGGTCATGAGATGTAGCTTGGAGGCAGGTCGAACTGTCCTAAAGTTTTGTTGTGTGTTGTGGGGCAAAAACCACAGTGAAGTTTGGATGAATGACTATCAACTCCCTTCTCTGTTTGAGCATAATATTTAAAATGGGTTTTCCAGCTGTTAGGAACAACTTGAAAAGAATGAAGTCTCATCTATGGCTTATCCCCACCTGAGAGAAAATGATAATACTAACAGAATTCTCTCCTCATCCCATCACAAAAGTTGCGACTAGACTTTCCCTTCCAATTTTTACTGCTTTCGTCATTCCTTATTGTCCATTTTCTCTATCTTCAAATCATTGTTTCACTTTGTTTCTACACCTTGGCCTCAGATAGTAAACCTGTCACTAATCTCAGCTACACACACACACACACACACACACACACACACACACACACACTTTCCATGCTATAATTCTGCTGCTGGAGAGTAAGGGACTCATTCCATGCCTTGGTGGGTTACAATAGCCAGATTTGTTATCACAGTAGACAGCCATATGCTTCTGTTCCTTTAATTTGTAGTTTTTAATTAGAAGACTTATTTTCTTCTAGGTTGCAGCTTTCTCCTTGACTCCTAGATATCTGACAATGTTAACAGAAATAAGATCACAGTTCCATTCTGGTAACCTCACCTCTCAAATTTCAGTGGTATAATAACCTAAATTATATTTTATGTCACTCTTCATAATAGTCTGTCTCCTTTACTGCGCATTCCAACTTGCCTCCAAGACAACAGCAAGTATCACTGCTGGTGTGATTTAAAATCTTGGATGAATACAAGTTCTGGAAAATAAAAGTGTGACAAATGCCTCTATAAACACTGGACATAAATGCTGGAGCTTTATTTTCCAGTTTCTGTTGTGGACAATTACATGTATCTCCACACCGTGAAAACTAGGCACTCTTAGGAAATGAATTATTTTAAGGCCTGAAGAAATTGTGATGCGATTTTTTAAGGGATGTCAAAGTAATAGAAAAGATTTTTTTAATGGATGGGTAAATGGAAGAACTAGATACAAATTGCATCAGCCTAAAAGATAACTAAAGTCTGTAATAATTAATATCAGTGTGGTCTGACGGACAGGTTGGTTTACATAGGTTGCCTTCCCCTAAGTAGACATATGTCTACTTTCAACATGTTCATGAGCATGTTGGCATCTGTCTGTCTCAGGAGACAATAAAGGAGTTCGCCTTCGGGTAGATTTTCAGAAATACATAGATACAACCCACAATAAGTTCCGGGATAGCAGTGGCGTAGCGTGGGGGGTGCAGGGGGTGCCGGCCGCACCGGGCGCAACATCTGGGGGTTTGGGTTAGGGATAGGGTTGGGGGCGCAAATCCAGGGTTAGGGGGCGCAAATTACTTGCCTTGCCCCGGGTGCTGACAACCCACGCTACGCCACTGCGGGATAGTTACCACACTTGAAAAACTCATAACCTCAGGAATTCTGTATTATTTTGCTCATTTATTTATTTAGATCCCAGTCTTCCCCAAGGAGCAAATGGAAGCTGGTTCTCTTACCCCTCCATTTTATCATCACAATAACCCTGTGAGACATGTTAGGCAGAGAGCCAGCGTCACTTGTACAGTAAAATGCCTCTTTAAAGCAGCTGTTCAGTCAGCTTGGCGCAGATAGTGAATGTAAATTATGAACTATTTTACATAGTAGCAGCAGCAGTGGTAGAATGATTAATACACTATTTATTTGTCTGTTTAACTTGAGCTCCCCTTGAAAACTCATGGTAGACAACAGTTTCAGGTGCTCCTGCACATAACCAGAATCCTATCAACCATTTGAAACCTTCAGTTTCCCCATCATAATTTTTCTAACAGCAACTAATTATTATACCTTTGAAGCATCAGAAAGTTGCTCATTTATGGTCTTGTCTAGTTTATTGGGGAAGAGGCAAAGAATCTGGCTGTTCTTGTTGAGATAGTACACAAAGCCCATGAAAGGCCTGGTTTCACCACCAACCCAGTCCTCTTCACCAGACTCAATTGTGGCAACAGCAATAATAGTGTATTGAATGTGTTTTCCCTGAGTTTCTCCCATGATTTGCTGAGTGTTGTGGCAAGTGGAAGAAAGTCTGTACATTGGATTTGCTTTGCTTATCCCCACCACCACTACCAGAGGCAGCTTAAGTTTACTATTAAGAAGAGTTTGGATTTGATATCCCGCTTTATCACTACCCTAAGGAGTCTCAAAGCGGCTAACAATCTCCTTTCCCTTCCTCCCCCACAACAAACACTCTGTGAGGTGAGTGGGGCTGAGAGACTTCAGAGAAGTGTGACTAGCCCAAGGTCACCCAGCAGCTGCATGTGGAGGAGTGGGGAAGCGAACCTGGTTCATCAGATTACGAGTCCACCACTCTTAACCACTACACCTTCTCACCTTCTGCTCAGGTGGGGAGAAAAGGTCTATGTTTTCATTTCAGGCTGTGTAGCATAGGTAGGGAAGGAAGGTGAGATCAACCAGTGCTGGACCTAAGATTTGGGGTTCCCTTGGAGAAAGGGAAGAAAGGACAGAAAATAAACGGATTTTTAGGCATTCTGAAAACAACCTCTACTGTCTACTATATTCCTGTTTACAAAGTCCTTCCTAAGTTAAACTGCTAGAACAGCAAACTGGGCCACTTTCAAAAGGTGTTATTTATCTACAAATTCTAACTTATACAGCAATAGACAGCCTTCCATTCTGGATAAAAAGAGTCCCAGAAATTCCTCTCTCTGAGCTCTGTAAAGGCAGCAAAGCAATACATAATGAATGTTCCTCAATAACTCCTCAACCACATGGGCACAGTCTTGCTTCATAGTATTTCATCAGTTCCTAAAACAAGCCTGAATACCTTGAGCAACTCAGTAGTGGGCACTTTAAAATCTTACTATCCCATCTCTTATTCCATAAATCAAACTTGGTGGATGGAGAGAATGTACCACAATGACCAATTCAAAGTCTGTCTGCCTCAGATGAAACAGTTGCTGCAGCATGGAAGGAACCCTATAATCAGATTTTTGTTAGTATTTCTTTCCAGGAGTGCTGAGACTTGTCAGCAAAAAAATGCTGAGAAAATGCTAACGTACAGCATTTTGTGGTCAATTTTGGTGTTCTCATTTGATTTAGCTTTTGCTATCTCCATACCTTGCACTTCTTGTAAGTTATGAGCCAAGTAGAAAAGAGTGCAACCTTGAAAGTATACTTGCTACAGCTTTTAAGAAGTTTTTAATAATAATAATAATAATAATCCTGGGCAGGCCGGGTATTCCTGTTATATACCTGCTGGGATTGACAAGGCATCTGACCCTCACCTGAATCTCATAGCTCTCTTGACGAGTGCTTTGGTCTGCCCACCAGATTGTTACAATTCCATTCTCAAGTAATCAATTTTAATCTAGAATTTAAATTCTCAAAACTTTCTTATTTGTTAATTTGAGCAAATAAACTACTGCTCTCACTTCATTACAAACACAGATATAATAATAATAATAATAATAATAATAATAATAATAATAATAATAATTTATTATTTATATCCCGCCCATCTGGCTGGGCCTTCCCAGCCACTCTGGGCGGCTTCCATAAAAACCAAAAATACAGTAAAATCACACGTTAAAAACTTCCCTGAACAGGGCTGCCTTAAGATGTCTTCTGAATGTCAGGTGGTTGTTTATCGCTTTGACATCTGCTGGAAGGGCGTTCCACAGGGTGGGCGCCACTACCGAGAAGGCCCTCTGCCTGGTTCCCTGTAGCTTTGCTTCTCGCAATGAGGGAACCGCCAGAAGGCCCTCGGCGCTGGACCTCAGCGTCCGGGCCGAATGATGGGGGTGGAGACGCTCCTTCAGGTATACTGGACCGAGGCCGTTTAGGGCTTTAAAGGTCAGCACCAACACTTTGAATTGTGCTCGGAAACATACTGGGAGCCAATGTAGGTCTTTCAAGACCGGTGTTATATGGTCTCGGCGGCGGCTCCCAGTCACCAGTCTAGCTGCCGCATTCTGGATTAGTTGTAGTTTCCGAGTCACCTTCAAAGGTAGCCCCACTTAGAGTGCATTGCAGTAGTCCAAGCGGGAGATAACCAGAGCATGCACCACTCTGGCGAGACAGTCCGCAGGCAGATAGGGTCTCAGCCTACGTACCAGATGGAGCTGGTAAACAGCTGCCCTGGACACAGATTTGACCTGTGCCTCCATGGACAGCTGTGAGTCCAAAATGACTCCCAGGCTGCGCACCTGGTCCTTCAGGGGCACAGTTACCCCATTCAGGACCAGGGAATCCTCCACACCTGCCCGCCTCCTGTCCCCCAGAAACAGTACTTCTGTCTTGTCAGGATTCAACCTCAATCTGTTAGCCGCCATCCATCCTCCAGCCGCCTCCAGACACTCACACAGGACCTTCACTGCCCTCACTGGTTCTGATTTAAAAGAGAGGTAGAGCTGGGTATCATCTGCATACTGATGCATGCACACGAAAGCTCATACCAAGAACTAACTTAGTTGGTCTTTAAGGTGCTACCGGAAGGAATTTTTTTATTTTGTTTTCATTACAAACAGTATTTCTACCTGCAACACACTTGAGCAAATCTGCTCCTCTTCCTCTCACAGATATTTTGTTGCGATTTGCAACTGTAGCTGCCTCTGATTAGTTATCATTTAACTCTTGGGGAAAATAATTAGCACATCATGTGCATGGAAGTTGCTGAACCAATTAACCAACGAGAAGGATTACTGTTAATAGCATCAGTTTTCCTATAACTTGATATTGCTGGATAGTTTTGATGAACTGCAAAAGCATTTTTAGTTTGCTTTCTGTTGCCACCCTGGAACTTTTCTGTATTAGTGCCACTTTGTTTTGTTCAATTCCTTGAAGATGAAGGAAAACAACTTTTCTACTTGTATATATTGATAATATAATTTTGGTTACTGAGGACAAACAAGATTGTACAAAAACAAGATTGGGTGCAGGCCTGGCCAGGACATAGGCATCCTGACTGTGGCAAAGATGACCTGTGTGCTTGCTTGCTTGATTAACAGCTGTTGGGAACTTCAAGGTCCCTGCTCTCCCTTCTTATGGTCTTTGTACTGGACTTGGAGACTCCAATAGAGAGCATTCCATGTCAAGAAGGAGGGCAGGTGGGCACCCTATCAAATAACAGGGGAGGAGCTACACGGAGGAGGGCCTTTTCACTGGTGGTGCCTATTGTATGCCTCGCTCTTCGCAGACCTGCTCTCTTTTGGCCTGTATTTTTGAACTTTATAATTTAGGAAGACTTTGGAAGACTTTGGAAGAACTGGCTGACATGTCTTATCAGTCACTGATGTATGAGCGGATTTTATTTACTGCTATTCTGGGCTTCTGGTGCATTAGGGTTTACACCAGCATAATAGAGTTGGCCAGGATGCCAGAAAGGATACAATTTACGAGCTTTCTCCATTATCTGCACAGCAGGGGGCGTTCAGTAAACAGTGCAAAGCCCTGAAGCATTCCCTGCTGTAGGGATCGCTGTTTGGTAGTACCCAATTGGTTAGCTGTCAGATTCTAGAGAGCCCTATTGGTGGCTCTTAGGTAATTCACAAAATACAGAGTCCATTCATAAATCACAGTGTTCATTCATAAAGCAGTAACACAAATCTCCATTGCTACATATTGGGTGTATATTTCAGCAGTTGAACTTACAGATTTATGGCCATGCTGTAGTGTAGTGCTTATGCGACTGAGAATAAAAAGTGGCTGGGCTCATTGTCTCGGGCTCTGGGTGGGAAGAGGTGACAAAACTGATTTTCAATAAGTGCCTCTCCCTTTATTCACATAGCAAGTCCTTGAGTCTGTACTCTGAATAGTGATACCAGGGACCTAGAAGGTGCAGGGCTTGTCAGTCCAACCCCTGCAGTCTCATCAGGGCTGACCTTAAGGCAATTGGAGCAATTTGGCCAAATTGGGCCCCGTGTGCCGCTCCGAAGGGAGCCCCTGCACCAGGGCAGTCTAGATAGATTTTATTTATATCTATAAGATTTTGCAGACTTTGGCCGTGAACGGGCCCTACCAAAAAAAATAGTAATCAAGTTGCGCCCCACTGCTTCAAATTGGGCCTCACTTGCTAGCCCTGAGTCTCATAGTTGCTTGGCCTGAGTTACCCTGCCCTTGCATGAAGTCTTGGGTTTACAATTTTGGGAGAGGGAAGACTGTGGCACTGAGGAGTGGGCAGATCAGGGATCCAATCTAGTCCAGTCTTTAGTTCTCACAGTGGCCAACCAGATGCCTCTGGGAAGCCCGTAAGGAGGGCTTGGGGGCAATAGCACTCCTCTACTTGTGTTCCCAGCAGCTTGTATTCAGAGGCATACTACTTCTGATGGGATGTATGGGGTAGTGCCTCTGGTAGGGACACTTTGCACTCCTTCTGGGGCAGTTTGTCCACCTTTGGCCGCCACCCTGGACTCAGTTCTCACTTGTGGCTCCTAGAAGCTTTCAGCAGGTGACAGCAGCCACACTCTGGCTTCAGCTGGTTGGCTAAAATAGGTGAGGATAGCCAGTGTCTCAAGCCCTTGATGCTTTAGGGACTTCCCTGTATGTGAAGACCGGCTCTGGTAGATTGAGCAGATGAGACCAATAATGGGTCCAACTTTCAAGAAAGCAGTTGCCGCATGTGCTGTGAAAGAAGTGAAGGGCAGATGGGGCTCATCAGTCTGGAAAGGTAGCCCATCTAGGAGAAGGAAAATTGATCCTAAACCTCCACCACCTTGTGGGGCATCTTCAGGAAAGGAAAAGGCTAAGGAGTAAACCCTACAAATCCAGAGGGGAGCCTTCTTCCAGCAACTCCTGTAGCCAAGCTGCTGTCAAACATATTGCTCTGCTGTCCTTTGGACCACATCAGCAAGGCCAAGAGTGGGGTCTTGTTGTCTGGGCAACCCAGGACCTCCATACACACTGCCCAGTCTTGCACTCCAAGGAGGTCACTTTGGTGCTGCTAACACAGCAGTTCGACTTCACCCCCGGAGGCGCACTCCATTGTCTCTTAAGATGGATGGATGCCAACAACTACTTCTGACTCTGGGGATAATATAATATTTTGTCTGTTCTGAATTTTCCAGATTTTGTACACCTCTACCATATTCCCCATTACCTTTTTTTCCTAAACTAAATGGCCCAGAACATTGGAACCTTTCCTTATACAGGTATTTCTCCAGCCCCTTGTTCTATTTACCTTCACTTTTCTGCATCCTTTCCAGCACTACAATATCCCCTTTGAGGTGAGGTAACCAGAAATTTACACAGGAGTCCAAGTGTGGCCATACCACAGACTTGTCTAAAGGCATTACGATATTGGCAGGTTTATTTTCAGTCCCTTTCCCAATGATCCCCAACGTGGAATTCACCTTTTTCACTGCTAGTTTCAAGCTGCCTCCTATAAATATGCAAAGAAAACAGCAGCTGCTTTCAGGGATCATATCTTCTTTCTCACCAAAACAGTGAAAGATTCTAAAGTATAAATAATGCATGGTCCGTGAAGCTCTGAGAATAAATTTTGTCTTCTGCTTTGCTTTCCTTCAAGGTATGACAATTTAGGAAAGAGTTTGGACAGAAACCCTCTCTACTTCTGTTGATATAAACATGCTCGGCATCTCAAACCCCCTGCCACAGATCCTTAAGTTCAACCGACAGGAGCTGGAAAAGCATTTTCCAGGAGACAGACGCCACCCCGTATAAACGTCTCCCCATAAAGATAGAATCGCACAAACACTGGCAACAATGGAGAAGGCTCAAACCAAATTCACACAGAGACAAAACCATAAGCAGATCCAAAATTAATCGAACTTGATCTAATCAGTGGCTTGTTGGAGAATACGAGTTGTTTCTCTGTTTTTACAGAATTCAGATTACAAACTCCAGAGATGAGGGGAGGAAAGAGATGCCCCTTGTCTTAGCAGCCTTTCAGCAAACAGAGCTGGTAGCTATTTTGAGTCCTTTGTGAATAAATACATACTGGCAATCTGAGCAGAATTCATGACACCTTTAAAGCAATGTGTTTTATTTCTTAAAGGCCTAAAGGAACTTTCATTTTGGTCAATGTATGAAGCATACAAGTGCAAGAGTTTTACATAAGAGCCCATTGGATCTGGCCAAAAGCCCACCTAGTCCAGCATCCTGTTCTCACAGGGGCCAACCAGATGTCTGTGGGAAGCCTGCAAGGCAGACATGAGCACAAGACAACAGTTTCCCCACTTGTGATTCCCAACAACAGGCATTCACGGGGACACTGCTTCTGAAAGGGGAGGTAGAACATAGTGGTGTAGCATGGAGGTGAGGGGGGCCCATGGCCCCAGGCACAAAATTCTGAGGCGACACAACCCAGCACCCCCACAACAGGCTCTCTCACTGAAGTTGCTTGGCTGCTGCCTTCCAGAGCTGTGGGGAGGTGAGCCTCACCAGATCTGGGCCTTCGAGGCTGTAGCGACAGCTCCTTCTCCTCACAGCCAGCAAAGGAATGCCTGCCCCTGGGCAGAACTCCTGCTGGCCAGAGCCCAGACGCTTCCTGGCCTGTGTCAATCCTTCTCTGTGGCCTCCCTCCTGGTGTGTGTTCTTGGGAAGGCACCCCAGAGTGGGACTGCAGAAAGAAGAGCAGACCACTTCTCCAGGACCCTCTGGCACCCGCCCTCGAACTGTGCAGCCAAGGAGAGATGGCCACAGAAGGGCTGCACTCAGCGCCTCAGCCTGCTCTCTGCTGCCCTCCTCCTAGACTGCATCTGTGGCTCCAGTGCCACCGGGACTCCACCAAGCCTGCCAAGGAGCTCCAGCCACTGTCCCATCAGGAGCTTGCCAAGCTGAGAGGCTGAATGCAGGAGCCAGCAGGCAAACTCCATGAGAACCAGCTGTAGCAGGGGTGCAGTGAGAAAAGCCTGTCCTACATGACATCCTCAATGAGGTTAGGGTTCGCAATCCTTTCCTTGCCCGGGCGCTGGCAATGCATGCTATGACACTGATAGAACATAGCCATTGTGGATAGTAGCAATTGATAGCCTTATCATTCATGCATTTGTGTAATCATTTTTTAAAAGCAAGAAGGGTAGCTAAATCTCACTGACTGGGCCAGCTCACACAATTGTTTAGGTTTCATGAACTGGAAACCCCAAAGGAATTGCTAGATATAAATAAATGGAGCCAGAAAAACTTTTTGACCCTTACCTTTCCCAACAATATGGTACAAGCCTCTAAATCAGGCGTCAGCAAACTTTTTCAGCAGGGGGCCAGTCCACGATCCCTCAGACCTTGTGGGGGGCTGGATTATATTGGGGGGGGGATGAATGAATTTCTATGCCCCACAAATAACCCAGAGATGTATTTTAAATAAAAGCACACATTCTACTCATGTAAAAACATGCTGGTTCCCGGACCATCCGTGGGCCGGATTTAGAAGGCCATTGGGCCAGATCTGGGCTCCGGGCCTTAGTTTGCCTACCCATGGTCTAAATAACCTAAATAGCTTCCCTCTGCTCTTTGGTGTGAAAATTGGGCTCGAATCAACACCCAATGCCAGCATGCTTCACTATTTGCAGGTAATGCTATGTTCTAAATTTCTCTGGATAAACATTGAAGATTCACACACTAATAGCACCATCTTAAAACCAGTGATGTGCAAGTGATTCCCACCAGTTTATCCTAGGTTTGCCTGTATGCCTGATTTGAACATGTTTTGGAATTTTCATATTGCAAAATTATATTTGAGTCCTGTCCTTTAGCACAGAGCTGGAAATGTGAAAAGCAGTAGCTGAAAAATATAATGTATTTACATCACACTGGATGTACACTGGAGCAATGTAGAATGTGCCAATATGATTTTTTCTGCCAATATGTGCAACACCATTCATATACAGCATGTGATTCCCCCATATCTGCCAAGAGAATGAATATGCAACCATTTTGTGTTCTGTGGATGGGTATTGTGTGATTTATGAAGAATATCCTGGAAGGCTGAAATGCTCCCCCGTTGGATAAAGCCAGCACTAGTAAAATATAAATTGCAGCTATCTGTTTCAGTGCCGCTTCATTACAGTAATTTGTTACCACCCGTGAGCATGGACAGCTTTTACAATTACCAAATTAAGAAAGCAAGATAAACAAAACAACACAGTTTCTGATGCATTATTGAAATGGTGCTCAAAATACATTCCTTCCTTATCTTTGCAGGAGAGAAAGCCTAGAAACAAAACAAAACAAAATGTTAACTGGTTCTTAAGGACTGAATACTATTTGTGAGCAGCACAGGGTGAGAATAATGAACAAATATGTGTTTTGCTTATTCCTCAGATTTTGAGGGAATATTTTTTGCTGTTGACTGAAGAGTGACGAGGGGGAAAACAACAACAAAATATTGAGTTTCTTTGGCTTGGTACCCTATACACATTATTGATCTTGCATCATAGCGTGCATACAACAATGTTTGCTTCAGTAACTGCTGGCCACAACAAAAATAAAAGGTTGAAAAAGTAGAGAGAAAAGTTTCCAAAAGTTAAAAAGTAATAATGTTTTGTTTCATCTCTACCCTTTGTGTCAAAATTGAAAAGTATTCTCTTGTAGCAAAATTATCAGGCAAAATCTTGTGCTTCTTCAAAAGGTTAGAATGGCAAGATACGCAAAGGTATGTTTGCCATCCAAAATACAGAAATGGAAAAGGAAAGAATTTGTAGACCAGCCTTTTCTAACCAAGTGCCCTCCAGACAGGGCTGCTGGGAGTTTGTAGTCCCAAAAATCTGGAGGGCACCAGGTTGACAGAGGCTACAGAACTCTTTTTCTGAGTCTATGAATGGCACATGAAGCTTATCCAGTTTCTAAAGAGAAATGCAGTGGACTTTCTTCAGGATGGTTTGAACCAAAATTGAGACGAGCTTAAACTCCTCCCTTCATAAAGAGCTGATCCATTTTTTATTTTTGCAGAAACCCTTTAGGGTATTTTCCATGCACTCTCTGTTTACACTGCATTCAGTTTAAGAATAAACTTGTTTTATAACTTCTTGGGTTTGGATCAATCTTTTAACCACTATGCGTAGGGCACTCTTGTTTCTCAGATCCTTCTGTTTTTATAACTCAAAGGAACCCTAATTAAAGAGGGAGGGAAGCAAGCTAGCATGATTACCTTTGAAACAAGCTTTTGCAATGCAGAAGGAGAGAAAGGAAGAGACAACCTTTAATCCTAGGCAAAGGAAACAAAGAGGATAATTTCTCAGAGGATGGGGGGACTGTTATGGGTCCAGGAAGGAAACAGAGGAATTGTAATGCTGGCTAAGGGAGCAGGACCAAGGAGGACCTGACAGAGGAGGTGGCTAATGATAGAACCACTTTCAGAATGCAAGACAGTCTTTGAGCTAGGGAAACAGGAAGAAGCCCTTCCTGTTTCCAGAACCCTAAAACTTTCTTGCAATGCTGCTACATCAGAGGGAGAAATGGCGGTAAGGAGGAGGGGAAACATTGGAGCTCCCCTCTTCTGCTGGTCTGCAAGTCCCCCTCGGCTAAGTGCGTGTGTGTGTGTGTGTGTGTGTGTGTTTCTGCCTGCTTGCCTGCCTGCCTGCCTGCCTGTGAGAGAGATATGCCACACCAGCTGCTGGCATGCAGCCCTCAGAGGGGTGGCCATCTCTCAATGTGGCCCCCAGGCTTTAAAAAAGGGGGGAGCTGCCCCTGCTCTAAGCTTTAGAGACCAGTGATGCATCAGCAGAAAACGTAAGCCAGATAAACCTGCTCATGTAAGCTGTCAAGCAATGTAAACAGTAGAATGCTGGAGGAGTGAACTTGCTCAACAGCTCATCATCTATTAAAAGAAAAATCACAAGTTTTTTGTGTGTATGTTGGCCATTGGCACATTGTCAGAAACAATTCATAGATATGTTCACAAGTCAGATTTCAAGGCAATAAAGCAATGAAGAAGGCAAGAGGGACAGGGTAACCTGGTGCCATGGAAACCTGTGGCTGACTAAGATCAGATGCTCCTCCTATGGTTGCACACAGGGCTTGCAGTTTTAGCCTGTTGAACAAATAAGGTTGAAGAAATGCTTACCAGACCTTGCAACACTTCGAGAGCCAAATTGGATGTTACAAGAGGCATTGAACTGCTGCTGCTGCTATTTATTCCCTTGCTCTTATTTCACTGCAGCAGCTGATACAAGCAATGAATGACATGCCACCATTGTGCTGTGCATCTTCCTCTCCCTGCCTGCACCCTCCGAGGATACAGCATGGGGTCAGGGAGGAGAGGAGTGTGTGGTGACATGCTGTTTGTATTTGACTTAAAAACAAGAGGGAGCAAAGAGTAGGGAATGGAGGATACATTTGGTTTCACTTCTCATTTAAAGGCAAATCTACCTAATTCGCACTTTCTGAACCAATACAGTGGTACCTCAGGTTAAGTACTTAATTCGTTCCGGAGGTCTGTACTTAACCCGAAACTGTTCTTAACCTGAAGCACCACTTTAGCTAATGGGGCCTCCTGCTGCTGCCGCGCCACCAAAGCCTGATTTCTGTTCTTATCCTGAAGGAAAGTTCTTAACCTGAAGCACTATTTCTGGGTTAGCGGAGTCTGTAACCTGAAGCGTATGTAACCTGACGTACCACTGTACAAAAACCAAAACGCAACCATCCTTTGAGATTTGCATTTATCTCAATTTTGCCATGCAGTTCCCAGCCAAGTAACAGGTGCAAAAATGCATACATGAGGGTAAAGTGTCCATAAACATGCATATATTAGTGAAAATAACATACAATGGTGCATTTTTTAAGGGAGATCACTTTGCAAAAATAAGTATATTAGGAAACATTGTATATGAATGTGTATATTAGGAGAAATTCCCAGTAAAATGCTGGTGATTTTCATGAGGAGGAGGAGAAAAATCACAAAGTGTGGAAATGTGGAGAACTGCACTTAAAGATGGGAAGAATGAGAAACTGAGAGAAACCAAATCTGACACATTTCACTCATCCCTAGCAAAGAGAGAGTTCTGAATCTCTCCTTTGATGTTCCTCTGTCTTCCAAATGGTGTGGAGTTAAAGAGGAAGAACTTTGGATGAGGGAGTACTAGAGACTTGGATTTTCTTTATACTATGTGCTTTATTTGCAAACATGCAGGGATAACATACGTGGAGGCAAAGAGCCATGCTGCAAAGTAGCATATCCACAATTCCACATTGGACCCCTGCAGGTGAAAAGATCACGACACTGGGGATATAGTACCTGAACATTTCAGAACACTGTGTAAATGAATATAGTAGCCAACATACAAATGCCTTTTTAACAGAAGCAGGTAGGTAATATTTATCATAACTACAACAGGTATAGTCGATTATTAATTCATTTCCTATGAGGCTAAATCAATATTCAAAAGCTAAAGTTAAGACTCCACATTAATTTTGCAGGAAGATAAATGATTGCTCAGGTTAATCATATCAACCCCCGTTTCACCAGCTGCCACAGATTAATAGTTTTAAAAAATTAAAGCACAAATGGCTTTGTCACCTTCATTGGTGAAAAATGACTTACTCAGTCTAAAATTATATTCTAATGGGTTTAAATAAAAAAAGAGCAAATGTTACCTTTCAAATGAGACCTGAGACCTCAATTTTGACAAAATAAAAGAGATAGTGCAAATTCAGGGGCCAGCTACATTTTTAAGACCACAACAATAAAAAAATAAAATAGAATAAATGACCAAATTGGACTTGAAAATGACTATACATTTCTACGGATTTTAATTTTCTTCATTTGAATATAAATGTAGCCAGGATTATTTACATGTGGCCTTCTCATGCTTGACCAAGAGTTTTGTGGAAATACTAAATGAAAGAGAATTCTGAAATTAATTTGTCTGAGGCAGGGCTGTCCATATGTTATCAGACTCCAGCACCCACCAGCCACAGCCAGCATAGCCAATGGTCAGGCGGGTTGAAAGTTGTGGTTCAGCAACATCTGAAGTCCCACAGGTTCCCCACCCCTGGTTTAAGGGAATACAGGAATATACAGCTATAGCTCATCATGGGTATTTACCACTGAACTTCCACTTTGATGATGATTATAAAATCTTTATCATCTTCCTCCTTCTAGCAGTGTGTGTGTTAAGGAACTGTTCCCATTTCGTAGAAGGGTAAATGATAGTTTACCATTTCCATTGTAAAGACATTGAGGATGAGAGAAAATGCCACACCCAAAGGCCACTCTGTAGATTCATGACGCAGGTGAGGACAATAATCTGCTCCTTTGGATGAACTGTTCTTTAAAACATGCCAAAGCCTGTCTGGGTATAAACTCAAAGCTTAAACTACCTAGATGTTGTTTCTCCATTTTTCACCTGTTTAGCTACCTCAGAGACCCATGTACACATTCTCAGTATGATTCATTGCCAGAAATAACACTTCATCTTTTCAGAGGTTCAGATGCCACAATCTGATACACCCACTTATCTGGAAGTCAGCCCATTGAACCAAATGGAACTTACTTCTGACATCTTTATTTTGCAAAGTTCAGCTGTCCCTACACTTATCAGAGTTCAGTTGCCACCTGACTTTATCTATGAATAAGAACCCAGGTGAGGCCAATTTTGAACTGAAAAATGTTTAGGGGGTGCAAGGGTTAAGATGCCTTCCCAGACTGTGTTGAGAGAGAGAGAGAGAGAGAGAGAGAGAGAGAGTAGCATCACAAAATGTCTAAAGTTTGTCCCTAAGCTTGACTTTTCAGGGTGGTGAAAGTTCAGTTGGGGCCCTTATAATGGCCAAATACTGCTATGAGGCTTTAGTTTACTTTTGTTGTTGTTTTTATAATTGGTATCATGACACAGGCAGGGGATGGGGAAGAAACACAGCCATGGTTCAAAATTCGTACTTCTCTGAATTTTGCAATGCAGTTCCATAGCCAAGAGTTGTGTACAGAATTCCAAGTACTAGAGTAAAGTGTACACAAAAATGCATATATTCATAAAAGTAGCATACACAATTGCTTTATATAAGGTGAAATTGCTTTGCAAAGATGTGCATATTATGATAAATTTGCTCTAAAATGCTGATGAGGACTTTATTTAAAAAATCACAAACTGATGAGGAAGTGTGGAGAACTGAGGGGAAATGAAGAACTGAGAGAAACAAAAATTGGCAGATTCACCCATCCCTAAACTTGGAAAACCTCAGATAAGGCAGAAAGGAATGAATGGCAAGAATAAGCTCCTCAGACAGGAAATCTAGTCACTTCACTAGGGATAGAACAATATTCTAGGCTTCACAAACAAATATTCATGTTATTCCTGATTCAGCAGTGAGCTGATGCACCAGCTCCAATCCCCACCCACCCCCATTCCCGCTGTTCCATTTGGAACTGATTTTCATCAAGTTATCACATCAAGCAGTGATAGAAATATTCATGATATCCTGAAGTGGCATATTACATTAAAATATTTCAAAGTGACTGGCCTGGTTGAGCATCAATAAGAGGAAAACGTATTGACGAAGGCCTACAACTAATGCTGCCTTTTATAAATATCCTGCCAGACAAATAATGGCTCTCAATGGATTCTGATATGATGTACAGTTTTAAAGTAAATGCTATATTGCCAAGAGGCTCAAAGGAAACTGCCACCACAGTACAGTGGGCTGACTAATAGGATTTTAGTTTATCTTCCCTACCACAGAGATTCAGCAAAAGACTCAATGCCCCCAAGTTGAATGTAGATTGATCCATCAGATTCACTGAGATGCCAAAACCTCCAGGTAAAATGCTACAGGTAAACAGATGAGGAAAGTTTGCTGGTGATTCTCTTAGACAAAAGAGCCACACAGAAAAATGCCTTAAAACCCTGGTTGTGCTGAGACTTGGAAATACATTTCCATGAAGCCTAAATGGAACCACTGAAATGGTAGATTTGCCTTTTTTTCCTCCTGATTATTCACTGCCAAATGTAAAACACTCATTTCATCCTCTTAATAGTGACTCAGTATAACATTGTAAAGGCTGTCTCAATTGGTTCCAAATTGTACAGTCTATTTCTTTTCAGATTCTTACAGTATGTTCAGAATTTAAATAGACAGTCACACAAAGATGGATTTCTTCCTGTCAAAACCCTGTGGTTTTTGAACTTATGAACACACTGTTATTCTGAGGTAAGTTTCTAGTCTAGCCCCAAAAGCTGTTCTTGGTGCAGGATAAAGGGGCTCAAATCACACACTGTGAGGTAAAATAATTTGTCACCTGGTGATACTCAGGACATCTGAAAAGGCTCATGAGACCTGAGTGACACTTGCATAGGAAGAGACCATATAATTTATCCTGCCCATCCTGTGTCTTCAGCCAGACATTACTGGAGCAGGAATGGAAATTAGTTCCTATGCCAGTAATGTATAAATTGAGCTTCTATCTTCAGTCAAGGAAAGGAGGGGAAGAATGACTGCCTCTACATTACACTCTGATGTCAAATTGTGTCATGCAAAAGAACATTACATCATATTGCTTCTGAGTCCATAAATAGCCAAGTCCAACACCATTCTGAGTTTGAATTTATTGTATACTTCTACAGATGTGCATTATACAATGACATTATATAGGATTCAGCAAATTCTGGTCTTTGACACTTAAGAGGTATTTTAAGGACCACCTCTATTTTTGTGACTGTAATCTTCATAATCATGAGTTTCTACATTGCTTTTAATGTTACATTTTTAGGACCTTAGGGTGAAAGGCAGGTGAAGAAGAAGATATTCAAAAACAGCTAGTGTTGACTACTGAGGAGTTCCCATGGGGCCAGCTAACCATAAGACTCCAGATCCAAATGTGTGACAACAAACCTACTCTCCATGATAAGATGTTGCATTACTCCTCCTTTGGGAGAGCAATAGAGTTGGGCTCCAAAACTCATATAAATTAAATAGAAATGGAAGCACAATTGCTATATTCCTGCCCTTCGAAGCTGAAAGCAGGACTATGATTAAATAATTGAACTGTCTCACCTTGTGCAGTCATGTTAAATTCCAACAGCCGGGAACAATTAATCTTTATATTGGTCTTTCCTGCCCTGCCATATGCATTCTTGTGCTCAAACAGTTTAAAAAATATTTTGTCTTTGTAGATGAGTGTGTGAGAGAGAGAAATCATGGAAAAACTGAAACCAAGTAGATATGAGAAACCCGCAAAAAAGATAAGAGCACAACAACAACAACACTGGCCATTTATAAGCCAGGATTTCCAGTGCTGTAGGGACTTTAAAACTCATTTAGCTGAACACATGTGGAAGCCCCTTCTAGATCTTTGCACGCACTTTTAACTTCAGCATGTTCAGGTAAACACCTAAAGAGGGCTTGTGATGAAAACTGGCTCAGGAAACAGTCAGTGCATCACAGGGGCATTATCTTCCCTTTTGTCTTTAGCCCCATTGTTACTCTTCTTGACCTTATGAAATAGGCCTCAAAGCAACATTAAGCAAGGTAAATGACATGTTAAGGGCATTACACTGTAATTTATGGTAGAATGGAAACACTGCAGTGTGTGATAAATGCAGGAAGAAGCAGAAACCAACTATGTCTTCTTACATCCTGAGAGTAGAGCTGTGCCCATTGGCCCAACCCTGCCATCGCATCCGCTACTGGCTCAGCCCCTCTTCCATCCATGCATGGGAGGGAAAGTCTGTAAAAGGAACCCTGTGTGACACATATGGGCATGATCTGACTTCCAAATCATGGGGAGAGCCTTTTGTGCATGACAAGATTCCCTTCACACCCATGCTCAGAAATGGAGACAAAACGCTTAAGACCCAACCGCCGTGTGTTCAGCCTGTCCAGTTACTCATTTGTCTGAGCACCTGGTATTAGCATCACTGCATATACCGAAGCCAAAAAGAGAAATCATGCCCTTTCCTGTTTTTAATGATTTCTAAATAAAACAGTTCCGAACATAGACATTTCCAGCACGATCATTAATTAAGCATGGACAGAGGCGACACATCAGAATTCACAGCTTGTCTTGATCTCACCATCACATGCAAACAGACTGATCCTCATTAAGACTTATTTGTACTGTAAATATACTTTTAAATTATGCCCGAAGTTGGAAAGTACAGGCACCTCCATCTGGTCTAGAGTGCCTTGTGTGTAACATCACATCAGAAATATCTAGCATCTCTTCATCCTATGGATATAGTTATCTTAGGTGCAGCTGTACTATTCATGATGATGTTCCCAAGAACAGACACAGTTGCTTATAGCCTAGTATATCATTTCAACATTTGTGGTTTAGACTAGATACTAGCATGCCTATGGGCCAATCTCTTATGACAATGTGGACATCAGCATGGAATGCTAAAACCTGGGGTCAAACCATGGGCTCAGTCATTAGATTGCCACATGGCCCTTGCCTGTTCCTCTATCTGAAGATGTTTTCTGCTTGGGGGCAGTCTGGTCCGAGTCTGGTTTAAAGATACGGAAGCATAAAAAGGAGAGCAAGGGCTTTGAAGTTGCCCATCAACAATTAGCAGGACCTGGTCAACAGAGTTAGCAGGCACACAAACCACCTGATGGCTTCCTCACTACTGTGAGATACATTGTGTTTTTATTTAAACTACAGCAATTATTTCTAGTTTTTGTCCATGCCTATAAAATAACACCTGCACAGGTGTCCCCTGTTTTTTGGTGATGCAAATCCTCATTCTCAGCAATGCATAACTGCCCCCCCCCTATCCTGGCTCAATTGAACAGCCACTGAAGGAGCAGCTGCCCCAATGCTTGCTTTCCTCTTCCCATCCACTGACCATCTTTGTTTTGGGTCTACCAGATTATGAACCTACCAGAAGGGGCTGTTTTATCTTTTTAACCTATGTGTATATCCTTTTGAAAACGTTAGATGCTGTATCAGTGTTAAATTATTATTCTCAAAGTTAGGTTTCAGCCTCCATTTTCTGCCTTGAAGTGGCATTTGGAAGGGTGGCCGGATTAATCTCACACGCATGTTGGAACATGATCCCACCTGTTTGGCAAATGCTTTGAAACTGAGAAACATGGGACCTTGCAAAGCCAAAGAGGGAAGTTGTTAAAATATAAAAACAAACAGCTGATTAGCTTCGCAGCAAGGGAAATTGGAGGGGTACCACTGAGCCTGGCATGAGAAAAAACAGAAGTTTCATAATTCTCTAGAGCCTTGTCCTGCTTCTCTGACATGTCTTGAAATATAGCTCAGCTGCAGTCATCACAACTGAACTGGGAGCATAATTCACAGCTATTTTAGCCTTTTTAAACATGTTGTTGAGAGCAGTCCAACAGCCTGAATTGCACAGAATGAAAGGAAAGGAAGAAGAATATGACAGGAAACCCAGCCTCAAAAGCAGAGGGTTGGAATGACCGTCAATACCAAAAGAGGTGTATTGATGGACCTCCTAGAGGATTCTAATTATTTTATATTAAACCCAATGAATCATCATACTTCAGGCCTGGCCAATGTAACGAAACCTTTTCATTCTCTTTGTCCTCACCAATAGTCTGCCTCTGAAGGAGCGGGGGAGGGGATGCTCAGCTCATTTTTCTGTATTCCTGTTACAGAGTTACTTGAAGGAAGGACCTACTCACAGTGCAATGCTGCCCCCTGGAGTTAAAAGGACGACAGTTTGTTTCCCCAAAACAGTACAGCTCAGAACTGCCACCAAATTCAATGCAAGTTTTGAGTTGATTCTTCAAACAGAGTCACCTCCTTTATTTCTGATGGTACCATAAAGTACTAATGTTCATTATGAAACCATCCCTTAAAAGAAGTGTTGGACAGCTTTATAGAAATCCATTAAAAAACAAAAGTAGTCTCATATTCCTTCCATATAAATGATTCCTTTGAAATCATTATAAGAAAGCTCACTTGAAAAGAATTCTTGAAACACTGAGTTCAAGACAACAGTTTATTTTCTTATGGATCATGCTTTGATTTCAAGACAGTGAAGAGATGGGATGGGGACCAAATTTGGTTGGTTCAACAATTTAATACAAGCCTAGGGCTTGCCGATCGGAAGGTTGGTGGTTAGAATCTCCAAAACGAGGTGAGCTCCCATTGCTTGATCCCAGCTCCTGCCAACCTAGCAGTTTGAAAGCACACCAGTGCAAGTAGATAAATTGGTACCGCTGTGGCAGGAAGGTAAACGGCGTTTACGTGCGCTGCTCTAGTTTCACCAGAAGCGGCTTAATCATGCTGGCCACATGACCCGGAAAAACTGTCTGTGGACAAACGTCGGCTCCCTTGGCCAGTAAAGCGAGGTGAGTGTCGCAACCCCAGAGTCGTTCGTGACTCGACTTAACTGTCAGGGGTCCTTTACCTTTACCCTTTTTTTACCTATTTTGCACTTCCTTAACCTTTACACGAGCAAAAACACAGGTATGCTGCAATAGTCACCCTTCTCTGAATTTTGTAATGCAGTTCTCTAGTCAAGGAATTCATACAAAAATGTGTATATTAGGTGAAAGTGCACACACACTGTATTTCAGTGGAAATAACATACAAAAATCTATTGTATTAGTGGACATCACCTGCAAATATACATATATTGGGAGGAATATGCATGAAAAATGCATACAAATTTTCGTGCTGACTTTTCATGCTGACAATGGCAATGTGATGGGGAAGGAGGGTCAAAGCCACTTACCACTGGTGCCGGCACCAAGAGAAGATAAAGAGGAGCAGCCACCAGTGCAGCCACTGTGTTCAGCTCTGCCTTGGCTCCTCCCATTGTCCTGACATCACATGGATGACATCAGAATGTTGCAATGTTGTTTGATGTTGGTTCCTTTACCCCCCCCCCCCCCGCCCGCCCCATCACCCTCACAAGCTGGTGCCTCTGAACTGAGAGAAACTGAAAGCAACAGATTCATCCATCCTTAGAACAGACTGTACTTAAATTAATGATGTGGAATTACACAACATAAGTGTTTCTTTTTTAAGGACAGATATTGGAATCTAAGCTATAATTGGAAAAGAGAAGTTGATGAAGTGAAAGCACAGAGCAGGGAAGCTTCTTTCTTCAAGTGCATGGGTTCCAACACTATCTCAGCACCAGGGTTCACTCATAATAAAGTTGCTTCTTTTAAAACACCTGTTTCATAATTATCTTTAGAATGAACATCACTACAAAAAAGGGGGTGGAAACTGCTAGGTATGGTTTGCCTTGCTGTTGTCTCAAATTATTTGTTGTTATTTCTTTACCAAACTTGTGTACAGCTTTATATTTCAAGATATCTCTAAACAATTTACAACTCAACAAAAATAAACATATGTTACAAGAAGATGCAACTTCTACATTCATTACAACTGCTACTGATAATAGTATTAAAAATATGCATTTAAAGTAGGATAAGTATCCATAAGTAAAATAAAAACCAAAAGCAAATCCTTAAAATCAAACCTCAGGATACAGCATCAGACGGCACATAAACATTACAAAACAAAAAGTGTCCTCATATGTAATAATACAATCACTCGGCAATCATACTCTTCAAACATCCACTACATCACGCTAGTCACTCATTTCCTACTTCAATAAAACACTTGAACTTTCAACAACCAATACTTATATACCAGCCCAACAGCAGGCAAAAAGTCAGAAACAAACAAGCCTAACAATCATTTCCACCCCATCTCTAACCTGGGGCAGTACGGACAACCTCAGCCCATCTCTCACCTAAGGAGATTAAACCCTTCTCCACCCTTCTCAATAATAACAAACACAGGCTACTGCTTGAGGAAATAAACTTGAGATATGAATTTTCTGACCCATTTGTGTCTGGCAAATAAATTAGCAAATGTGAGCTGCTCAAGAGTCTCTTCATACATTACATTTTTAAGAAAAGACTCTTGTTTGTCTTGCTGGTTCACACCAAGGGTCCATCTAATTCAATTCCCTTTAAGGGAAAGCCTGTAGCTTGGTGGTAGAGCACATGATTTGCATACAAAAGTTGTAAAATTAAATGTTTGGCAACTTCAGAAGTGAAGATCCCCTGCCTGAAGCCTTGCAGAGCTGCTGCCAGTTTGTGTAGAGAATACTGAGCTAGGTCAGGGTGGTTCAACTTTTCATAGCAAGTGGGCCACAAAGTACTTTGACAAGGAACCTGCAGGCCACACACTATCATGTTGTGCTTGGCGGGAGGAGTGAGGCCAAAAACTGACTCACTCGCCCACCCGCCCACCCCTTGCACTGCCTTTACAAAGTCAGATAAGGTCCAGGGCTTTAGGAAGGAGACATGAGGCTCAGATAGGGTCCTAGAGCCTTCCCACCTCCTTCCCAAAGAATGGGGAACACTAACTAGGCTTTGGGAAGAAGGCTAGAGGACTCTACTCCCCTGCCAAAGCCCTCACAGCTTCTTAAAGCCCAGTACCTTGCTTTCCTGGCTTTGGGAATGCAATGCGAGGGCTGTGGGGCACAGTGTCCTCAAATGTTGCCAAGGGACACAAAAAAAGGTCTCAAGGCTGCGGGCTGCACCACCCTGAGGTAGATAGAGTAGTATATAAGGCATCTTGGGGACCTTATTCTTGCCATCACCAGAAGGAGCATAGCTGGCTGTACTTCTCCACTCACTTTACTTTCTGTGAGTCCACCACAAACCTCTGTGGTAGCAGAGGCCAGCAGAGTTCAGGGGACAGGCACCTCCACCATATCCTAACAGCAAAGATCAGGGGGATTAGGATCACTTTCTTAGTTTCCTGAGCCCAATTCTAGACAAATCACCCACCATTAGCCATTACATATAGAGTGGTCCATAATCCTTTCATATTCACTGAAGGTGATAGGCTTGTGTGCAGGAGTGTATGAGCCAAAAGGTGATACAGATGGAAGTTTCTAGCAATTTTTCAACCAGCTCTGGTTTGGATTATGTTAAAGGAATGCCATGAGACATTTCCATCAGCTTTGGACATGTAATCAACTCTTCCAACCCTACAAGTCTATGATTCCTTGAAACTAGTCCTTTAAGCACAAAATGGAGGGCATGATGCCTACATGCACCCTGTGGCCCAATTCTAATTTTGTTTTTGCAAAGTTGGGGCCACTGTGGCATGTTCCAGCCCCACATCACTGCAGGAAGTTAACATTAGTAAAGAAGAACCACACTGGCAGGATGGCATGGGTTGTGGACCAATGAAGAAAGGCGGCATGTGAATTGGGCCTTTAAACAACATTGCTCAGGCTTTCATCACATGAACTATATGACACATATGTGTATCTGAAGAAGTGTGCATGCACATGAAAGCTCATACCAAGAACTGACTTAGTTGGTCTTTAAGGTGCTACTGGAAGGAATTTTTTTGTTTTGTATATGACACAAATCAGAAATACCATTCTGTGCATTCCTATAACAATGGCTGTTTTACATGAATGATGTGTCATGCAAAAAAAAATTAGCTTCGGTATAAATGTATGTTACCCATGTATATCTGAGTGTATATCTGCACACAGATCTCTTCAGCAGAACAAATGAATTTGACTGTGTTAGACATGGAAGCCTTTTAAGAAGGGTGATTCATACTGAAGTGGGAGCACTATTATCCCCACTGCAATTTTAAAATTTTTTGCTTAGCCAGTCCAGCTGTTAAAATCTAACACTTAAATCTCTCGCTCTTTTGCTCCCAACACACCTCCCATACCTTTTCTGTTAGTTATATGACCTTTAATAGAAATATGGTACAGTTAAGATTTGCCAGTTGCGGCCCCACAAATCACTTACAAAAAAGAACTTAGTAAATCACAGTGAGCATACTGGAGCTAGGTTTCAGTTCAAGTCTCTGTTAAATCTGGGCCTGGACCCCACTGACAATGACAACTGAAGCAGAAACACAGCAGAATTTTAATTATTATTAATAATATTAAAGTCCATTTTTCTAGGCTGTCTCCAGATGATGTAATTTTATTGCCAACACATCTGCTCACTTGACTAGAGGATTTTAGAATGTTCTCTAGCACTGTGATAATGCTTCTTCCTTGACTCTCTCTCTCTCTCTGTGTGTGTGTGTAGAGAGATATTGAGAAACCTTCGATGTATTTCTGTCCAGAATGTAGCCTACTGTGCAGAGGTCCATGCTTCACCCACTTTCGTCTCTGGTATGTGCCCCCAGTAGATTCCCCACAAGGGAATGCAGCCATTGCAATGAAAAGAGTTTCCTACAGCTGAGGTAGAGAATATGATCTCGTCCCCATACAAAATGGCCTTTGCTTTGCCATTTTGTCATTCTCTGTTAACAACAAGAAATTTCACATTCTTCTCATCCTGACAAGCACCAAATGTACTTCCACAGGGCAATTTATTATGGACTCAATGCAGCATCTACAGTACACAATGTCAACCTCATCAAAATACCATCCCATGTTCCCTGCATGTTCCTAGGCAAGTCCTAGGCTCTGTGGTTTAACCCACAGCGCCACCTGTGTCCCTAAGAGGCAATATGTAGTCATCCCATGTTCCCTGCTTCCCCGTTTGATCCTGGTTTACCATTTCCAGGTTGTTGCTTTCATTTACTAGATTTCCCATGAGAACAGTAAATGCAGAAATCACATGTGAAGGCATTCTGATTAACACAATGTTGTGTGGATGCTGCAAAAAAATTACATGCAAGAGCAGCAATGAGTCCACAGTAAACTGCCACATAAAAGCAGCCCAGGTTGGCATAGTTCAGACAAGGGGGGGGGGGATAGAAACTAATCCTAGGATATCTTAACGTGATGCAAATTTGCATTTTATTGTAAGGCGCTGGGAATGTCATAATTAGTAAGTGACCAACAAGGTTTATGGAGTTTGTGAAATATTAAAGCAGTCAGAATCTAATATCAGAGAGCTGTTTCAGTGTTCCCAAAGTAAAAGCTTGTTGCTACTCTGTTATCCCAAGAGTATCAATATGCCACAAACACCAGACTCTGCTAATGCAGCACTTTGAGCCAGACCAGCTTGGCAGAGATTGCTATAATGCTGCATTCATCCTCCTGGGATGGAAACAACACACAATCTCCATTGCCACACTAAGCTCTCACCATGGATCTGATGTCAGAGAATGAGATAAAACTAAATGGCAAGTGGTATAAGTTCATTTCATCTACCTTGCTTCCCAAGAGGAAATTGTAGAAACGTTTTTGCACCTGTGCCTTTGAGTGCTTTTTGAAATACAGCTTTCAGGGACTTAAGTAACAGGGAATCCATTCTCTATTCCAAAAAACATACTGTTATGAGTTTGTTGGTGCTAGATCATTATAATCTCTAGATAGAGCAAATGTTAGGATTTAATTAAGGTTTGGGGTGCTAAGCAATGTGCTAGACACTTCTAATACCCTGGAATCAGCAAGTGGTAATAGCTAATTAAGTCAGACTAGCTTTCTTTGTGAGGTCATAGCCTGGGAGGTGGGCCATTAAGACAACAAAGGATCAAGGGGTCTCAGTGTGAGACAGCAAATGGTTGGGGCCCCTTCCTCAACAGATGAAGCCAGAGTTTAGAGTAGAGTTAGAAGCAATGTGCATTAGAAGCTTAGAGGAGCATTAGAAGATATATGATTGTAGAAGCAAAGCAACAGGCAGGACACAGTGTTTGATGTCAGATGGACTCGAAGGCTTCTCCTACAGGAGAACAAAGACCCTCTTGGGGTGATTATGCTGTAAACACCTACATCGTAGACTCTGGATGCATATATGTGTAAGCCACTGGAAAACCAGTGTTCAAAATGGCTGCAACTCTGTCTGCCATTGGGCTTTATCAATATAAAAGTATGTACACTGAACTCCCATTGAACTTAATGGAGAATAAGAACTGTGCCATTAATTTCACTTTCTCTGGTTTACAGCAATTTGTTGATTTCAATAGTACATCCTTCTGGGCAGGCATACTAAGGAATACAGCCTCTTGTAAGTACTGACTTACAGCCCTGTTGATATAACTGGATACAGTGGCGTAGCGTGGGTTGTCAGCGCCCGGGGCAAGGCAAGTAATTTGCGCCCCTAACCCCTAATCTGCCGCCGCTGCCAGCTTCTTCTTGCTGCTGCCTGGGCTGGTCGGGTGTGGTTCTCTCCTGCACTCAGCGCTGCGCTGGGCGGCCGCTGCACTGTCCCTCCCCCAGATAGTCCCTCCCTCGCTCTCTCTCCGCTCCACACTGCAACGCACGCCTGGCACCCTCCCCCTCCACAGTGGGCGGCGACCCGGCAGCTCGGATCGGATTCGCACAGCCAGCACTGCAGTGAGAGAGAGTGAGTGAGCCAGGTAGGGGCAGAGAGCTGCGAGTGCGAGCACGCCCCCCCAAATGTTGCGCCCGGTGCGGCTGCCCCCCCTGCACCCCCCACGCTACGCCACTGATTGGATATCAAACATGTCAGCTGATATTAGATCAAACTCTAAATATGCAGCAGACAGCATATGTTCCCTAGATATGGAGACAATTCTATGAGGAAAGGTTGCAAGAGCTGGGTGTGTTTGTCTTGGAGAAGAGACTCTTAAGAGGCAATATGTAAAGGTAAAGGTAAAGGTACCCCTGCCTGTCAGGGCCAGTCGTGACCGACTCTAGGGTTGCGTGCTCATCTCGCTCAAGAGGCCGGGAGCCAGCGCTGTCCAAAGACACTTCCGGGTCACGTGGCCAGCGTGACGAAGCTGCATCTGGCGAGCCAGCACCAGTGCTGCACACGGAAACGCTGTTTACCTTCCCGCTAGAAAGCGGTCCCTGTTTATCTACTTGCACTTAGGGGTGCTTTCGAACTGCTAGGTGGGCAGGAGCTGGGACCGAACGACGGGAGCTCACCCCATCGCGGGGATTCGAACCGCCGACCTTCTGATCGGCAAGTCCTAGGCTCTGTGGTTTAACCCACAGCGCCACCTGCGTCCCTAAGAGGCAATATGTAGTCATCTTCAAATATCTAAAGGGCCCTCACACCCGGGATGGAGCAAATTTATTTTCTGTTGTTCCAAATGGTAGGACCTGAAACAACAGGTTCAAAGTACAAGAAAAGGGATTTCAGATGAGCGTTAGGAATAATTTCCAGGCAGTATGTTTAGTTTGATAGTGAAGAAGACAAACCTTAGAAGGTGTTAGACTCTCCTTCTTTATAGGTTTTTAAAGCTGGGTGGACATGTATCAGGGATGGTGAAGTAGTAGACAACTTGCATTGGCAAAGAATTGGACTAGATTATGAGGTCTTAACCTAACTTTATGATTCTTTGTCACTGCAAAGCACATAGCATGTGATGGGGAAAGCTATGTTAGAGCAAACGAACAGCCATGAACAGACCACAGGCTGTTATACAACAATAGGCTTCAACGTTTCGAAACAAAATCTTTTATAACAGAACAATTGTAGTTTGTTGGTTTCAATCAATAAATGACTCAAATGGGAAATGGTTTATCCAGTGACCTATTATTTCCTTCCTACCCCAGCAGACGTGACATCTTGGCCTCAGGGCCATTTGCAAACTAAAAGTTACGTTTAGAGAAACATCTATTTACTTGTGGGGGTTACTTAATCCCCCCCCTTTATTTCCATTAGAAGCAGCAACAGCATTTGACACCCACAAGGACCCTTCTCAGCACAGCAGTATAGATCACGCCACAGAAATACAGGAAGGACAAATTATCCCTGATAGCATTGTGTCTCTGTTGACCAGCTCAAGGCTTAAAGGCAACTGGCAATTAGATTAAAAGCTACAGATCTCTTAACGGCAGAGGGGAACGTCTGCATTTATTTTTAATAGAAAGCAACAAAGGCAACAAGTATTGCAGGTATACATCAACACTGAATTGACATATAGGGCTTCTTCTTCTTTTTCAGCTGATGAATGCTTTGTAGGAACTGCTATATATATTTTGGGGTTAGGCTGGAGTTGTAGCCTAGGTTGTCAGCTGCTTGTAGAAATTAAAGAAACTAACAACTACAGAGAAAGTTGAAAAAAGTTATGAGCAGCTTCATGAGGCAGATTGCTACACACACACACACACACACACACACACACACACACACACACCATGTGCAGGGTGCAATATATGATGTGTGTTGCCCACGTGCAGATAAAGCTGGCAGATGGTGAAGTTGTAAACCTAACCTACAACAATTGACTTATAAGAGAAATCTAGTGACTAATTTTAATGGGGGAGGGAGAGAAGAGCTATTTCAGAGTAAGTGTTTTTGTTTCCCCTGCCCCAGGAATGTTTAAGTTGCTATGTCAAAATATTGATGATGAAATTGTAGAGCCAAAATCAAATACCCTTTTGATGAATTGTGTACACTAGATTACAAGAAAATATTCATTCTCCCCACACACACACACACAAACACACACACACGCAGCAAAGACGACTCTCCCTTTCTCTGTCTTTGTATTTCACTCTCTCACTCCCTCAGCTGTGTGATTCTTAGGACTGGGAGATCCACTTCCGCACAAAATGTCCCAGATCCTAGAATCTATAGTCTGGAGCTTGGTCCTGTTCAGGTGCTTTGACCTTTTTTTAAGAGCTTCGAAGGTCCAAAAGACCCAGCTCTAGAGAGAGGTCAGATCTCTCTCCTCTGCCCCCTTCCCACACTTTCTCAGCTGAGATAGAGAGGAGGGGAAATGGTAGCTCAATAGAGCTTATGAAAGCAAAGTGCTCTACCTAAGTTCCCGACTCCCTGCAATGTAGACCTCTACACATAATTTGAGCCTTTATGGTAGATAGGAACTCTTATCTAGCAAGAATTATTATTTTTTTGTAGGTTTTTCCATCTTTAATTGAACAGTGGTATAAAGCAGCTAATACTATGGTGTATTTAAGCTAGTTTTTCTATGTCAAAATGTGTGATATGAAAAGTTAATTGCATATTGCTCTTCTTGTTCATGCAAATCCTATTTTATCTATTCTCCCCACAGAAAATCAGTATGGTAGTAATTTCTCCCCCCCCCCCCCGAACATATCACAAACTAAGCACATTTCTATTAGCATAAGGCATTCAAAGAGGGGGGCATGCTTTTCTATGTATGAAGAGTATGCAAAAGTCCACAATCTGTCAAATAATCCACTCGTTCACAGAGCATTGCCCTTATAGTTATAATAGACTTTCTATTTTTAAAATGGGTAATGGTGCAGGGAATGGATATCTGAATCTTGAAATGATCTCTTGGACTAGTAATCTCTTTCAAAAATCCAGCATAAAGCAAGTGAAGCCAGCAACCTCTTGCCTGGGTTTCTTCCCCACCCCCACCTCTCTTCTCTCTATTTGCCCCGTATTTTAAAAGCTAAGAGCAAAGGGGCATTTACAGAATGTTTTATTTAGTATTATATGCCAGGAAGCCTAAATGTAAAGTCTGCTAACGATGTAAGTCTTGTTTGATTTTATCTATTACACTGTACATTGGCTTCTTCTTTCCCAGTGCTTAAATTCAACACTTGCACCCGCTCTTTACCTAGTGGCACCTAAACTGTTGTGCGAGGAGCAGAGACATTTCAGTGTTTTACTGGAAGCTATTAATTACACACACAATGTGGAAGATTCATGGCAAAACTGAGACCGATACAATATAAAATAAGCGAACACTTAGTATTTTTTCAGTGTAGCACACAAGAAGACTGGCTTGACTGAGCACAGTCTTGGTGGGTCTGCCTTTGAAAAGCAGCTGGTGTTAAATGTGGTGTTAAACCACAGTGATTTCTAGAATTTGCTTTTCAAAGCAGGACGCACCAGCTTTGTGCCATTAGCATCGGCCTCCAAGTTCAAATTAGTTTCCAACACAATTCAGTGTGGTGTTTATTGCACCCCAAGCCATAACTGATTTGAGAATATTTGAGGTACCTTCCACACAATCCTGATCACCTACTGCATTTCTCACTGAAGGCCTTGGTTTGTTTTAAACTGCTTTTTTGTATTAATATGCATAACCATTTGAACCATGGCATGTGCAGGTACCTTGCTATATGTTTGTGTATGTGCGCATGAAGTCAAGTCTCTATTTATCCTTCATCCTACAATACATTTTAACTTGTAGATATATCAAGACATCACAACAGGTAAGCTAGACTGAGAAAGAATAATTTGGCCAAAACTAACTAGTGAGTTTTAAAGCTACAAGAAAGTCACAGCCTAATATTCTAGTGACTGCAGCCCACTAAGAACGCAGTTTAGTAGCTTGTCTGTAAATAGTCTCAGTTCAAGCATCTGATGGATTGGGCTACAGCCTACTTATTCTTTCAAATAAAATCTTCTCTAAAGATCATGATCTTGTCAGTGCAAAAGAATAAAAGGCTTCTTTCTGTTTATTTTATTTATAACATTGCTGATGCTTCTGCAAAGTAGACGACAGATGCGTTCAGGTGCTTCTAATTCTATCCATGGAGGGGGCGCAAGGCCACATATACCAGTCTAACCCCCAACCTTCTTACACTGAGTGGAAAGAACTGAAGAGAGATGTAAGTGTGTTCAGCTGAATGCGCTTACAGGCCCCCCTGTTCATGCAGGAATAATTAATATATGGTGTAAGTAAGGTAAAAAGAGGGAAAGGACCCCTGGACAGTTAAGTCCAGTCAAAGGCGACTATGGGGTTGTGGCACTCGTCTCTCTTTCTGGCCGAGACAGCTGGTGTTTGTCCACAGCTTTCTGGGTCATGTGGCACACGATACCTGGAACTGTATAAGATCAGAGACAGTGGCAAAGCTGCATGCTCTGGCACCAGGGGCAGAGCGCAGGTGGGGCCGTGGCTACTGTGTGTCCCTGGGGGCATGACATGCATCCCAGGGGAATGGCATGTCACCCGTGGGGGTGTGGTTTGCTTCCTGGGTGCATGGCATGCCACCCGCAGGCAGGGGCGTGCTGCCTGCAGGGGCGTGGCGCCCAGCACAGTGGAGGGGTGCACGGTGCGTGTCCGGGGGGCAGTCGTGATGGTACCCCCCTCCCCGATGGTGACAGGGGTGGTGCACTCCCCCTTCCCCCGCTTTCCTCCTGGATTGCCAGTAGTACTTGTGAAAAGGATCTTGGTAGATCACAAGCTTAACACAAGTCAACAGTGTTAAAGTTAACAGCAGTTTTTTTAAAAAAAGCTAACGCTATTCTAGGTTGCATCAACAGAAGTATAGTCTCCTGATCAAGGAAAGTAATAGTACCACTCTGTTCTGCCTTGGTCAGACCACAGCTGGAGTACTGTGTCTAGTTCTGGAGACAATTTAAGAAAGATATATACACGCTGGAATGTGTCCAGAGGAAGGCGACCAAAATGATCAAGGGTCTGGAAACCAAGGCTTGTGAGGAATGGTTGAGCTGGTGTCTAGCCTGATAAAGAGGAGGCTGAGAGGAGATATGATAGCTATCTTCTAATATCTAAAGGGCTGTCACGTGGAAGAAAGAACAAGCTTGTTTTCTCCTGTTCCAGAAGCTAGGACCTGAGCCAATAGCTTCAAGTTACAAGAAAAGATTCCAACTAAACATCAGGAAGAACTTTCTGACACTAAGAGCTGTTCAAGAGTGTAACAGACTCTCATGAGAGGTGGAAGACTCTCCTTCCTTGGTGGTTGGGTGGCCATCTGTCATGCGTGATCTAGTTGAGATTCCAGCATTGCAGGGGGTTGGACCAAATGGCCCTCAGGATGTCTTCCAACTCTACAGTTCCATTATTCTAACCAGTGGTGTGTTGTTATTTTATTCAGGAAGTGTTGCAGCATTATTCTCACAAATTTACTTGAGTATTTACTGCTTGTATAGGTTGGATTCAGAGAAATGTTATAGAAACCATCCTAATGATCTGCAAAATGTCCCGTTTTGAGTGGGAACTGCCCTTTTTAGGAAATGTGGCAAAGCCATCTGTTCCTTTACTGAGTTTGTTTTCAGCCTTATTTTGTGATAAAGCAATAAACTGCACTAATCACAGAAACAGGCTGTTCAGTTGAAAAAGCAGAGGGTGCCAAAACCCGCAGAATTGTAGCCTTCCTATATATTGAAATTGGAAGCTTAGCCTCCAATTTTATGGGATAATGTTCTTGAATGTATCCATTTGGATCAAGTCCAGCTCCTATAGAAGGAATATGACAGATTGTGTCTGTCTGACAGCCAAGTCAAATTGTATTTTCAGTGTGAAATGACCAAAAACAAAACTGCATACATCTATGCACTTCGTAGAAGTGCCATATGGAGGTTTATATAAAGGCAATGCTGGTTGTAAGAGCTTCCTATAATAACTGGACATGGTCTGCATCACAAACAACTGGAGCCAGGAAATCTCAATCTGATATTTCACTGCAGGGTAAGATGGCTAAGTCATGTCACCATTTCTCAAAATGAGATTCAGCTGAATTAGTAGACCCATTTAAAATATACCTATTTATGTTTCACACCATCATTTGTTGTTCATTGCTGCATTCTTTTGCAATCCAAGTGTATGGAATATTAAAAGTGGCTAGTCTAGAAGGAAATCGTTGTAACACAATACATTACACAACAGATTACTAAACATTAAGTGAACAAATGTCATGCTTTTGGTAACCAACTTTTCTTAAATAAAATCAGGCTGTGTGTCTGTGCATTGCATTCCTGCTCCTCCAACACAGCATGAAGCAAATGGAATGGCTTCTATGAGAGAGAGAGAGAGAGAGAGAGAGAGAGAGAGAGAGAGAGGCAGGCATATTATCAAACACTAAGGCCTTGACAGAGTGGCTGCAGCAACCCAGTCAGATGGCCAGCATATAAATAATAAGATGATGATAATAATAATCTATAGTCACACTAAAATATCCTTTGAGAATATACCTTTGCAGTATACACAATTTTTACACTCTCCCTACCTATTTTCCCTCTCTTAATTTAAGACACCTTATACAGCCGTACCTTGGTTTTCGAACAGCTTAGTTCTTGAATGTTTTAGCTCATGTATGCCGCAAACCCAGAAGTGACTGTTCTTGTTTACGAACTATTTTTGGAAGCCGAACATCCTATGAGGCTGCAGGAATTTCCTGCAGCCAATCAGAAGCCACACTTTGTTTCCAAACATTTTGGAAGTCGAACGGACTTCCGGAACGGATTCCATTCAACTTCCAAGGTATGACTGTATCCCACTTTGTGTCCCACATTTCTGCTCCCCACCCCCCAAAAAAGTCAGTCATTCATAACTAAATGAAGTCTTAAGACTTCATTCACTGATCAACACAAAAGCTGGTGAACAACCAACTTATCTCATAGACCTCATATTTCCCTCTCTTTTAAAATTCAGAACAAATACACACCTCCTAATGGGAAATTACTTATAGTTTGAGAAGAAAATGAACAGGTTCATATTGTTTTATTTGAAGAGTTTTACATCTTCCTTTGAAACTATAACCACCATTCACCACTGTGTGGTTGCACTCAGATACCATGTTAAACCATAGGTGGCTGTGTCAAGGGTTGGCCTAGACAAGCTTCAGTTGTGTAACTCCCTTTCCCTCCATTTCTGGTACAGCTGCAAGGAAGAATTTGGAAGCTTTCATTTCCATTTTTTATTAACAAGAATTTGTTGTGTTCTCAAAATCTAACATACTGTGGTTACTCTAAGCTGTAGTTTGTTTGAAACAAGCCAACTGCAAGCCATGAGTAATGAAACTGACTGGTTTCAACAAACCATAGTTAAGATTAACTACAGTTTAGTGTTCCGACATAATAAACTGTAGTTAATTGAAATTGAAAGAGAAAGCTTCTGATCTCCTTATGCTAATACCAGAAGAAGAGATGGGAGGGGAGGTGTATGAATCAGAGACTTGCCTAAAGCTCATTCCTGACACAGTAAGCCAGTATATACTAAAATATGAATATAGCCTAGGTCTGATTTTCCTGTCCACCTGAAGCATTGCTTTTTTCCTAATTCTTCTGAAAGATACATGAAAGTCTACATTCATTCAAATATAGAACTGTCTTGGTTTCAGAGTTTGTGGTTCATCGGAAACAACCCACAGTGGACTCTTTGAATCAGAGTTTATTTCCTGTTTTATTTAAAATAAACCAGCATTATTTGTTTCCATTCAATTCAAACTGGATAAGTCCCTGAGGCAAAGGCGAATTACTTTCATCATACCAACGTCCAACTCATGCTACAAAAAATGCAATATTTCGGCAGGGTCTGTTCTCATGAGAAAATGCTGAAAGCTATATTTATCTCTAACTAATCCATTTTCTATCTCTGCTCTAAGACTGAGGAATTAAAGAAGGCTGCAGCTGCTGTTCTTATCACATTAATTACTGCAAATTGGCTGCAGTCTAAAAAAAAAAGCTTGCAGAGAATAGAACTGCAGCAGCTTCTGTCTCATCTGTTTTATTGCTATTGAAATTTAAAACTCGCCTTTCTAAACAAAACACCCACTCAAGGCGGCTTACAATATCTTATAATATAACAACCCACTACACAATATAATCAAGCAATAAACAAACAGTGAGAAAACAAGTTTCAAACCATCAGAAACAGAACAGAGAAATAGAGGGAAAAGTTTTTTAAAAATGCTTGCTGAAAATGAAACAGTTTGAAATGCTGCCAATGAGAGTCCAAGTGAAGCCTTCCATGTTTTGATCAGTAATACTTGATTTCCAAAGTAGTGTGCCTAAAGGGTGCATACACATTCATTTTTTGCAGCCATAGCTGTCTGAAGGGTACAATATATACAAAATACATACATCACTCAATGGAGTCATGTTTGTAGAAATCACAATGTTTCCAGCTTCAAAGTTCCTGCAAAGTGCCCTCATTCATTTTCAAATACCCAGGGTAAGGGTAAAGGTAAAGGAATCCTGGATGGTTAAGTCCAGTCAAAGGTGACTATGGGGTTGTGGCGCTCATCTTGCTTTCCAGCCAAGGGAGCCGGTGTTTGTCCACAGAGACCTTTCCAGGTCATGTGGCTAAACAGCTTCTGGTGCAAAGGAACACCATGATGGAAACCAGAGCGCACGGAAATGCCATTTACCTTCCCGCCACAGAGGTACCTATTTATCTACTTGCACTGGCGTGCTTTCAAACTGCTAGGTTGGCAGGAGCTGGGACAGAGCAATCGGAGCTCACCCTGTTGTGGGGATTTGAACTGCCGACCTTCTGATCGGCAAGCCCAAGGGGCTCAGTGGTTTAGACCACAGCGCCACCTGCATCCCATTATACCCAGGGTATTTAACTCTGGGGCTAATAGGGCAGAAGGCAAAGAGACCAACAGCAAGTGGCGCTAGAGCCAAAGACAGGCAGAGCTCAACACTTCCTGTTTTGTCCGCTTCCTCCTTCCTACTGTGTTCAACAAGGGCAACACTGACAAGGAAGAGGCAAAGGACAACCAGTGACACCTCTGGGACTGGTTACAGAAAAGCAGGCAGGTGGACACTTGCTGAGGGCAGACATGAGGCTGGTGGGGCAGTTGCCCTATCGGACCAGCCTCCATGAAAGAATTTCTGCTTGGGCCCAGAACTCCCCTTCTTATCTCTCCAAATGCACCCACACTGTCCTCAAATATGCTGTGGCAACTTGGGGCAAAACCCAGGACAGTTTTAGGGGGCCATGGGGGGTCCACTGCATAACAAAAATGCTTGCTTTGATGGAATGAGTTAGTTGGATACCACCCATTGTAACCATCAGAAGCAAGAAAGCAACAGTTGGCACCAGCAAAGGACAGCACTGAAAGTTATAAGGATTTTGCGACTCCCCTGGGTTTCAGACAGACGTCTCCCCTTGCCCTACCTGGAGATGCCAGGGACTGAACTTTGGGCTCTCGGCAAGCAAGACAGCCACTCTATCACTGGTTCTTGCCATCTGCTACCTGGCTTCCTAGACAGGTAAGAGTAAGCTCTCCCAGTTGTCCTATTTTTCTCTCTTCATTGCCATTAGGGAAATTGAAACCTTTTATTCTTTTGCTTGCATATGACATTATAACTAAGTTTTAAAAGCCTTCTCTTTAATTATATCAGAATGGTAAGACTTGATCCTGAGCATTCATTTACTAAATAAATAGTAGGTGCGCCTATTTCTTCACACCAGATGTGTTTTCTTTATCAAAAATGTTGTACCCTAAAAGTCTGATCCAGAGACTCCACCAAGTCTCAAAAAAATGGATCAATATAAAAAATGTGAAGATGTTAGCCTTGGGCTTCCATTTCATGTAACATTGGGATGATCTGTATGCTGTTCAGAGACAGAAGAGGTCATGCCTGGTGCCATTCGACATTGCTGGAGGATATGTGTCATATTGTCCTGACTTTATTTCTGGCAAATGTGACTCCTTGGGATAAAGAGTAGACACTACTAGCACTAATATAATAAAGTTGAATCCCACTATTTTCTTTGTTTCAGCTGTTTAAATGTACTGTTTTTGAAGAAGTTATTAAATCATACATCACCTCTGTACATTATGGTCTCTAGGATTATCTATTATTTCACTTGGTCTGTATGTCTAATGTCAGACCAATCAATTATTCCATAATGTTGGTAAAATAAATATGATTCTGCCACAGTTTATTCTTCCACAGTTTAATTCTGGGCAACAGTAGGAGGAAATCTCACAAAGATCTGCCATTTTGCCAATAAACAAAGGAGATGACATACTGACTGTTCCCCACCCCCTATACTGCCATTTATGCATAATCTGAATGTAGGATGGGACTGGTTGCATCTTGTACTATTTCAGGAATTTGCCTTCATCTTGGAGGGGAGGGAAGAAAGGAAGTAGAGAAGTAACATGCATATTTTCATTACTTAGTAACATAGGAGACAACAGAACACAGCTATTTCTTATTCCCTCCAGATGAAGAGGTAAAATGTGTTGATAGAACCCACAAATCTTATGAAATTTCAAATGAAGCCAGCTGCTATGAAAAGAGCATACAAATAATGAGCATAGCCACCTGAGGCAAACCTGGGCATCTCACCTTTAAGGAGGTGTGGCATTTGAGCTAGCATAAGCTTTTGAACTAGTTGGCTTATACCTGTAAAATGGAGTCCCTCAAAGAAAAGTTAAAATGAGAGGCAGAGAGAGATAAAGTTAGCTACAGTAGTTCTGCCTAGAAGCTAAATAGTATGTTTGGACTGCAATCACCTTGTAAATGATAAAACTGGTTTTTAGATATCTAATACTAAGAATTGTATTTGGCGTTTTATTCAAAGGCTATTTCATTGAGGTTGCAATTGATAAGCCTTCCATTGTTTTTATTACTGTCCTGTTGCTTTGGGACTTGTTACCAGCGTCCCCATGGAGGTGTGATATTTTAGTAAATTGGTTCCAACTTTTCTATTATGGGCCCAGAGTTGTGACAAGCCCCACTGATGTTGCACTGTTGTTTAATTAGCAGATGGAATTAGCTAAACAACAACTGAGTCCCAATATGGGTAAAGGGGGGGGGTGTATGTTACAAACCACTAAAATGGCTATGAAGAGAAAGAAGACTGTGTGGAGATATGAACCCACCAAAACTAATTAAAGCAGTTAAAATGAGTAGTTGGGTCACTCATGTGTAATTTTCACAATTACTTTCCTGCATAGCTGCAATGGAGGCTTAGTGTCCTGAACCCCTGGCCTACATGGCAGCAAGTCAGTTTGTCAAGTCCAAAGTCCAAGTCTTTCAGTGCAACTGTTGAACTATGAATCTGAATTCTCCTCTATTTTTTCTAATAGACCCTAGGAAATCTTCCTGCCTAGTTGCTAAAAATAAGCTGCTGTAGCAAACCTGGTTTATGAATGGAATTGCTTATCTAAATATAGCATCCTGTCCTCTAGAAAGCTAGGGCTCATTATCATACCAGTAGATAATATGGCAAAAGCAGTCTTCTCTGTGACCCTTATTTGCTCTGAGCTAAGGGACTGCTCAGGTGTCATCAAAGCGGAGAGAAATATCTATCAGCGTCAATCATTCCGAGACCTCCTCAACTTTCCCACTCAGGCATCTTAGCTCTAAACGGATTGGTCTTCTCCCTCTGGAGTCCAGATGGTATGATATATAGCAACTTTCTCAGCAAAGGCCTTAATTCTCCAGCTTAAGTCTCAATACATTCATGTGTTCTATTCTAAGGCCAGAATTGCAAAGCCAGAAACTAGGAAGCTATCATGGGACTAGTGTGCAGTCTGGTTCCCATGGTCTGTCAAATTAAAGGTTTGGGTATTTCTGTAAGCTAGGGCAAAAGCTATAAAGTGGAAGCTAGGGATCCTGCTGTACCCCTAGTCTGTTCGGTAATGAACTGAGGTACATGCAAGATGTACTTGATTTATCACCAAAAATATATATTGGAAAGGCAAGCTAACATAATGCTGCCTATCTGAAGTGGGAGAAATTCTCTGCTTTAACTTCACTCAGAAAAACAAAAAGAAAAGCAGGGATATGAGCAGGATTTACACATTATAGCAGTCTCTGCTGCTCCAGGCAGGAGCCTGTGGGACATATGCTGCTTGGGTGGGAACCACTGGTATGCTGTAGGTCAGGCAGCTGAGAATCAGGACCACGGAGAGCTCCCCGCAGAGAGAACTTCTGGATCAGGTCAAAGAGCAGACTCACCTGGGAAAGAGCCGTAATTTAGCAGTAAAGCCTCTGCCTTTGTTCAATGCCTGCCATCTCCAGGTAGGGCTGGGAGAGAACCCTGCCTGAAACCCTGAAGTCCTGCTGCCAGTCAGTGTAGATAATACTGCACTAGTTCAGGGGAGAAGTCATCCAACTGCAAGGACACGAGCATAGCTACCTCCTCCAAAACAAGAGATGGAGACCTCACTGTTTGCTGGGGCTTCTCCCCTTCCAAAACCTCTGCTGGGGTTACTGTTCAGGGGCCAAATCAGCTGTGCCCAAGGGGCAAAGTCAGAATCATTCCCCTTCTTTCTATAGCCACTTCTTTGCATAGCCACTCACATGAACATTTCTCAGATAAAGAGGGCCATAATCACATCTGACCCAGATGTACCCATGCTCACTGCCCTGTCTGGAAAAGATTCAACTCTACATGGGGGGTGCTCCTCTGCATGTTCAGTAATCCTACTTTTCTTGGGTTCCCAAGCATGTGGAGAAGAATTCCTCCAGAGTGCATCTCTGCATATGGGATTTTGAATCCCTGTACAATCAATGGGAAGGCACTACCCTGAAAAGTGGCAGCAGGACCTCCAGTAAAAACTATTTAGACCAACAAATCCAATGGATCCTAAAACCCTAAAACATTAGGGAGGTTCTCACACACATACCTATGTTGAAAAAATGCATGATGAGGTTATAGGCCTGCATGGGCTAGCCCAGGGGTCAGCAACCCGCGGCTCCGGAGCCGCATGTGGCTCTTTTACACCTTTGCCGGGGCGAATACTAGCGAGGGGAGGAGGCGCATTGTGTGTCCCGACACTCCCCACTGCTTTAAATGTCGCAATGGTTTTGCGGCTCCCATGTTTTTTTTCCCTTTGGTCCAAGTGGCTCTTTTTGTCTTAAAGGTTGCAGACCCCTGGGCTAGCCCCACATCCAATGCTGCACTCCATCCCCAACGCACACCCATTCATTCAGAATACATCCAAAGTGGGAAGGGCTCTACACATGAACATCAGTATTCCCATAGATCTCTTCCAAATGAGAGGTGATCCTCCAAGTGTGTACTAATGTGCTGGCATAGAATCCTTTCTGTTGTGTTTCAGATATGTAAGTGGGATCATGGCCATGGCATGTGTCAGTGACCGGAGACAGGACTAGCCCACGTTGGTCCCCCCCCATGCATTCTTTCAACATTGAGGGGTTGGTTCACATGATCAGTCCTAGCATAATTTTACAAACTAATGCCAAATGTCAGTGGTTGAATCAGTGAATCTAGGGAAGCACTGAAGAGCTGTCTATCAATGTCTGACCACTACAGAACCAGAAACCTGCCTCTTTGGGTCCAGGTGGAAATGCCTCAATTAGAACAGAAGGTCTGGGAAATGTGAGAGGCATCTCCTTATTCTCTAGCATTTCAAGAAACTGTAAGCCCACTGCCAAGCACTTCAGCTGTTTTGAATCCCTAAATCAGGAATGGGCAACCATGGGCAGTGCTGGTTGGGGCTGGTGGGAGTTGGAGTCCAGCAACATCTGGAGGGCTACAGGTTCCCCATCCCTGCCCAAAATAAAACCTTCTGGGACCAGATCAGTTCTAGTCCTAGACACTCTAGGATATGCTCCTAGCAAACCAGTGCACTCAAAGAAAGCCTTAGCCTGCTTCTCCAGTTTTGGTCCCCATCATCCACTGCATTCCAATTTTAGCAAATCTGCCACTTCTCATCCAAAGGCATCCTTGTCATTATTTCCTCTATAGCATGTCTTTGCATGTGTTCCAGGCCTTCAAGTAAATGTGCAGTGGCAGTGGATTTAGAAAGGCTATTTACCGTAATTATATGCACACTCTTCTCTATGCATAGGAGGCCAGCTTGCAATGCCTTGGAAAGCTGCTGTTTAGTGAAGCAGTAAATGTTGGCTTGTATCAAAATGTATTTCATTGCATTTTCTCTCTCTCTCATGGGACAGAATCATAGAGTTGGAAGGGACCCCAACCCCCTGCAAGGCAGAAATCTCAACTAAAGCATTCTTGACCGATGGCCATCCAAACTCTGCTTAAAATCCTCCAATAGCAGCTCAGGGAAGGGGGTGATTTTAAGGTGGGAAATGGTGGGGGGGAGTGTCAAATACCCCGTTCCACAGCCCTGATCCAATTTGGGGTAGGACAATGGAATTATTATTGTAATTCCTGATAATGAATCACCCATGTCGCTTCAAGTTGCACCCTTAAATTTTGCACTTTTATTGCATAGGAAGAGCAAGAGGCAGCTTTACAGGCCTAAGAAAACCACAACCATGAACCCTTAAAAGACTTCACTGTGAATATCTGTGAGATTATTTTACAAGCCTGCACCTGAAGACAGATACAATCTGTTCCCATCACTATGCCTACCTGACATGCAGGTTGTTAAAAGAGTTTTGCAGTGCGGCACACCATCTGGCGTCCAGGCACAAGGGAGCTAGCAATTCAGAAGAGGCACTGTACGCTTGCTACTTTGTCGAGTTTTCAGTATGTACCCTGCTCTTCTCCTGTCTCCTCTTTTGTACCTCTGCTTCTGTTGCACAGATGCGCAGGAAGGAACAAGAGCCAAAAGGGAGAGGGGTAAAGTTAGAACTTTCCATTTGCATCCTTTAAAAAGGCACCGAAGCCTCCCATCTAATCAAGACAAAATTTTCATATAGCAATTAAAATATGGCTCATCTTCAAGGGGGAGGGGGGAGGTTGAAATAATTAGCAGACTAAAGCAAACAGCAGGATTGGTGTTTTGTTTTTAATTCCCCTAAAGAGAACAAACCTCAAAGTCCTCCTGCAGGAAAGAAAATTCCATCAAAGCTAAAAGGCGGAAAATGGAGCAGACACTTCACATTTGAAATTATTTCAGTTGGATTCTGCATGAAAAAAATGCTCAGGTGCTTGTCTGTTTAGACATGTTCTTTCAAGTTGTCTGCATGGCTGGAATCACATTAGGGCAGAAATGAGCACTTTACATATTCTTTAATCTATTACTGTCAGGTTAGAAACAGAATATTGCATTAACATGCAAAAGGAAGCCCTCCAACATGGCAGGGAAAAGCAACATTTCTAGAGAAAGCGCTGAATGAAGAAGAAGAGAGGGTTTGTATAGGTAATGATGGGTCATAAAAGCCTAAATAAATAAATAAAAAGAGTTCACATGGTTATAATCCAATTTGCCTTGATTATACTATTGATATTACATCCATTTTCATGTCAGCTGTTCCAAATAGATTGCAGAAGGCCACTATTTCATTCTGTTCTGCTTCCTCCCATTCTCTGCTTTTCATTGCATAGCACAGTTGCCCTGAATGATTGCAGCCATGGAAGTCCTATCAACCAACAAATCCAAAGGATTGCTATAGCTCTATCATTTCAGTTACACTATTCAGAACTGCCATTTGCTTAAAGTGTGTAGAAAGAAACAGAATAAAAATCATCAACTATTAATTTATGAGTTCCCAAACCAGAAAAATTCACAAGCACAGCAAAGTTTTCCAACCAGTTCCTCTCCATTTCAGACATTCTCTGGAAAAAAACAACTTTCAGATTTTGGTAAATTCCCTTAATTTTGAAAGCACTGCAGTTTGTGGATTCTACAGGAGGAGCTGCTGAAAATGAACTTGGTTGAAACCTCTGGCCAGATCAAAGTTCATACTTTCTGTCAATGACTGACAGGCAAATAACTTGATGTTTCAGCTCCTTGTCTTTTGTCTAGCCTCTGGCATGTTTGCTATGATATGTTATCATAAGGGAATCCACCTCTTTGTTTTTATGTTTTCCCTAAGTAGGAAGTTTTTATAAAGCTTCAATCACCAGATAGCCTTAATTTGTACACTATTAACTTTCCATTTTGTTTAGACAATGAAAACTTGACCTGCCACCTTGGAATCTATTCAAAACAGTGACACTATTGTGTTATATAAAGTACAGCCTTGTTGAACAGAAAAAGGATCAAAAGTAACAGAACAGATATTCTAGGGTACTTACAGAATGTTGCTATTCTGGGGTGCAATTCAGTCCCATACTGCCAAATTCAGGCTTCACAATTAAACTCGATTTGGAACTCTTACACAACAAACCCACTTCTCAAAAACCTCAGATTTTAATATATATTTTTTATTTTGCAGAAAAGAACATGACAGAAAAATGCATTGGAAAGTGTGGGGTAACATTTGCTTGAAACAAATCAGAATGCGTGCTCAATAAATAGCTAATTCATTTAACCTTCCCACAAATGAATCAGAATGAATATTTAATAAACAGGTTGTCTGAAAACAATCAGGGACTTCATTCTGCCATTCATTTTTTCCTTGTGTCCTTTCTAAGAACTAGGGGAAACAGAGCTCTCTCTGTTTTCATCACCACTCAGTGCACAAGCTCAGCTAAATCTATTTTTCTATATGGATACCACTGTTTGCTTATTTATTTTAAAATGTGTATGCCCTACAGGACTGTAATTAAGGGACCCAGATATGTTTTTAACTAAAGGACAAGCCAATCACTGCAGCTGCACTCTGTTTCAGCAGATTAACTACTTGATAGTCCTTGCATGTCCTCCAGTCAGTCTGCGTAGGAAAGATTGAGGGGAGTGGGCAGTACAGGACAGTTCATCTTCTGTCTTTGTGTTTATTACCTCATTGCACAGTGGCACAGCTGACCCTCAGCGCATCATAACTATGGATCACATGTCATTCAGGCGGGAAGAAAAGGGTGGGGGGAGAGGGAGAACAAATTATTTCTTTAAATCAATCTGATATGGGCAAGGAAAACGAACTGCCAGGACATTTTCATGATAGCTGCTGGTGATGAGTTTATTTTTGCCCCCTTCACTAGACGGCAGGTGTAAATACAAGCATTTCTTTTATATAAATATCAGAGGGCATACGTGGCCAGCTCACAGCAAAAGTGTTATTCAAACGGCGCCAGAAGCGAAAGCATCTCTGTTGCGCAGTCATTGTGAAGCTATGAGCAAAAGAGATGAACCTTAGTGACCAAAATAATACACAGCAGCGAGTAAGAAGGAGAATAATGCTTTCCTCTACCAACCTGACAAGGCACAATTCACACCTTGCTGGGGCCTTAATGAGCTGAGGTCCTTCTGGGCACAAAAGCCAAGGTGGTGCTTCCAAACAAGAGTTGTTTTCTATAGCAGGTATTAAAATAATTGAGCAAATAAGCCTTATGAAATAGATAGGAAGGTGTCAGGACTGGGCCACAAGCAGCAGTCTGAGGCAAGCCTGCAGGAACCTGAGCCCTGATGGGGGCAAAGTCAGGATCAGAAGGCAAACCAGGAGGCAGGAGGCAGGGCCCAACTCAAATTGCTAGCTCTGAACTTTAAAGCCTTATATGGCTCAAGACCCCCGTACCCAAAGGACCACTTTTCCTCAGATACACCTGCCCAGACCCTGAGATCATCACCTGAGGCACTTCTCTGTGTGTCTGCTCCAGAGGAGGTCCTGAGGGTGGTGGTGAGAGAATAGGCCTTTTCTGTAGTAGCTCCTTGTCTACTGAGTCATCATTTTGGCACCAGGAAAGGAAATTTTTGTTTTCCTGGGCATTTGGACAGCATCTACTATTGGATTGGATCCCAAGCAGCTCTCACAGCCAGTGCAGGCCAGCAACTGGCCTGATCTGAACTCAATCTGCCTGCCTCCATTCTGCCACCACAAGTGGCCAGGCTGCAAATGAGGCAGTAGCTCCACAAAGCCACAGGGGCTTCAGATACAGGTTTGGATTGTAGCCTTAGTGAGGATTAAAGGGGCACCGATGCTCATCTGCTGCATGGGTGTTTTCTAGACAGGAAAAAAATGTGGTTAAATCTACAGTGAGTGCACTGGTTAAAGCAAACTCCACCAGCCTGGTAACCTTCTTTGGACCACAAGTCCCATCAGCCACAATCAGCATAATGGGAGTTGTGGTCCAAAATATCTAGAGATCAGCAGGTTAGCACAGGGTGGATCAGAGCACACTCTTAGAAGAGTGGATGTTATGTTTCAGCATATCTCCTCTGCACTGTCCCCGTCCAATAGGCATCACATTCAGGTTCCACAAGAAAATATCACTAATAAATACAGCAAATTTCCTGAAAAATAATTCACCTCAAGGGTGGGCCCTGAGGTTGAAGAAGGCTGCCTTATTGCATATCTCCTCTCTGGTTCTTTATAAGCATCATCATAACTTAGTCTGGAACTTATCCCTAGATTGATCTTCTGCTCTCTTCTTAATACTGCTTCCTATAGAGCTCATTTTCTGTTGAATATATCTCCAGGTTCAAACTGACACCGCTCAGGGTTAATCCCTTAAAGTCCTAGAAGCTGCTGCTGGTCCATAAGTGCCATTCCTGAAGCCTGTTCATCTAGATCTTGTGCAGATAAAAGAAAAGAATTATCCACACAGCGCACAGTTAAACTGCGGAACTCCATCTCACAGGAGCCAGCGATGGCCTTTAAGAGAGGATTGAACAAATTTATGGAGGATAAGACTGTCAATGACTACTAGCTGCAATGGCTATGCTCTGCTTCCATGGTCAGAGGCAGTAATGCTTCTCAAAAACAGTTGCTAGAAACTGGTGGGGAGAGTGTTCTTGAGGGCTTCCCACAGGCATCTGAGTAGTCCCTGTGAGGACAGGATGCTGCACTAGATGGGCCATTGGTGTGATCCAGCAGGCTCGTACGTTCTTATGCCCAAGCAATTCCTGAACCTGCTTTTGCTATTTCCTCTCTCCCTTCCCATTATGATTATTCCAGTAACATGCTAGCAAAAAAAATTTGTTCAGATGGAAAGGTCTAGGAGAGCCTTTTAGAAGTGAAATGATGCCTATGGTTCAAAATGAACAGTAATGTCACTAGTCATTATAGGAAAGTTGCATTACAATCAGATGGAGCTCCAAAGTAGTCTCCCTATGCCAGCCCATTTATTATCAGACTGGATTGCTTGTTTTGGGGTTCACTGGAGAGCCAACCATGGGAAGCAATCCTCCAAATGTTTCCTAGCTGAAGAATTCAATTACAACTGAGGAATAAAGTTAAACAAATGCTATTATCAAGTCTTTACCCTCCTGGCTCCAGCAAGTTAAGCCGCCATGTAAGATTTCAAATGACACTATTCAAGTTGTATGATGGGAAGTTGCAAGTGACCTTGAGCTTGCAATAATTCTTCCACACGCTGTTGGCTGTATCAAACCAAGCGGCACTCCTCCACTGCCAGAGCACTCAGATATTTTAATATATAGCCAAGTACATTGGAAGACAATTTGAGCAAAGTCGCCTGACAGGAAGCCAGTCACACATAGCAATTAAACTATATCATTAGACTCCAAATGGTGCTGCTGAGGTATATTTTAAAGAGAGAGAGAAAGCAAGGCTGGGTTTATTTTCACCATATATAAATCATGTGTGGGGCTTTTGTGCCAATTCTAAATGAAACAAGCATATTGCAAATGCTGTAAATCCTTCAAGAAGCTCTAGAACTATCATAATAAACCACAAGACCCAAATATATTTGTTTTGTGACACCGCCATTACCCCACAAAAACATTATTGAGGATCCTGTTAACACCAGTCCTGCTTACTGTATAATGTGTTTTATGCAGCCAAGCTCAAGCTCTAATAAGAACAAAGGATTTCATTTTAGCATAGAAATATAAAGGTTGGTATCTGAAGCTTGCCAGATGTCTCAACATATTATCCAGAATTGTCCATAGGGCCTGTTCTAAACATACCTGTTCTACACATTAATTGTGTAACCATATTAAAACTATTAAAAAACCCAATAATGTGAAAAAGCTGGTTTCTAGATAGTACCCATATTCCATATCTGTCCCAATTAAAGCGAGACTGTGGTGCCCCAAATTGTGTGTTTTGGGGTGCCTTGTTTTCACAAGGGTCACATGACTCGTGTGGGGCCCCACCATATTGCTGCAACATATTGGAGGGTCTGCTTACCTAGATGGCAATCCTCCTCCTCACATAGTAGAAGAATGAGGCCTGTTCCCTCCCCACCTTCATCAGGGGACAAGAGCAAAGTGCATTCTTCTTTACAGATTCAAGTGTATATGGAGTAAGTTCAGCTCTAATTCAAAAACAACTTACACGAATTTAAACAGTGATAAGAGAAGTGGGCAAAATGATTCAAACGTATCTTGCACTTAACTGCAGGAAATGGCAACCTCATGAACTATAAAATGTTGTATAACTGCAGATTACTAATTTTCACCACTGCTGATCAGCTAATTGAACAGGATGACCATATATTAGAGTAGTATATCATGCCTGTATCATTTGTCTTGGTTGCTTCGGTGTCCTTGTTTATAACTCCATCACTGCAGCAGCTGGCCCAAAGAAAATTCTTCATTTAACAATATGATTGCAGGAGCCCCTGAAGAAGGTTCTGTGTCCTTCACCATCAAAGCCAGCATTTCTTTTCAATGTTCTTCCTATCATTTATTCCTTCAGCAACTTCATTTGTCTCCAGCAAGCTTTGGCACTCATTTTTCTCACTTTAACTCATAATTTTTCGCAACTCCCACTTGACAGATTTCCATTGCACCATATGAAACTCTAGAAAGTAATTTTAGGCTACTTAGTACTACAGTCACATGGCAGTAAATAAAAGCCGCTTTGGAGGAAGTGCTCTCCACCCGCAAGTGTGTAAACTTTGAAGTCTCTTCAAATTTAGGATTATCACCTGTGCTAGCCTGAAAGTCCTCCTTTCTGTATAATTGAACAATCCCTTCTTCCACATTCCCCATAATGTCTGTAATTTATAAAGGCAATCAGAATATTACGGTTCAGCTCATTTATATGATCAATTGGCAGGAGTTGAAGTTCATTGCAAAACTATTTACTGTCAGAACAAAATTAATTAAGGTAAGAAATGTTGATGGCACACTTCTGTCTGGGTAAATAGCAAATTAACGATACTGCAAAGGAATGCACCGCTCATGGGAAGCCATAATTTACACAGAAAAGTAGGGCCTCCTAAACTTGTGTTCATAAATAAGGGAGACAATCTCTTCTATGCCAGTGGCACTGAGAGAAAAAGATGCAGAGGTGCCACAGACAAGTTCCATGGGGCAGACAGAAACCTGCCCACAAACCAATCTAGCCTATAGGAGCAGCAGTTTTATGGTGTCACCACCCCCTGTTACATCAGAGATACGAAATATAGTTCTGAATAGCATACATTTAGTGTCTCTCTTGGGCACATAAGATACTCAGGCCTGGAGCATGCTATGGGTCTACATGGAGCCAACCCTCCCATTTGGGAGAGTGAGGTAGATGCTTTGCACAGCAGATTTGGGTGATGGAAAGGTGTTGGAGGATTCTATGTGTAACATGACCTGATCTGCACCCTTTGTTAGCTTAAGTAAAACTGTTTCATGGCCATAGAATTCAGGTGTCCATCTGTATGTGATGTGAGGGGTTGCCATCTTGTCCTTGAGCAGGTCCTGTGCACAGCCACAGTCTATGCCAGCAGCCTCTTTGCTGAACAAATTGTCACAGTCTGATTCATGGGTGATCAAAGTCCCGGCAGGGGACGTCAGGAACGGGGGTGAGATGGTGGGGTGGGAGCAGGAACAGGGGTCCAGAAGCCAGGAGTCAGGAAGCCAAGAGTCTGAGCGTCAGAGAGCCAGGAGTCAAGAAGCCAAGGGTCTGAGGGTCAGGAAGTCAAGGGTCTGAGGATCAAGAAGCAAGGAGTCACGAAGTCAGGGGTCCAAGGATCAAGAAGCAAGGAGTCACAAAGTCAGGGGTCCAAGGATCAAGAAGCAGGGAGTCAAGAAGCTGAGGTTCAAGGATCAGGAAACAAGAAGCCAAACGCAGCAAGGCAGGAAGCGTGTTGCTGTGGCAAAGAGCCAAAGGGAGATGCTGACCTTATATCCCTTCCCAGCTCTTGCCACCAGGTGCTGTGAGTTACCAATCGGCCCCACCTGTGAGGCTGCGCCTTGCCTCTTCAGAACAAACTTAGGAAGGCCCCAGTCCTGCAAAGTCCTATTGGTCACATGGCCTGGCTCCTGCACAAATACTTTTCTGTGTATAAGACTATGTTTTTTTCTTTTAAAATCATGCTAAAAAGTGGGGGCCGTGTTATACATGGGTAGTGCATAGGGTGAATGTTTGATTGGTTGCTGCCGCAGCTGTCAGCAACTATTGTGCATGTTATTGGTTGTTGCATCAATGGTTGGTGTTGATTAGCTGACACTCCAGCAGTTGGGCGGGCAATTTGCAGCTTCTGCCAGCGATGGGACAGATGGGATGTGGATATCGCAACGCATGTGGGTAAGCAGTTTTTGGCAATCCCCCCATAAGCTCAACAACCCTGGGCAATGCTCTGCAAAAAAAAAGCTCAACAACTTTGTGCCACCTCCCCCAATTTTCTTAAATTTCAGTCCCCAAAGATCAGGGTAGTCTTATACATGGGGGTATCCTACAGACGGAAAAGTACAGTACTCAGATATTTTATTGCATGTGGTCCAGCCCAGCATATTGGAAGAGCCCCAGCTGCTGGCACCTTTGCACAAGTGAACTTTTCAGCACAGAATGGAGTTGACTAAAATCCATCTGCTCTGCTATTTTGCAATGAAGCTGTGTTGGGGCTAATCAGAGACTGATAGACAATGTGTAAGAATGAAGTTAGGCAAGAGTCAAACATGGTCAGCAAGATGTTCCCCAGACAAATCCAAGAGGCTATGTAGGGTCCAATTTTCTAATATATAAAGTGGTGCTGTCTGTCATCTGTCAGACCGAGGCAGTTACTTATTCTGAAGCTCAAAAGCAATCACTTCTCTTTTTTTCGTGCTGAGGAGAAGCCTGGCTGTCTTAGCCAAAGATGGCAGTCATCCTTCCACTCCTCCTTGATTCCAGAAAGACAGGAAGTCTTTATACTGATCACAGTTTTTGTCATGAGCCACGTAGCAGAGAGCCAATCAAAAATCAAGGCACCATTCTCACTTCACCAACCACACAATGCTGAAATAGATGGAGGAGAGCTGATTAGAAACAAGAACAGCAGCATAAATTGTTCAAAGACACTCAGCCCTCCCCCCCCACACACACACAACTGTTTTGCAGTTTCAGGTTTCAACACAGTACGAGATGAAAAGAAACCCTAAATTTCAACAACCCGAATGTATGTTATGGAAAAATAAATGACCGTTATTAACTCACTGCTTCCAGGAAAACACTTCATTTACAAAACATATTTGACAGCTCAAGTTTGTTTGCAATGCAGAACTGTCCCCCGAAAGCCCATGTGTCCCTATGAACCTCAATTACTTCTTTGATTTTGGTTCTTCCACAGAGACCCCCTAAAAGGGAAGTGATGAATGAGGTCCTGTCAGGCTTCAGTCCCTTGGTGGCCTTGAATCCATCCTGTTATCTGTTACACTGCCAACCATGACAGTGATGAACGCAAGGCAGGCAGCTGACGACACCCCTATTCATTACCCAAAAAGAGAGGAGAAAGAATTAAGCCTGCCAGACTTCAATGCTTCAGTCAGATCTATAGAGTAGCCCGTTGGAGGGCTTGATTAAAGAGGAGCCGTAAAAGCCTATTTATACAATTGAGGGACAAAATACAAGATATTCAGAAATTCTTGGACCTATAAAGTTAGTTCAGGAAGAAACTATATTTTCCAACAATAGAAATATCCACGTTGGTTTTTAAAAAAATAAAAATAAATAAATAAGAAAGGTAGCTGTGTTAGTCTGCTGCAAACAGAAGCACTGTGTGTCTCTATACCTGCAACACTTCATACTTCCCATGAAGTAGACTATGAAATTTTGTGCCATAATAAATTTGTTACTCTTCAAGTTGCCAATAAAAGCTTCTTGGTTTTATGGTATATTTTTAATAAATCCCAAAGGAGGATACAGTAATGGCCACCTGAGTTTCATGGGCAATAATCTTCCTTTTTGTGGAGTTAGTCTGTCAACATTGCTAAGACTAAACATTTCATTTGCTTTGCTCAGTTGGAAGTATACAATCCATGCTACTAAGGACTCATTTTCCCCACCCCAAAGTAATGGGCCTGACTAGAGAAAATTGGTTAGTACAGAGCTAAGTCAACCTGGGAAAATCTTTTGGGGATACGGGGAAACCACATCATTTTTTTATGTAGGGAATGAGGCAATGGAACAATTTGTGGTGATCAAGCAAGAACATTATAGTTATAATAAAGCTTCTTTCTGTTTTTCAAGAGGAACTATCAACACTTTATAGAAACACATGGAAGAGAAGAAGAAGAAGAGAAGAGTTTGGATTTGATATCCCGCCTTTCACTCCCCTTCAGGAGTCTCAAAGCGGCTAACATTCTCCTTTCCCTTCCTCCCCCACAACAAACACTCTGTGAGGTGAGTGGGGCTGAGAGACTTCACAGAAGTGTGACTGGCCCAAGGTCACCCAGCAGCTGCATGTGGAGGAGCGGAGACGCAAACCCAGTTCCCCAGATTACGAGACTACCGCTCTTAACCACTACACCACACTGGCTCTCTACTACATGGGCCATTTTTTTAATCCAGTTAACAAATGGAATGGTAAAATTCCATAGCCCAACAAGCACCTAAAAAAATAGGCCTTCCTGTTTAGCACCTGCCTTCCAGCTCTGCTTCCAGGCTCCTCTCTATTAAAGAAAAGAAATAATGTGTGGGGAAAACAGAGCAGAAAATGAACAATTTGCAACAGGGTCTCTCTTTTCATTAGTATACTCACTCCCTTATCATTCCCAGATTTTTGCAACAGATAGAAAGCACTCAGTGTGTGCATAACCCTACCTATCTCCATATAATCACTGTTAGTTTTGAATTATATCATAGGTTGGCAAATGTTACAGTTGTCCCTCCCACCATCCCATTCTTATGCTTGTTAGTGCATTGGATTGCATACAATATAGACAATGATCGATGTGTGTGCATCCTGAAATAGCAATTATACTGAAATCTTGATGCCTTCCTTTTTATAAATAAAAATTTATAAAGGACGGTCAACAAAGATATAGCCAAACTATTTGGTTGCTCTTGCTCTGCTTTGATGCATTCTGCTTCTTTTGGCATCTTCTTAAACGTTACCTTTTTTTGCTCTTCAGGAAGAAATGAGTCATAAGAACTTGTGGCTTATTGATTGCTTAAAAAAATACTTTGGCATTAAGTTTATGGTACTTGGTAAACCACAGAGCCTAGGACTTGCCGATCAGAAGGTCGGCGGTTCGAATCCCCGCAACGGGGTGAGCTCCCGTTGCTCGGTCCCAGCTCCTGCCAACCTAGCAGTTCGAAAGCATATCAAGTGCAAGTAGATAAATAGGTACCGCTCCAGCGGGAAGGTAAACGGCGATTCTGTGCACTGCTCTGGTTCTCCAGAAGTGGCTTAGTCATGCCAGCTCCCTCGGCCGATAAAGCGAGATGAGCGCCGCAACCCCAGAGTCGGTCACGACTGGGCCCAATGGTCAGGGGTCCCTTTACCTTTACTTTGATTTCCACTGCTCACATTTATTCTGTTCAAGTCTTGTTTCCTAAACCAAATAACCATGAGAATTCTTGAACCTGTGTTCTTATATTTCTGCATTTTTCTTGAATAATTAGTAGTAATTACAGATGGAACAATCTGTCGATTTTGGTTCTTTCGGTTTCTCAATTTTCCAATCTGAAAATCAGTTCCCCAGCTTTCTGCAGCAATCTGTGATATATATATATACATACATATATATATCTTTGTCGATATTTATCAACATTTTTGTGTGAATTTTCATAATAAATACATTTTTGTATGCGGTTTTGACTAATGTACACATTTTGTAAGCAATTTCCCTTATTAAAATGCATTTTTGTATGTTATTTTAACTGATACATGCATTTCCCTGCACACTTTTCCATACTAAATGGATTCTTGTAAACATTGGTTCGAGAACTGCATTGCAGAATTCACAGAAGTACAAATTTTGAAGGATGGTTGTGTTTCTGTTCTCATATTGTTTCAGAAAGTGCAAATTTGATTAACTCAGTTTTAAATACAAACTTAATCAAATTTCTTACCCCATCTCCTATGGCAGTTCATTAGAATTGAATTCAGCTTTAAGATTCACTACTAGGGAAGAGCAAGATTTAATATAAAGAATGGAAGGAAGTTGATTTCTTTCCTGATTATTTCAATATGCTGCAGGTTACAGGACACTTTAAGTCTGAGATCCCCAATATAATTCTGCTTATATACAATGATATATAATCATGCACTCCTACCCACTGATAGACACACATCAAGAAAAAGAGAGGTTTTCCAAAAGTATCAGGTGAGTAGCATCAATTTGGAAATAATGTTATACATGTACAAAGCAGAGGCTATTTTCTGAGGTGGCACCTTTGCTCTGGATTATTCCCCTCTGAAAGTTTGAATGACAACAACATTACAATTACTTAGTATGAAGTCAATACATTTTTACTTGCCCAGTTATTTTTATTCATTTTTATTCATTTAACAACAATTTGTATATCACTCCAAGCAGTTTACAAAGGTTAGTTTTGCTGTTTCTGCCCTTGTTATACTTTTATTACCTCAAATGCTGTGTAATGTTGATCTCATGTTTATTATCTTTGTTGTTGTTGTTGTTGTTGTTGTTGTTAACCAGCCTAGAATCAATTAGAATGAAGGGCAGGCTTGTATTTTTATAAATAAATAAAGGGGAAATTTATGGATATACAGCATAAATAAATTCATAGATATACAGCATAAATCGGAAGGAACATTAACGGAATATAAATTTTGCAAGTTCTTTATCCAATAATTGTGAAGAGGGATATATAAAAGCTTTGCTGGATACAGTGCCAATATACTGTACAGTATAATCAATTAATCCTGGTCAAGGAACACTAGAGAAGAATTTGAGTTTATAGCTCAGCTGTGAATGACTGATTCCTCCATCATCTTCTGAACAATCAAAAATGGGTTTTTCGTTTTTAAAGGACAACTTCCTGCTCTGTGCTTCTTATAGCTTTTGAGGTCTGACTAATCTGGGCTCATTTCCATTCCTTTTTCACCACTATCTATAAATTTTCTGTATCTGCAACCTTTGGGTAAACTAGTAGACAAGAATGAACCATCAGTGTTACTGCTGGAGCAAAAGACTTGCATCAATCCAGCTATTAGAACTCCCTTCTTTGAGCTAATCAAAAGTGCAGTAGTATCTGAAACTCCAAGGGACTCACTCCAGAGTTGGCAGACCTTCTCAAGAAATGACTCTGATCAATGGTCCAAACTAATCAAAAAAAGGTGGAACGTTTCACAGCCTGCAGCTCAATTACAAGGATGATTCACTCTGGAGGGCAAGAGACCTTAAAATGGAAATAATCCAAGCAAAGAAAAAGAAAAAGGAAGAAGAAATCAACTCATACAGCAAAGAACTTTCTTCCTGAAGCAGGCAGGAGAGAGGCAGTTCTCACTTTTACTTGTTAGAAATATTTCAAGCACTCGTATTGATTAGCTATATGTGTCAGTGTTTAAAGCATGCCATTGATACCATGCTGCATCTGTTTCTGTGAAAGGATAAAGCAATACATTAAATAGCATCTAAAGACTAAACCAAGGGACGCAGGTGGCGCTGTGGGTTAAAGCCTCAGCGCCTAGGGCTTGCTGATCGAAAGGTCAGCGGTTCGAATCCCTGCGGCGGGGTGCGCTCCCGCTGCTCGGTCCCAGCGCCTGCCAACCTAGCAGTTCGAAAGCACCTCCGGGTGCAAGTAGATAAATAGGGACCGCTTACCAGCGGGAAGGTAAACGGCGTTTCCGTGTGCGGCTCTGGCTCGCCAGAGCAGCGATGTCACGCTGGCCACGTGACCCGGAAGTGTCTCCGGACAGTGCTGGCCCCTGGCCTCTTAAGTGAGATGGGCGCACAACCCCAGAGTCTGTCAAGACTGGCCCGTACGGGCAGGGGTACCTTTACCTTTACCTTAAAGACTAAACCAGTAACTATGACTGAATAAATGCACGAGAACCAAACCCTGCTGGCTGTATTTCTTAAAGTTCACTAGCCTTCTCTAACTTTGAAAAGTTCACCCTACAAGGCTGAAGGTACTGTGTCATAAGCCCCCATTCTTATTAAACTTCCTGGACTTCAGAAAGTGACCTTTTTAATCACAAGAAAGTTAGAGGGCTGTGTGCGTGTGTCAAAGATAGAATAAAATCCTACAGCAGCACCCTACTTTCTGAATCTCTTCCATTTCATTCAGTTTCTTTGTATGTTAGGATGTGTCTTCAAACCCAACTCTTTACTTGCTCTGACTGCAGTTTAAGCACACATGAGAGGTCTGTCGTAGGCTAACCATCAGGGCCCTGCTGAGGGAGAATCTTTCTGAAAATGAAAGACAAGCAGGCGAAAAAAGGAGAAAAGTGGGGGGGAAACCCAAGCTGGAACAAAGCATTTTGTTTAAGCTGAAGTCCAAAGGACTTTTCTTTCCCTGTCTAGTTTTTGCTATGGGTAACTTTTATCATACGGAACAGATATTTCTGGGACCCCTTGGAAGTTTCAAATATATGATTGATGGCCAGTCAAAAGAAACATTCAGAAAGCAATAAGCTGCAAGAGAAAGAGAAAGAAAGAAAGAAAAAGGGAGGGATGTGGCAAGCCTGCCTGAGGAATGCCTAACAGTGCCTTTCAAATTTCTTTCATCACATCACTTTTTCAGACTGTAAGCACTGCAGGGTGAGAACAAGCAGGGACTTTGTGGAATATCTGGAGCCACCACTATGTAATCCATACTGCCTATAATAGCAACCTGAGGATAAAAGATTTAAAGGAAGAGTAACACAAGAGCTGGCTCGGCAAAAGGAGAGCGAGAGAGAGAGAGAGAGAGAGGAGCAATATCTGTGTTAACCCATTGGGAGGGTCCTGGAAATCTCTTTGATGAAAGATTGAGAGTGCTTTGAGTAAAATAAAATAAAATAATACTGAAGCTGAAACCTATAAATGTGCTTAGGCTGAAGCTGGCCAGGTCACTTGTTTCTTATTTCTATTTTTCTTTTTCTCTGCCTTCCTTCTCATTTATTTATTTACATTATTTGCACATGTGTTATGTACTGAGTTGAATAGGATCCAAAATGCAGCAGACTGATTGGTCCTAGAACAATAGGATTCAGAATGCAGCAGTCTTATTGGTCCTAGAACAATAGGATCCAGAATGCAGCAGTCTGATTGGTCCTAAAACAATAGGATCCAGAATGCAGCAGTCTGATTGGTCCGCAGGAGCCACCCAATCCAACTCTGGGTGGAAGTGAATCCACAACCTGATTGGCGTACAGGAGAATCCCAGAATTAGCCAATCACTTGGGGCCCATTGTGTAAATAATGTATATGAAGCAGACATTATGGGGGAACATCCACTCCTCACTACTCTGAGCTGAATAAAGAGCATGAAATCCACACTCGACTCTGAGTATTTTTCACATGCTAACCAAATCCATAGACTTCAAATATTTCTCTAAGATGAAACATCATATTCAAGCGGGGGGGTGGGGACCTAACTGTTATTCCGACCACCACAAGGTCAAAAAGACTGCCGTAGAAGTCCTGGGTCCTTCAGGGTTGGTTTGCTCTTAATACACAGCTTGGAGACCACGTACAGGCAACTCCCAATTTACACAGGAGTTATGTTCCAAGGCAGCAGACGTATATTTGAAATACCATTGAAAAAGCCTGAAAACACCCTGTTCTGCCCTGGCCCATTCAGCCCCTTTTTGTGATGTTTTCAGGTCACTTCTGGGTTCTGCGCAGTCACACACATATCAGACACGCCTAAAACAGTCGCTGCCTGTAGGTCTCTACATGGGTTTGTATAAATGACATTCCCATGCAGAGTCTGAAAAGAAACAATATTTGGTCAACTTGTGAACAATTCTGACTGACAAAAATTATTGTGGATGTTGAGGGGGACAGCTCCCCGCCTCAGATATGGAAATATGCAATATGGAGTATGCCACATTGTCATTAACATGATCTTGTAATCTGGGGGTCTAGACCAGGGGTGAGGAACCTGTGACCCTCCAAATGTTAATGGACTGCCAACTCCCTTAAGCCCGAGCCAGCAGGGGTTATATGATTTGTAGTCCAAGAACATCTGGAGGGCCACATACCCCATCCCTTCGTCTAGACAAAATTCCACAGCCGACAGACAAATCTTGCTTTTTTGATCATAATTTGTATTAGTTTTCAATTACAATCCAATAATGACCTCATTATAGCAATACCAATTTATAATACAATTATTAATAACAATCATTCAAATACCAAATTATACAATTTAGATAAGGTGGACCCCTCTTGCTAGAATTGATGGCTTGGTTATTTGCTTTTTTTCTGCGTTCCAAAATCTTATTAATTTCTATTACATTCAGGTCATCATCATAATCCCTTATACAACAACTGCAATATTAATAACGTATATTCATGTTGACACATTAAATGATTTATAAAACTACAAGTGAAGAAGTCAAACTATATCCTTGTTCTTCCTATGTGTGGCATTTATTTTGTACGTGATGCCTCTTCCTGTCCTTGTAAGATGTTATGTCTTTCTTTCCCCCAGTTGTTGCTGTTATCCATCATGCCTTGGGTGAAGCTGATATCCCATTGCTTTTCCAGAAATATCTACATTGCTCCGTTCCATGCTTTGTTGTTTTGCAGCTTTAACAACAGCTACCATAATCTCTCTGTCCCAATAAATAACCCTTCTAATGTCCAGTCACAGAATGCCAGTTAATGTCAGATTTTAGCCTGGATGCACTATTAAATTGAATAAATAATCATAATAAGAAAATAATATATTCAAAACTTCAAAACAGACTGTATGCAGAAGTATACTAAATATAAATAGCTCATCCAGCCTCGAGAAGGCTAAAATCTGACATTAGCACTGAACATATCACTTAAATCTATATTTTGATTTATGAATCCGGCACCATATTCTAAGCTTTCTTATATGAAGCACATTCTGCTATGTTCAGAGCTTCTATAGCATTTGCTTGAAGTGAGTGTGTTAGCTCACACTGATGGGCTTCTATGAACCGTAAACAGACATCTAAAAGTGTTTTGAATTAGCAGAAAAGAGAGGTTAATATATATCATTATATAAAAATTAAAAAGTATAAGAAGTTAATATCTCCCCATCCCACTGTGCAACTGAACAGACAATTATGTGCATTTAATAAAGATGGGCACACCCAATTTGGCCCAGAATGCAGTATATAGATCAGCCACAGACCATTTATTATATATGTGTCAATTTAGACGTAGCTTACAGCTGCCATTTTTTAAACACCCAGCGAAACTCTTTGAATTCAAGTCACTTGCAGTCACTGCATGTAGCTGTGTCACTCCTGGCACATATCCCCATGCCCTGCAGACCATGACATCATTGCCACATGCAAAGAGGAACAGAAGTTGCCTTCAGAAATTGGCAAAAGCTTCAGGAAGTAATGGAAGATGTTAAGATTTAGTTAGCCAGTGTGGGAACTGAAAGCTGAACTACATGAGTCTTTGGTGTGATCCAGCAGGGCTTTTTTCATATTCTTATATACTATACTGCTCATGCTTCCTGCAGAATATGGAAATCAACCTAAGGAAAGCCACAATTGTCTAGTATTGATGTATGGCAGACATCACCAAGCCATTCCACATAGAGAGACATATCTGCAGTGGAGTCCTTCCTTTCCTTAGATGATAAAGGTAAAGGTACCCCTGCCCGTACGGGCCAGTCTTGACAGACTCTGGGGTTGTGCGCCCATCTCACTTAAGAGGCCAGGGGCCAGCGCTGTCCCGAGACACTTCCGGGTCACGTGGCCAGCGTGACATCGCTGCTCTGGCCAGAGCCAGAGCCGCACACGGAAACGCCGTTTACCTTCCCGCTGGTAAGCGGTCCCTATTTATCTACTTGCACCCGGAGGTGCTTTCGAACTGCTAGGTTGGCAGGCACTGGGACCGAGCAGCAGGAGCGCACCCCGCCGCAGGGATTCGAACCGCCGACCTTTCGATCGGCAAGCCCTAGGCGCTGAGGCTTTAACCCACAGCGCCACCTGCGTCCCACCTTAGATGATGTTCTGGGCCAAAATTGTCTCTGTCCTTCAGCCTAGGCAATGACAGAACTAAACAAAAGTCTGCTACTGCTTCTTTTCTTTTCTTTTTAATACTGTTCCCTATGTGCTGAGAACAAAACTCAAGTAGTATAAGTTTTTAAAAAAAAAAAATAACTCAAGAGACTTTGATATTATGGAAACTCATGTTGTTCTCTGCTGGAAGATAAAGGACACATGATGTCTCCCTACACTGTATCTCAAATGGAAGGGTCACTTCCATTACCTCACGTGCCTCTAGTTTACATTTTTCAATTAGAAGATAATCAGTCAGCTATTATGCCTAAAGATTGTTGAAATGACCTTTTGACTGCATTTGTTGCATGTTGGATCCTCAGGGATGGCTTGAATGAAAGTATGACAGGCGAATTGTCTGAGTTAGCCCAGTGATAAATAAGAACAATTATCACACTTATTATCTGATAATTTATGATATTCCATTAATCCATCACAAAACACCTTTCTGATAAGAGCCTCAAGCCCGACTTCCCTTTTGTATCCTATCTTTGTGTCATCTATTGGCGCTAACAGAACATAAAAGAACCATTTACTCAACATAAAATTAGGGGTTGTTTTTCCCCCCTGCTGCATATGTGATCATTTCAATCATGGCAGATGAATTACCACTATTATATAAAAACAACAAATTAGTTTTCCTAACTAATTTTGTTTAGAAGGATAAAAAACAGATGCTATTGTCTGGTTAAATATCTCAGCCATCCAGAAAAAAATGATGGCAGCCTATTTGTGTGGGTTTTTTCCAGAGAAGCGAGTATTTTCTCAGACTTCAAAAATCCTAATTATAAGTTGCATTGTGCAGGAGTGAACACCCTCTATTATCCTACTCTTTAGATATGAATATTCAAAATGCCTACAACCTAATAGAGAAAGAAGCAACAAATTGCGGCTTCATATTCATAAGGACTTTATTATGGACTCATACCATAAACAAAAAGTGCTGCCTGCCCTTTTTCCAGCACTCAACCAGCTTGCATCTGCAACATGCTATTTAAAAGCCCAAAGCAGTTCTTCACATACAATGAATAATTGGTTTTTTAAACATTCACTCCCACAAGATATGGTGTTGACCACTCACTAAATTAGCTTTAAAAAGAGATTGAGACAGATCCCTGGAGGATAGATCTACCAATGGCTATTAGATTATATGCAACCTTCAGGATCTCTGAAGTTGCTGGGAAGAGGGCTGTTGCCTTTATGCCAGTTGGCCAATGTGGGAATCAATATGCTGAGACAGATGGACTGGTCGTCTGATCTAGCAGGGCTTTTCTTCTGCTCTGAAAGGAATGTGGGAGAAGGAAAACAGAAATGTTCAGAACAGAGAAAGACAGAGTAATGGAAGGACAGTTGATGGAGGCAGGGATTGGAAGAAGATGGAAATGGGCTGAGAGATTAAGGGAGGGCAGAAAATAGAGAGACCAGGCAAGGAGAGTGAGGGGAAGCTATGAAATCCTGCAAACTCCATCTACTCATGCAGTAGCCACACCCACTATTGGCATGTGACCCCTGACAGATTACCCCAGAGGGAATAAATGGCCTTCAATAAATGAAAAAACAAGTCCATGTGCCCAGTCTACATCTAGGGAAGACTATTCTATGTAAACTGCTATATTATATATAAACGACTTAGAGGCTGTGGTTTATGGATGATAAATCCTGTTAAATAAATAATTAAGGACAAAGGAAACCCTTGAAAGCTGCAAGACAATTATTCAATGTAGCTCCTACTACTTTCAGCCCTGGGATCCTATCCGCGCTCTCTGTCCTGAATGTGACCCAATTACTGTGCTTGTAGGACATAGGAGGAGACCAGCAACGAATGCAGCAACAATACACAGTAACATTTAGGGAAGTTTTGAATGTGTGATGTTTTATTCTGTTTTTAATCTGTTGGCAGCTGCAATGGGTGGGGTATAAATTTAATAATAATAATAATAATAATAATAATAATAATAATAATAATAATAATTTTCCCATGCATAGTTTATCATGGAGGGAAGGCAGAATTTTTTAAGTGACTGTACCAATTTGGAGGGTGCCTGAAGTTTCTTCCTAAGTTTCCTGCAAACCTCAGCCCGGCTAATACTAAACATTTTAACTTCCTACCCTTCCAGCATTGAATTGCAGCACCTGTTCTGGTTATATTTGTAGAAGTCCTCAAAATGCAAACCATCTATCTTGGGAGAAATGTTTCCCCTTAATAGGGAAAACGCTATCTAGAGTTTGGTGTGCTCCCCATAACTCCAGTTCCAATGAGCACATCCCTTGAAGAAATTTGTAATGGCATCATGCACAGAGTCACTACTAAACAACAGCTCCTATTGCCCAATTACAGTGCTGTGGCTCATTGTTATGCAGGTCTATTCCTACACAGGAGGGCCACTGCCTATTCAGAATGCAAAAGGTTAGATGTATCTAGCCAATCAGGCAATTTGAATGAGTGAATATCCCTAAGTGCTTTGCTGGAAATAATCTGAAGCGTTTCCGTGAAAATTCATTACCATGAGTCCCGTAATAAGACTGTAATCATTATAGCAAAAGAAATTCCAGAGAAGGCTAGCCTTGCCACATTTTGCAGTTCCCACAAGAGTAGCAGCACATTTGGAGGTGCTACATAAATAACAATTACACAAATGCTTATTGATAACCATGCATGCTTTTTTGGTCATGAACTACTAGCAAAATTTGCATACATGTACCGCTCCCCAGATAGAACCGGATAATTTATGTTGGGCTGGTTATAATCTCAAGTGTGAGAAGTACTTCCCATTTGTGGTGCTCTAGTCCTAGTGACCTCCCCAGGGCGATGGCATCAGAACAAAATGCCTACCAAGTGCTTCCCAGAATGCAAATAAGTTTGGAATTACAACATCTTTCTGTCTCTATTTTCAGTTGCCAGGCCCAGCACCCAGCAGGGTGGGGCCAATGCAGAGCTGTCGTTGTGGCTGGTGCAACTCAACTGCTAGTTAGTGGCTGCACCAAGAGATCCAGTGTGGTATAGTGATCTGAGTGACCTGGAAGACTAGGATTCAACTTCCCACGTGGCCATGGAGCCCACTGGGTGATCTTGGAAGAAGAAGAAAAGTTTGGATTTGATATCCCGCCTTTCACTCCCCTTCAGGAGTCTCAAAGTGGCTAACATTCTCCTTTCCCGTCCTCCCCCACAACAAGCACTCTGTGAGGTGAGTGGGGCTGAGAGACTTCACAGAAGTGTGACTAGCTCAAGGTCACCCAGCAGCTGCATGTGGAGGAGCGGAGACGCAAACCCGGTTCCCCAGATTACGAGACTACCGCTCTTAACCACTACACCACACTGGCTCTCACAATGGGCCAGTCACTACCTCACAGGGCTGTTGTGGGGATTAATTGCAGAGGAGGAGAACCATGCACGCCACCTTGAGTGCCTTGGGGAAAAGGCTAAATACAATAAGTGCTCAGTGCATGTGTAATAGCCAGAACCATCCTGTTGGAATGCAGTAGTTTGCCACTGGAGCAGCTACTGCAGGCAATTTCCCCAGATTCTCCTCCAAGCCTGAATCCAGACCCGCTGGTCTTCATCTTCCCTCCTCCCTCTCTGCCATCTTCTTTGCATCTTTTAAAAGACTGCTGCAGAGGGAATCAAAGTGGCACTCTCCAGACGTTATTGGACTGCAATTCCCATCAGTCCCCAACTAGCATGTCTAATAACCAGGCATGATGAGAACTGCAGTCCAAGAACTTCTGGAAAGCATTACATTGGCTATCCCTGGAGTATTACAGCCTCTCTTCATCACAAATGTCTCCTAATATGAAAGAAGACAAAGTCCCTACAAGAGAGGAATGGAAAACTAAACTGATAGACTATGCTGAAATGGCAAAACTGACCGGAAAGCTCAGGAACCAATAAGACAAAAACTTCGAGAAAGAATGTAAAAAAAAAAAAAAAAAAAAAGATTTATTTAGGAGACCACTGTAAGCAGATGAAAACATTATCAGGGCTTTAATAACACTTGTAATGTAACAATCACTATGGACAATATGGGGAGATACAAAATATTTAATATGAAATAATATGCAGTTGAAAATGTTGACAATAAGACCCATGGACGGGATGGTGGGAAGCCTGGAGATTCAGAGAAATCTCTAAATATGGATATGTAATTGGTATTTTTATAACGTGGTCTGATGGGAGTTGGAGTCCTACAACATCTGGATGGCCACAGGTTGCCCACCCCTGGCACACAGGGTGATTGATATTATACATATTCACCCATGGAGAGATTAGAATATTGAAATGCTGCACATCTATCTTCAGAACTTAACTTAGGCCATAGGCGAGCAAGCTTTCTCAACCACTAATGCTGAGGGAATAAAGTAAGTAAAGCATAAAAGCATTATACATATTTCTTGGACAACTAAGAAAACCCTCAACAAAATTGGCCACAAACTGTCAGCTAACAATATGAATATGTTCAGTGATGCGCAGTGTAGAAAATAATGTTCATTACACAAGTCTAATATTGTGTTGTAAGTTAACTCTGTCTTAAAGGGTTTGCTGAAATTGGGGGGGAATGGAGAAAAGGGTAGAAAGTTCATAAAAGACAATATAATCAAAGCAAGAAAATTAGAAACGTTAGGAGGTGTATACAAAATTAGAGAATTAGAAGGTAATGCTTAAGGTAGAATGTGACACAGACTAATATATAACATCATAAGTGTTTGTCAGAAGCTGGGCAGAGAGGCTTTGACCTAAACAGCCATGGAGGCTGAAAGTGGCAGCTACTGTACATTAAACTAATGGTATTCAGGTTGAGATAACTACTAAGTCATATAGCCTTGAGCTGGGAGCACGCTCTCATGGTTTAGGAAATGTGAAATGAAAGAAGCAGGGAACCAAAGTCAATGAAAAGAATGGTAACAGGCTGAGGCAATAATCCAGGGGTGGGTAAGTTCAGGTCAAATGTGGCCCTTCAAGATTCTCAATCTGGCCCTTGGGACTTATAGTGTACATAGCACTTAGTAGCATTGTTGCATGGGCAAAGTGCTTCACATACATTATCTTGTTACAATCTCTTTCAGACTGACCCATAGTTCTGCCCTTATTTTTTGGATGAGGCTGAGAAAGAATAGCTTGCTTAAAGCCACCTAGCAAGTTCATGACAGAGCAGTCAAGCCATGGGCTTCCTGATTCATAGCTCAGCCTCTGAGCTGCCACGCTTCATCAGCTGCTTATTAAGGCTGGGTTCATGTGATATCCACAATTATCACATTAATTCCCTAACTCAGATGGGGCTCTGAAAGCTCAGAGCTTCAGTTCCAGGCCCAATGTCTTTGCAACAGCTTGCTGACGTGTGTATCGCTAGCTCAGAGCTTTCCAAACTGTGTGTCAGCTGCACTGTGTAGGTGTATCGTGCGATCGCTCCCTGCTCTCTTCCCAGGGCTGGAAAGGGGTTAGTTTAACATCTGGTTTGCTAGTAAAACTGAATTACTGTGTCACGAAATGATGCATGTCTAAAAAGTGTGTCACCAACATGAAAAGTTTGGAAAGCTCTGCTCTAGCTGTTCACTGGCTCCCTGTGTTTTGACTGCAGGCTGCCTTTAACCAGGCATCTCATGCTGGACCACCATCAGACTGTGATTGGTGAAGTGTCCTTGTTAACTTTCAGCTGCTCTACCTGTGTCATCGCAGAGCTGCTATACACATGATGTTCTTCCTGCAGAGATGTACATAAATGAGAAAGCGGAAAGGGAAACCCATGAACCCGCATCAATTGTGTAACTGTGTGATCATGCATACTGGTGCCATGTGGGACACACGTACAGATTCTTCACATTAATAGCTACATGTTCTTTGCTGCCCTTTACAGTTTAATCCAGCTGGTTTAATACAAAAGCATCTGGGTTTGGTTCTCTGTACCTTGTACTTGCTGCAGGCAAAGTGGTTCCAAGGGCTGCCAATTCAGAACAGTATCCCTTTACTCTCTCTATATAGACTGATAACTGAGGCACAGCATTAAAAAAAGTCTGCTCTAACTACAGATCCATCACAGCCAATATCATTAACAACGAACTCTCTGCAGCATATTTGCAGCGCACAAAAGAAATCATGATTAAAACATTTCAAATTTCAGCAAGAGAAAAGCAACGTTCCCCCCCCCTCCCCACACAGCACTCTCTTTTTACCAGTGAGTTGTTCCTGCCCATCAGAATTCTGTAAAATCCCAAATGAACAGTAAACATGTACCTCAACATTGTATAATCACCCAGCATATGTCACAGAAAGTGAAGTTCCAGCTTCAATTAGCCATTTGCTTTCAGTTATTTTAATCTTGCAGGGAAGGAGATGGTATGCATTAGTGGCACTTGTGAGACAGCTAACGTATACTGATCTTCTAGCAGACACAGGAATGACTTGTACCTATACTGGGGAAGCATTGTTCTCAAACCCTCCGTAAATAATACAACACAGTTTTTCCTGTTACAACCTGACTTGAAAACATCCCTGCTTCTTTGTTACCGAAGAAGTAATCATGTCCTGCAATTACCGTAAGCAAGATCACACAGCCCCTACACTAAACATATCTGAAGATACACTCTGCTCTCTGATTGTACATGATCAGCTCTTTCCAATCCATTTAGAAGCCCATTCCAAATAACCACTAAAACAGCTGTTGAGAATAAGGCAAAATGGCCTATCATAAAAGAACGACATCCTGTGTTTATGGCCGCAGTTGTATTAACCTACATGTATTAAGAGAACAATGCATTGCTTTTCTATCAGTTACTGCATTTTGTTTCCTTGCCTGGGAAAAATAGATTAAAAACTAAAATCAGTAGACTGAGGAGGCACTTTTTATTTTGCCCCGCAAAAGATCTGTACATACTTCAAAGTCACTGCTTTCATGTTTATCAGTCCTTCTGACCTAAACTAAACAAATATTCTGAATATCAGCAAATCGAGCCACACACACACAGCATGTTAAGCAATGTGGTTTTTCACTGTCTCTTTCCCCATTCTCACATCTTTTCTGTTAAGGGAGATCAAACACGCAGGGAAAGATGGCTGAAAAGTGCTACACAGGGGCAGCTGTTGCATTTGACACTTACCATACAGTTCAACAGCCTAAAAGTGATTAGTGCAACATCTGAATCACTTGCAAAATCTGAAGGCAAAATGATGGCGTGAATCAAACACTAGGAGCGGTGCAAACCTTCACAAATCAGCAAATTCAGACTAGAATTCATTCAGAAAGGCAACAGAGTAGAGAGGGTCAATTGCACTTAGGAACACAAGAAGCTGCCTTATTCCAGATCAGACCATTGGTCCAGCTAGCTCAGTCTTGTCTACATTGACTGCTAGTAGCCCTCCAGGATTATGAACAGGTGACATTCCCAGTCCTACTTAGAGATGCCAGATATTGATGCTACCACCCTTGCCACTTACAAAGGCATTTTGTCAGCCTTTGCTGTCTCTAAAGTAAGACGGGTAAGTGTAAACTCTGCAATAAGTTTTGAATATTAACTGGATTAAGAATTGTTTGATCTGGCACAGACAAAAGCTGAAAACCCCACAGTTTTGCCCATTAAGAGAATGGTCCTAATCCTGAATATTTAAAAGGTGTTGCAAAGGAATTTAGGTTTAACTGCTTCCCTCTGGAAAACGTCTTTTTCCCCATTCTGACATATTAATGTAAACACAGCATGTAATCATGGTCTTAGCCTTACCGGCTTAGCGGGACATTTGATATAATCTGTATCATTTTCTTTGTGATGTGATCTAGTTCCAGCACCAAAGGCTGCAACTAGAGCACCACATGGTATGGAATTGATTCACTTTGGTACTGCAAATTGTGATGAGGTGAAGGCAGGAAATTTATCCTGTCTCATCATGACAATCTTGAGATTGAATCTTAGGGTTTTCCTCAGATGTGGAAACAGTGACATCCGTCATTCTTAGTCCAACGCCGCCTGTCAGAAAACAGACAAAAAGAAAATGTGAACTGGGCTCCAAAGCAGCATAAAAGGGAGGATAGACTGCTGGTCAATAAACTCAGAATATTACTTGCTAACCTACAAAAAAAGATTAATATCAAAGCTGTGCAAGATTAAGAAGCACCCAGGAACAGCGGTGATCACCAACTTTGTTTCATTATGACTCTATTCTGTGGCTTTGACTCTGGGCACATTGTCCTAGAAGCCCATCTGAGGAGCTGTGGGGCTCATCTGGCATTAGGGTGCTAAATGGGGATGCAGCAGTCATTTATCACTGGGTGAATGAAATGACTTATCAAGTCATCTGTAATAGCTGCTGTCCATCACTTTTGTGGATACAGGACTAAAGTGGTACTTCAAGGAAGCATTCAGCTGCCATAAAAAGTTTAGTAAGATTTTTTTTTTTCCAAAAAAAAAAAAAGTTTGTAAAATGGCACAGGGAAAGGAATTGCATTTCTTTTTGGTATTCAAACCATGAAGGCCAGATTTGGTAGAAAGTCAGGGGTGATTTTTTTTTTTTAAGGTTAAAATCAATGAATTGATGAATAATGCTATTATAGGGCTGATGCAAGGTATGTGAACATTTGAAATGTATTTGCTGTCGATGTCGATGTATTGTCTGATACATGTCCACAACACTCAAAAAAAATCACATTCTATGCAACACATGAAGAGGACATTCTCACTGGGAGCAGAGCCGGAAAATAATCATTTCACACTATGGGATGTTGACAAATTCCACTAGAAATGGAAATGGGTATGGAAACTGCCACACTTTGCATGTTTGCCTGAGGTCAGGAACAGAAACCATGCTACTGTGGCTTTTTAAGTCCTAGAAGGTTACATAATTGCATTATTTTTTGACATTTCCCCTCCATTAAAATGCTTTAAAGTTAATGATGTAGCAAATTACATTAGCTCCTGCCACTGCAAAGAGTGAGATGAGTAACATAGGCTTTAGCAGGAGCTGAACTGTAGCACAATGGAAACAGCACTGAATGTGACAAATGCAGAACAGGATAGAAATAGCTGCCTCCTTACATCCCTATTCACAATACAGAATATTGTGATTTGAGCACTGTGAGAATATAATACCTACTCCTCAACAGAAATGCTGCATTGTGGGAGTAATGATATCAGGATGCCCCAGAGAAATGTGCAAGATCTGCACATAATTTCTTGGCTGAAATAATATCATCAGGGTCGCTTCTGTGCTTTGAACCTCAGCACCGTTTTCTCACCATGATTCAACTGCCTAAAGCCAGGCATTCTGTGCTTTGTTCATGTGAAAGGACAATAAACACTGGGAACATTAGTGATGACAGCAAATGAGGTTATTCCACAGCCTACGAAAAGATAACTAGTCATCTGAATTGAATTTCGGCTGGAGCCTAAGAGGCCAAATTTAATCATCACCACCACCCAAATTATCACACAAGTCAAATATACTCCCTTTTTGTTTATGGAGGGGGGAACATTTTGTTTCATTCAAGCAGATGGCCCTAAGGCCGTTAACCAGCTGGCTGAAATCTAAATACCTTTGCAGAGACAAAAAGCTAGCAACATGATTGATTATCTTCTTATTGTGCTTGAAGTGGCACTTCTTGGCCAACCAGCACACAGAAGCTACTATGCAATTATCACACAGCACGATGATTCCTAGGACCAAGAAACAGAAACTGAAGGCTTTTCTACATTATTGCTTTAAAAGAGTCTTTTTGGCATGTTCTGCGAGCCATGTGTGTAGCGTTTCCGTGCGCTCTGGTTTCCATCACATTGTTCCATTGCACCAGAAGTGGTTTAGTCATGCTGGGCACATGACCCGGAAGGCTGCCTGGGGACAAACACTGGCTCCCTCGGCCTGAAAGCGAAAGGAGTGCCACAACCCCATAGTCACCTTTGACTGAACTTAACTGTCCAGGGGTCCTTTACCTTTTTACCTATGGCATACTACCTGCAATTGTTCAAGTTGGTGTTGCCACAGCCCACTCTCCCTGGCAGACACATTTCCTTCAAAAAGAGCACGGGTGGGTTGGGCCTTTGGGTATGAGTGTGGATCTACCCTACCAACTGCAAATTTGTGCCCTTTTCACAGCCTTTGCCACCTTCTTGTCATTCCCTTCCACTGGTCTTCCCCTCTGCTCTCTTTGTTTTATTAGTCAAAGAACTAATCGAGTCAACAAGGTTACACTGTAAAATAATTACAGAAGGAATTCTAGAGCAATAGACTAAACACTTCATTGTGCTAAGATGCGATTGACTGAGTAGATAATGGAGCTGTACCGAACAGAACTTGTGTCTAAAGGGCAAGCCAACCCCATCTATCTGTGCGGTTCAATTCTACAAGTTGAAATGTTCGCTGTTAATTAAAAGTATCCATTTGGGTATTACATCTGGAACCACAACACCAGAGGGCAGGTTTAAGGATTTCAATTACTGTACAGTCTTTTATACAAGCAGGAAATTGGAGACAGTTCTTTGTCACAGGTTAAAGACTGTGGCGGCAATTTGTTTGAAAAGTGGATCCTTGTGAGACTACATAGAGGCATAAACCCAGTTCTGTTAATATATCTGCTTTTCAAAAATGGAAATTAAAATGAAAAGGGGAAAAAACTGGCACTCTCCCAACTGCAGAGATATCCAAGTCACTAGAAGATGCAGGTGTGTAAATGAGCATGTTCACTGAGCATTTTTATCCCACTTTTATCCCACTTTTCCTCAAAGGAACTCTACAGATACAGATAAGCTCTTCCCTCTCCCCCTATGATCTCATAATAATTGTGTAAGGGAACCTAGACTGAGAGGCACTGCCTATATTTATCCAGAGAGCTAAGTAGTGATCTGAACCAGGATCTCATCAGTTCCAATCTAACACCCCATCAAGGCCAAGGAAGGCCTTTGAGAGCACATGATGTGCATCCATGGCACCACATGCACAGTCCCTGCCTCCACCTCAGCTATGAAAGAGGTTCCCCTATTCAGAGATTCTGGTTCTCCATTATGGACTCTTTTTACAACAGAGAGTAAATCATACTGTCAGTTCATACCCCATTACAGCTCACTGTGCAACAAAGCAGTCAGCTGACATGGTCGGGGAATTGCCAATGCCATAGCAGATGAAAATCAATCTGGTCCCTTGCCACATCAATCAAATGGCTGCTCCATGGCTGTGGCCTTCTGTAACACAAATTGAGCTTGCTGTATTGCATAGACTGAGGCTACTTCCACACTGGTCATCTATGGAGAAACAACATCGTTTTTTCCAGGGCACCGACATGGCTCTACTCAAAAGATCTTCCTCCCATGTTTTTCCCTGTTCAGCTTCTGTTCTGCTTTTTCAGAATTCAGGAAATGTATTCCTTTTCAACACAAGGGAGCAACTTTCTGATTTCCCTAGGTATATGTGCTCCACTGCACAAGCTGCTCCATAGTTTTCCTGGCTCAGTATGGACTGAAAAAGTTGCTCTAGTTGTTTTCTTCTCTGTGGTCTGCTATCTAGGAATCAGTTTAATCTCTTTAACTGCTTCCTTTCCAAAGGGTATTGAATTTACATCTGTTTTTCATGACTAGGAATACAGCAAAAAAAAAGAGGGACCCTTTATTATCTCATTCACATCACACATTTAAAGCACTATGATACCATTTTAAACAGTCATGGTTTCCCCACCACCACCAAGAATTATGGGAGCTGTATTTTGTTAAGGGTTCTGAGAATTGTTAGGAGACGCCAATTCTCCTCAGAAGACTACAATTGTGAGAGTTCCCTGGGATGTTGGATTGACTGTTAAACCACCCTATCAATGGCAGTTATGGGAGGGGAATAGGGGCCTCCTAACAATTCTCAGAACTCTTAACAAACTAATGTATTTTTGTATGTTATTCTCCCTTATACATGCAGTTTTATGCATGCTTTACCTTTTTGTATGCATTACGTGGCTGGAGAATGGCACTGCGAAATTCTGGGAAGTGCGAATTTCAAAGGATGGCTGTGTATTGGTTCATGCATTGTTTTTGAAAGTGAAAATTTTAAAAGTTCCTCTTTAAACACAAACTGAACGGAACTTATTCCTGATCATCAACTTGCGATTTTATGTCCAGAAACTTAGAAAGCCTGTGCTGGCATCTTAGTAGCCTCAGGTCAGGGCACTTAGAAAAAAGGTGACAGTTTCTGTAGCTCTTTCTAAGGTCCGGTAATAACGTTCGCCTTTTGAAGATACCTACAAGCAACTTATTGTAGAGCTGGAAAGGTTAAGCAACTGGCCACGCGGGAAACCGAGCTACTTAAGTTTATTCACATATTTGAATGGGTTATTCCCTGCAAAAGATCTTCCATCTCATGACCTACCTTGTGACTTCCCTCAATCCCGTTCAAGAAAGGGCAATAGCCTGTAACAGCATGAAATAGACTGAATTCTGTGCTTCAGCACTTGACCTTGGATTCGTGAGCAGAGTAAAATAAGCAGAATGGAAATGTGGAAGCAGCCGAGTCTCGTTAATAGCATCTCACCCGCCGCTATATATTGTGCCTTCATCACTGTGAAACAGGATCAGGATATTTAATTGTATTCCCTTAGACAGAAACAATACAGATAGAGAGATCCATAATGGAATGAAACACATTTAAATGAGATTTGGTATATCATCATCTTTCTTTCATAAATCCACAGTAGAATGGGTGGAAAATCTGACTTAAGAAAAAACAGGGTGTCAGAGCTGCCCAAGGTCCCAGCTCACAAAGGACCAACGCCAGTTCTTGCTATATACAAAAGTCTTTATTAAGGTTCAGTTTCCATTTCAAAGCCGCGGCATGCAGCTCTACGTCCCAACCCTAGACCGCTGAAGCTCCATCTGAATCTCCTCCCCCTCGACACCAGTTCAAGACCCTAGCCTTGCTCCACCTCCTCCTCTGCTCCTTTCTCCTCTGGGTCCTTCTGCCCGCTGGGGTGTCGCCCTTTCTGGACTCTTCTGATGCTGATTCCCCGGATTCTTCCCCCTGCTTCCGGCGTGCTTTAGGACCTGGCTCCCAATCCGACCTCCCTGCTGTCCCGCGCTCCTGTACATTTGAACTTGGCGCGCGCGCCCAGCCGGCAACCTTCCTCCTGACCGTTACACTGCTCCTGTCACTGCTTCCCCCTTCGGGGGGGCTAGCTGGATCTGACTTCCCCTCCGTTCCCTCACTCAGTGATAGGGGCGTGGTCAGCCCTGCCTCATCTTCTCTCCCCACTGGAGGGGAAGCCGGCCCTGACATATGGGACTCCTCCCCCCCCGCTACACCCTGGTGGGGAAGCTGGTCCCGATCTCCAGCTGCTGCTTTGGGAGTCGCCGCTGGCCCCTTGCTTCTGGTGCGTCCTTCCCGGGACCCCCCTTGCCCTGGCCATCGGTGCCCCTTTCTGGGAATCTTCTGAATCACTGGAGAAGCTCATGGAATCTCTCGGCCCACTGTCATACTCTCCTACGCTGCCCTCGGATTGTTCCCCTTCGCTCTCCACTTCCTCTCTCCCCTGTGCCTCTGCTCCTGAACCCCTGACATCCATCCCCCCCTCGAAGCCCCCCTTCCCCCCCTCCCCCTCTTCAGATGTGGGTTCCGGGTGCTCCAGTGTTGTGGGGGTGAGTGCGGGATACAGTTCTTCCCCTCTGGTGTGCAGCTGGCCGGCTGGGTCCGGCCAGTCCGGAATGGGCTCGTCAACGTCGATCTCCTCTGCTTCCATCTCTCTGCAGCTGTGCTCGAACCCAGGATCCTCCCCCAACACGTCCATGTCCGTCTCCCCCCCAGTCGCCTCGGGGGATGCTGCTTGCCAAGGCCCCTTCAGCAGTTCCCTGCTCCACCCCACCTCAGGTTGATCGTCCCACCAATAAGAGCGGTTTGTAACAGACCCCGAGAGTGATCCCTCCGGGGAGCGTGTGTCGGGTGCTGGTTCCTCATCTGATGAGAACCCCTGGAACATGCTGGCTGAAAGTGTGGGTGTGAAAAGATATTCGTCGAAATAATCTGCCGGCATAGGTCTGTGCGGGAAGAGTGCATGGAACTCGTCTTTGAGGTAGTGCTCCTCCACCGCGTAGTACGGTACCCAGCTGTTGGTGCTGGCCGGGGTACCTTCCCTGGCGAGGAGATATTCAACCCCCTCTTCCCCCCACCTCAAGTCCAAAATCTCCGTGACCTCGTTGAGTGGCCCTGCTCTTGGTGACACCCCCCCACGTTGGCGATTTGCGGGGTGGGTCTGGTGCGTTCCCTGGTGCCTGGAACCTGTGGGGTTCCTTGTAGGGTGTGAGCACTGATCTATGAAAGACCGGGTGCATTCTGGAGCCCTCCGGGAGTGTCAACCAGAAGGCTACCGGATTGATTTGTGCCTCGACTTGGTAAGGCCCTAGCTGTTTGTGTCTGAGCTTCTTCTTAGCTAACGTCCTGGCCGGCACTGCCTGGGCTGCTAACCAGACCCAGTCTCCCACCTGGATGTCTTCCCCGACTCTCCTGTGCCTATCTGCCTGCACCTTGTATGCTTGCTTTGCTAGTTCTAAATTCCTTCGGAGCTGCTCGTGGACCTCCCGCAATTCCTCTGCCCAAGCCTCTGCTCCCTGTGTGTCCCCCTCCCCCACTTTCTCTAATCCCGGGAAGGTTCTGGGATGCCGTCCATTGTTGGCGAAGAACGGTGTCACCCCCGTGGACACGTGCTTCGTGTTGTTGTAGGCAAACTCGGCCAGCGGTAGGTAGTCCACCCAGGTGTTGATTCGCGTAGCATCTCAGGTACTGCTGCATGATGGCGTTGACCCTCTCCGCTTGTCCGTTGGTCTGCGGGTGTCGTGCCGACGCTAAGTTGATCTTGACGTTCAGGATGTCCAGCAGCTTCTGCCAGAAGCTCGAGATGAATTGGCGACCCCGGTCAGACAGGATGGACCGTGGTAAACCGTGAACCTTGAACACGTGGTCTATGAACAGCTTGGCAGTCTGTTCCGCTGTGGCCACCTTCGCGCAAGGAATGAAGTGCGCCATCTTGGTGAACAGGTCTACGACCACGAGTACCGCTGTTTTGCCTCATGAGCTGGGCAGATCTGTGACAAAGTCCAGGGCTACTTTCTCCCACGGTTCGAGCGGCGTCTGTAGCGGTTCCAGCAGTCCCGCCGGCGGCCTGTGTACTGGTTTGGCCCTTTGGCATGTGTCACACCTGGTGACGTAATCTGCGACTTCTGCCCTCATCTTGGGCCACCAAAAGTCTCTGGCTACTAATTCCGCCGTCTTGTCCTTGCCGAAATGCCCGGCGCTGGGCGCGTCGTGTAACTGCTGCAGCACATTCGCGCGGAGGTCGTCTCCCGGCACGTAGAGGGCCCCTTTGCGGATGAGCAGTCCGTCGCGTATCTGGAACTCGTCGCCCTTCGCAGTGCCTCTTCGTACCTCCTCCATCTTGGATTGTGCGAACGAATCCACCTGCAGCGCGCGACGTACCGCGTCCAGGTCCATGATAGCTGAAGCGCACGCCCACACCTTTGGTGCGAAAATGTGCTTGGCCGCCACCGGTGCCGCTTCTTCGAGATACTGCGGCTTCCTGGATAGCGCATCCGCCATGACGTTGCTGTCTCCCGGGATGTATTCTATCCTGAAGTCGAAATCCGCAAAGAACTCCTCACAGCGGATGTGTCTCTGGTTCAGGAACCGCGCCGTGCGCCAGTACTCCAGGTTCTTATGGTCCGTGCGGACCTGCACCGTGTGTTTGGCTCCGATTAGGAAGTGCCGCCACGCTTTGAAGGCTGCATGAATGGCCAGCAACTCCCTGTCCCAGATGGTGTAGTTCTGTTCCGACTTGCTGAGTTTTCTGGAGTAGAATGCGCACGGCCTCCAGTCCCCTTGCGGATCTTGCTGCAACAGGACCGCCCCCACCGCTCTGTCCGAGGCGTCCGTCTCAACCCTCATTGGTTTGCTGGGGTTGACGTGTAGCAGCTGTTCTTCAGACGCGAAGAGACGCTTGAGTCTCTGAAAGGACTGCTCCGCCTGGTCCGTCCAGGTGAACTTCTTCTTCTTGGAGCTGAGGGTGTCCGTGATGGCTGCCGTCTCCATCGCGAACCCCTTGATGAACTTGCGATAAAAGTTGGCGAAGCCGACGAACTTCTGGACCTCCTTCCGATTGCGCGGGCTCTTCCAGTCCACACCGATCGGACCTTGGTGCTGTCCATGGCGAGTTCCTTGTCGGACAGCTTGTAGCCCAGGAAATCCACCTCCGTCACGTCGAACTGGCATTTCTCCAGTTTGGCGTAAAGTCTGTGCTCCCGTAGTCTCTGCAGGACTTCCTTGACGTCTCTCTCGTGAGCCTCCTGCGATTCCGAGAAGATCAGGATGTCGTCTAGGAAGCAGGCGCACTTCTTGTAGAGGAGTCCCGCTAACACGTGGTGCATGAAGGCTTGGAAACAATGGGAGCCATTTTGCAGACCAAATGGCATAACTCTGTATTCATAGGTGCCCAAAGGCGTAAACATGGCTGTCTTCCACTCATCGCCCTCCCGCACACGTATGAGGTTGTACGCTCCTCGAAGATCCAGCTTGGTGAAGATGCGTCCCTTCCTCACCGTCGCGAGTAGGTCATCGATCTTGGGCATGGGGAATGCCGTGGGCTTCGTCCTCGAATTTATGACCCTGTAATCAACTACAAGCCTCTTTTGGGGCTTGTCTTTTTTCTTCACGAAAAACACGGGACTGCCCCCCACTGCTTTGGATTCTTGGATGAATCCCCGCTTCAAGTTGTGATCTATGAACTCCCTGAGTTCTTGCAGTTCGTCTTCAGACATGGAATACAGTTTCCCAGTCGGCAGCGTTGCCCCCGGCAGGAGGTCAATCTTGCAGTCGTAGGGCCTGTGGGGAGGCAGCTTGTCCGCTTCCTTTTCGCAGAAGACCTCTAAAAACGCCTTGTACTTGTGGGGTACCGCTTGCAGCATGCCTAAGTGTAGCTGTGGGTCTTCCTCCTGCCCCTCATCCTCCTGGCTAGTCAGGATGCAGTGTTCTGCGCAGTAGGAGGAGCAGAAGGTCAATTGACGCTGGTACCATGCTAAAGCCGGGCTGTGCCTGTGCAGCCAACTCATGCCCAATACTATGGGCGTGTCTGACAGGTGGGTGACATTGAAGCTGATGACTTCCCGGTGATTTCCAATGCGCATCACCATTGGCGGCGTTTGCTGTACCACCTGTCCTCCCAGCAAGTCTCTTCCATCGACCGTGACGACTTTCAGGGGCATCGTGGCTGGCAGGAGCGCTATGCTATGTTGCTTGATGAAATCCACTGCTATAAAGTCTGCATTACTACCAGAGTCAATGGTAATGGGCACTTCCATAATGAGTCCATTGGGTAGCTGGAGCGATGCAGTGAGTTGCACCACCGGTTTGGGCGGGAGTGGGTCTGTGGGCTGTAAAATCTCTGGGGACTGCTTCACTGACTCGCCTGGCTGGGCCCCAGTGCCTCTGCCTCCAGCCAGGCTTCGTCGTTTCCCTGTAGCTGTTGCTCCTGCTGAACTGTTCCCTTTACTGTTGCTGAGGCTGCAGTGTGCTTTTGGAGCCTCTGGGGGCACTCCTTGGCCATGTGCTGTGCACTGTCGCAGATGTAACACTTCCTGCTCCCTCTAGGAGGCTTCACCTTTACTGCTCCTGGTGTTTGGGCTCTGGTTGCTGTCTGAGCCCTGGCACCACCTATCTCCATCGGCTCTTCTCCCCCTCCCAGTGGAGGCGTGGACTGGGCGCGCTCTGTCTCTCTGGGTAGGAAAGGAGTTGATCTGGCTGGTGTGCGTCCCAAACGTCCGTCATCCTTGCACCAAGGGCATTCTTCCAGACGCACCCCTATCGCCAGCGCTCTTTGGACGACTTCCGTGGTGCTGTTGGGTCTCTCCCCCCTCGCAATTTCATCCTTCACAGCCCCATTCAGCCCCTCCCAGAACAGGTCTCGGACGGCAGCTGAGTCTTTCTCCCAGCCCAGCGCATTTACCAACGCAAAAAAGCGGGAGTGATATTGTCTCACAGTGGCTTTCCCCTGCTTCAAACCATGCATTTCCCTCCTGGCCACATCCACATCAACCGTTGATTTAAAACAAGCGTCCATAGCCTTGATAAAAGCTGTAGAATCTTTGAGGGCGGGGTCATTTTCGTGCCATAAATTGCGCAGCCACGATTTTGCTTCCCCATGCAGATGAGTTATTATGAACCCCACTTTCTCCTCTTCATCTCTAAAGTCTTTCCGAAGCAAATTGAGCGCGAAAACTATGTCTGCCCTGAAGTTAGGATACTGCTGCAGGTTCCCGTCGAAATGGGATACGATGCTGCCCCCCCTCTTTCCGAGGCCAATCCCCCCCGGCTTGGGACCTGGCAGCCCCTCCTTGCTCAAAAGTTCCCATCTGGTTTGCAGATCCTTGCAGAACGCTACTGCTTCCTCCTCTCTCTTTCTGGATGCTGCTACTTCCATGGAAAGCCTCGTGACTGCTTCTTGCAGGGCTGTCACTTTCTCCTCTGTAGCCATCCTTGCCGATCTTCGTGAGCTCGCAAAACACCAAGTTTTGCCCCTCGCTGCACCAACTCACGCTGCGAAGGTTTTATGGAGATGGAGCTTACTGTCAGAGCTGCCCAAGGTCCCAGCTCACAAAGGACCAACGCCAGTTCTTGCTATATACAAAAGTCTTTATTAAGGTTCAGTTTCCATTTCAAAGCCGCGGCGTGCAGCTCTACGTCCCAACCCTAGACCGCTGAAGCTCCATCTGAATCTCCTTCCCCTCGACACCAGTTCAAGACCCTAGCCTTGCTCCACCTCCTCCTCTGCTCCTTTCTCCTCTGGGTCCTTCTGCCCGCTGGGGTGTCGCCCTTTCTGGACTCTTCTGATGCTGATTCCCCGGATTCTTCCCCCTGCTTCCGGCGTGCTTTAGGACCTGGCTCCCAATCCGACCTCCCTGCTGTCCCGCGCTCCTGTACATTTGAACTTGGCGCGCGCGCCCAGCCGGCAACCTTCCTCCTGACCGTTACACTGCTCCTGTCACTGCTTCCCCCTTCGGGAGGGCTAGCTGGATCTGACTTCCCCTCCGTTCCCTCACTCAGTGATAGGGGCGTGGTCAGCCCTGCCTCATCTTCTCTCCCCACTGGAGGGGAAGCCGGCCCTGACACATGGGACTCCTCCCCCCCCCCCCCCGCTACACCCTGGTGGGGAAGCTGGTCCCGATCTCCAGCTGCTGCTTTGGGAGTCGCCGCTGGCCCCTTGCTTCTGGTGCGTCCTTCCCGGGACCCCCCTTGCCCTGGCCATCGCTGCCCCCTTCTGGGAATCTTCCGAATCGCTGGAGAAGCTCATGGAATCTCTCGGCCCACTGTCATACTCTCCTACGCTGCCCTCGGATTGTTCCCCTTCGCTCTCCGCTTCCTCTCTCCCCTGTGCCTCTGCTCCTGAACCCCTGACACAGGGATAATTTAGAATTCTGCTCTATCTATAAATATAAAATATTTGTCCAGAAAATGCCCATTTAGTGCCAAGGGCCTTCTGGCGGTTCCCTCATTTCGAGAAGCAAAGCTACAGGGAACCAGGCAGAGGGCCTTCTCGGTAGTGGCGCCCGCCCTGTGGAATGCCCTTCCAGCAGATGTCAAAGCGATAAACAACTACCTGACATTCAGAAGACATCTTAAGGCAGCCCTGTTCAAGGAAGTTTTTAACGTGTGATATTTCACTGTATTTTTGGTTTCTATGGAAGCCACCCAGAGTGGCTGGGGAGGCCCAGCCAGATGGGTGGGGTATAAATATATTATTATTATTATTATTATTATTATTATTATTATTATTATTATTATTCAAATAATTAGTTTACTGAACTTGCATGCAGTATTCTGAAGGTTTGGGGGTATCTATTTTACTTTAATGGTATTGTTTATTGGGTGCCAGGTAGAAAACAGGATTCCTACACCTTTTATAGTTCTGTAAAGACAGGAATTGCAGCCTCTGCAGCATATCATGCTAAGTAAACCGGCTGAGATTCCCTCTTCCACACAACTATTAAAGGTACAAAATCCCTGTCCTGTCTTGCATTTCCCTTGCTCACATTGGGTATGAAAAGGAGGTAAATACTGGGGCTTATGAAAAAGCAACCTAGAAGTCACTTCACACGTGTACACCTAAAAACAAACTTTAGAAACACCTGTGTCATATAAGTAGCCAATTGCTTGAAGCTCCCCATAAGGTTTTGCATATGGTAACAAATCCTGTTGTTTTTACTGGATCGTGTCAACTAAATCTGACATAAAACCAATGGAATAGCAACATGCAACACGGCAGCAGGATTTTATTCAACTAAGTTTCATTCAGAGTAGAGCCCCTGAAATTAATGAACGTGGCTACATTCAATCCATTAATTTCAATGGGTTTGTTCTAAGTAAAACATAGCAAAAGACCACCCCATGTTTGGTGTCACCACCAACTGACATGATTGGGCAAATGTCAACACTTGTATACCCTAGAGGGCCCATTAAAAATAAAGGTAAAGGACCCCTGACAGTTAATTCCAGTCGCGAACAACTCTGGGGTTGCGGCGCTCATCTCGCTTTACTGGCCGAGGGAGCCGACATTTGTCCACAGACAGTTTTTCCAGGCCATGACTAAGCTGCTTCTGGCAAAACCAGAGCAGTGCATGAAAACACCGTTTACCTTCCCGCTGGAGCGGTACCTATTTATCTACTTGCACTTTGACGTGCTTTCGAACTGCTAGGTTGGCAGGAGCAGGGACCGAGCAACGGGAGCTCACCCTGTCGTGGGGATTCGAACTGCCGACCTTCTGATTGGCAAGCCCTAGGCTCAGTGGTTTAGACCACAGCACCACCCACACCCCAGAGGGCCCATTACTGAGCATCATTTTTTAATTAAAAAAAACCCCATCATTTTCTTTGTTAATGGCTCTGTGCTCCAAAAATAAGTGATGTGCAAGGACATAAGGCCTTGAGGCATTCTAGGGAAAGAAAGCAGTGACTGCAGCTGCCTCTCCCGCTGCTTCTCTCTGCAGAAACCATCTGCACATTACTGCCAGTCTTTGCTTCCTCTCACTTTGCTGCCGCCACCATAAGAAATATAAGATAAGCCCATGTAGTCTGGCATTCTGTTCTCACCATGGCCAGACAAATGCCTATGGGAAGCCTCTAGTGAATGCAGCACCGTTCTCTCTACTTGTGGTTCCCATCAGCTAGGATTCAGAGGCCTGCTGTCTCTGACAATGGACATATCATGGACTGGCTGGACGCAGAGGAGTGGTGGGAAGCACTGGCCAGGAGCCTCCAGGGAAAGAAGCCAGGGGATTGGTGGTGGGATGCCGATGCGTAGTCAGAAGCAGAAGAGGTGGCAGAGTTTAATAAACAGGAAGATGCTGCAGCAGAGCACAGTACAGACTGCAAGGCAGAAGCAGATGACAGGAAGTCTTCCCTTCCTGCTGCAACCAGCTCTCGTCCCCGCTGGTCTCCTAGAACACACCAAGAAATGAAAGGGGCAGAGAAGAAGGTGGCTGTGCCCAGGCACAGCCTGAAACTGCATTGGAAAGACCTCAGAGAGGAGGCGTCCAATTGGGCACTGGGAAGGCGGAAACTTTCAGTCCTCACAACTGCTTCATCAGGGCAAGACCTCCTAGGAAGAGTTGCTGAGACCACTAGGCCCAAGCTGTGGATTGTTTCCCTAAATCTGCCCTTGGCTGATTTATTGTTTTGTTGTTGGTCTACACCTGACTCCAGCCTTGACCTTCTGTTGTGTGGGCAGGACGGTCCCTCCCCTTACCTGGCCAATCCCCTGGCAACGCCTCCCCAGGCGGGATTGGGCGATTGGCTGAGGTAGGCGGAGACCTCCAAGTATCCAGCCTGGGGAGTATGAAGCCAGCCCGAACTATCAGGAGCCGCACTGGGATCTGGGGGCTGCCTGTGACCATGCAAAAGGCGCCCCCATTTGATGTGGGAGCATCATTGTTGCTGGCCTACACATGATTCCAGCCTTGACAGCAGGCAGAACATTGCCATCGTGGCTATTGATAGCCTTATCCTTCATGAATTTGCCTAATCCTCTTTTAAAGCCATCCAAACTGGTGGCTGTCACTGTCGGAAAATGCCCTGGGGTATCGGCAGCCCCTCCCCCCATTCCTCTGGTGAATGTGGTTCTGGAAAAAGCAACTGCCTTCTTTTTCAGACACCCCAGTGACACAAATCATGATGATTTGTGCACACTAATCTCCTGGCATCATACAGCAATAAGCAGGAGGCTCTGTAGTTCTATTCTACATTTTATTTACAGATTATATACAGAGAAAGCATAATGACTAGCGTTCTCTTCAGCTCCGAGAACAGATAGGCACTGTAAAAGCAAAAGTACAGTTACAAAGAACATATGCAGCAGGAAGAGATAAGAATGTTTCTTCCTGTTCTCACACTCCTGTCATGTGAATTATACCAATCACAGAATGAAGCCTTGGTGGACTGATTTACTAACAGTCACTACATATTGTGGTAGCAGCTCCTTGCCTGTCTGCAGAGGGATCCACCATGGTCGGTCCTGCCCAGAGTGCCTCAAACCTGACACCAGTCCTGTAAGAATGATGGCTTTGGAAATAATGTGTTTCTGCTGCATCCATTTGCCTAATAAACATGCTGGCCTTGGAAACATATCATTAGGAGGGGCGTAAATCCTTCAGCACAGTACTGTACTTATGAGATAAAACAATTGCACAGACATAATTTTCTTCCCTCTTGCTCCAGAGCAGCCAAAGACATCACCTGTTGAATCCCTTTTGACAAGTAATCATTAACAACATTTGACTATGGGGCCAAAAGGTGGGATTACACATATCTAGAGGAGAAATAGCCTTCAGCTTCCTGCTCTTCAAACTTCCATCACAAACTCCAATTCCATTATACAGAACGGTTTGTCTCTGCAGAGAACGGGGGAAAGTAATGAAATTGTTTACCAGAACATCCTGTATAGTTTGGGAACAAATTGTGTGTCAGATTCAGAAAGGTGCTAAGGCATCCATCAGTTGCAATATCAGGTAGCAGCAAAGATGGTGTCACACAAAAACTGTAAGGCCTGCAGCAACGTGGGGAGGGGGTGTTATTCCACAGAGCACAGTATCGCCAATTATATTGGAAAGGGTCAATAAAATATGGGCTGGGAATGTATAAAAAAGGGAATAAATTAGAAGCAATAATTCAGCTCTAAGGATTCCTCCAGGCTGAAAGAAATATACAGAATACATACTAGGCTCAAGAGAAACCTGGAGTCAGTATTATACGATGAAGCAAAATGAAAGTACATAGCAGGGGGAAGAGCATAAAAGTGTGGCATTTCATTTCAAAATGAGAAGGTTAGGTGAGGATGTAGAAAGTCAACACTATTTTATTAAAGGTGTGCACTCTGAAGTAGACGGGTGTTGCCCTCTGAATTTAAATTAATGCACAACTTTTAAATAACTACCTCAGGGCAGAGTTTTAGTCCTGGATATTTGCCATGCAAACTGGAAATGGTGAGATACCAGGCAGTTCTGCCAAGCAGATTTCAAATGCTGGTGAGTTATGGATATATTGGACAAAGGATGGGATACCCTTCCATCTCACTGGTTCACCATTAGACTCGGTGACTAATACCCTGATCCTAAGCACATTTAGATCTATTTTATACTTTCAGTGGGTTTGTGGCACACTCAGAGAGCTTATGATATATGGGCAGTAAGTATATCTACTGTATCATCTATCTATCATCATCTATCTCTTTGTGTGTATGGAAGTACCATCTTTTTCCATGTATAACACGCCCCCGTGTATAAGATGACCCCTAATTCTCGGGACTCCAATTTAAGAAAAAGAGGGGAAATGGCCCAGAGTTGTTGAGCTGTTTTTTTTTGGGGGGGATCTTCTTCCTGTTGTTTGGGGTTTGGATTTTTAAAATATTTTTAAATTTCCATTTTTTTATTATCTCTACCTTTAACAAATAGGCCTCTAACACGTGGGCACTTTGATACATTAAAAGAACAAGCCAAATAAATCCAACTGCTCTCCCCAAAAAATGAGAGGAATAAAACATGAAAATAGTCCCAGTACCAAATTAATATCCCTCAGCAAATAAGAAGTGTATTGACTCTGCACTGTGGCTTAAAATTCAACAGCCTTGGATACGAGGAACTTTGCAGGAGGTATAAAGGAAGGCAAAGGGCAATCCAGGAATTAATCTTTCCCTTTATTAAAAAAAACACAGTGACTTATATAAATGTAATCAAAACATAATTTGATAATCCAAAGAACTGCAAGTTACTTCCGGAATGAATATGAAATACACAGCATGTGCCAAACGCTCTTCATTCATTTCTGGTAGGTTTAATTTATAAAATGTCCTTCGTGTGAAGAACTGTAACCTGTATGCAAAGTTGCTACTGGTGTAAAATCACAGTAAGGGCAGCTGGTCCCTGGAGCAAACATCATACAGTGAGCTCCTTTTACCATCATCCCATAGAAAGAGTGGAGCATTCTGAATGCCCATCCCTCTAAAGGCCCCATCAGATGCCGTTTTTATTACATATGCACCATGAATTGTACTCAGGATGCTATCAGGGTGGTCACACGCATTTGCACTTTCAATACTGTTTGCAACTGCAAAGGTTTTGAGGCAGCCCCACTGCTCCATTTCCAAACAGCACATATTCTGTAAGCAGGGCTTTTTTTTTCAACAGGAGCTCACCAGAGTTCAACTCCGGCACCTCTCAGGTGGGCACCATTGCCATTCTAAGAGGACAAGGAAGAAATTCACGGTGAACTCTGGTACCTCTTTTTCTAGAAAAATAGCATTGCCTGTAACTGTAATGTTTTGGCTTATTTTTGCCCTGCTTTTGTTTCACTGTATCCCCTCTGGATTGCAATAACGTAGTAGCACTGTGGGGAACATAACAGAACACTCTAAAGCAGAACAAATCCACTATTACTGAATCAAGAATACGATGCAGGATACCTCTATGTTTCTCTAATGCTTACTATACAGCCAGTCTGAACTCACTGAGCTTTCTTCCATTGCAGCTGTCGTAGGTGAAAGCCACACACAGGTCTGAGAAAGAGAAGCCAGATACACTGACAGATTTCCAGCCACATGTTACAAAAGAATCATCTCTTATCTCTATTACTGTCATCTATTCTCTCACTCTCTCTCTCTCTTTCTTTCTCTCTCTGTCTCTCTCTCTGGTGTTATTATCAGGGGAACAACATGTCAGAAAGAAGAGGAAACTTCTCTTTCAGCGATGCTACTTCTAAAAACCCTTCTGTATTCTACAGACAAATCATAAGACAGAATCCGGTGTTTATTTTCTCATGCAAGTACTCACAAACAGGAGCAGCCTTTAGAGCACCCTTTCACTGACCTCAGCACTATGGAGCAGGATAGCACAGTGAATGTGCATTTCAAACAACTCATTTTCAGTTTTTGGTGTGAAGAAGGATGTCATATAGCCAGAACTCCACGGTTTCAGCTTGTGCTTTTTAATCCCTTGTGCCACCTCTTCTGGAACTCACTATTGACATCATATGGATATTTGAATCTGTGCACATGAGACGCTTAAGGGTTTCGCTTCTTTGAATGGAAATTTAACATAGGCAGCAGACAAGACAGAAATGAACAACCTCCATTATTGCATGTGAAGTTTTCTTATTGAAAGGATTAGAAAGAAAGATAGAAATGCAACATCCTAGTCAGAAGGATGTATTATGAAATCATTAGTGCATGTGGGATTTATAGTCAAGGTCTTTCTCAGAGATCTCAAAGCAACAAGCACCTTCAGAGACAAAAACAAAAATCTGTGCAAGAGTTTTGCAAAAGCATTTAGTGCCATCTAGTGGCCTTTCTTTATAAAGCCTTGAAAAGAAACTTGGAAATAACTTGTAGATTTACAGACCTTGTTAACAGCCACTGGAAGTGTACCACAAGTGTATTTTAGCTATTATGCAATACAGTTGCATTCACAAGCAAGCAGCCCTTCCGTGACAGCGGCTCAATATCTCATCTCCATGCAGTAGGTGGGAGATTGCTTTGCTATGGAGAAAACCCTTCCTAGCTTGTTATCCTGTTGAAGAGCTTTTTACTAGAGGAGCCTTCAAAGAGCAAAAGGGAGGATGCATTGCTGATGAGGATGAACTTGGTGCTCTTTACAACTTTTTAACATGTCTAGATGTGCAGCACTCCTACACAGAGCAGACTGCATTAAAAACCGAGTATTCTCCATTTTCTCTTGTATATCCAGAGACCAGCTCTGCTTGCTATGATGTTGAGCTTTTTTTGGGAAAAGCCGGAAGTTGTTCAGCTTTTTTTTTACAAATAAGCTAAAAAAGCAATTTTTCGATTGACTTATCTAAGATTCAGAGGTATGGCAGCCCAATACATCTTTTAATCTTATTTTAATCGATTTCCAATATATTATAAATATAACACAGAAATCCTACCCTCTGCTCCTGCCCCAGATGATCAGTTTATCAAGTCTTGTTTGTGAGTGGATGCCAGTCATCAGCACATTCAATGGGAAATCTTATGAAAGGGTACCATATTTCAATAAAGTCATCCACATCACACGTGCTGTACAAAGCATGTACCCTTTTTTCAGTTTTTCAGATAAATAAATTATCCAGGAATTGTGTCACCATCATGTGATGTGCAGATGGTCAAGTTCTTTCAAATTTTGCTCTATGAGTAGCCATGCCACTGCCAGAAGAAAAGTAGTAAGTTGCTTGTATTGTACATTGTACAATATTATCAATAAATTTTGATTGCTTGGTATATGTTGATTTGTAATATGATGGTGGTGGTGGTGATGATAATTATAATGATAATACTAATACTAATACTAATACTAATAATTCATTATTTCTACCCCACACATCTGGCTGGGTTTCCCCAGCTACTCTGGGCAGCTTCCAGCAAAAAATTGAAATACAATAATTCATCAGATATTAAAAGCTTCCCTAAACAGGGCTGCCTTCAGATGTCTTCTAAAAGTCAGGTTGTTGTTTATTTCTTTGACATCTGGTTGGAGGGCATTCCACAGGACGGGTGCCACTACCGAGAAGGCTTATTTCCACAAAGACTCTCTCCCAGAATGACTGCACATGTTCACATAGTGGAGATAAAGTTGGAACTAATTTGGATGCTACAAATATAGTCAAAGGTTGTTGCTTGGTCTGAAGATACTTCACAATACAGCTACTAACACCTAAAGAGATCTAGATAGCTAGTCAGAGATAAAAAGTTGGCAGGGACAGTGCTTTTTTCTTTAAAAAAATGTTTAGGGGTACTCTCATTTTCCCACTCATATTGAAATACTGCTCCTCAATCATGCCAAACTTAGATTCACAAAATCTTTAGGGGTATGAGTACCCCCTGAAAAAAGCACTGGGCAGGGATATTTACAATTCTCTCCAGTTCCAGATTGTCCCATTCTTGTTGTTCCCAGGTATTCCATAGCTGGGTTTCAAAATTAGGGCTTTGACAGTGCTGACTCTTGCTTTTGACTGCTTAACTAAGGAGAGGCAGACACTGTAGTAGAGCTTCCTGGTTTTTATGATAGGCACTTCAAATTCCAGTGTAGAATTATCTAGTCAATAGCCCCTTCTAGCAGGGCTGACGCCATGCATTGCTAGCAAAGTCCTCCTCCTTCATATTTCATAATTAGACAGGTTTACCAAGACAGATCTTTTTTTATTATCCCATAAAGAAGACAACTTAAGCTCAGAAGCTGTTAAGCTTCCGGTGGAAGATGAGAATATACACGAAAGCCTGAACGTTGGGGGAAGGGCAAAAGCATGAAAAAGTAAATCAGAGATATATTCAGGCAACCACAAATCCACTTGCCTGTTCACTAGGGACGACTGCTCCGAGCAAGACACCTTGGCACCACAGATCCCTACTCCACAAGTCTTATTTCCACTATATTTTCTAAGGAGGTAAGGACCAGCAGAGGTCCCTTCCAAGCAGCAGTAAAGACTGCTGCTGTTTTTTATTTTCTCCGTATCCCACACACAAAAGCTCTTTTCCCAAGCCAGAGGATGCTGGCAGGGAGACTGGCAGCAATCACAAATAATGGCTGGCTAGTAAGCCAAGTCAACATGTGTTACACCCTAGGTGTATTCTGGAGCTTCCTTAACCATGCAGAACTGTTTCTGCATTAATTACCCACTTTGCCATTTTCTGAGCAAACTATGCATATTTTTTTACCAAAAGTGAGCCCCACTGCATTCAGTTGGAATCACTCCCCGGTAACAGGGTATGGAACTGCAGCTTTAAAAACCCTTTCTTCATCCGTCAGTGCATCCAAATTAGTGAATCCAGCATTTTATTTATTTATTTTTGGCTGGTTGGTTGGCTGGCTGTTGTTATTCATTGCTATTTATTAATTGCCTTCCACGTAGGTGTCTCCAGGCGATGCTCACAGTATAATAAAGGCAGTTTAAAACAGAAGAGAAAAATAACAGCGGATTAATTGAAAAACAATAAAAGGAGATACCCGTGGCACAGACCTTTCCCAGCTGGGAAAGCTTTTCGGAGCAAAGAAAAAGTATTCATTTGTTCCCAGAAAGTGCAGGTACCGGGTGCCTGCCCTATCTCAGCAGGAATGCTGTTCCACAGAACAGGGGCAGTCACACTAAATGTCCTGCTCCAGTTTTCTGTGGAGCAGCCTTCTGATCTTTCTCTCTAGCCTCTCTGCTATACGTGGTAACCTTTACATGTATGCGTGCATGCATATGCAAACTTTCTCCAGCCACAAACAATGTATATTGTGGCAGAGCATTTCAAATGCTGCAAAAAATAAATAAATGCACATGTCCCATAATTAAAGGGAAGATTGAATTTCTCCTCTTTCCAGTACACACCAGGCCTCATACAGGACATCAGTGGCTAGCTATTCTTTCTTTAAAAAGTCATTGACTTCTTTGTCTCTCATAAATGTAACTATTTTCCATGAGGAATACAGAGAATTAATTAGTAGTTAATTACCAGAGACTCCTTCTACTTCCATTATTTAATTACACACCCAGTTCTGAACAGTAAAATTCCCCACCGCCACCGCCAATCTTCTTTACAGTATCGCTTTTATCTACCTCTTAGAAAGAGGGGAAAACTCTGTCACTTGCAACCAAAGTCTAGATTCTGATATTGGTGTTTACCTCATTAAAAAATAAATAAAAGCACACACATAGTTTGCCCGCAAAGCTAAATTATAATTTATCTTTGAAAGCTGCAGAAAACGGTAACTTAAAAAAAAAAATAATCAGCCTGCAATACAGCTGTTTTTATGAGAAGTAAATTGAAGCCAAGCAGTTACCATTTAGTTTCCTCTCTTACTGTTTTTCTTCATTATTATTTTTTAAATTCCTTGATAGCACTGGGTTATTAGCCCCTATACAGTAAACAGGGGCTTGAAAATTCCGACAAAACAAACCACACTGATGGCCCTTCATCCCTCGCTGAGATTGCCCTCTGAGTGAACATTTGGCATTTCATGATACAGTCCCATGCGCTTTCGCAACTCAATCAAGTGTGCTGCTAAACTGTCACAGTGGTCCTTGACACCAAGAAAATAAAATTTAGGCAAGAGCAGCAAACCTGAGTTGCATTTTAATAGCTTTTGCCATTTGCATTTCCTCTTTCCTTTCTCCACATTATGGTTTTTAAAGCACTACAATCTTGACCAGTCATTAAAAAGACAAATCACTCCCCTGAATATTGGAATTTTGTTTGTTTTTTTAAATATAAAAATGTAGTTATCTGGATAATTGTTGCTGAAATATCACATCCCGGAACCCATTTATTTCCCATCAAATCACTGAACCCTGTTGAGGGAGGGAGGGAGGGAGGGAGGGAGGGAGGGAGAATCCATGTTTAGTTGGGGTCTAGTATTTTATTTTATTTCTTCCCTCCTTGAGGAAGACATAAAAAGAACAACAAGAAGATATAAAAAGTCAACAAGATAAATTATGATAGAAAGAAATGCAACACAAAACAACAGGCACTTAAGGTCTGAAGGAGGATTCTATTTGCGCCAGCAACATGCAGTTCTCAAAGTTATTTAAAGCTGACAGACCCCCCACCCACAGGAACTACAGTCTCAGAGTCTTTTCCCTCTGGAAAAGCTGTTTTCAGAAGCCCCAATTAACCTTGATTGAATTCTGCCTTAGCAATATCAGGAATTTTAATTGACTGGGAAAGTGATCATAAATCTCTGCTCAAAATACAGCTTGGCCATTAGCAAATCCCCTGTTGGCAAAGCTACGTGTCACAGAGAAGGACTTAGTTATTCTGAAGGTAAGGTCTTTTTTCCTCTTTCGTTTCAGATCACAAAAACAAACATTCAGATTTATTTTTCAAAAAAGTTCTCGGTGGAGAGGAGAGGCTATTCCATGAAGGGTTATTGTCCCCTAGTGTTATGTGACCCTGTGGCAAACACCCAATGATTGACTCAGTATTACTTCTTTGTGCTCAGGTATGATCCTCCTACGGACGCGGGTGGTGCTGTCGGTAAAACCTCAGCACCTAGGACTTGTCGATCGCATGGTCGGTGGTTCGAATCCCCGTGACAGGGTGAGCACCCGTCATTCGGTCCCAGCGCCTGCCAACCTAGCAGTTCGAAAGCACCCCCGGGTGCAAGTAGATAAATAGGGACCGCTTACCAGCGGGAAGGTAAACGGCGTTCTGTGTGCTGCGCTGGCTCGCCAGATGCAGCTTGTCACGCTGGCCACGTGACCCAGAAGTGTCTGCGGACAGCGCTGGCTCCTGGCCTATAGAGTGAGATGAGCACACAACCCTAGAGTCTGGCAAGACTGGCCCGTACGGGCAGGGGTACCTTTACCTTTACCTATGATCCTCCTATGGAAACTTTGCTGAGACAAAGGACAGGATGGTGTCCCTCTCTGCATTCTATGTAGGAAGGCCAACTGGACAGGTAATTAAATCACTGGTGGGGATTCAACATCTTTCGGCACATCTAAGGGCAGCAGATTGGCTTAGGAAGTCCAGGTGTCGTGGTCTGGCTGGATGCAGAGCAGTGATGGAAGGCACTAGCTGGTGAACCCCAAGGGAACCCTCGGGGGAAGAAGGCTCAGAGCCAGGGAACTGGTAAATGGTGATGAGTGGTCAGAGGAGAGGGAGCAGACTGGAAGGAGGAAGCGTTGGAAGCTGGAGAGGCAACAGGGTTTAGGGAGCAGAAAGAAGCTGCAGGAGAGAGCAGTCCTGAATAAGAGGCTGGAGAGGAGGGGGGCCAGGAGACAGAGACGAGGCTGGCTGCTGAAGCGTCCAAGGAGTCTCCCCCTCCTGCTGTGACCAGCCTCACCCCCACCCCCACCCCGCCAGTCTCCCAGAACATTCAGAGAAATTAAAAGAGCGATGGAGAGATTGGTTGTGTGCAGACACAGTCTCCAATTGCTATGGGGAAGGAAACCTGTAAAGGAGGGGACTTGGCAGCTAGGGGAAGGGTGGGGATGTTCAGTCCTCAAAGCTTCCTCCTTGGGCAACTGGGAAGAGTTGCTGAGATCACTAGGCCTACACTGTTTTGGTTTCTTTGAATAAAGAGTTAGCTTCACTGACTCTGTGTTTTTTGTTTTTGTTTTTTATTTTAATGTATTTTTATTAAAGATTTTCTTGGTTTACAAAAGTATGTGCAATCTCTCTCTCTCTCTCTCTTTTTCCTTAAACTACATTTTTTACAGATCAGTTTCACTTGTTGAGACATTAGGAAGAAAAGGGGGTTAGAGGTAGAGGGGGAGAGGTGAATGGGGTGGGGAGGCGATATTTCTATTTTACTTAATATATGTGGGGGGTTGTGTCAGCATCACTGGTGCAGGCTCTCTGCTATTCACTTGTGTTTCTTTGGTGGTGAGAGAGGTTGGGGTTGGCCTTGTTTGTTTGTGATTGGCTGTGGTGATCTTTGTTTTCATGTGTGAGTAGGGTGGGTGGGTGTTTTGGATCAGGTTAGCCATATTGATTTGCATACTGTTGGTGGATTTTTGTCATTGTCTTCTCTGTGGTTGCTGTTTTCTTAATCACTGACCTACACATGACTCTAGCACACCCAGTTCTGTTCTCCAACTCCTCACTGTTGCTGCCTGACTCCCATAATCTCCGACCTGAGCTGCCTAGCACCGCTAATCAGTGGCGTAGCGTGGGGGTGCAGGGGGGGCCGGCCGCACCGGGCGCAACATCTGGGGGGGCGCTCGCACTCACAGCTCTCTGCCCCTACCTGGCTCACTCACAGTTAGGGGGCGCAAATTACTTGCCTTGCCCCGGGTGCTGACAACCCATGCTACGCCACTGCCGCTAATCAAAAACACACCATGTGTTGCACATCACATTTGAACCAAAAATTCTGGGCGGCTTATCTCTATATATGGGCATGGGTGGATCCTTCCCCAGTCACTGTCTGTGTGCAATGTGCAACATGGGCATTCTGAACTCAGGGGAACTATACCTAAGTACCAGGTGAGTGTTTGGACTTTCCACCATGTTCCTGACTAGAATGGTATGCATCACCCACCCGGGAAGTATGGCAGATGAAGCTGATGGACTATATGGAATTGGCGGAAATGACTGGCAGAATCCGAGACGAGGGAGAAGAGTCGGTGGAAGAAGATTGGAAAAAATTTAAAGATTATTTACAGAAATCTTGTAAAATTAATGAGCTTTAGAAAAATGGTGGAATGAAGTTATATGGCTTTGGCAGAAATGTTATAAGGAACTAGGTACAGATAGATTGTTAATGTATTAAAGGGAAAAAAATAAGGTTAGAATATGTTAAAATTAATTACAGGACAGAAAACAGAGGAAGATGGAAAGGAATTGCTGAAACAGTTAATTGGAGTGGAATACAAAAAGGGAGGCGTGAGGAAGTCAATGAAACAAGAGAATGAAAGCTAAGATTGAAAATATTGGAAGTGTTTTTAATTGTTTTTGTTTTGTTTTGTTAATTCAATGTTTTACGTAGTGTTTTTGTTTTTGTATTGTATTATATTGATTTGTTTTAATTTTCTTTCTTTCTTTTTGTAATCTTTAAACTCTTAATAAATATTATTTTTTAAAAAAAATAGAATGGTATGCATCATTCACAACCCCTGTTTTGCTTTTCTACCATTTGAAAGCTATGTTTTTATTTTAAATTTATTTTATTTTTAATTCACCTCGTGAGCACCAGGGTTTTAAGGCAGCTGGTCAATGACTCAATTCCACCTGGATTTCAATGGGATTTAGGCACGTAATTCCTTGGGAACTGAAATTCCCAGCCTTAATTATTTTCTGTAAGAATAAGGCTTTAGATTGCACAGTGTTACAACCGGTGAATTGACAGCCGTTCTCTTTGCATACGGCATGTCTGCAGCTGTAGTAGGGTGTCCATTTTACCTAGAGCAGTCCTCTACATATAGGAATCCTTTATTTGAAGAATTCAGCGGGTACACAGATCACCTGGTCACAGTCTTCCCCTGGATATGAGATGTACCGCATTTCTATTTAAATTAAGACAGTATTTTCCAACTAGGCATCAGTTCATCTAAATTGGCATATGCCATATTGATGCAGATTTGTATTTCCTGTTGTCCTCTTTTTTTTGGTGATGCATCTCGAGCTTTCGGCAATGTGGAACCGGCCATCTTACACACTGTGGAAACACAGAAAAACCCATCTAGTCCAACATTTTGTTCTCACAGTGGCCAACCAAAGAGAAGTGCACAAATAGGACCTGAATGCAGCAACACTCTCCTCATCTGCAGTTCCCAGCACTCAAAGGCATACTGTCTCCAACAGTAGGGGCAGAACATAGCCATTGTGGCTCATAATCAGATAGCTTTATCCTCCATGAAGTTGTCCAATCTTATCTTAAAGCCATCCAAGTTGGTGGCCATCTTGTGGGAGCAAACTGCATAGTTTAACTATGTGTTGTGGGAAGAAGCACATTCTTTTTGTCTCTTCTCAATCTATGTTTTTTTAAATGATTTTCTGTTTCATTATTACTAACATTCTCAGAAGTCAAAGCTACAATATTCAGGGTTAGCCCCAGGTGTTAGTGACCAAGAGGCCATCAATGGACCATATACACACACACACACACACACACACACACACACACACACACACACCCCACACACCAATGGATCCTGCTCCCCTGCTGCTACCACTAACTGCAAGAGGGTGGCCTGGCATTCTCGCTCTCTCCTGTCTCCACCCCAGAATCACCATCAAGTTTTCATTATCAAGTTATCCGGCATCCAGCATCCAATTGAAATTGATAGTAGCAATTTTTACAAAGCTGCAACTGAGAAGCCAGAGTTTTGCACAGAGTAGCAATGTCTTTATGTCAAGGGCGTATCTCATGTGGCCTAATATACCACAGTTGGAAGTGAAGCTTTAACAGCTTACATCAGAGGTGGCTATATAAAACAGGCCATTAGAGTGAAAAGTTTCATGTATTTTGGAAAATGATCAAATGAATTACATTCCCTGCCATGCACATATTCCACGCTGACAGTTTGGAAAGTGCCTGTAGGTAGAAAAGGGAGAGTGACATTCATGACGGGCAGTTTGCTGTTCTGCTGAGCGCTGGGGCCCAGAGCTCTTTGCAATTTTGCTACGTATTGATTTTAAGGGATTCTTCCTCCTTCCATTGTGCCTAATGTCTGTGCCTATTGGCAAGGAAATCTGCCTTTTCTCTCCGATTTGGAAGTAATTCCAGTGAAATTGATGGCTCTCATCTCTGTGAAAGTCTGCTTAAGGTCTAAGTGTAAATAAACTATAATATAAGTCTTTCGGTTTAACTGGGCTGAGGATCAGGCTGTACATCATAATTATTCTGAAGCATTAGCAGATGCACAAAAGCCATATGTAATCCCATTTTCATTCATTATTTCAGCGGGACTTAAGTGTATGTACATAGATGTATTACAGCCTGTGTGTATATATGTTTTCTTCCTGTGGCATGTCCAATTGATTTTTATGAGCTCTTACACCTAGCGTTTTTCTTTCTTTTTAATGTCGCCCCCTCTTTGACAACACAAACACCTCAATCCATAGCACTTTTTTATTATTGAATTACCTCACAAGCTCAGAAAATCCATTCACAGAATTGTATTAACAACGTATTTCTTCTCATTTCATTACATCTCCGGAGTAAGGCACATGGAATTGTATTCCCCACATCATGGCCTGGATTCAAATACAAGAAGTAGTCCAGATTTATAATGGGCTGTGAAGCATAGTGAAAACTGAAGACCCCTTGAGGGGAACATGAAGTGTGCTGAAGACCCCTTGAGGGGAACATGAAGACATCCAGCACACAGCCTCTTCCTAATAATGCTTAGCTTTGTGTACTGTTTACAGTGGTGAGATTTTTATCCAAGAAAACAATGCATGTATTGTGGGAAGGTGAAAACGGGACACAAGGATATTCTACCAGCTGTCAGCTTACCAACAGACAAATTCTCATAACTGTTGATGTTGACACAGTTTCACATTTTCAGTGTAGCACAGGTTAAGCCAGTCTTACTCAATGACCCAGTTCACAGGTAACACTGAGCCAAACAATGCCTTAGCATGATGGAGCAAAGAGTTGTTTTTCGAGGCCGAAGATTGTGGTGACTGCACAGCCACCTCAGTTGTGGTGCAGGAGCTTGACTTATACAACTCCACGCACAAAGGTAAACCTCAGCAATGCTAACGTCCGTTCAAATTCAGGTCATATCTACCCCATACAATTAAAGCACTATGAACCTCTATAAAAACTGTCATGACTTCCTGCAAACAAACAAAAAATCCTGGGTATTGTAGCTTGTTACAGGTGCTGTGAGTTGTTAGGAGACCCCTATTCCCCTCACAGAGCTACACTTTAACAGTGAAACGGTCACACTTTATTCCGCCTTGAGTGTTTCCTAATAAAAATGCAGTTTTCGTTTCCATCATGCCTCAGCTTTAATTTATACCTAGCTCAGGGAATAAGTTTCTTTGCTGCCAGTTTATTTTATATGTTGCCACATATAGATAATTCCTGAATTCTAAGTTGTTCTAGCCAGGGAGTGATGAAGGTTAAATTACCGCAGACTCAGGCATGTTGCCCCACTCTCATCTTCACTGAGGGAGCTTGTCACACTGCTTGTCACACTTTTTTAAAAAAGCAACAGGTGTCACCCTTGTGCAAATAAGTTACTTGCATTTCTGATGGAGGGAAATGGTGGCTGTATGTTAGTAGTGCTCAAAATATGCTAATTTTGATGAAGTTCTCCATCACTGTACCAACTAAGGAGCTCTCAGTATATATGCTGCTTGTTCATTACCTTGGAAATGGTCAACAGTAAGATATTCAGTCCATTCTTATCTAGCTCCCAGTGGAAATCAACCAAGAAATGCAGTGCTAATTCAATCATGACCCACTTCAGGAAGATAAATCAATGTCTGCCTCACTACTGACTTAAGCCAAATTATAACCCTTCTATTTTGAACCTCTTATTTACCATTATCAAGTATGTCACGCCATTAGGCAAGCTTTTTTTCTGCTTTAAATAGCAATATTTCGGTTTAAGTGCTTTCCCTAGAAATGTGCACAGATGTTGGAATACAGAGGTTACTAAAAGTTATTTTGGTTTTTTTAAAGAAAAAACTATGCACCTGTGGTTTAAAAACACCAACAGTTGAAAGAAGAAGATGAAACTAATTTATCACTTGATGCAAAGCACAGTTGTGCTGAGAGGCCAAAACCACACCAGGATTGATTACAAATAAGATGACATTCCTGCCTCCCTTCCATCCTTACTTCAGTACATTAAAAATAAAATCTCATTCATTTTAGATCCTGCTGTAATGTAGAGGACAAATTATACCTCGGAGCCCGAGGGGCACAGTAAACATAATGTCCCTTCTCAGCCAACAAATGAGTTTTGTCTCACATAATATAGTTTCATAAACAAGATAAGAGAACAGAAAAGGAGACGAAGAACCTGATTGCTATTAAGAAATTATTTCCATGAAGGACATGCTCACAATTTCAGTCAGTCTTTATTACAGGTATCATAAGGGAGAACAGCAGCAGTGTAGGACTTACATTCACCTGCTGAAGGTGAGAAAGACCCCAGGGGGAGTGTTTAATCCTAAATGATACCACTCTATAAATGGTACCACTCTATCAGAATTTTGTTTCCAGGAGAGAAAAGGGGCCTTTTAATTTTCAGACATCTAATATTTTTGTCCTACGGCTGTCCCAGTGTGCCATTAAAAGGAATCAATACTTTCATAGCACACAATCAAACAGACACTGTTCAAAACTGTAGGGTTAACTTTGAATTGCCTTCCTTCACTTATTCGCCCTTCCTGCCTAGAAATAGGATGTAGCACATGCACCCTCTGGTGGGCAATGAGGCTTTTTGATCTAGCGCGTGCCCAGGATCGCTAGCTAGCATGAAGAAAAGAGAACAGTTCTATCATAGAGTAGGTACAAGGAGTCTTTTTCATACAAATCACACACACACAGTTGTCTTTCTCCCCTCTTATGTCCTTGTACATTTTAAACACTTTTCACCCCTTGATAGTTTTCAAAAATTATGCAACCAAGAGCCGCTGTTTGCTTTATTTCTTTTAGTCCCCTTCATTTTTATTTTATTTAATCCCATCTTTCCTCCAAGGGGTGCAAGAAATCATACATATTTCCTCTCCTCTGTATCCCATTTGGCGCCTCGCAGCAAGTTTGCAAGGTAACTTCTAGGCTGAGAGAGAGCAGCTACATACACCCGTTCATAGCACAGAAAGGTAGCTTTTCTCAGCCTCTAATATTTAATGTTTGTCTTCAATATGCTGCATTCAAGCCACATGCAGGCAGTGGCACATGTCTTCATGGTGCCTGGGGCAGGGCGGGGACATGAGTTCCCCCAGAAAGTGGTTCGTTTCTTTTAACAGTTCCGAAGTGACTGAAATGATTCAGCCATAAGTTCTCATGCCCTGCTCTTCCTCTGGTTCCTTCATCCAACCACTTTCCTAACAGAAAAAGCAAGCAGATTTTTCATTGAGCCTCATGGCACTTGGGGTGGGGGGTGGAATGGATGAAGGTGCCATGGAGGAAGCAATATAACTACTGTTCCATCTTTGGCTTGGCTGTTCCATCTTTGAGGAGCTGCTGAAGAAGATCTCCAGGATTGTAACTGGGCAACCCTAGATAGGTTCAGCAATAGATTGCTAGAAGGCATTGCATCAGAATGACTGTACAGGTGCCAGCTTGCCGCTCTGATTCACCTTGCTGAATATTTTGATCTCAGGTACTTCTGAGATCTGCATCCAAGGCCCTTTCCCTCTTAACACAGTGAAGCAAGAAGCCAATGCAGTACATCCAGGTGCCTCAAAAAGGGAAGTTTAGAAGACAAAACTAGTTTCCATTATATTTATTTGATAGACAGAACTGAAGAGAGGTGCTACTCCTTGGCATGCAATGCTAAATGGAAGCAAAAACTACAATTTAGGGGGCAACTGTAATGACCATACACCTCTTCGTGTATAACAGATAACACAAATGAGAAAACTGTTTGCTTTCAAGGGTCACAGAAAACTATCTACCATTTATGTTAAGAGCAATTAAAAATGTCTCTGAGCCATGAAATAAATGTTTATTGCTTTGGCTATGAGGTAAGAAACAAAAACAAAAGCTAATGTGCAATTTCTTTTGAAAGACATTCTATTTGCGGGTTCCTTGCTCCAAGAGAGAATCCTGGGCTCAGCACACTGCTTTGAATTTTGCTCACATTCTCACTTTAATTAAACAGTCCATAGAAATGCCTCACTGCGAGAGGAGGAGGAGGAGCAGATCAAAATCAAGAAAAAGAGAGATGGAAATTGTGTCAATATTTTACACGTAGTTAGGCGGCTTTGTTTTAGTCTCTGCCTCTAGAGGAAAAAAGATTAAAATACAATCAATCCCACCACCTGCACACAGCAGACAGGGGAAGGAGATAACCGGCGCTGATGTTTTGAAATCCAGCAGCCTATACCTGTCTAATCCAAGATTGCCAAGGGGTTGGGGACAAAAGAAAGCTCGCTTGCTTTATTCTTTTGCTTCTCAGTGGCCTTCAAAAGGTTTCAATTTACCAAAGCAAAAAACTAACATCTCTCACAAGCTGGAGGGGGGAAAGACGGCCTTCTTGGGAAGTAATTTTAAATAGGTTTGGGGGGGTTGAAAGAAGGTGGAAATGGTTGCAAAGAGTAAAGCATTTTTCTCTCCCCCGCCCCCCGCCCCCCCCCCCCCCCCGTAATTAGAAACACCACTGTCATCAGCATGCACATTTTATGTATAGACAGTGACATCTAGTGAGAAAAACTTGAATGTTTGGTTGGATATATGAGTTCAGAGAATGAACTAAGCAGCAGCAGAGAAGGAGAATGGATGTTTTGAAATGAGAGCTTGGGTTCTAAGCATTACTTTTCATTTTTTAAGTTTTTAAAAATCAAAAAACTCTATTCAGTAATAACTAGGTGCAATCCAGCAGATCTTTGTTTACTCTGTAAAACAAAACCCCAGCAGAAACGAGTTGGCCTGGATCCCAAGATCTGTGCCACTAGCGCAGACACATGTTCCTTGACCAACAGCCTTCCATACTGCCCGGCAAACCACAGTTCTAAACTGAGGAGAGTACCAAAAAGCCATTTGTGATCTGTCATATGGTCTTGTAATTCAAAGGAAGAAAGGGGTGGGGGTAGTCTAATGTCTTTGCATGCCAGCTACTGAATTCAATGTCTCATTAAATTTGCACATTATTTTAAAAGACTCACAAAAGAGCACAATTCACCTCTTAGACAGCATCATGCTCTGTTGTCCCAGCACTGAGAGTTGAGCCACAGCCACAATTTTAAAAAAAGTAATTCCATATAATTTTACTCTTTTTACCCCAGGCAGTTGGGGATGTTGAACTAGACTTGTCAGTTCTTCCCCATGTACCAAACTTCACCTCACCACTTCCTCAATAAATTTTAAAAACTGGGTGGAACTACAATGTGACAAGTCATGATCCTGACCATGGCCAGGATCCAAATAGCTACTTTAGGCACACTTAATGGCTTGGCTATGCCTGACAGCTCTTGCTATGTTTTAATTGGGTTGTTTTCTTTTCTTTAAAGTGTACATTCCCATGCCTTATCACATACCAGCTTCAAGTTCAGCAGTGGTTCACTGAGCAGCACAATGTTCTGCTGTTTAGGAAACTTGAACCCAAAGCGTCCTTGAGCTGAACAATTTTCTTTAGATTGCAGATGATGTGCTGAACCATCCACTAGTTCTGCAGATTGGCTAAATCCACCAAAATGATAACAACATGGATAACATCCCATATGGACCACTCCAATGTGTTGTATGTGGAGCTACCCCAGAAGATGGTTCAGAAATTATATTCTGGTTGGTCACTGGTCTGCTCTGGTTTCCAGTTGGATTCCAGGCTCAATTCAAGCTGCTCATTTTAACTTTTAAAGCTCTAAACAGCATGAGACTGGGATATCTCCAAGACTACCTCTTCCAACATGAAACAACACTAAGACCCCCATCTGGTAAGGCAGGTAATGAGCCAGGATAAAGCCTTTTCTGTTGTGATCCCTATCTTTGGATGCCCATGAAAGCTTAAATCCTGACTTAGTATAGGTCTATTTAGTTCTGCCTATGTCTATACAGTGGTACCTTGGTTCTCAAACTTAATCCGTTCCGGAAGTCCATTCCAAAACCAAAGGCACACTTTCCCAGAGAAAGTAATGCAAAACGGATTAATCCATTCCAGACTTTTAAAAACAAACCCTAAAACAGCAATTTAACATGAATTTTACTATCTAATGAGACCATTGATCCATAAAATGAAAGCAATAATCAATGTACTGTACTATAAAATAAATAAGAGAGTATTGTAGATGATAAAAATTAAAATTAAAGTCTGTTTGATTTCCGAAATGTTCGAAAACCAAGGCGCAGCTTCTGATTGGTGCAGGCGACCTGGAAACAATAGCTGACAGCCACAACGGACATTCGGCTTCTGAAAAGCGTTCGAAAATTGGAACACTTACTTCCGGGTTTTCGGCATTTAGAAACCAAGGCATTTGAGTACCAAGGCGTTTGAGAACCAAGGTACCACTGTACTGACTACAGGAATCAAATAAATGCAGTCTTTCCAGAGAGGGCCCAAATGATTAAACCAGTATTGTAGGCAGAAGGACATATATAAGCTGCAGATGGGAAAGAGAATTATGTGGGACTCTTAGGGGTGGGATATAGTTGGGTGGTGAACAGATGTCCCTGTATCTCTCTGGAGCAAGAGTACCCAATGTGCTTCCCTCCAAATTTTGTTGGACTACAACTCTTATCGGCCCTGACCATTGGCCATGCTGAATGATGCTGATGGGAACTGTAGTCCAACAACCACATTGACTACCCCTGCACTAGATTGAAGAGGTGGCAGCAACCACTGCTGGTTCCACCAGTCCAGGTCATGAATACTAATGATCAACAAACGAGTCAAACTGCCTGTGAACAATGTACAGCTAAGTGACAGAGTCAACCAACCAGAAAACACTGGATTTTTTTTCTCCACTGTAATCATTACCTTTACTGAAAATAACTCTGGGTGTTCCTTTGCAACAAATGAGTGAAGTGCATGTTCCGGCAGTCTCAGGTTTTTTAAAGAGCACCAGAATTCATTCTCTAGTACTCTTTTCTGAATATTTCCTGCCTAATCATTTGTTTTTCGTTGGCACAGCAGTTCACTTGCAGACAGGCTAAGAAGTGGGCAGTTGACACGTTCCAGTGTCTGCAAAGGGGGAGAAGCTGGGGTTTGCAGTTCTTCCCAAGCCTCAGTAATGCAAGGCTTGGGGATGAGTGAACGTTACTACCCCCCCCCCCGGCAGATGCCACTTCCCCCTACGAAAGACCTATGTACAAATTGTTAAAGTCTCTACACGCAGGATGACAGCAGCTCAATTCTTCAAGAGCCACAAGGTCTTTGCAATGCAAGGGGAAGGAATCTGCAGCCTTCAGATATTGTTGGACTACAACTCCTATCATCCATGCTTGCCTTCCTGGGTTTTAAGCAATTACATAGATGTATCTGCAGTTTTTAGGTTCTTATACTAAGGAAGATGGACAGAAGTGTCTCCAGGGAGTCACTTATCGGCAGGAAATTTGTGAGCATTGCTCTGGGGGACGTAGGGCTGCTGAGCTATAGTGTTGGATTTGGAGCTGGAGAAGGGGAAGAATAGTAGGGCTCTGCTCCACTTTGCCCTAGTGCCCAGGTCTGGAGTCCAACAACATATTGAGGGCCACCAGTTTCCCATGCCTGCAGAAAATATTTAACTTCTCCAGTGCAACGTGTGAGAGTTCATGCCTGCCTAGAAGTCATATGCTAACTAGGGTTTTACTATCCAAGGCCCGCTCCAGTCTCTGCTGGTTAAGACGGCTCCTCCTGCCTGGTGGTGAAATATGATTGGCTAATGCTTCTGATAAACCATGATAAGCATGTTCACCTTGACTGCACAGAATGTTGCTCCTTGCATCGTTTTCTCAGGCTCTTCATCTGCCTATCAGAGATTTCTAAGCAAAACAAGAACCCTGTACACCTGAGTTCCATCAAGTCCCAGCCTGCTGAAATCTGAGTGCAAGGGCAAGATAACCAGTCATTATCAGATAAAGCCAGCTGACTTTTTTCTCTGGTTGCTGCATCCTCCACCTATGCCATGCCTTTCAGGAATAAAGGTGCTTTAATTCCACTGGAAGCACAATAAGCATGGAGGCCAAACCCTAAGAGATCATAGAATTGCTCCTGGGACCTTATGCTTAAGAGTAGGTGGTGGTGGTGGTGATAATTTATTTCTCCAGCGGTGATGTCAGGTTTGAGGAGGTCCTGGCCAAGGTGCCTTCTACAAGGCACTGGGATGCTCCTGCCTCTCTCCTTCCACCCTTCACAGACAGATAAAAATATTTCAGGGGGAGGGAGGTGTAAGTACAAGTGTGTAAAGTCTCTGAGAACAGGATGGCAGCAACTCAATTCTATAACAGCTATGGGGTCTTTGTGATGCACAGGGGGAAGGTAGCAACATTTTAGAGGGATGAGGGTCTCTTTCAATATAAAAGCTCCCATTAAGACACATCACCTGTCAGCAGTTGAGGGGGGTAGTCAAGTTTTAAGAGATCTTGCCTCAGAGCACCTGACATGGACAGCTCTGCTCACAGAACTCCGATAAGAAGTCTTCCTATTTAAATGCAGTCATAGGGAACTGCAAATTTGATCAGGTTGTAGAAGATGTGCACTTAGCCTTTTCCTCATGGGCCGCAGCCACCGTAACAGCATCCAGCATTACAGGCCTCCATACACCCCACGTCATGTTTTGCCCTGAAGAGGCTCCTGACAAATTGACAACTTTGAAAAACTGGTCTGAAAATTCTCTCTACACGCCACTGACAGACTAGAGGGAAAGGCCACGGGACAGGGGATTTGGAGAATAAACACAGAAACAAGGTATAGAGAAAAGTCCAGATTCAGTCCCAGCTGGGGAGCCGATACCTTAAAAGTCAATACAGGCAAAATGCGACATTTTCACACCATAATACTCAAAGGGCTTGGTTTCTGGCCTTTACACTTCCATGGAGGATTTCCCTTTCATCTGGACAGAAAAACAAATGGATTTCTGCTTAAGGCAGAATGAAATCCCAAGATATCAAAGATATACAGAGAGAAAAGGCAGAATTTTCCTCTGCTGTGCTGAATCTGGGACCCAATTTCCGCAGCTGTGGATCTGGAGAGATGAAAAGAATGAAAGACTAGGAGGCGGGGGGGGGGCCCTTGGGGTTGTTAATGGAAATATTTTACTTCTTTCTCATCTTCAAACAGATGCATGCAAGAGATGAAGTCCAGAAATCTCTCCTATCTGGAGAAGCAAAGGGTTTTAATTAGGGCTCCCATTATCAGTGGAGTCAGTGAAAAAGTGACCGAAAAGCAGAATCACAATTGGTGCCTGGATAAGGAATAAAAGCATGTTACTCTGATGCACTAAGTACTGCTGAAGACAAACTTGGATTGGATTTACTAAGGAAGCTCATGAATCCCTTTGAGAAGCACTGATTATGTTGCACACATATTATTTCTTTCATTCATCCCCTGTGTGTACAGTGGTACCTCGGGTTACAGACGCTTCAGGTTACAGACTCCGCTAACCCAGAAATAGTACCTCGGGTTAAGAACTTTGCTTCAGGATGAGAACAGAAATCGTGTGGTGGCAGCGGTAGGCCCCCTTAGCTAAAGTGGTACCTTAGGTTAAGAACAGTTTCAGGTTAAGAACGGACCTCCAGAACGAATTAAGTTCTTAACCCAAGGTACCACTGTATTTGTGTTTGTTTGTGTGTATGTGTGGTGATATCCATACTCAGAGTAGCCCCAACAGAAATAAATAGGCTACCTTAAGTTCATTTCTCTAATTCCTCTGAAAAGAGTAGCCATGGGTTACATTCCAAAGGGTTATGGTTCCAGCATCACTCTGCCCCCTTCCCCATCACCTCAGCACATTCCACTGAGGGCATCTCACCCAAAGTTCTTCCAAAACTTGGAACTGACATTGCAAATATCCACCTTTAAAATGTGTTCCAGTACATATTCTGGGGGGTGGGGTATACTTATTACAATATGTATTTAAATCATAAATCTGTACGTTCTGACTAAATGGCACCTGGCCAAATTTGTCCACTGCTGCAGGTGCTGCTTCACAGTGACCACTCCAGCAAGCCCAGGTAACTGACCAATATGCCCCCCCCCTTCATGTTAATTGCCATTTGGAAAAGGTGTGCATAATTGTAGCCTTAGTGGTTCAGATGTTGCTTCCTCTGTGTGGGAATGCTTCATACAGAAGGATGTCAGTCATCTGAAACAGCCCATAGAATTGTCACTTTTCTATAATGGAGAGCATGGTACTTTTGGGTCAGTTTATTATATAATTCTAGATAGCATGCAAAGTTGTGAATTATATCCAACCTCCCTCTTATGATGGTTCTGTTTATAACATTTTGAAGGATGAAGGTGATGGACTCTATGGAACTGGTCGAAATGACTGGCAGAATCCGAGACCAAGGAGAAGAGATGGTGGAAGAAGATTGGAAGAAATTTAAAGTTTATCTACAGAAACATTGTAAAATTAAGGGATGTTGGAATGAAGTAATGTGGTTTTAGCAGAAATGATATAAAGGATTAAGTAAAAATGGATTGTTAATTGGTGAAAGAACAGAATGTAAAATTATAGTATATTAAGATAAATCATTAGGATAAAAATAAAGATGGAAAGGATTTGCTGAAATATCTAATTGAATTAGAATACAAAAAAGGGAGGTGTGAGGAGGTCAAGGAAATAAGCAAAGGAAAGAAAGTTATGTAAAGGATTGATTTGTTGTTGTTTTTTAATTATCTGCATCTTTTTTCGTGTGTTTTTTTCTTTATTCTTGTATTGTTCTTTATTTTTTCTTTTTGTAACCTTTAAAATCTCAATAAAAATCTATTGAAAAAATAATAATAACATTTTGAAGGGTCAGTAAAGTTACTTGAATGGCTATGGTGACAGTGCTATCGAGCACATTATAGTTTCTCCTTCATTATTCACTTTTGTGAACACTTTTGAAGAGTTAGAATGAACAGAAAGCGACCACCGCTTTCCAATATCAGTGACAGTATGTCCTCTAATATAATGCATGCCTACAAATGAATCTGCAAGAGTGAGTGGGGAAATGCAGGGTGTAAAAAGACAGGAATGGTCTTACAGGTTGAACAGCAATATGAAAACAAGTGGGGTTCAGAAAAGGACAGAGTAACATTGTTCAATTCCCATTCTACAATTCTATATCATCCCTGACCACTGACTAGCTAAGGATGGTGGGAGCTGTGATCTAAAAAAAAATGGAAACCCAGGTTTGGGAAACACTACTTTAGAATGAAATATTAAGGGTACGATCAGCATTAACAGAGAAAGACAAAGACAACATTTAGCTGCTTATAAAGTGAGGTGGAGAAATTGCCTTGCAATAAAAATGAGCTTCTCCACCCCACCCCACGAACCCTGCAAAAAATAAACTTGCATGGCAAGCCCATTAAATTAGGCGTTTGGCTGTCCTAGTGGAAGCAGATGGATTTTGCACAAGAGGCAGAGGTGATGAGGAACAGCTGATCATCATAAACCTAAGACAGAGACAGGAAACTTATGACCTTACAGATTTTGTTGTAATACAACTCATGTAATATTTGACCATTTGCTATGCCACTCAGAGGGCTGGTGGTTCTCCATCCCTGACTTAACAAAGGAATCGTGAATAAGAGCCCAGAACAGGATAAAAGAAGTACAAGCTCCAACCTGTGTGCCTTTACAACTGCTATAGCCACCAATCAAATGAGGTAATACTGCCAGAGGAATAAAAGGCTGGTTGTTTATGAGGCTTGGCATGGAGTGAATAATAGGCTTACTACAAAGCAAGAATGGAAAACACCGAGTGGCCAACACAGATTATCTGGGAAGCAACAACAGAGGAGCAGTGCCAGCTTATTAAAGATATCCTAAGAAATGAAACTGGCTCCGGGGGGGAATAGGTCACAAGAATATTTCCTAATGTTAAAAGAGACAATCTATGCAAAGCATTCAAATAATTACTTCCTTTACACCAGCTAGGCACGTATGCAGCTGTCTTTCTGTAAGAGCAAACGGAACATCTCAAGATGTTCTAAACAGGCTATACTTATCAAATCAGGAAGGGATCTTTGTTCAAGATTGAGCAGGAAGGTCTGAAGGGGGAATGTTTGTGTGCCAGGTGAACGTGCTTAGCATCCTCCATGTGAATGAGGTTTTCTGACTGCACAGAAGAGGAGGCTTCCCCAACCTGGTGCCCTCCAGATGTTTTGGACTACAATGTTGATCATTCGTGACCGTGTGGTTATGCTGGCTGGCACTGATGGAAGTTGTAGTCCAAAATACCTGGAGGGAACCAGATTGGGGAAGGAACACCTAGACGATTCAGCTGAATGTGTGAAGACTCTTCTTCAGAACTTCCTGGTTAACGTGCAAAGGTTTGTGGCTGGCAAGAGCACCAACTTATTGGAAAGAATTCATAGGAAGGAGGAGTCAAACACTGCTGGCTTCTCAGCAGGGAAGATGGAGGAGCCCTTGCATTCCCTCCCTTTGCTATAAGCCTGGAGGTGGAGAGCTTCCAGCCTGCAGGCCAAATTTGGCCTCCCCCATTGGCCAGCTAAGGATGCAGGTGGCGCTGTGGGTTAAAGCCTCAGCGCCTAGGACTTGCCGATCGAAAGGTTGGCGATTCGAATCCCTGCGGCGGGGTGCGCTCCCGCTGCTCGGTCCCAGCGCCTGCCAACCTAGCATTTCGAAAGCACCTCCGGGTGCAAGTAGATAAATAGGGACCGCTTACCAGCGGGAAGGTAAACGGCGTTTCCGTGTGCGGCTCTGGCTCGCCAGAGCAGCGATGTCACGCTGGCCACGTGACCCGGAAGTGTCTCCGGACAGCGCTGGCCCCTGGCCTCTTAAGTGAGATGGGCGCACAACCCCAGAGTCTGTCAAGACTGGCCCGTACGGGCAGGGGTACCTTTACCTTTACTTTACCTATTGGCCAGCTAGGCTGTTTTCCCCAAATCATACTCACCTGCCCTACACCTGTCATATGACAGGCGGAGACCCGCCTCACACAGTCAATCCCTGCAGGAAGCAGGACCAAACTCCCAACACATCAGCTGATGTGCTGGAAGTTCAACCCTGCTTGGTCATCATCTTTACAACTCCCACAGGCAGACACTGATAGATAGGTGGGGCCAGTCATGTGATGGGAGATGATAGACAGGCAGGTCGTCCTGCCCACCTGTCAAAGTTGGCTTGCGAGGCGGGGAGAGATCAAGATCTGGTTCTGCAGCGCAAAACATTTCCCTATAGCCTGATGCCACTGCAACTAAGCCTAAGAAAAATGTGCCTGAACTGAAAGCCACTTAATGGAGAATTTCCTAGGACAATTAGCACTATCTTACATCAGTGTGGAGGGAAGAGATCCAAAAGCCTGGTATGTGACAACTGCATTAAGAGCTGGAAGTTGTCAGAAGTCGTTGGCAGTTACAGCAGAAACAATGCAAATTACATGACAAATTAAGGCTGCAATCCGAAACAAGCTTGCTTGAAAGTAAATCCCAGTGAAATCACTGGAATGAACTTTTGAGTAAAGATGATCAAAACCAAGGTATCAAAACTTAAAATGTAAAAATGGAAACAACTTACAGTGTATAACAGCTGCAACAGACTGTTTAAATAACACACACTCACACAATGTATATAGCGAGTGACCTTTTCTCATTATTTCCATCCATACATTCTCATATATAGTCAAACCTTGGTTCCTGAACAGCTCAATTTTTAAACATTTTGGCTCTTGAACACCGAAAATGCTCTGGTTTTCAAACATTTTTCGGAACACAAACTTCCGATGCGGCTTCCGCTTGAGTGCAAGAAGCTCTTGCAACCAATCGGAAGCCACGCCTCAGTTGTCAAAGGTTTTGGAAGTCAAATGGGCTTCCGGAACAGATTACGTTCAACAGCCGATGTTTGACTGTATATATTGAATATAAATACACTGTCCTGAACAGGTGTGAAACAAAGCAATAAAGGCAAACAGAAGTTTCCTGAAGAAAATATGTGTGTGCTGATCTCTTTCAAGCCACTTCTTCAACAAATGCATGTAAATACTTTGCCAATTCCTTTGGAACCAGGCAAAGCAAGGTCTGTTTTCCTGGGAATTTGGGGAGCACCAGAGATAGGATAGTGTTGTTGAATATATTTTAAATATATGTATTTATTGTTGTTTTGTTGTTGTTGTTGTTGTTGTTATCATCATCATCAGTATTTTAAGGTAAAGGTAAAGGGACCCCTGACCATTAGGTCCAGTCATGACCGACTCTGGGGTTGCGGAGCTCATCTCACTTTATTGGCTGAGGGAGCCGGCGTACAGCTTCCGGGTCATGCGGCCAGCATGACTAAGCCGCTTCTGGCGAACCAGAGCAGTGCACGGAAACGCCGTTTACCTTCCCGCCAGAGTGGTACCTATTTATCTACTTGCACTTTGACGTGCTTTCGAACTGCTAGGTTGGCAGGAGCTGGGACCGAGCAACGGGAGCTCACCCCATTACAGGGATTTGAACTGCCGACCTTCCGATCAGCAAGTCCTAGGCTCTGTGGTTTAACCCACAGTGCCACCTGCGTCCCCATCAGTATTTTACTTGGTTGTAAATTGCTTTGGGCTTTTTTCAGTGGAAGCAAAATATAAATTCAATAAACCTAAACCAAACCAAAACTTTGCAACAACCTTTACGCTGACCTTTGACACTATTAGAAACAGCCAAGCCAAGGCCAATGGGAGAGGACCTTAGCATGAGACACAACATCCATCTTTCCCTTCCAAGCAGCTCACCAACTCAGTTGCCATCTTTGGCAGGGAGTTAATAACAGTATGTAATGGCAACATAACATATTATGGTGCTTTCTATGTGCTTCACATGTATTAATTAGTAGCATCCTTATAACAATTCCATAAGACAAGTCAATGTTACTAGGTTTGTTAAATGTATACAATGCTTCCTGCTTCAAGAAGCCCTAAAGCCATTCGCAACCAGAGTAAAAGCAAAATATAGAAATCTCATAAGTGTGTCAAAGACAAACAAAAAAGTCCATCCCCATCATAACCACGCTACTCAACCTAACACGAACGCCAAAGCATCCTATCACTGATGCTGTCCAAATACCCAGGGAAAAAAGTGCATTTGTCTCGAAGTTAGTGCCAGGCAGGCCTCCCCAAGGAGAGCATTTCAAACACAGGAGCTACGACAAAAAAGGCTTGTTGTCTCCCCATATTGCTCAACCCAAGGCTGAGAGAGAGAGAGAGAGAGTGGTTTGCCTAAGGCTCCCTGTGAATTCATGGCAGAGGTAAGATCTGAACTGGAGGCTTCCCCATTCATTTACTCGGCCTCTTAACTACTACTTTATACCAATCCACTAACAAATACCGCACATACATGCAGATGTAAAATATAATGTCACATGCATGTGGGATGTGGAGCACATTTATCACACCAGCGTGCCAAAACAATCTCACTTACAGCAGTCCCGAAATACCTCTTTTAATCTGCAAAGGCCACCCTCCCTCTCTGAACAACAATTCCATTTACAATTTAGCTCCTTGTTTCCCAGCATTATTCCTACTTGAAAACACTCATCTACAAGATGATTAATCAAAATCACATGGTGGGATTAGAAGGATTTATTAAAAATAAATAGGAAGCGTGATCTCAATTTCCTAATTTTCCATGTTCTGTGTATAGATGACTCATTTTCTCAGCATCCCTCGGAGCCTGGTTACACTTGTTTGTTTTTGCATATGCAGTATCTGAATAGCAAGGTTTGGGAGGGAGAATTCCCATTCTTTGTTCCTTCCTGGAACTAAATTGGCATCAACGCCCAACAGATGAGTCATCGAGAGCTAGAGGCCTCAACTATTGCACCAGATTAATGGAGCTGTCCATTCCTGTACATTCAGTGGGATTTACAATTCTCACATGAGTGTAAATGCTAGGTTGGACACCAACTGAATCTGAGCCAGGTTCTCCCTTTTCACACATAATTTCACACAGTAAATGCAGCCCTTTAAGTACTGAGTTTGCATAACAAGTGTGAGCAGCAGCAGCAGGCAGTGGGGTGGGGTGGAAGCACTTAGCATTTGCCCCATGCCACCCTCCTGGTAAGCAGCAGTGACTCATCTGCTGGAAGGTCTTCACTGCACCACACTGTCAGCTTCTAAATATGCATCTATTTTAGAGTTGCCACCTCATTTTCTGGACAGAAGTGTGGAACTTGGAACTTGGCATAACACGTGCAGTTTTTCCTGGCCTGAAGGTGGGAGTTTTCAGGGCCTTTTCCGTGGTGGTTCCATCTTTGTGAGGTGTATCTGTCTCCCTCGTTATTGACTTTCAGGAGAAATTTGAAAGCATTCTTGCTTAACCAGGCATTTAGATACTGACAGATACAGGCCGAGACAACTGTAACATTAATAACTGTAAAAGTACGTGATTGCTTTTTAGATGGTTGTCAATAGTTTTTTTGCTACCCTGAAGACAAATTTAGATTTAGATAAATAAATAATTCTACAAGTCAAACTGTGAGGCAGTTTACAGTCAAAGACTCTTATCAGGGTGGGAAGTGACAATTTAAAATCCCATTCCTTCCCCCCTTTTATAGGTATCTGTAAGGGCTGAGCAGAAACAAGAGAAGGAAGGGGTTTTGTGAAAGATGTATTTCAGCAATATTTTAGGGGGCTCTGTAAACTGGGATAAACATGTTTGTGTTCAAGCAAACAGGAAGAACAAAAAAAAGCAGCAGTAAGAGCCGCAATGAACTCTGACCCTAGATCTCCAGTGTTACATGTACTGAAAGTAGCCAGAGACCAAAGGCAGAAAGTCCTTTGACCCTGCCCTTCCATGACCATCCTGAGCAACCTTTTAAAAAAGTTGAAAAGTTAGCTCCTCCCCATTATAACATTAAATACACAGAGACCTTCCTTTTCAAAGCAACCCAGATGTCATATTTATTATTTTATTCTTCCCATGCAACCATTGCATGTGGATCTTAGCTAAGCCTTTGCGTAAGAAACAGGACGTGCTAAGCGAGCAAGCGCCCTCCCGATTCCTCCCCATTGTATGGCAGAGAGGCAGTGCAGTGTAGTGGTTAGACGTTACAGTGCCTCGCTGGGACTTGGGAGGCCAAGGTACAATTCCACGCCTCTTAGGCCCTAACCTATCTCTTAGGGCTGTTAGGATCAAGCCAACATCCTGTTCTCACAGTGGCCAACCAGATGCCTGTGGGAAACTTCTCAATAGGGCCACCAAATCTCCATAGTTAGATTTGAGATCCAAAAGATATTTCGGGACGTCTTTAAAAATTTCCACTCTTGACTGTTGTATTTCCAAGGTCTTCTGGTAGTGCCAACCCAAAATTCTGTCTCTCTCTTCTTTAGTTCGGAGGGTGATCAAACAGTCTCTTATTCTATTCTTCTCTTTTTTCCCTCCTCTTCCAAGTCTGAAGGCTCTCACAATTCTGAACTCCTCTTGCTCCAAGTCCAAGTCCCAAAAAGCAGCAAATTCCTGCGTAAGAAAGTCTATCAATGAATGGAGTGGTGTCTACAAATATGGATAAGGCACAGAGACAGGTAATTACCAAAGATGGTAGACTACCAAAAACCTTCTTTGACATGACTGAAAATATGGATATCTGGAGAGTGAAAATATGGATATCTGGAGAGTGAAGAATCCTCTGGGAAGAGAGGGAACTTTCTTCTCTTAGGCTAAAATGACATGGACAAGAATTGACCAAATATGGGTAACTAGAGGACTGGCTCCGAAGACCAGCAAAGTCGAGATTTACCCCAAAACTTGTTCTTACCATAATGCTGTGAAGATGGAATTGAAATTGACGCCAATTGGTTCTTTTAGATGGAGGATGAATGATACTCTATTTAGGAATGAAGAAGTGACCAAGAAGGCCCAAAAAACCTTGAGAGATTATTTTGAGATAAATATGAATACTACAGTGGAAAAAAGAGTAATCTGGGATGCAAGTAAAGCGGTTATGAGAGGATTTTTGATACAACAGAATGCAATTAAGAAGAGAACCCAAAATGGAAAAAAAGATAAAATCCTGGAGAAAACAAAGGAAGGAGAGAAGAAACTGAGAGCAAAACCAAAGTCACAGGAGATCCTGAAAGAGATAAAGTTATACCAAGTACAATATATGAAAATGATGAATCAGGAAATAGAATGGAAGATTAAACAGATGAGACAAAAGACATTTGAATCGGCAAATAAGTGTGGAAAATTGTTGGCTTGGCAAATGAAAAAAAGACAAAAACTTAATACTATTACGAATTTGGAAGTGGAAGGAAAGAATGTACAGAACCCAGTGGAGATCAGGAAGTGCTTCCAGAGGTACTTTAAACAACTTTATACACAGGAGAAGCAGAAAGAAATGGACATTGATCGATTTTTGAAAATAAATGGACTACAGAAAATCTCTCAGGAAAATAATTTAATGTTGAACTATAAAATAACGGATCAGGAGGTGGAAGGGGGCATCCAGAATATGCAATTAGGTAAATCTCCAGAACCAGATGGTTTGACTTCAAGATACTACAGATCTTTGAAAGGATGGTTAATACAACCATTGAAGGAAGTCTGCAATGAAATATTGGAAGGGAGAAAGGCACCAGAGTCGTGGAAGGAAGCTTTTATTACACTTATACCAAAAACAGAGACTGAAAAGACACAGCTTAAGAACTACCACCCCATATCGCTGCTTAATGTGGATTATAAAATTTTTGCAGACATTTTGACTAAAAGATTAAAAAAGGTGTTAGTAGAAGAAATTCATAAAGACCAAGCGGGCTTTCTCCCGGGCAGACATTTGTCTGACAACATGAGGAATATAATTAATATTCTAGAAAAATTACAAGTGAATATGAATACCAAGGCAGTTTTGATATTTGTGGATGTGGAGAAAGCTTTCGATAATATTTCTTGGAATTTTATTAAGAAGAATTTACAGGGGATGGGGGTAGGTCAAGGCTTTGAAAATGGTATAGGTGCAATTTATCTAGAACAAAAGGCAAAATTAATTGTGAACAATGTAGTGACAGAAGAGTTTAAGATTGAGAAAGGAACACGACAAGGCTGCCCAATCTCTCCATTGCTTTTCATATCGGTCCTGGAGGTATTGTTAAATATGATTAGAAAGGACCAAGAGGTTAAAGGTATACAAGTGGGAGCTAAACAGTACAAACTGAAAGCATTTGCTGATGACTTAGTATTTTACAGGAGCCAGAATCTAGTACCAAAAGGGTACTGGAACTGATTCAAGAATTTGGACAGGTAGCAGACTTCAAGTTGAATAAAATGAAAACTAAGGTCTTAGAGAAAAATTTAACTGTGAATGAGAGAGAGAAGTTCCAGGAGGAGACAGGATTAACATTGGTCAAGAAAGTGAAATATTTAGGGGTTAACATGACTGCCAAGAATGTGAACCTGTTTAAGGATAATTATGAAAAATGTTGGATTGAAGTGGAAAAGGACTTAGAAATATGGTCAAATTTGATGCTATCATTGCTAGGTCGAATTGCTGCGATAAAAATGAATGTATTGCCAAGGATGTTGTTCTTGTTTCAAACATTGCAAATTATAGACAAGATGGATTGCTTCAAGAAGTGGCAGAGAGATATTTCCAGATTTGTCTGGCAGGGCAAGAAGCCTCGAATAAAATTTAAGATATTAACTGATGCTAAAGAAAGAGGTGGATTTGCCCTGCCAGACTTTAAACTTTACTATGAATCAGCTGCTTTTTGCTGGCTGAAAGAATGGCTGCTTCTTGAAAACACTGATGTGCTGGATTTAGAAGGTTTTAACAATGTATTTGGTTGGCATGCATATTTGAGGTATGATAAGGTAAAAGCACATAAAGCGTTTAAAAACCATATTGCTAGAAAAGCACTGTTTAATGTTTGGATAAGATATAAGGACTTGTTAGAAAATAAAACCCCAAGATGGTTGTCACCAATGGAAGCAAAGGCCCAGAAAAAAACTCAATATGGAGGCCAAATGGCCGAAATATTGGGAAATCTTGGAACAAGATGGAGACAGAGTAAAACTGCAGAGCTTTGAAAAATTAAAAAACAAAGTGCGAGATTGGCTCCATTATTACGAAATAATGGAGGCATATAATTTGGACAAAAAAGTTGGCTTCCAGGTGGAAAAATCAAAAATGGAAACAGAATTGTTAGATCCCAAAATTAAGAATTTGTCAAGAATGTATAACTTGCTGTTGAAATGGAACACTCAGGATGAAACGGTGAAATCTGCTATGATTAAATGGGCACAAGATGTTGGACATAACATTATGATGGCTGACTGGGAACAGTTATGGACCACAGGTATGAAATTTACGGTATGTAATGCCCTAAGAGAAAACTTAATGAAAATGATTTATAGGTGGTACATGACACCAGTCAAGCTTGCAAAAATTTACCATTTGCTCGAAAATAAATGTTGGAAATGTAATGAGATTGAAGGTACATTCTTTCACCTTTGGTGGACATGCCCAAGGATTAAGACATTCTGGGAGATGATTTATAATGAAAAAGGTATTCAAATATACCTTCCTGAAGAAACCAGAGGCCTTTCTCCTGGGCATGGTCAGCCAATTGGTGCCAAAGAAGGACAGAACTTTCTTTATGTATGCAACAGCAGCAGCAAGAATATTCATCGTGAAGTATTGGAAGACACAAGATTTACCCACCCGGGAAGAATGGCAGATGAAGTTGATGGACTATATGGAACTGGCGGAAATGACTGGCAGAATCCGAGACCAGGGAGAAGAGTCGGTGGAAAAAGACTGGGAAAAGTTTAAAGATTATTTACAGAAATATTGTAAAATTAATGAATGTTAGAAAATGATGGAATGAAGTTATATGGCTTTAGCAGAAATGTTATAAGGAATTAGGTACAGATTGTAAATGTATTAAAGGGAAAAAATAAGGTTAGAATATGTTAAGATAAATTACAGGACAGAAAACAGAGGAAGATGGAAAGGAATTGCTGAAACAGTTAATTGAAGTGGAATACAAAAAGGGAGGTGTGAGGAGGTCGCTGAAACAAGTGAATGAAAGTTATGATATCGAAATTATTGGATGTGTTTTTAATTGTTTTTGTTTTGTTTGGTTGATTTAATGTTTTAGGGTTTGGGTTGTGGGGTGTTTTTGTTTTGTTTTTGTATTGTATTGTTTAATTCTTTTTCTTTTCTTTTGTAATCTTTAAACGGCTAATAAATATTATTTTTTTAAAAAAGACAAGCAGGACGCCGCGCCGGCTGGGACTTTTAAGCCGGAGGACCCCACAGGGCTCTTCTTCGGCCTAGTCTTGTAACCTGCTCTGACAAGCGCTGCCCCCCCCCCCCCCGCCCAGGAAAGCGGGGGAGCGAGGCGTGAAAAGAACCAGGAGACAAGGGCGGGGGCATCGCTGCGACGAGGCCGCCCCTGTTCCAGCCGCAGCAACGCAGTTGACTCGGAGGCGGCTCCCGCCAACGCCCCCTGCCCCCGCTCGCGAAGTGACGTCCGTGGTGACGTCAGCAAAGAGAAACCGCTTGCTGGGAACCCTGGCGCGGCGGGCGAGGGAGGGAGAGACGCACAACTGGGGCATACCATGCAGTGCGCGGGGGGAGCTCGTACAGTCAACTCAGCCCGGCCTAGGCTCCAGAGTCCCTCTGCCGGCGTTTCTTACACCGGCTTCCACAAGCGTCGACCTCGTCTCTTGAAGTGAACACGGGAGGAAGAGCTACGCTTCTGCGGGCAGGAGGCTTGAGCTTCCCGCGCTCTCTCCCCCCCTCTTTTGCGCTTTGGAGCTGCCCGTTGCGTCAGTGCCGGCTGAAGGCGTGAGCCTTGCCTTGTGCCGGCTTGAGTTCCCGTCTGCGGCAGTGAGCGGCGTCCGCGTGCTTGTGCTGAGGAGGCTGGTGTGAGCTGCCGCCCTGCTGGGATTCCCCTGCTGCTCCTCGTTCCCCGAGGGGGTGTGTGAGTGCTCGTGCGCGCCTGTTCCTCCGTCTCCGTAAGGCTGCGCGGCAGCTCCGCTTGAGCTTGTGACCTCATTCTCTCCAGGGGGCTCGTTTCCCCGGTTCTCTGGTTGTCCTCGCCCGGTTCCCCGAGGGCAGCGTTATTATGTATCAGAGCCCCGCTCGGTCCCTGTGCTCGGCCCTCTCCAACCTCTGCTGCGCGCCTTGCTCCGCCACCACCTCGACGCTGCTGCTCCGGTCTCCGGCTCCAGTTAAGAGAGCCCTCTCCCCGCCTGCCATCCTTGCATCTTCCGCCGCCGTCACCGCCGCCCCGCACTACGGCTGCTCTGCGGCTGTAAGCTCGGGGGCTGCGAATTCCCAAGCAGGTGAGTGCCTGGAACCCTCGGGGGCGCCGAACGTTCCATGGATGGAACGCTGGGTTTCGGACGTTCTCATAAAGATGCGGGGTGGGGGCTGATCGGTCGAGAGGTGGTTGCTAAAGGGGTACAGGTAGTCTAACGGGTTCGTCTCCTGCGTAGTGGGGGCGTGTGGGCCATTACCTCTAAGTGGCATCATCGTTTGTCTGTATCTTATTAATCCTTACAGTAGCCTTGTGAGGTAGGTCGCAGTTCCGTTTTACCCATGGATAGCTTGAAGTGAGTTTTCCAAACCAGATCTGTGGAGCCCACGGTCTACCACGCTTTCCACTATGCTAAGCTCTGGGGTGGTTTCTTAAAATAAAAAAGGATTATCCAGAGTACATTTTGCTCTGCTTTTGTCTTGGTTGAAGGCTGGACACATGCTAGATAGAAGGCTTCTGATTTATTTTAAAAGTATATTATTAATGAAGAGCCAACGGTCAGCCTTGTTTATTAAGTAAATGAACTCAAGACAGCCTTAAACTGGCAGCTGATTCATTAAAAGCTGCTTCTTCCAGAAAGTCAGTGAATGGGATCTTATGCCAGGCATATATTACATACCCTGTAGGCAGCACTCTCAGTTTTACCACCTTGTTGAGATAAGTTTTCGCATCCTTGATTAATTCTCCAAGTTACCTCTACTCTGAGAAAAGCATGTGCTGCTTGGGGATTTCAAGGAGTGCTTTTTGCATATTTCCCCTCTAACTATGCCAGAGTTCCTATTAATCATTATTTGTGCCCAGGGAAAAGCAGTATGCCGTATCCTGCTCTTTATCTCCTTCCCCGCAGAAAATATTTTTGTTTCATTTTCAAAAAGATGCTGAGGAAATATACGGTGCCATACCTGAGTGTAGGTGCACATCTGGGTTGTAAAATGTAATGTGATGCTTCGGAGAACATTTTCAAGACGTGTTCCCCTCTGCTGTAGTTTGCCAGGTCATTTGTGCACAGTGTGTCGTCACCCTTTCCATGTGCACAATGATTAATGGTTTTAAGGAACTGAAATTCGTCTTGACTTGAAAGCCACTGCTCACTACGGGTTGTTAAAAGTATTTGATAAAAATGCAGAGATGGAACAGGATCAGAAAAGGTCAACCAAAATGTTTGAGGGGGTGGAGCAACTTCCCCTATGGTGAAAGTTTACAGCGCCTGTGGCTCTTCAGTTTAGAGATAAGGCGAGTAAGAAGAGGCATGATGAAGGTGTATCAAATTACACATGAGGGGGCAGAGAAAGTGGACAGAGGAATTTTACTCTCTCATAGATAACACTAGAACATCCAATGCAGCTGAATGTTGGAAGATTCAGGACAGACAGCAGAAAGTACTTCTCACAGCACATAGTTAAAACTATGAAACTCCTTCCCACAGGAGGCAATGATGGCCTGCCAGCTTGTATGGATTTTTTTAAAGGACTAGACAAATTCATGGAGGATAAAGCCATGTTCTACCTGCACTTCCAGAGGCAGTGTGCTGGAAACCACAGAAGGGGAGAGTGCTGTTGCACTTAAATCCTGTTGGTGGACTTCCCATAAGCATCTAGTTGGCCACTGACTAGATAGGCCAATGGCCTGATCCTGCAGGCTCTTCTAATGTTCTTATGTGTCTTGGCATCATGTCCTGCTTGTGAATTTCCTTCCTAGAGGTGTCTGGTTTTTCTACTAGATTTAAGATGGGCCTTTGGTTTGACTCAGCAGGACTGCTCTTAGGTTCTTATTGGCATTCTTGGTATTTAAATTGAGGAGTGAGAGCAGGAGCATTCCACAATTGCACTATATAAATTACGATGAACCGAGACTGCTTGAAAATCTGCTTCACAACAAGTATCTACCTTTCACTTCCCTTACTACTGTTTCTTAGCTCATCAGCCTATCAGATGGTCTACATGAAAGCTGAGCAAGAAATAGTTTGTCTGATAGTAATAGTAATCTGCCTACAGGGACAGTCCAATGTACATTAGGATATCTTGGATGGGGCAAAGTGTACGCAAGCACAGGAGATGCTCCTGTTTCCATCACCGCAGCTGTTGTTGGCCTACAATTCATCTAGCTCAGCATTCCCTATTTTGGACCAGTGGCGGAGCTTCATGCTCCAGCACCGGGGGGCAGATAGCAGGCGGTGGCGGGACTGGTGTGCGTCCTGGGGGCGGGGCACACTGTAGGGGCGTGGCTCATGTCCTGCGGGCGGGGTGCCCCACCCGTAAGGGTTTGGCACCCAGTGTGGGCGGGGGGGGGCAGCCGCGATGGCACCCCGTCGGGATTGTGCTGCCGAGGGCGGTGGGCTCCCCCCGCACTCCTCTTCCTCTGCCAGTGTTTTGGACTACAGTTTCCATCATCCCCAGTTGGTCAGGGATGATGGTAGTTGGAGTTCAACAATATCTGGAGGCCACCAGGTTGGGAAACCCTAGCCTTGAACTCTGAAAAATCTCATAACCATCAATGGAACCTTTTTAAAAGGCTTTCGATGCAGTCCTCTGCATGCGTGTCTGCACAGAAATAAGCCCTATTAAGTTCATTGTGGATCAGTGTGTATACGATTGCAGCCTCCATTTGCAATTCAGAAGATTCCCCCACCTTTTAGTGCTAACTAATGCCAGCTAGGTGGCGCTGTGGGTTAAAGCCTCAGCGCCTAGGGCTTGCCGATCGAAAGGTCGGCGGTTCGAATCCCTGCAGCGGGGTGCGCTCCCGCTGCTCGGTCCCAGCGCCTGCCAACCTAGCAGTTCGAAAGCACCTCCGGGTGCAAGTAGATAAATAGGGACCGCTTACCAGCGGGAAGGTAAACGGCGTTTCCGTGTGCGGCTCTGGCTCTGGCCAGAGCAGCGATGTCACGCTGGCCACGTGACCCGGAAGTGTCTCCGGACAGCGCTGGCCCCTGGCCTCTTAAGTGAGATGGGCGCACAACCCCAGAGTCTGTCAAGACTGGCCTGTACGGGCAGGGGTACCTTTACCTTTTACCTTTAATGCCAGCTAAGCCAGTAACATTCAACCTAAGCAGAAAGATCTTGGGTTCTCTTTAACCTGCTTGGGTCTAGGTGTTGGTAAGCTTCTTAGGGTACCTCAATCATTCACTGAGAATGCATCTAATATAGGAAGATCATTGCTGAATTCAGCCAAAGGCCCATCTGATCCTGTATGCTGGTTCTAGCATTGGCCAGCCAGATGCCAATGGGAAGCTTTCAAGTAGGACTCAAGGGCAACAGCATTCTTTCAACTTGTGATCCTCAGAAAGTTGTGTTCTGTGTACAGTAAGCCCACAACTTACGCAGGGATTATGTTCCAGGGATCGCCCCTGCAGCCAGAATCGCATATAGTCAAAACCCATTGGGTTCAATGGCGGGTGGGATTGCCAGAATCATTTCCCCCAGAATCCTGCCCCTTTCTGTTTTTTATTTTTCCTTTGCCACACAAACGAAGGTGAATGCACACAAGTTAAATGGGTGTCGGTTGTGGGCTTACTGTACCTCCATCGAGAAGTTACTCAGGGTCACCCTCGAGAATTTAGGGACCCTTTTGGCAAAGAGCATAACATCTGCTTGTGGGCTGTCACTTCAGTCCGTTGCTGAAATGTGGGTCTTTGTAATGTTAAAATGGACCCACATTTTGGCCACTAACATTCTCAGAAAAAGAGGAGTGCCCTGAATCCATGTATGCAGTTTTTCATCATTTTTATCGAAGTCTGCCTCTTTTGTAACTTAGGTTTGGAAAGTTTCTTAGTTGTTGTCCCCCCTCCCCCGAAGTTGAGTCATACTTGAGAAAACCTAGCTATTTGGAGCTAAGGCTTCTTTTCATTTTCTCACCCACATTGCTGGCAAGGAAGGTTTTTTCCCCTGATGAATTTGCCACTTTTTCTCACAAATGATGTAAGAGAAGAGGGTTGAAAAATCTGCAGTAAAGCTGCAATCATAGTGCCATTTACGTAACTGCAGAGGAGTCCTGCCTATATCCATTTGAACTACCTTAGTTTGAGAACTGTGGATCAGCCTATGTTTCTTATCTTCCTTCCTTATTTCCCTCTGTTATAAATCCTCAGATCACTATGGCCATGGCCATATCTCAGTGATAAGGTACATGTTCTGCAAGCAGAAGATCACAGGTTCAGTCTTTAGCATACCAAGTTTTTAAAGTATCTGGCAGTGATGAGAAAGGTGGTCTGCCTGAGATGCTGTGATCTCTGTAGACAATGCTGGAATCAATGGTCCAAATGAATAGCCTGACCTTGTACAAGAGGATGTTGTCTGGTCCTCGGACTAACCAAGAGGTGTTTTAGAGATACGTCAACATCCTAACATTTCCCTACATTTATTATCTTCACGCTCAAAACCCATGAAGCCCTTTGAAATCTGCAGAGGTTTTGTGATTTGGTTTCGTGGAACATGAGTTGCTCATTGTGAAAGCATGTGAGGGGGAGAGGATGAGACAAAAGTGCAATACAGCATTTCAATTTCAGACAGGAAGCAATGGATTTGCTTTTTGTTTCTTAAAAACACACACGGGAGTGGTATGTGACGAAAATGTACTTGGAACAGACTCACTGAAATCAGTTAGCCACGATGAACTCATGTCCATTTTTTAATTGGGTCTACTCTTGAGTATGACTTAAGGAATGCTCTTAGGTTTAAGATACTGCATCCAGCCAAATTGTTGTAAGGCTGGGATCCAATTGGGCCCAGTAAGATCCACAAAACAGAGAGAGTCCTGATTGGTTCCAGGGTTTTAAATCAGGCATAGGCAAACTCGGCCCTCCGGATGTTTTGGGACTACAACTCCCATCATCCCTGACCACTGGTAATGTTAGCTAGGGATTATGGGAGTTGTAATGTAATGGTAATGTTAGCTAGGGATTATGGGAGTTGTAGCTAGGGATTATGGGACGCGGGTGGCGCTGTGGGTAAAAGCCTCAGCGCCTAGGGCTTGCCGATTGAAAGGTCGGCGGTTCGAATCCCCGCGGCGGGGTGCGCTCCCGCTGCTCGGTCCCAGCGCCTGCCAACCTAGCAGTTCGAAAGTACCCCGGGTGCAAGTAGATAAATAGGGACCGCTTACCAGCGGGAAGGTAAACGGCGTTTCCGTGTACGGCTCTGGCTCGCCAGAGCAGCAATGTCACGCTGGCCACGTGACCCGGAAGTGTCTCCGGACAGCGCTGGCCCCTGGCCTCTTGAGTGAGATGGGCGCACAACCCCAGAGTCTGTCAAGACTGGCCCGTACGGGCAGGGGTACCTTTACCTTTACTAGTCCCAAAACATCTGGAGGGCTGAGTTTGCCTATGCCTGTTTTAGAGAATCTCCTTATGGTCCAATGTTCATTAGGAGGGCAAGCCCATCCTTGGGACATTCTGTCACCCCCTGGCAATCCATGATGCTTGGGACCAGCATGTTCAGGTTTAGTGTTGCACCCTTATCCGGAAATGCTGTTGAACTGATTGCAACTTGAGGTTTGTGTGTGTGTTTATATACATAGCATATTATAGGTATGACTTAGGTTGCCAGCCTAGGCCCACTTACTAGGGGCTCAGCTGTATTTACTTACGAGCAACCATGCTTTTAGGATTGCAGTGTTAAACACAATGTGTCAAGTGGCCGGTGTGGGCGCAGGAGTGCTGGGTCGATCTGTCGAGGTTGGCATTCTGTGCGAAATCTACTGTCGTTACATCAGCATTATTGATTGACTTGCTGTAGCTGATATAGCCATGATTACACAACTTGCCTGGCCAATTCTTTTGCCTCAAGGTTAGATAGAAGTAGCTCGGTTGTGGATTTTTTCATTTCCTAGGTTCCCCTCATAACTGTGGCTACCCAGATCTCGAGTTGTAACAAAGCAAGTGGTAATAATAATGTCAAAACGAAGAGCAGATAGCAAGCTATGTGGAATCTACTCCTATCAGGGCAACTTGCATGTTCTTAGGAAGATCGCTGTGCTTTGCTTACTGAGGGAAGCTGCTGCTGCAGCCGTGCTGTGTTGCAATGCAGCAGCATTTCCCAAGCAGTTTATTTCCAGGGGAGAAGCCATGTTAGCCCCCTTAAAGGCTGGCAAGCTTTTGTGGACTTCAGTCCAATTTCTCCACCAGATGCTCAAACTTTGCCCTACGTTACAGGTATATATGGTTTGGGGAGGAGGGAAATACAAACAGCAATGTCAAGAGAAAAACAAAATGCACAGAAGTACAGGTGGTGATAATTTTTTAATTAATGGTGATTTGCAGTACAGTGGTTAACTCAAGCACCCCTGGCGTTGGTTAGCTAATTTGCACACACAATTTCCTACAAATCCTTTGCCCCAGTCCAGTCTACAAGTGATTCCACAGACCCTCTTAAAGTAGTAATTAAGCAGTTAGACATTGGAGTCTTCCTTTAAAGTTCATTTGACCCAGGAAGGCAACTCATAGGTCGCATGAAGATTGTCCTAGGAGGTTGAAACGCCCCTCCCCCACACACACCCCTGGCTTTTGAATATTGCCATTTCTTATGTCAGATTTGTGTCCATTTGTATGATTGAGCTGAGCACCATGATTTGCAGAAAAGGGATTGGATTCTGGTTGCAGGTTGTGTGGCTACACCAAATGGGAGAAAAACACCCCCAAGATATTGCAGCAACTCAGGGTGATTCAGCATGATTCTGTTACCTGCAGTAACAAAAGCAAAATCTTGGTCTGAGGAGGGGAGGAATGACAGTTGTGCTACTGTGTGCAATCCTGTGTGTGTTGTTGCTCCAAAGATCCTCTTTGGACTGTTGCTGCCAGAAAATGTGTATATTAACTACGGACTCTGCACAAAGGGAAGGAGGCAGGCAAAAGATAATGAGGGAGAAGCACAGATGAGAATGTCCAGGCAACACGCACAAGATGTTTCAGAACTACAGTATTGGTTGTTTTTTCTGTTGTCATTTGCTTTGCAATGTACAGTGGTACCTCGGGTTACATATGCTTCAGGTTACAGACTCCGCTAACCCAGAAATAGTACCTCGGGTTAATAACTTTGCTTCAGGATAAGAACAGAAATCGGGCTCCAGCAGCACGGCAGCAGCAGGAGGCCCCATTAGCTAAAGTGGTGCTTCAGGTTAAGAACAGTTTCAGGTTAAGAACGGACCTCCGGAACGAATTAAGTACTTAACACGAGGTACCACTGTACTTCGGGAACAACCCATTCCAGGCACCCAGGGTAGTAAGTAGTTTATACCTTTCTGGGTTACTCCAGCAATGCAAACAAGCTGGGATAGTACTATGCACATACTGTCTCTTTACTGATTGAATATTTTATATACTGCCTGTCTTGAAAGCTTCTCCAGGCAGCATTGCAGTAGCAATATAAACTGCAGTATAAAACATTACAGCACAAATGCAATAAAATTAAAATCCAAGTGCAATCAGTAGACCAAATAAATCAGAACTTGTAACGACTGGCATTGGGAACCAACAAGGCCAAGTTAAATAAAGAGACCCTAACTGGAGATAATACCTGCTGTATGGAATGCTATGTATAGTCTTGGCTTCTAGGGAACTCCAATAGGTCCTCAAAGTTCCTTCATTACTTTCCCTGATCAGAAAAAAGCAGCCCGCCATTTAGGTCACTTGTCTTCAGCTCTTGAGTTGGGACCCACAAGGGGCTTCTCCACTTTCCCAGAGTGGGTCACTGCTATGTTTTGGGTCATTTTGTGGCGGGTGTATAAAAATAGAAGTGAAGGAGCTTTGTAACTTTGGGGAAGGACTGGTAGCTCAGCAGTGGACTATCTGCTTTGCGTGCAGAAGGTTCTGGGTTCAATCTCTTGCAGGTAGGACTTCTGCCAGTCAGTGCAGGTAATTCTGAGCTAGATGGACCAATGATCTGACTGAAAGGCAGCTTCCTGTGTAGGACTGGAAGGAAGGAAGATGGAGAAATGCAGAGGAGAGAGAAGGCCACACACACACACACACACACACTGCCAAAGTAGGTCAAAGCCAGGGCAAAAGTGCCATCTCATATTTGAAAAGTTGAAGACATTAAAATGCTGGGACTCTGTACCGACTTTCCTGGGGCCCCTTGAACTGAGTGGGGCTTGCTTCTGAGTAGATGTGTCTGGAGTTGTGCTGTGAACCAGCAATTCCCTCTCCAGAGTGCACATTCCAAGCCTAGGTGTGTTGCTAAAGTTTTAACATGTTCTCATTAGTCTATAAAGCACCATCTCATGCAAGAGCCAGTGAACTTTCTGGAATTTAGTTGAAAGGGCAATAATGATAGAAAATCTGCTTACTCACTAAAGGCATGCTAGAAAGTGGTTGCGTAAGGGAACTGCTAAGGCGTTAACGGGCAGGAGTGCTTGTCTTGTTATATAAATCAGGGGCATCTCAGTTGCACGGTGCAAACAGCAAGCAGGAGCTGTGCATTTCCTGTCAAGGAGGCCAGTGTGAAGTGCAGCCTGTCTGTTTTTTTCTCTTCACAGGCGACACTTTTCAATCTCCTGGTGGATTATTGAGTGGGCGAGGGAACGAAAATAGCGTTCACCCCCCCCAAAAAAAAACAACCAACCACTTTGCATTGACACAAGAGCTGAATGCAGCTAAGCTACCACGGGGTAGCCTCCTTTGGTCTCATGACCAGCGCTTCAGCATGCAGCGGCGTTGACTTGCCGTGCAAGAGCAGATTTTCAAAATCTCGTCTTTTCTAGAATTGCTAGGGGTTAATTGTGACAATGGAAGTTCCATCGGACGCAATTTTGTAAGGGGCCACTAGGTGTCGCCAGAGGGCAAGGTTAACAGAAAGAGAGACTGCTCACATGACGTCAGAGGCTGGCTGTTCTGTGCGACATTCACCATTAGAGTTGTTTATTCCGCACGTTGATGCATTCTTCCGGCTTTTCAGGTGTGTATGCAAGATTAACGGCCTCGTTCAATATTGTGTTTTCATTAGAGATGTATTGCAAAGCCTAGTGCTTGAGACTAACAGAACTCTAGAAACCCTCGAAGTGTTTACGAGTTTGTGTGGATGTTCGTTTGCATTTCTACTTCACATAGTTTTAACCTTTGTCTAGCAACTGTTGGGACAGGAATAGAGTAACAAAGGAATCAGCTTGGTCATGTCTTCGGAAATATGGTTATAAATCGGCAGCGAGATTTGCCTTTCCTATTCGAAGGGTGCTGTGATTGCGATTTGAGGCCCCTATGACTTAGCGTGATTTTAATTCAAGGCTGTGCTGTTAATATGCAAGAAGAAAATTCCAAAATTGCTTGCATCTTTTGATATTATGGGGGGAAGTCAAGCGGCAACCCTGTGCTCACTTACCAGGGAGTAAGTCCCATAGAACTCAGCAGAGCAATCTTACACACTTATTCTCAGAATTGAAATGATGTTGCTGAGAAATCAAGTAAACGAAACTAACTTGTTTTCAGATAACAAATTTAAAATGCATTGCTAGTATGCAGTGTTAGTATGCTGTAGTGCTTTTTGTGCAGTAACTCCGATCGCTTGGTTCACACTTCCGGCCCCCCCTTAACTAAACTTGTCTTTGAAAGTCAGAGCTCTTAACCTTCCTGCACAGCCTTAATTGGTAAAAAAACGTCCTGTTAGGCAAATTTCTTTTCTTCCAGAGGCATCCTTTCCTCTTTCCCTCTCCCTCCCCTTTTCCTTAGTGGGTAACAATGAAAGGCAGTAGTAGTCACAGCTTTTGTCTCTCTGTTTGCGAAATATCAATGATGCAGCAATGGTCAGCACAGGACATTCGTGACCGATTTGGCCTTCCTGTGGTGGTGGGAAGTCAAGTCCGGCATTGCGAAACCTGGCAAGCACAGGCGATTACGTAAGGAACCAGACAGTTTACTGAGAAGTGCCTGCTCTTCTATGTTTGTTTTGCCACACTTTGGGGTCGCTTGCTATTTCTAGCATAAGCAGTTGCATTATGCAGTCTGGCAGAAAAACCCAGCAATGCAATAAAGTCATTTTTGGATTTGAGTAAAAAGAACACAGAGAAGGAGAGAGAGAGAAGAGGAAACTAGCAGTTTCTTGTGACTTGGGCAGATTGTGAGATATAAAGTTTAAAACCCCTAAAATTGTGAGCTGAGGTTTACAAGTTTTAAAGAGGGGGGAACGGCACACATTTAGCTTGGTGAGGGGAGTGGGGCACTCCTTTATCTGTTCTTGACCTTGTTGTAAAGTTAATACGCTCTTCGTGGCTTTTTAACAATGAGATCTACCCTTGAGGGAAGCATTAAGAATCACCTGCTCAAGTTACTCTGGAAAATGAAGGCATGCCAGGACTGGGAGAAAAATATATCTTACATGAAGGTTTCCATGTCTGTAGCTAGTGTCTTAATAACTGCTAGACGGTGTATATGCAGGCAGTTGCAAGTAGAAGGTGTTATTCATTATTTGTTATTTTGCCCCTTATATGCTGACCCAAGGAGTTGCTTTCTAAAACCTTTGTTTGAGGCCCCTATGACTTAGCGTGATTTTAATTCAAGGCTGTGCTGTTAATATGCAAGAAGAAAATTCCAAAATTGCTTGCATCTTTTGATATTATGGGGGGAAGTCAAGCGGCAACCCTGTGCTCACTTACCAGGGAGTAAGTCCCATAGAACTCAGCAGAGCAATCTTATGATTACTGAGTGACTCCAACATGTTAGTGACTCATAAAAGTGGCCGTTTTTGTGTTGGCAGCAAGGAAGATTAGGAGGAAGGAATAGGAGAAAATAGCCGTGAACTGTAAGTGGGATTGAGAAATCTAAATCTGAAATACACGGTGTGGTGGTGGAATCTCTCTGGTTACAGTACCACTAGAAATTGATGCTTCTATTTGATTTAGTAGATGCCTTGCTTTATATCTTGCATTTGAAATTGTTTGTGTTTCTGTGCTTTCGTTATGGCCTTCGGCTAGCACAATAAACTTACTGAACTGAACTTAATATCTGCCTCTGCCGCTCTGCAACACCTGTTCTGGATTTCTTTGTTTTGGTGTGCCTTAAAAACCCCAATACATCGCATCTCTAGTTACGTAAAAGAGTGGGAAGCCTTTTGAATCAGGGTGTGTTTGTGAAGCAACCCAACGGGATTAACATTATGCTTATATAAAAGCTTGCCTGAATTTTATTTTCCGTTTGATGTGTTAAACTTTGAACTACATAGTAACCACAGAAATAACTTGTGGTGTAAAAGTAGAAGCAGTTTCAGAGCCAGTGACGTAGCGTGGGGGGTGCAGGGGGGGCCGGCCGCACCAGGCGCAACATCTGGGGGGGCGCGCTGGGGGCGTGCTAAAATCCACGGGTTAGGGGGCGCAAATTACTTGCCTTGACCCGGGTGCTGACAACCCGCACTACGCCACTGTTCAGAGCTACTCATAATTGGGCTTCAGAAACCTTGAACAAAGAAAAAAATTGGGGGGGGCAGCATCCCTAGGTAGTCACAAAAGCCCTGTTCAGTTGCTCTCTGCTCCCCACCCCAAATAATAATTTTATTATTTATACCCTCTCCATCTGGCCCAGTTGCCCATTGTAGGAGGTGGGGAACTGGGATGAGCCCCTTGGCTCTGGCCCTCCTGCATGCCCCCTTGTCATTCCTGCAAAAAAACAAAAACCACCCCATTTTGGGGCCCGTCTGCAGCAGCGGGGGTGGAGTCAGGGTTCTCAATCATCTACAGGAGAAGAGAGGGGCTGTGCCAATGGATTTGTCCTTGCTCTCCCCATCACATGATGGGAACTGTGGGGCAAGGGGAGCAGCTGGGCCAAGGATTTTCTGCCTGTTTTATCCTTTCAACAACACTGAGATGTAGATTAAGCTAAAAGATGGGGACAGGTCCAAGGCCACCCAGTGAGCTTCATGGTGGCATGGAGATATGAACCTTCTGGTCCTGTACTGGTTCTTGGGTCACATATATTGCATTGTGGAGGGAAGTGCAGTGGTGAATTAATTTGCTTTGATTTATGTGCAGAAAACCTTGCTCTGTGTTAGCTAATCAGGGATGGGCGTTTATTGATCAATTTGCCTCTTCTTTGCTTCGTTTTCAGTTTATTCCATGGGCAACAGTACCAGCAGGCTATATAGTGCTCTTGCAAAGACTCTGAGTACTGGTGCTGTCTCCAAACACCAGGAATACTTGGAACAAACGGATCCTGACTTCTTGGATCCCATTGATCCCAAGGATCTGCTTGAAGAATGCCAGATGGTTCTTCAGAAACGTCCTGCCCGGTTCCAGAGGGACTTTGTGAACCTGAGGACCAGCTTTTCCAGAAGCCACCGACCTATTAGGGTCATGCAGTGGAACATCCTTGCACAAGGTATAAACCCTGATTCTTGAGTCATTGTAGAGTCCAAATGTGGTTGTGGTTGGGAAAATACAGACAGAAGACAGTTGATCGCTCTCCTAGAGTATAATGGGCAAAAATCGAGGTGATCCATGCAGAGAAAACATGGAAAATCTGGTGTATTGACCTTGGACTGTGGCATCTAAACAGCATCAGCTTATATAATGTTTTTGAAACTTGAAAAACTATGGGCAGCGTCTGCTGAGGAAGGGTTCAAAAGGGCAGGGTTTCTATCTCTATACATAATCATGGGGAGAACTGGGGGCATCAAAAGTAGCTCTGTAAAATGAGCAGCATGTAAGTTTACTTACCTTGCATCATTTGCAAGCTACAGAACTCTGACCCATTTTATTTTTAAAAAATAAGTATGTGGTAGACACAGCCTTGGGTGTGGGTGGGTGGGTGTGTATTTGCTCTGTTTTTGTAAGGTCCCTTGAATGATTTCGTGGCAGAAAGAAAACAGGAGGTTGAAAACCTTTAGGAGTACTGGGTATTTTAGAAGCTTGAGTTGCTCTTTAGACACACATCTCATCACATGCTTAAACTGCTTCTAGTCTCTTAGCTGGCTAGTAAAAAATAATTTCCAACTTTTGTGGGCTTACATTGCAACGCTTTTCTAACTAATGGAATAGGCTACTTGTTTTCCCATAAGTGTGTTTTGGAAGGGAAAATAATGCTATGGATTTATTGTTTTCCTTCCAGCTCTTGGAGAAGGCAAGGACAGCTTTATTCAGTGCCCGATGGAAGCCCTGAGGTGGGAAGAAAGGAAATGCCTCATTCTAGAAGAGATCCTGGCATATCAGCCAGACATCTTGTGCCTACAGGAAGTGGACCACTACTTTGACACCTTCCAGCCTCTGCTCAGCCGACTGGGCTACCAATGTACTTTCTTCCCTAAACCGTGGTCTCCATGTTTAGACGTGGAATGTAACAACGGGCCAGACGGCTGTGCCTTATTCTTCCTCAAGGACAGGTTCACTCTCGTCAACAGCACCAACATCAGGCTGACCGCCATGAAGCTGAAAACCAACCAAGTCGCCATTGCTCAGGTTCTGAAATGTAACGAAACCGGCAAACTGTTCTGCACTGCTGTTACTCACCTGAAAGCTCGCAATGGCTGGGAAAGATTTAGGTCTGCGCAAGGGGCCGATCTTCTGGAGAACCTGAAGAGGATCACCCGGGAGGCAGAGGTCCCTCTCATCGTCTGTGGCGATTTCAACGCGGAGCCCACCGAAGAGGTGTACAAGGAATTCTCAAATTCTAGCCTGAACCTAAACAGCGCTTACAAGCTGCTGAGTGCAGACGGACTGTCAGAACCTCCCTATACGACGTGGAAGATCCGACCCTCTGGAGAGTGCAGGCACACCCTCGATTACATCTGGTACTCACAACATGCCTTAAACGTGAATGCTGCTCTCAGTCTCCTGACTGAGGAGCAAATTGGACCCAACAGGCTACCGTCTTTCACTTACCCCTCAGACCACCTGTCTTTAGTATGTGACTTCACATTTAATGAAGATCCCGACAGGCTTTTATAAATAGGTGCAAGTAGCTGGATGTGTGGGTGTGTGGTTGGTTTTTTTATATTTAAAAAGATGTACTGTGTTTATGCAGTGGCCTTTTAAAATGGGCTTCTGATGACTTCAGGGAGGTGGTTATTTATGAACGGAGAACTAATGGTTTTATTTTCAACTCTCGTCGAAAGACACTTTTGTCATTAAACACCTTGCTGTGATATTAGAAGAAAAAACAAACAAACCAACAAAAAACATGGCTACTTAAATTTGAGGCATGCTTTATGTTTTCACCGTCCCCTGGTTTGGAGGACTGATTCTGTAACAAATGCAGATCTTTATTTGAAGACCTTTGCTAGAGCAGTTGCCCTCATTGTAGCATGGTTATTCTGTATTTGAAACAAGTGGGCCAAAAGGGTATCACACACGATAGGGTGTTTTTTCAATATTGCAATTAAAGATGTGCTGAATGACCAAACTTTGGTAGTGTAGGACCTGTTACATTTTGAACATGTAAAGGACTATAGCACTGGTGTTAGCTAATTAAAATATTCCTGAACTTGCCCTGGATTATGTCTCATTCCTGAGTAAATTGAGGCAAGACTGGTCAACCTTAGAAGCGCTATTGAGCTTGCAACCTTTGCTGTGTTGAAGCTGCCCTATTCAGGGGAGAAAGTGCCAATTTCCTCTCTGCTTCACAGTGAAGTTGTTTGGGAAGAAGTTTATTTGCAGAACATTATGGGCAGCAATAATTCCCTAGGCTAACACAGTCCCAACCAGAATTGAGAGACCTCAATCTGCTCTTAGTCCCCATGTCATGTTGAACTCAGGAGAATCTGCCTTATACTTAATATGCTTAGGAATGTGCTGTCAACCCACAATCACCAAAGCTGGCAAAGCCACAATAGCAGCTGTAAACCTTAATCCCTTTTGAAACCCTGAAGGTCTTATGGGAGGGAATGCGAACAGAGACAAAGCTGTTTCCTCTTAATGCCAGGTTACCAAGTGGGAAGACAGCCCTCAAAAGTAGGTAGGAAATGAGAAGTCTTCTCTTCTCCATGCATGAAGGACTGTGGCTCGTCTGCCCAACCTAAGGTCTTTTCCCACCCATGTTCAATGCCAGGTTCCCCTTTTTCCTCCTTTCAGGTGCCTGTCTCTTACTTTCCCCTCATTCTCTTGAACAACTTCCTTTTCGTACTCCGTCTGTGACCCAAGTAACTTTGTCAACGTTGCATAGCAACCCTTCGAATTAGTGCAGGAGTCGGAATGGCGACCAGAGGCCCTGTGACACAGATGGGCAGTTGAGCCAATTACAGCTGAAGATTTTGGACTGCGTCCAGGGGTGGCTTTGCCTGTGTGGAAAGTACTTTTACTGTTGCAAGGCAGGAAACAGATTTTGTTTGGGGATCCTGGCTACCAACTTAAGACCCCAATTTTGAGCCAGCAGGTCCCTTTCCACCAAGGTAAAATCACCTTTGGATTGTGTTGTTAACAAACCACCACAGCTAACACAAAATCTTTAGCCCATTACACTGTCAGTAGTAACAACTTCGGGGCTTACATCTTGACTTCCAAGTAATTTCATGGAATCCATAGTGCTAACATGGAGTATTGAAGACACTGGAAAGACCATACATGTTTAAGAGGTACTTTTAAAATAAGATATACATCTAATAAGCAGGTTTGATGCTGCCTAACATCTGCGTAAGGCTGTTAGCCAGAAAAGAAAGGGTCTTGGCCTGTGTGCATTTGATTTTAAAACAGGAAATTAAAATCTATTTGGGATTTTGCTGAACTGACTCTAGCAATGGTGTCAAAGAATTGTTATGATGTGTATTCTCTTTGCCCAACAGTAAAAAAACCCAAGACATAAACTGCATAGTGAACAGTGAGTTACTTACAAAAAGGGGGCAACCCTTCGAGGGAGACTCCATTAGTAAAAATACTGCCCTAATGTATTGCTTAGTTTCATGGGAAGAGAATTCTCCACTTAGTTCAAGTTTGTCTGTGTAGTTCTGAACCATGGATTGTTGAATGTCTTCAATTAAATTTGCAAAAGCCAAGAAAACTAAATTATTTTCCCTGTTAAAGGTAGGATTGTCCAGGCCTACTAAACTGCTGAAAAGCCACTAAAGTATTGTTAATATCCCCTGCTGGCAGACTTACAAGCGGGCTGGGAAGAAAACAAGGAAACTCAGGCTCCCAGTCTTAAAAGTGGCCAGTTTGACTGGAAACAGGGAAGGAACCAAATTACAGGCGAGTGGGCTCTGCCTTTCGCTCTGCTGTAGCTTGCTGAAATAGTCACTATTAACTCTGCAATTCGCCCCCTTCCCTCACTTACATTGGGAATGGCACCAGTGCTTGTAGAAAACCTTGCACCAAAGTTGATGCAGTGCAAGGTGGGTTTCGTACATACATCCACAAAAAGTTGCAAAATATTGTTAGATTGGCTTTTTGTTTTCTCATATAGCACTCCCAGCATAGATACATATCCCTTATGCCAGAAGGGCAGCTGCTGGATTCAGCACATTTGGAAAGGGAGATGGCAAGTAGCATTTTCAGTGAGACTTAGTACAGGCATGTCCAACAAGTAGGGTGTGATCTACGATCCAGTATAAAAACTGGCAGTGATCTACCACCCAGGGATGGGTGCAGGGTGGGCGGGCGATGCAGTTCCTGATTTCTCCCCCTTCCCCCCTACACGCCCCCCCCCCAGTCAAAGAGAGCCACTCAAGACGATCCTGATGCCGATCCGGTCTTCTCCCCCTGCCTTCCTCCACCCCTGTGCAGGCGATGCTGTTGCTGGTCCTGATCCCACCTTCCCCTGTCAGAGACCCGGCTCCTCCTACCCCACCTCCCCAGCACATCTCTCTCCCCCCTCAAACTGGCTGGGCTGCAGAGCTCTTTCATGCCTGCTTTGGAGCCCTTGTCTTTCTGGCTACTGAGCGTGCTGTGCTCCGGCTGCCTTGGGCCCGCGATCAACCCAGATCAAGCCCGTGATTGACTGATCGATCAGGGTTGATGGGTTGGACATGTCTGCTATAGTACATAGGTACTTTCAACAAAAATACATTGCACTCCCAAAATGATTTCCCTTCACAGGTTGTAACGAATGCTGCTTGTGTGGTCAAGTGTTGCTGGAAAAACACAGAAGAATGGGAAACACCAGAAACCTCCTCAAATGGTCCTTGGTATCTTGAAATAGTTGTCTCTTATGTTTAAAATTTATTAAAATTATTCTGCAGCAGTTTTCCACTGATGCCTCCTACTCACGTTATGAACTGGGTATTACGGCTGTACTGATTCTGTTCCAGTCTGCCTCCAAACCACCCAATTTTCTTCCCTCCTTTCACACTTACCAGTAAATGTTTTGGGCTCACTGCTCCCTCCACCACCACCACATAATCCCTACTAATATGAAACCAAGCCAGTAAACACACAGGCCAAAATTCACATCTCAGAAGCAAGACTGTGAAACCTGTTATCTCTTGCTACATTTTTCATAGCACAATAAGCTAAGCTACTCCACTGCTTGACACTTCTTCAAATTATGAATTTATAGTTTCAGATTAATGGAAGAATGAAACTGCTGTACTGTGTTATCTGCATGAACACCAGAGACTTTTTAAAAAAGAGAGACTAAACTTAAATTTCATGTTTGTATTTCAGTAAAACCTACTTGAATACACTTTGAAACAAGAGTACAACAAAATAGAATATACTTTAAATGTTGAATATACAAACTATTATAGTTCATTCTGAACACTGGTACTTCCCTCTAACTTTAACTAAAAAAAATGTACAGGCTCTTTTAACTACCTGACAAGAGTTCATGCCAAGCGTGACCTTTCAAGTGACAGAGTAGAAGCTGAAATTGAAATGTATGCACAGATGTCGAGGCTAAGTGGGTGACCCAGGCCTGCGGCAGCAAAAGGCCACCACAATCCTATGGCCACTTTGTCCACAATTAAGAAACTGACAGACTTAACTACCATACAAAATATGTTACATGTAATCCTATAACAATACTGTGCTAGGTATAAGATCTTTAAAAAATTGTTTTAATAAAAAATGCTTTACACAAACAAGCCATTAGCTTATTTCAAGAAAGAGAACTGAAAATCAGTCTAAGGCTTTCGTTTTAAATCTGCTTAAGCTGTATGATACAAAAATCCCTCTAGATCTTCGTCTTCTTTTAGAAGCTTTTTAATCCTCTCCTTTAATTCACATTCTAAAATACCTAGTAGCAGAGTTATTCACATAGCACCAGTTGAATTCTGTGAAGACACAGTAATAATTGCTGGTATGCACATTAGAATGCATCAGATTTGTCATGTAACAGTGAGACTCTTTCCCGCCGCCCTTCCCAGAGACATAAACCAGGAACCCTTCACAGAACCAGCTTAGTGTTCCATGCCTTAGTGTAACTTGATAATGCAGTGAGCCTCGAGCCCCACTCGACCCCAGAATTTTTCCTTATCAGCTTAGCAGTTTCCCACTTTGCAAGAGGCAATTGTGTCAGCGTGAGGATGTGGTTCCATTCCCACTGAAACATGGGACATCAATTCATTTCCAGTAAGTTTCAAACGTATGCATAACTATTAACAATTTTTAAAATCAGTTTGTTTTGTTTTGTTAACTTCTTGATTGTGTCCATTTCCCTGCCTCCCTAAATATGTCAGTTTACTTAATTCCACAATGGTCTATGTAATTCATGTCCATAGCTGCCTTTTCTTCATTTCTCGCATGTTACCATCCCCTCCGTTTTCACAGTTACAGGGAGGGCAATAGCCGATGGCGTACTGACCACAACCACATGCGTAACCGTCTTGGTTCCATCTGCAGGCTTTTCTTCCTGAACAAGCTGCAGCGTTTTAACCTCCCGCTCCTGCTTCAAAGCCATTGCTTCAGATTTGACCTCTGGACCTTTTATGACTGCGCTAATAACTCTGGGAGAGGTATGGCTACCTGCCTGCTGGGCCGGCATAGATAGTCTCATTACGGGTGTCCCATGGGCTATAGACACAGGAGTAAGTGCTCTCACGGCTAGTGGCGTTCCAACTATGTTAATGCTTCCTGTCCCGGGCAAACCAGTTTTTGTTTGCAACTGGCACTGCGCGAGCTGCGTAGCAGGGATGGTAATTATTTTCGTAGGCTGCATTGTGATTTTCTCTCCATTTTCAGCAGATGCTGGCATCACTGTAGGGATTGTCTGGATTACGACCTTTGGGGTTGCTGCTGTGGTTGGGCTTGTGCTGGTAATCAACGGTGACCCTGCATTTACTGACTGCACTGCAACAGTCGATATTTTCTGTCCCAGAGAGGTCATTACGACAGGCACTTGCATGGCCACACGAACAGTTCTGTCAAATAGATGAGGACAAAACATTGCATTAAGATCAAGCAAGCCGCATGGACAAATCTGCTAAATAAACTACTTGCCACAAATCTAGGCCTGTTTGCCTATATACAGTGGTACCTTGGGTTAAGTTCTTAATTAGTTCTGGAGATCCATTCTTAACCTGAAACTGTTCTTAACCTGAAGCACCACTTTAGCTAATGGGGCCTCCTGCTGCCGCTGTGCCGCCGCTGCACGATTTCTGTTCTCATCCTGAAGCAAAGTTCTTAACCTGAAGCACTATTTCTGGGTTAGCGGAGTCTGTAACCTGAAGCATATGTAACCTGAAGCATATGTAACCTAAGGTACCACTGTACAAAGAAAAATGTTGTTATACCTATAAATAAGAATTGAAAACTGAAGACTTCCCCAGGCCAAATTTCATGCTTAAAATGTGAGGGCTGCTTGTTTCTACTCATTCTACTGCTTGAGATTCACAAGAGAAATACCAAAAAGGTTTGTTTTAAACTGTAGGACTAGACTAGATTAACAGTTCAACTTTAACAGATCCCGTTTCAAACTCCTGTGTTTGAGTAATCTGTATTATGGATGTTGTACTGAGAACATCTGTCTGTCTATATTCAAACTGAGAATGTTTCCAGAAAGACAGGTACAATGTCATTCAATGACACTGTACTAATTCCTCAAGCTTTGGCCTCACCAACAGGCAAATCATGCAGCACTAACCTGGGAGCGGTTGTTGCTGGAACGGTGGTTGTGGAACAAGATGTCATTTCATGCCCAGGTGAGGAGATATTCACCACTCTGGTAATGGGCTTCTCTGCTCTTGTGCAGTTCAACTGAGAAGCGTTTTTTCCTGCACGAGCAGAGGCTGCTGCTTTTAAGAGGCTTTCTGCAGAAAGTGACACTCGCTCCAATGACTTCTCATCGGTGGCGATTGATAAATCTTCACTGCCACATTCACTTTTGTCATCAATAACCACAATGTTTTTGGGCATTTCCTTGAACTGATATACAAGTCTTTGTCCTTCAACTTTTGCCAGAATTCCTCTTTGATAGTAGTATCTGAAGGGGGTGGGGAAAGTACAAGAAAGGTTTATATGACGTTCATATGAAACACCTTTTAAGTTTATAACCATCAAGAAACCCTTGTTGGGATGACCAGAGTCTTGTTTTCCCCATCATAAATTACCTATCTTTTTGTAATCAGCTTTGAGGTGGGGATTGTTAAAAAAAACCCTATCAAGCAGTATATATATTTAATAAATAAATAAATACTCCTACATATGGGATTATAAAGAGCATGCAAGGTAAAAAACAGGACATTGTTTTAATAATTAAATGCTGTTGCCACAAATAATAAAAAACTAGAAACAAACTGGCTTAAAAAGTAAAATGCCATTTTATCAAATAAAATTCTCAAAAAAAAAAAGGCTGAAGCAAAGTTTCAAGTCAGATATAACACAGTGATTTGTTTAAAACAAAAAAACTTCAACATTCTTCATCCCCCCACCCCCATTTTCTTTCTTTTTACCTCAGAGCCCTTCCCATTGTTTCGTAGTTCATATCAGGCTTGTTTTTGTGTTTTCCCCATAGTTTGGAGACTGCTTTAGAATCTACAAGCTTAAATATGCCCTTCTCCCGCTGAGTCCACTTGATATATCGAGGACAAGTATTTTTGTCCTGAAGAAGGTCTAGAAGGAATTCCCACAAGTAGGTTGTATTTCCTATGATAAAAATATAAGTAACAGGCAATTAATCTCTTTAAAGATCTCTAAAACTGAAGAAGAGCATTATATTCTTACACAACTAGCTATTACATTGGCCTATGGTATGTGAGCACTTGTTTCTGAAACTTGTAGAATGGGTTCAGCCCATATGTAAGGGAGACAGCTGTGGAAGCACAATTAAACTAAATTCTGGTAGAAAAGAAAGCAAAGAGTGGGGCTGGTTGCCAAAAATATCTACATGATGCTAAATCAAGTTCTTTGCAGACACTAATGCCTCTTCCCTCCTGTCTGTGGTTTTTGGTACTGGAACTTCTGAGCTTCTGGGCATTTATTTTTTCAATGGGTCTCAAACAAACTCTGTTCCTTCCCCAATAGCCAATCCTAACGATCTTATCAGGAGTTTTTGGTCATAATGAAGCAGGATTACTGGCAATGGTGTGCTCGTCAAGAACAAACTAATCTGGCTCAGCTCTGAAATGTTTCTTAAAGGATTTTTATTAGGAAGCCTGAAGAATATAGTTTATTTTAAAAACTTTGTGAGTGTATTAGAAATCACCAGTATATCTTTTTTCTGAAATCAATATATAATTCAATCTTCTTCTAATCTAATTTTTTTTAATCTTGTTTTACATCTTCCAACTTTAACTAAGACTCCTAAGCAGCAAGAAGTTGTCAAGGAAAGATGAATATTAAGATAACCAACAACCACCTTGCAATTCTAGACACTTCTACATACTTACTAGGAAAAATATTTAAAACAACTATACACTTGAATTTTACATAAATTTCTCTTTTAAGTCCCTAAAATATCAGAATTCAGAGTTCCTGTGTAGCTACCGATTATTTTGTGGAAGAGTGTCCCTGTTGAGATACCAGTGCTCACACTTTGTACTTTCCAGAAACAATTGAGAACATTTTTGTTCAGACAAGTTTTTCTAGCTGGAAGCAAGTTTCTGCCTTGCATATTAAGTCTGTATTGTTTTTAAATCTAGTTAGTTAGTTGTTTGTGTTTATGGTATAGTTGTAAATCACTTTGAGATGCATGTAAATAAGAACATCATCTTTTTACTGGAAGTTCAGTAGGGGGCAATCTACCACTAGAGTCCATCTCTGAATACACAGGAGTTCTGCTTCCATGAGCTGAACATACTGTGCAAGGTCACCTCAAATAAATTGAGGGCACACACACATATTATATACTTTTACACACAACTAGGGAGATGGTAGGAAAATGTGATTTCAGAACCACTTTGGTTCAGCTAACAAAGAGAAGTTGTTGTTGAATTTCTGAATGTTCATTCTGGTCCACACTCACTCTTACTCCCTCATACCTCTCCAGCATGAAGAGGATATTCAAAACATGACAAAATTAACTTCATCTGGGCATTGAGAATCACCAAGTAGCAACTCAAGCAACCTTACAGAGGAAAATAATCAGGCATTAGCTAAAGTGAGCAATGACAAGTCATCAAGTGAGATTAACACACCATCACACGTCAACATTAATATCGCCTGATAAAATGTTATTCCATCCCTAAAAAGCTTTTTAAAAACAACCACACCACCTTTGGCCGGTGGCAAGAAAGCTGTAGCCACCCATATGTCACTGAACTCCAATTCTTGGGGTTTGGGGCGGGGTTACTATTGATACTAAATTTTTGTATCTTTATTTTAGCTCTCATGATTTATGTGGAAATTGTTCGATTTGGTTGTGTACTTTTCAATGTTTTACTTATTGTTTGACCTAATGGTCAGGGGTCCCTTTACCTTTACCTACTTATTGTTTATGACTGCTTTTGTTATGTTTGCAATTATGTAATTTTTAAATGCCTCGAGAGTGGCTTTAACTTTGGGAAGGCAGCATACAAATAAAATGACTGATTGAGATAACTCTCATCAGTCCCAGCCAGCGTGGTCAATGCTCAAAGATGATGGGGTGACTGGACCACAAGTCCTCCCACTTGCACAGCGTCAGGCTTCTGGAATATCACTCTGCCACAACAGAATGGTATCTTATAAGAATTGTAGCCCTGTGCCTTGCATATCTGAAGAAACTCTCCCAAACTTAAGACAGGACTACCTCAGTCACCTGCTGAGAAGTTTTAAGCCACATATTTTCCCTAGGCACAGCTATTCAACCCACTATGACTGAACAGGAACACAAATACTCTGCATGTCTCTGGCTGCAGTGGCAAATCTGAAGTGAGCAGCACACCTTCCAGCATGTTTGAATGAGTGTATGTCCAATTCTTACTTTCAGAAGGTACCTAGTGCACCAGAAATCTAGCAGCAAATAAACAGTTTCAAGAGCTTGCATGAGACACATCAACACATTTACATTCAAAAGAAAGGTTGTGACCATTCTTAATAGAGCATTAAGGTATTGTTGCTATGTAATCATAAACAATGAAAATATTAATACACAAATAATATAAACAATATAAAATGTTTTTAAAAAATAACTGAATTACCTTTGCCTTCTCTTGGCTTCTTCTTTATACTCAGGTCTGGAGACGCGCTGGAAATGGCTGGTGGCACTTGGGTTTTTGGCTTACGGCCAGCTGCAAAAACAGTTGGAAAGACTGAAATATGCATGGAGAAATGTTTCACAGCTTGAGTCCTCTCACAGCTTAGGTTTTCATTCAAATCTACCGTATTTTTCGCTCTATAACACGCACCAGACCATAACACACACATAGTTTTTAGAGGAGGAAAACAAGAAAAAAAATATTCTAAACGAAATAGTGGATATATGATTTTTGTGGTTCCTGCTGTGGCCACAGACATGTGATCTGACAGTGAGTTTGAAGTAGCTCAATGCAAAAATCCTGAGGATCCATGTGGATCCATGCTCTGTAACCACGGAGGAGGGAAGGAATGGGAACCATGGATCCTCTGCTCACGACTGCAGCAGATCCCCCCTGCCACCCGCAGGCATTCGCTCCATAACACGCACAGACATTTACCCTTACTTTCTAGGAGGAAAAAAGTGAGTGTTATGGTGCAAAAAATACGGTAAATAATGGGCCATTATCTGGCACTACACTGAGATGCTGGCAACATGTCTCACATATCACAATTTTATCTGATGTTGAGTTAAGCAGAATCTCCATCACACTTGCATGTTCTAAAAGAATTCCAACAATTAAACTAACATGATAATCATTCCTCTTGTGTAAATGAAATATGACAATAGTCCATGCAGGAACATAAATGTTATTTCTATGGTATAAACCCCCTTCCACAAAATTTCTAAGACTTTTATAGATCTGTTGCGAGGCTGGATGAGATCAATTACGTACTACATATGTACCTTTCTTTTTCTTCATTGGCTCATGGATCTCTGGAGATGTTGGAATAGGAGATGTATCCATTGGTTCAGACTCCTCAGTTGATACCTCCACTACTGTTTCTGTAATGACATCTGGCCTCATAGCAGCATGAATGAACTCTGGAGTTGACACACAAGGTGGGACAAAAACTTCCACTAAAGAAAGCAAATAAATAAATAAGATTAGGCTTTGGCTTGAATCCAACAAAGAAACTGCCTTATCATTTGAAGAACAAAAACAAACTAGTTTCCCACATGTATCACAATACAGGATAAGATATAATACAGTAAGTAACAGAACTGGAGGGGTTTTTTTCTTTTCTTTTTAGGTATTACCAAACACTTGCTTCCCAGAAATGTTCATTTATAAATTCAACTTTCGAAATGACTGAACCCTGTACTTTTCTACATTGTTTCCATTATACTTTGCATTTGATTTGTAAATTGAGAAAAAGCAAGTAGTTGATTTTCTTTTCAGAATGAAACCCAGTTCATGATTACATGGGTCAGGTCTCGGTCTCAAATAACCATTGTAAAGTACAATTCTTTAATAAGTCATTTCCCATCTTTTTTGAGTTTTGTCATGTGAATATGAAATTATAGATCCACAGAAAATGTTGCAGTATGACAGGCCAGAGGACAATTATAATATTTCCAATGTCCAAATTCAATTTAAACCTGCCTGTTCAAAATCTCTTCAGTAAATGAAAGAAACCCAAAACACCTGAAAACATGCTATTCCACCACCACCATCAACCTCAACAGGTTTTATGGACCGATTGATTAGTCTGGGGGGGGGGGAGACAATTTTAATGCCCTGTCATTCTGTGGAACCAAATTAAATTTACAAATAATCATCATAATAAAACCATGAGTACCAGTTAGCCGTACAGTACAAATCACTAAGATAGTTTGGAAGTGACCTACATGACTTTCCTTCCCAGGTCACTTAGTATTGGAAAGTACTGTACCTGGATCAGGCTCAGAGTGGTGGCTGCTTCAAACAGATTTAAGTAATTATTTATATAGAGAAGCACTTTTGTGTAGGGATTGCACAACACTGCTGCCAATACATGCAATATGTAACTTGCAGACCAGTCCTTAAGAGTATTAAAAGCTAATGAATATATCCTTCAGGGGAGCAGACAGCTCTTGGCCCTGAAAGAAGCATACTCGCAAATTAAACCTCAGGTACAGTTAATGCAAATTAAGCCACCGTTTCAAAGAGGGCAAAAGATTGATTTGTTATCATTGACATACCTGGAGTTCTAGCATCTCTTAAGCAGGTTGGAGATTCCATATGAAGCAAGGCCTCTGCTGCTTCAATTGTCTTATCCGAACAGTGTACATTGCTGCCATGTACAGATGCTTCCACTGTGCAAAAAACAACAACAATCCATCACACAAGTAGATTTGGTTCATTGCTTTTTCTTTTCTGGCCTTAAGATTTGTTGAAACCTTACAGTCCTATCAATAGGAGCTTGGACACAAGTTACAATTGTGCCTTTCAATCTGGCTAGTAAACCATCTGCATTAAGACTGAATACCTTTGCATTCTCACCAATTCACTTGTGTGTTCGTTCAATTACGGTATTGATAGTCAAAATATTAACAAGAAAGCAGTGCTTTGTGAAAGTTAGCCCATAATGGTGAGGAAAGATAAGAATCTGTCCCACTGCCTCAAAAAGGTTTCCAACCCCGGAGTCTTCAATCAGCTGGCATCACTATTAGTTACAGCTTCATCTAACATCAACTCCAGAGAAAGCTTTTTTTCTTTTCTGTGCAGCCAATTATTAACCCCTATAAGCCACTTATACAGGGGGTCACCAACATTTGAGGACCCTGGACCCATTTGAAAATCTGAAAAATTATCATGACACACAACTACAAAATGGTTCATAGTGTGATTGCCACCAACTTGGGTGGCTTTAAAAGAGGATTAGACAATGTCATGAAGGATGGGGCTGTCAATGGCTATGAGACATAGTGATAGTTCTGATCCAGCACAGCTTTTCTTATGTTCACCTCCTTCCCTTCCTCTGGATGCCTCTTGGCCCTTGTGTGGCTCAGAGGCATTCTAGGGCAAGGAAGGGAAGAGGCTTGAGTGGCTGGAGGTCTGGGCTAGTCCAAAGGAGACTGTGGGCTCTCCTTCCTTGGATGCTTTTAAGCAGAGGTTTGATGGCCATCTGTCATGGATGCTTTAGCTGAGATTCCAGCATTGCGGGGATTTGGACTAGATGACCCTTGGGGTCCCTTCCAACTCTGCAATTCTATGGTTCTTTGCTTCTAAGTGCAAAAGAAGCAGGGGGTGAGAACACCGCTACATTGCTATTTTGCATACTAGTTCTACTTCCCAGCAAAGTCTGGTAAAGTATTATTATTATTATTATTATTATTATTATTATTATTATTTATTTGTTGTTGTTGTTGTTGTTGTTGTTGTTGCTAAATCTGTATCCCACCTTCCCACTAGCTGGTCCTCCAGGATTGTGCTTCATACATTATATGTTTCTTATTTTTTTCCATAAAGGGCAAGAAAAGAATGATTGTTGACATGAGTTTGGTATTTCTCATTCAAATTGATATTGCAACCTTATAAATTCCACAATAAAAGAAGTCTTAAAGTGATTGCATAGATGTATGTAATAGGATCTTGCCCAGAAAACACAAGAGGGGGAAATGCTAGATTTTTAAGTAGTGATTATGATTTTATAAAAAGGCATTTTCTCTTTTCCTCATGAAGATTTTATAAACCAGCAATACGTAGCCACCTGTTGAGTATCATCCACACATATTAAGGTATACACACACACACACTCTCTCTCTCCAGTTGCTTTTTCCATTTATGGAAATCTACTCAAAGCTAAACCATTCCAGCTCTGCTGCCAGCGTCTAATCTATCTTTAGAATAACTACAGTCACCTATCTGCAGTGCCAGTAAGCTAATGAGGATTCAAACCACGGTTTCTTCACTGGAAGTTCCTGAAGGCTATCCAGTTACTTCTATATTCAAAATTAAATTAGGGAAGAGGAAGAACATTTTTTTAAAATGCTTCAGTCACCAAGACGCAATTCACACATATGGGTGGCTGCTTGACATTGCAAAAAATAGCAACAACCTTTTTTTCAAAAGAGCTCACCACATGACCCAGCAGCCACTAATAAGGAAAACTGGCTGTGTGAATCAGGCCGTAGCACTACCAACAGGAAAGGCTTGGAAAAACACATAACAATAATAAGGGGTTTTTTTTGGGGGGGGGGATGGGGACCAGGAATACATGTCTAAGCCATCAGATAAATGCCACAGCCTGACTGTGGCACCTGAAAACGTAACTCCAGCACAGCTATTAAGCTTTCTGGTAGCAAGGGACATGGCACTGCTTGAGTCCCCATCTTTAAAACCGGATGCTTGCAAAGGTTATAAAGTATTTTTGTAAGTACCAGAGTAATTACTAATGAATTACCCTGTGCATCCAGAGCTAATTAGCAAGAAATGGGAAAGCAAAAGATCTCTCAAGTACAGTGCCCTTAGTCCCAGACAAAGACATCCATTAGCCTGTACACTGAAATGCTTCATACAACCTGCCATTTCTGCTGTAGAGTTTGGGAATGAGATACGGCTTTAGGCACATGCTATGGGTTACTTCTCAGATACTGCACTAAGAAAGAGATTCACCTTCAGATTGCTTTTAGTCTTTCTCTAAGCTGCAGCTATTACTAAATGTAAGACAGCGTACAAAGGAATTGTAAATTAACTGTAAAATATGTGGAAATCAACCTTGAAGTTAATTGCCATCAAATTTAGCACATGCACAATTCCATTCCCTCCCGCTCCTTTCTAAAGCATCTTCAAGAAGAGAGAACAGGAAGACTTAACATTATAAAACATTCAAAACTAAACAATAGGACAAATTCTCCAATATGCACATCCTCAAACTATACTGACCCAGGCAGTTTGAAGCACTGGCAAACAATTTGTGTAAAAATTGAAAATCAGGTGTAGTACACCCAACCACAATAAAAACAGACAAACTGCACCAACAAAGCCAAATTCTGCACACAATCTGGAAACTTGCAGAAATTTATCTGCAGAATCTAACAGAGAGTGAGAAGGGTGACAACACAGACTGGAAGTCGTGGAAAGGGAACATAACACCTTTGTGCTCTTTCTCTTAAAACGGGAGAACTACTCAAAAGCCTATTTCTGGGGTCTAATACTTAAGCAGAATTTCATGGGTATAAGCAAGACAAAAAACACTGGCAAGTTGGGGGGGGACTTAACTGATGAGCATATCTTCTCCTGACAGCCACCAGCAGCAGCAATTTCCCCCACTCTCCCATCACACCCTCAACAGAAAAAAGTACTGCATCTCTTGGCATGCTTTAGAACAGAAAAATAGTGCCCCTTCCATCAGAGCTCTGGGAAGCAGCAAGTTTCGGACCACTCCCCAAATTGTCCAAAATGACCTACCCATTTTGCTCACTAGGTAGCATTAGGCAAGAACACAAAACCTGAACAATGAACTTCCTTGTTTACAGCTCAGGCTCTCAGCTACTATCTGACCCTCACTCTTATAGATTACACCTTAAAGCAAGGGAGGAGAACCTGTGGCCCTCCATATATTGTTACCAACTCCCAGAATGAGTATTGTAGTCCACCAACAATTGGAGAACCAAAAGTGCTCCACCTTCCTATTAAAAGTTCCCCAGCAATGAGGTAATTATGAACTACTGTACTTATGAAAAGCTAGTGAATACCTCACCTGGCAAGAACATGTTTTATAGAATTAGTAACAGAGTATCACAACTGAAGCAGGCATAGAAGAGCTGTGAGAATATAGACTTGTTTTCTGAAAACAAAGCCTAAGCCCTAAGCTGACCCTTCCTGTAGAGAACTTGTTCAGATAATGTTGTTTTATTTTTACTTTTTTTTTAAAAAAGGGGCGTTATTCAGAAGGCATCTCCAAAGTCCCAAAAACTTTTTTAAAAAAATTAAGTTGACAACTTGCTCTTAGCTTCAACTCAAGTTAAATGTCTTTAAGAAATTATTTTTCCAAATCAGTGCAATGTTTCAAATCTCCAATACTTGTTATTTTAGTTTATTTTAGTTGATTTAGTTGAATGAAGCTCCAGGACTTCATTCAAACATGGAATAAACCACAACTGTTAAGAACAACCTGGTGAGCCGCCATCACCCAGCTTCTCAGTGGTGTCCTTCCTCCTCCTCCAACTGTCACTGGAAGAGATTCTGAAGGACCATTTTGCCCAGAGGGGAGTAAAGAAGCAGCAGTTACAGCTTATTCTAATCTAAACAAACAGTTGTTGTTCCCGTTTTATTGTAACTTTTGTTTAAAAATTGATGCTTGTTTGTGTAATGCTCTTATGTAAACTGCTTTGAAAGACGTACCTGAAAAGTGGTATGTAACTACCATAAATAAATAAAAATCCTACAAAATGCAGTTTTTTGTGCAATTAAATTGCTCGATAGGCCGGGGTCTACTGCTCATCCACCCACCACACCCTGCCTTTGGATCACTCCTGGTACAGTCATTAATCATTCTTGCTGCCAGCCAGTAGTATTATACTGTAGTAGTATTATACTCTCCAGTGATAATGTACAAAACACACATCTGCACAGCATCACTGTGATATAATCAAACTGATGTCCATAAATATTCCAAGTGTTCCACCGGTGCCACATACGTCCAGATATGGTGGTAATATTTTTTCATATTTATCTAGAAACATGGAAAGTACTAAAAGCTGGACAAAAACATGAAAGAACTGTGGAACATTTGAAGAGGAAAAGCAAGGAGGGAGATGCACAGATATTGTTTGCCCAGCTGGACCTGCAGGTGTTATTTCTGACATGATACAAGTATTCAATAGAAAAGCATAGACCTGTAGTTCCTGTCTTATGATAGCTTTTCCACATATAGCAAAAATACTCAAGATTTTTTTAAAAAATCTACAGCTTTATCTTAAAATTGAGTATGAGCTTATTCTATTAAACTTTTCAGTATTCATAGCATTTTTACTCTTGATTTTGATATCTCAGAGAGTATGCAGCAGTATCACTTTGTTACACTGGCATTCATATCTTCTTGCCATGCCAAAGCAACCTTACTTAGTAGAAATTCATTATCATGGATGGAATTCAACTAAGTTTTACTCATGAAGCTCATTAATTTCTATGAGTATCATTCAAGGAAATATTAGTTGAAACATTCCCCAGGGTTACATTCAATGGGAAATACATCTTCTAAATCCACAGCAATTACATAAATCCCCAAATAATCATGGCATCACATCAACTATGGACAATATGTATAGATAATGTATATAGCAGTAATGTGGATTTTCAAGGGGTGTGTGTGAATTTTCTTATCCAAATTAGGGTCATTTGCATTGCACTGGAAAATTTTCTGCTGCAGGGCTAGGAAACCAGGCCTCTACCAGGGTTTCCCATTAGACCTGCAAGGGCATTTCAGCAAAGCCACACCTGCTGTACAGAAGGCACCAGTTACTAGCAAAGGCAGTGCAACAATTATGTCTACAAATGTTCAACCAACTCCTCTTCCTTCTCCCAACCATAACTTGTCAGGTTGGTAAGTATAAAGAGCAGCAACTTCTTCATGACACTTAGCCCCATGCTTCAGCTCCATGGATATTGCATTAGGAACTGGGAGACTTGTTCAAATCCTGCTCCCCAGTAGATGGCACCATTCCCTATTCTGAGCTTTATCATCTGTCCAAAGACAATGTTTCTGTACAATTCACAATTTATCTGCATAGGCTCTTGTTACAGTAGTAACTATTTTGCAATAGGAGGGACTGGAGGCAGGAAGTGACATGGTGGTAACTGAAAACATAAACGGGCATGTGAAGATTGAAGAAACTCTGCTCTATGGGGTGGCTCATGGTCAAGGGTGCTGCATTAGGAAGTAGGTAACACTAGTTCAATTTCTGCTCCTGGGTGAAGCTATAGTCCAAGTCCCTCACTTGAGCTCCAAACCTGTGAACATGTACTCCCAAGTTATAGGTAACCAGCAGACACACCAGATCAAACTGATCGATTCAGTAAGCAGTGGAATTAGAGCCCACATCGGAAAAAAAGACACAGCACAAATTCTATACAAATCATTCAACAGCCATATACTTGCTAGGTGGCACAAGAGCATTTGAGTGCAGGCTTGTCCAATTCTTGGCTTTTCCAGGAGCTTGGATTCTGCTATTAAACTACTGCCAGTGTGGTTCTTAACACAAATTTAGTGTGTTCTGGTGTATTTGGGGATAGGCAGCACATAGGTCAGTAATATCTAGTCCATATTACATCATACACCAGGTGCATTTTAAGCTGTGAACGAACTTTAGTGAAATAAAATCTCTTCACTAATATTTATGGACAGAATTTCAACTTCCTAAGAGCCACACATGTTTATAAAGCAGGTAGAACACAATATCTTCAACTGACTGCTTTAGAAAGCCATATTAATAAGTTCTAGAGCCCTGAAGCCACTATTTGGCTGATTATTTCAAATATAGAAAATAAAACCCTACCCCACTCCTGGGTCTTTGTTCCCTAGCTTGCTTCCCAACCCCCATCCATAGGCAAGTATCCCTGTACCACTCTATGCAAAGATTCCACCCCCAGGCTACCTTTCTTCAAGAGTTCTCATTCCCTCTATTCCCTGCCTCCTCCTCCTCTCTCTCCACCTCCCTCCCTCCCTCTCTCACTTTCCTTCGAAGAGATTGCAGCTCTTTCATTATAACAGCACACAACTCCTTTATATCTAGATCTAGCATAAGATTTCTCCAGTCCAAGTTACCAGTCATTTCCATTGTGGAAGCTACATCATTCTGTACACTGAATTTTCCCCGTTAGTGTTCAAAATATTTATAAATGTTCTGTAACATCATAGTAGAAATAGCTTATCTGCGGCAAAAAGCAAAGTGAAACAGCAGGCAAGTAACTATATAACTCTCTGTAGTAGCAACTGGGTATGCAGCATGAGGATACACTTGGAAACCAAACCAGGGGGAGGGCATTGAAAAGACCACATCTACCTTTGATTAAAAAAATAAAAGTTTACATGTACAGTACCCTCATGCTACAAAGGAACCATAGAAGCAAACAGCAGTGCACAGACATAAACCCCCAGCCAGCCAGAACAGAAAACTACTTCTACTGAACACCAATGTTGTTGGTGTCCTCAACACTAGTATGCACATGAAAAAGGAGACGAGCATATCCACACTGCCTCACAGAAAGAGTCTCCTGACTAAATAAGAGACACAAAAAGTAGCTGAAGAAGGCAAAGAAAAAAAATTGGCCTGTACATGCTTCGAATTCACCTAAACTTCACTCTTTTTAATCTCATTCCAATGAAATGGATCCATAAAACAATATAGCTAAAAAAGTATTAATAACCACAGCTTTGAGGTTATTTGGAAGACCATGGTGTTCGAATAATAAATTTTTATGTTGGGATAATAAAACCTTTACACCCAACATTGAAATTATGACTGATATCTTTATGACACTCCAAATGAAGTTTACCATTAATGTAAAAACGTTTACACTTGTCCTTCGCACAACAGTATGAAATTTTGTGGTGTTATTGCTACAAGCTCAATTAAAACTTGTGCGAAAAGCAGTGGTTAGTGGAAATGCAGTCACAAAAGCTACTTCGGGGTGGTGCTGAAGCTCTGTATCATCAACGACGGGTAATTAATTAAGAGGCAAGAACGTTCTGGTCCTAGATGTGCAAAAAAATCCCCGTTACCTGTTATCAGATCCAGGAAGAGCAGTGCTTCCTGCGCAGGACATTTATGAACGCTGTAAACCCCACTGCGACTCTCCTCTGCTCCTCCTCCCCCCCTCCGCGCTCACACCAGCCCCGCCCTCGCTTCCGTATTTACAATCCTTCCTCTTCCCTCCAATTCCGTGCTCGCATTGTCAGAGCCAGAAAGCGCTGCCACTCAACCTCTCCCTCGCTGCTACTGGCTTGAAGGAGCCTAGCCCCGCCCATTAAAGACGGTAGCATTCTGATTTCGAACATTCTTGACAGTTGATTGGCCGGCCAGGCTCGTCACTCCCTCCCCCCCACCCCGCGCACAGGGGCTCCTGAGGGAGCTCGGCGCTTCCGCTATGGTGGTTGGGGGGGGGGAGAAAATGAGCTAAATATCCTCGCTGGAGGCGGCACATGCCGTTCGCCCCGGGAACAGCAGCAGTACTGATGCCCCCGTCTCCCCCCCGGGCCCGGCTGCTCCCACACCCTTCCCAGCGCAAAGCAAAGTTTAGAGGGCAAGAAGCGCCTCCCCAAAAAATGAGGACCTTGAGCCCGTCGTGGCTCCTGCACCCGCCAGAGGCACCTCGGCGCAAGGGAACAATTGTTGGGGACCAGGAAGGAAAGGCGCTGCAAGGGGAGCCGCCTCTCCCTGCTCGGGAAGCGCGGCGTGGCTTGCTGCTTGGCGGGAGGACAAGCGCAACTACAGCCACACGCTCTTCCTGGTCCCGGGCTGCAAAAAGCGCGGCGGCGGCGCCGCAACAGCAGCGGCCAAAGCACGCCGCCCGCAACCGCTGCCCGCTCGCCCCGGGGTCAGGTTGCTAACGCGCCCAGCACGCCAAGGTGATCACTTCCTGGATTCGCCCTCCTCCTCCATTACTCCGGCGCCAGTGCCGCCCCCGGGAAGAGCGAGCGAGCGAGCGGCGTGCGCGCCTCCCTCCGCATCACCCGCCCTTCGCTTCTCTCTCTCTCTCTCTCCCCCCTCCGCCCAGCGCCTCCCTTCTCTTCTACCAAGCACCCCGCTCCCGCCCCGCCATTTCGCGGCGCCGCTTACCGGCGCGGATGAGCAGGTCGAGCTGGTTCGTGGGCCCCTCATGCAGGGAAGTCGCCATGTTTATGCCGCTGGAGCGAGCGGCGGCGGCGGCGGCTTCGCATTGACCCGCAGGGGCTCCCTGGCGCTCGGCCGCGCGCGCGCGCGGGCCCCCGCGGCTAGTCGGCGCGCGCCTGCGTGCGCGATCCCGCCCGCCCCGAACGCGTTAAGAGCCGAGCCAACCCGACGGGCGCCTCGGCCGGATCTATCTCCGCGCGCTCGTTCCCGCGCCCGGCCAGCCAGCCACGCAAAAGGTTCCGCTCGGCTTCCTTCCTTCCCTCCCTCCCTCCCCCCGCGCGTGTAGCGGCAACAACGGCGGCGGCGAAGCAGCAGCAGCGGCGCTTCCTCCTCAAGCGGGGCGCACACGATCCTTCCGCCGCCAGCCTCGCAGACAGGAAGTGCCGGGCGGGCGGGCGCTCGCTCGCTCGCTCGCCCTCCTCCCCTCCTCTGCTCTCCCATTCTACAGCAGGGACAGGAGTCGGTCGCCGCAGTCACGATCGGAAGGATCCCACTTCAGTCGGTCCAGCTGGAGGAAGGCAAAATCTCTCTCCTCTTCCGTTATCTTCCATGCAACTAGGTGGCAGGGATGCCAACAGAAAGGAGGTGCCCGCGGCTCAAGGCAATCGACGCCGCCTCCAGAGCCGCTTTTCCTTCTGCCGCTTCTTCGCCAGCCTCCCGCGCGTCCCCCTCCGGGATGAACGACGCTTCGATCTCTTTCTCCAAGGCGCCGTGTGAGGAATGGAGATAGCGCCCCATAGATGTTCTCTCCGGTGAGAAGAGCAGCCTTGCATTGGTTCCTGCGGAGTCCCGAAAAGGCCGCCTTAAAAGGAGTTCTGAAATTAGAGGACAAAGGCACCCGAAGTCTTTTGGACAACCCGACCGGATTTGCTTGAAATGCATTCGGTCTGTCAACGGAGCAACTGCTCCCCTGATCTCAACCACATTGTGTAGTTTATTCATAAGCAGAGCTGCCAAAGAGGAGGAATGTCATTTCCGCACCCCCTTCCATTTCAGAGGCCTTGCATAAGTTGTCACACTGCCCTTGATGAATCCCACCTTGTCCATTAGGATGCAAGTAGTTGTCTTGCAAATGGCAAACTTCTCTGTGATCCAGTTTTAACCAGTAATGTGCAGGCAGAAATGGAAGTGATTGGTTATCCCACAATTTCTTTAAACTATGTTCTTATAAGCATGTACTGTACTATAAACGATGTGCCATAAGCATATCACAACCAAATTAGAGGGCAAACTATTATAACTAATAGACATTCAATAAAGTCAGGGTGAATAACAAGCTGACATTACAAAAACCACTTCTCAAAATTTGGCAACAAGTAGAACTTGAGCAGATGATAGCTGCGATCCAAATCACATTTATCTGAAAGATACTGAAATCAGTATGACATTTCAGAGGAAATAGGCTATAAGGTTATATACACACTGCTGTTATCAGTACTGCTGCCTGTTTCTATTTATTAGGATTAAATCAGGGGTAAAAAGGTAAAGGTACCCCTGACTGTTAGGTCCAGTCGCAGACTCGGGGGTTGTGCGCTCATCTTGCTCTATAGGTCGAGGGAGCCGCCGTTTGTCCGCAGACAGGATGCAATACCCACAGATCTATACCAACAAAAACTGAGAAGATGCTACATTCCCTTATGGTCCCAATCCCATTTGGTTCTACACTTTTAAGTGTTCAGTAACAGGCAGAAGGATTGTTGCAGTTAAACAGCACAAATTTGGTGCTAATGTGGCTTGGTAGAGCTGAGGCCAGAATTGAACTCCAGCTTCCTGAAAATTTTTCAGTCATCAAGATAGAATCCAGTGTCTTTATTTCTTTATTGTTTGCAGCCCTGGACCCATCTGAGAGAAACGGCAGGATATAGATTTAATAAATAATAAACTAATTCAGTTGCATTAGCACACTCAGATGTGCTATTCACTCATAAAGCTAAGCCAAACTATGGCTTAGTGAGAACATGTGCTCTTCCATGGAGGAAGGAGCAGTTACTTTGTCCTCCCTGGTCCTTGTAACTTAGCACAGAATGACAACTAACCTAGGTTTGGGTTAGTGTGTTGTCAAACCCAGGTTTTGTAACTAAGAAACCTTGGCTACAGCTCCTGATTAAGGAGACAGGTTAACCACTAGTCTGACTTTGAAGAACACTTTAAGCCAAAACTTGGTTTGCCATGGTACAGAAACAAGAAGAGGCAGGGAGAACTGATGCAGCAGTGAGCTCTCCAAGGATCTAGGGTACAAACATATTTTTGTAATGCTATTTTAAAAATCTTGACTGTGAAGAAACAAAATTAGCATGAAGAGCAAAACTTCCAGATTAAAGGGTTTAAATCACATATTTCACCAGCAGTCCAAAAATTAACTTGAAAGATTCTTTAGAGTAGAATCCTGATAGATAAACATAATACAGTAAACTGTCCACTACTACAAGGTTTGATTTGATGTTGCAAATGGCAACCAGTTATTTACATCTGCCATAAAATCATTGTTATTTTTAAACAGGAAGTTGAAAAATCCAGAGGAAGATATTTGAAATTTGTGTTTATGTAAGTGGCAAACAAATTAAAGTCTGAAGTAGTTATAAGATTAGCTTTCCATAATAGTGGTATAAGTAGTAATCTGAAAAAGAAAGAAGTTTCTTTTACAATATACAAGTTAACACTTTTTACTAAAAGGGATTAAGGGCTTTTCTAGAGCTATACCACCCCTGATTTAAAAATGCATTATTCATTTATGTATAATATTACCAAAAAGCTATACATACCAACACTGTTCTGGATCAATTTTATTCCCCCATCATGAGGTAACTAAAGGAGGTGCTGTTGCTTTAGATCTCCATTATTCATGCAGGTCTTCTACCTCCCTGTGGCAATAATATTCATTTAAAAAGGTAAAAGTTTGTTTATGCCACAGGGAGGATTTCTGATGCAATGTGAAAAACACAGGAGAAGAATGCCATCCCAAAAATAAGTCACCACTCCCATATCATTGTTCTGAAAATATCAAATTGACACAAATTCTGGCACAATTAATGAGAAAGCAGAGAGTTGCATTCCATAGGAACTCCTTCCCAAATAAGAAGCCAAACGCTAGAATATCCTTACTTAAGACATTTTCCAAGAAGCTGCAAACTACATTTACTTCACTTTAGGAAGAAAGTTTCCCTATTCAGATAACAGCAATAACTACTATTCCACCACCACTTTCTTCCAGTGGAAGCATTTCATGAGCTGAGTTCAGCTCACATGATCACTGGATCTCAGCCACTGAATTCTTTAAGAGAAATATGTACGTCCTCTTATTAGTGATGACGACAAAGGAATTTAAAATAGCAGTTTGCCCTCAGCACAAAATACTAATAGAATTGGAATTTATATTTATTATGCAACAACTCAAGCATCAAGTGTGCTCATTTACACTCAAACCAACAAATGTTCCAATAATAAGTTCCATGTTCAAATTAAATTAACCAGATAACAGAAGTTAAAAACATGCTTGACTACTTGTCCTGAACTTGCGACTTTCTTTGCTAGGACTTATAAATAAAAGAGGGAGTCAGAGGAGAGGACAGGAACAATTATATCAATGGCAAAAAAGTAAAGGGCCTAAGTTTTGTATGTCAGAAAAATATTTGCCTTCTGAGCCTCTAAATAAGCTCTAGGTAAAGGTAAAGGTAAAGGTACCCCTGCCCGTACGGGCCAGCCTTGACAGACTCTGGGGTTGTGCGCCCATCTCACTTAAGAGGCCAGGGGCCAGCGCTGTCCGGAGACACTTCCGGGTCACGTGGCCAGCGTGACATCGCTGCTCTGGCCAGAGCCAGAGCCAGAGCCAGAGCCGCACACGGAAACGCCGTTTACCTTCCCGCTGGTAAGCGGTCCCTATTTATCTACTTGCACCCGGAGGTGCTTTCGAACTGCTAGGTTGGCAGGCGCTGGGACCGAGCAGCGGGAGCGCACCCCGCCGCAGGGATTCGAACCGCCGACCTTTCGATCGGCAAGTCCTAGGCGCTGAGGCTTTAACCCACAGCGCCACCTGTGTCCACTCACAATTATTTCATATTATCCAGGAAAGCTTTGAATGCAAAAGAATAAATCAAGACAAATCATAATCAGAAATGAAATAGTAAAAAACCAGTGGTGGAACACTTCAGTTTCACAGGAAAGTTAATAACTACCGTAATTTTTAAGGAGACCATACTGGAGTAAAACAGCAGCATGAATCTGGTTAATTGCAATTCATCATGAAGTTCATTGCTGAATCGGGACAATGGATTTTTATCACACTAAAAGTGTTAATTGGCATATTATTGTCAGAATGTCTGTGTCAATGTATTATCAATGCTACATGCCAATTTTCACCATCTGCTTTCTGCATTTCATTTCCCTCTGTCCTCAATGTTTACAATCCCCTGCATCCAAACCATACCTGTAACTCACAAAAGCGCTTCATTCTTCCCTGATTAAGATTTCCACGAAAGCTTCAACTCATCTTTTAGTCTTAAGGTGCCAGCCTGTTTGTGAACATGATTCTCAGTTCTATGTAAGCCCACAGCTTCAAGTAGGCAGGTATGTTTCGCTGCATCAAGCCATTACTTTGATTATGTTCAGTATTCAAAAAGGAAAACACTAATATAATTTTTAAAGATTGTTTCTCAAACCTTAAAAGCAGATTGTGTTTTAATGCCTCACAATTTTTTTACTGTCCATGTTCTAATATGAACATGTCTTTTGGGCGTGTGCTACAGAATAATCCTTTATTGCCCCCAGTGGCACAGTCGATCAGCACATCTGGCTCTTAACCAGAAGGTTGGTAGTTCAAGCCCACCTAGGTAGGGATGGCTGTGGACAGGATTCCTGCACTACAGGGGATTGGAATAGATGACGACCCTTGGGATCCCTTCCAACTCCATTATTCTACAATTCTATACAATAAAACAGTATGTTCAAATACATTTTTAACTTTTGGAAGAACTTTTATAAACCCACTTAAGGTTCAAACATAATTATTTTTAGAAAGCCTACTATAGAAAAAAAAGAAATCCCAAGTATACCATCTGTACACACCCAGTGGAATGCATTCCTTTAAAAAAGAGCCACCCACTCCATGCCAAATCACAAACTACTTTTGATATTTCCCTCTCAGTTGCAATACAGCATGCAGAAGTGCTGCTTGAGAAGCTCAAAGGCTCTCTTGGGTGTGCAGTTCTTTAAACGTTGGCCACAGTTATGTCAGAACCTATAACCTTGCTTCATGCAGAAGAAATCTACTCTGAGAAATTGCTGACACCATTTGACCTAAGTGAAGCACAATAGTAGCTGCTATAGATAGAAGGAAGTATTTTCCTTCAAGCGTGTTTTTCAGGATTCTTACTAGCTTACCTCAAAGCAGGAACTAAAGTGATGGAACTTTAGGGATGGGAAGAGAGAGATTTTAAAGGCCAACCCTGCTGTATCAGACCAAAGACCTATCTAGTCTAGCATCCTGTTTCCCACACTAGCCAACCAGATACCTATGGGAAGGAGACAAGTGCCACAGCCCTTTCCCACGGCTGTTCCCTAATAACTAGTATTCAAAAGTGTGCTGCCTCTGTCTTCCAGTCCAAGGGCACAATCTAGAGTTGTGCATGGCTAGTTCAGATAGCCATTTTTCTCTCTACCTCATTTCTAGCAGCATCCTCTCCATACCATATCACAAGCTCCTCTTTATGTCTCGAGAATTTTTGAAATAAGTATGGCATGTTGCATGATGGGATGAGGAGAGTGTTGGCTGGGACCAGGCTTGCTGGCAGGGGTGGATTTAGGGCTGTGTGAGTGGTGTGCACACACCGGCAGCTGAGCCAAGGGGACGCCAGCTCAAATCCTGGTAAGCAAGGCGCTGGACTTTGGGAAGGAGGTGTGAGGCTGTGACTCGATCCTTCTTCTCAAAGCTGGGTGCCTCTTTACCTGCCTTTGTGAGTGGGATTTTGGCCTTGCACAAGACACCATAATACCCAAAGTCCGCCACTGTTGCTGGATATCTTGAGTAAAATACAATTCTCACCTAACTGTGGAATCTGGAGTATGCTATTTTGGTGAAGATCTACAAGCAATGCTTCTGAATGCCAGATGCTGGAAACCACAGGAGGCAAGAGTGCTCTTCTGCTTGTTTCCTGCTTGCTGGTTTCCCACAGGCATCTGGTTGGCCACTGTGAGAACTGAATGCTGGACCAGATGGGCTATTGGCCTGATCCAGCAAGCAATTCTCGTGTTTTTATTCCATCAAGAGACCATAACTGATCACACGATTAAGTGAAAGGAATTAAACCGATAAAAATCCAAATCTTACTAATGGCAATACATTTCCAAGCTAAGCTCAAGGTATTACTGTTAGTTTACAAATCCCTAAACAACCTAGATCCAAGTTACCTGAAAGAGCACCTTGTACCTTACACACCACTCAGATTACAGAAGTCACTTGGAGAATCCTTCCTGACTGTTCCAGTTATCACAAATTAACCTAAACATTTCATTTCTACAAAAAGTTTTAGCATAGTGGCATCAGTACTATAAAACACTGTTCTAATTGAAATCAGACAGGTACCTATATTCTTAACATTTCATTACACCTGCATTTCTTTGGTTAAGCACTTATAAATAATTTGATTCAGTGTTGGTCATTCGTTTTGTATTTTATGATGTTATAAGAATTTTATTGTACATTGTTACACAATTTTTTAAATGCTGGCCATTTATAAATTCACTCATGAATAAATAAATGCAGATTTATTTACTCATTGTACTAAGTCAAAATAGATTTATAAGCCAGCCATACTTTCTATGAGTACACTAGTCTTTTAGCACATTTAAAACAGAAGCATAATATAGAAATAAAGCCACAAATGCCACTGGAACTTTCGTCTCCATAAAGTATATTTACAGTGCTAAAAATCTATCAGAGAGCAACGAAGATTAAAAATATCTTGTTAGAATTTAGTTTATAGTCCTAATAAATTCACTGCCTTGCTTTTAACCAATACATTGAGTTATTAATTTAAGTCTTGCTTACACATTGAAAAGCATAAATGAAGGTGTATTGAGGATACCAAAGGAAACAGCTTTTTAGCACTTACTTTATAAAAGTGCAAATCTCCACTCATAGTTAAGAGTTCATATTTGACATTTTCATTTCGTCTCATAGTTAAGAGTTCATATTTGACATTTTCATTTCGTCTCATAGTTAAGAGTTCATATTTGACATTTTCATTTCGTGTCATAAGGTAATGTGAAGTAGTTCCTACCATAGTAACACCAACTAGTTTTCCACTTCCCCTTCCCTTGCCCTCCTCCAAAAGCAGGTTGAACCATACTGACACTGATTAAATGAGAACTGTTGGCTAGATAGCCATTGTTTTCATTATTAAAAGGGAAACCTCATAATCTTACCCTAAAAGACAAGCTATCTACTGGACTGGTATACAAGCTGTAAAGAAAAGCATATCCTAAGCTTATTCAGATTTTATGCAGGAAAGATAAGTTAGCACATTTGTGCAATATGCAGAGCAACAAGCCTAAAGACAGGATATTTTCTACTAAATGTATTATTATTGAATTATTTCAAAGGTATAGTTCCTGAATCAGATTTGGAAATGGCAGTTGATCTACTAATTGCAGCAGAAATGGTAACTGACAAAGGAGGAAGAGTATAGCACTGCCAAACTCAGATTGCTTTGAAAAAGCTGGAACCCCATCACACTAATGAATCTTACATATTCCATTTTTGCTATGTTTGGGAATGATACCCTGTATCCATATAATTTACTTGCACTGTAAAATGATATAATAATGATGTTACTGGGTTGAGCATATATATATATATATATATATATATATATATATATATATATAATTTATTATTTGTACCCGGCCCATCTGGCTGGGTCTCCCCAGCCACTCTGGGCAGCTTCCATAAAAACCAAAAATACACTAAAATATCACAGATTAAAAACTTCCCTGAACAGGGCTGCCTTAAGATGTCTTCTGAATGTCAGGTAGTTATTTATTGCTTTGACATCTGATGGGAGGGCGTTCCACAGGGCAGGCGCCACGACCGAGAAGGCCCTCTGCCTGGTTCCCTGTAGCTTTGCTTCTCGCAATGAGGGAACCGCCAGAAGGCCCTCGGCGCTGGACCTCAGCGTCCGGGCAGAACGATGGGGGTGGAGACGCTCCTTCAGGTATACTGGGCCGAGGCCGTTTAGGGCTTTAAAGGTCAACACCAGCACTTTGAATTGTGCTCGGAAACGTACTGGGAGCCAATGTAGGTCTTTCAAGACCGGTGTTATGTGGTCTCGGCGGCCGCCCCCAGTCACCAGTCTAGCTGCCGCATTCTGGATTAGTTGTAGTTTCCGAGTCACCTTCAAAGGTAGCCCCACATAGAGTGCATTGCAGTAGTCCAAGCGGGAGATAACTAGAGCATGCACCACTCTGGCGAGACAGTCCGCAGGCAGGTAGGGTCTCAGCCTGCGTACCAGGTAGAGTTGGTAGACAGCTGCCCTGGATACAGAATTGACCTGCGCCTCCATGGACAGCTGTGAGTCCAAAATGACTCCCAGGCTGCGCACCTGGTCCTTCAGGGGCACAGTTACCCTATTCAGGACCAGGGAGTCCTCCACACCAGCCCGCCCCCTGCCCCCCAAAAACAGTACTTCTGTCTTGTCAGGATTCAACCTCAATCCATTATCCGCCATCCATCCTCCAACCGCCTCCAGGCACTCACACAGGACCTTCACCGCCTTCACTGGTTCTGATTTGAGAGGTAGAGCTGGGTATCATCTGCATATTGATGGACACCCAGTCCAAACCCCCTGATGATCTCTCCCAGCGGCTTCATATAGATGTTAAAAAGCATGGGGGAGAGGACGGAACCTTGAGGCACCCCACAAGTGAGGGCCCAGGGGTCTGAACACTCATCCCCCACCACCACTTTCTGAACACGGCCCAGGAGGAAGGAGCGAAACCACTGTATAACAGTGCCCCCAGCTCCCAGCCCCTCTATATATATATTCCCCTTCAACAGACCTGCCTCCTCCCCATCTCCTTTTCATTAGCTGTTCCCATTAAATGGAAGGGGGAATCATCATGTGCAATTAAAACAGTAGTGATGCATACCAGCTGATTAATGTTTGCATCCTTGGGGGGGGGGGGGAGTAAGAAAAGAGGTTTACCTGTTTTCACAGTTTCTGTCTCGATTTCCTGTTCTTCTGCAACATCTTGAAGAAGGTAAGTTTCATCATCATAAACAAAGATCTGTGCAGCATATCCTTGTTCAACTCTGGCACTTGGTACTGGCTCTACAATCACTGCTGGATATTCAGAGACTGGCTCATTCTCCTGTAGAGCACAGTAAGAGAGTGTGTTGCCATCCTAATCCAAATAATCCCTTCCATTTTCCCTTTAGTGACTTGATGTCTTTCATAGAATATTAAATAAAAAGTATGTATTTAAAGGATTACAAATAAATTTAGGTATATCTGTAGGCAGAATGGGGTGGAGAGAGGGATACAATGTAGAGACAGATACAATGTATCAACCACTAAAACAAAGCTCATCAGAAACACACCATGAGCCACAGTATGCAAACATTGTTGCATTTAATTAACAAGCAGCCTATCATTTCCATGAACTTTGGCACTTACCAAGATATATTATTACAGGAATAACTAGAAATGACATTAAGGGTTTATTCCAAAGTTGCACAATTTAAAGTCCTATCAGTTTCAATGTGATAAACATGTAGCTCAGATCTGGGCCTTTCATCACTGCTCATTCCTTTACCTTGCCCACGTATTTGAATGTTTTTAACAGATGTGTGTAATTACCAACTTATCTTGGAAGCAAGGTAGGCAAGTTCTTGTTTTTCAAAAACTGCAGTAATTCTCATAGCCCGCATATGGCTTCAGAGACTGTTCTAAATACCAAGTTATTTTAATGAATCTAGCACTTACATTCAAATAAATGCTCTGAGGCACATTCCCCCAAGTCAAAACCTGTAATCTATTTGACACAACAGTTCTCTTTTCTCTCTGAGCATGAACTAGGGCATGATCCTCTCCCATTACATGTTTCATTTGTATCCACAATTAGCATTTACAAAGATCACATGAAGAAAAGCTGTACATCATTTTCTGACCTGGCCTTGAATTTGTACTCCATTGCTGTCAAACTCAAGACCTGAGCCTCCACTGTCAACTGCTGCTGATGTCATGGTGCATTCCCTGGGAAGATTCGAAGGCTAGTAGCAAGATATGTAAATCTTCTCAATGATGTTAACTGGTAACACAGAAAGCTTGAGATACAGGAACTTCGTAAACCGAGTAGAATCTTTGCAAAATCAAAGTTCTTCCCTTCTGGTGCCACAAATCCTGAAAGAGGGAGCATAAAAAACATTGGTATATGCAACTATTTTGAATGCTACTGCTTATAGAAATGTGTTAAAATTGTACATGAAAATAGGGCATCGGTTGACACTAATATGATCAAATAATACAGCTGTCATTTGTAAAATGTAGCCTTCCCTATTCTGGTGGCCTCTATATGTTTTGGACAAGAAGTCCCATCAGCCACAGCCAGCATGGCCAAAGGTCAGGGATGATGGGAGTTGAACCTGGAGGGCACATGGCTGAGGAAGCCTGCCTCTGTTTGCCATCACATGACAGTTCCAAAGTTTATACTTATGTGGAGAACTCATTCCCTTGCAATAAGTTTAACTATACAAGAATTACTTCAATTTTCAGCTACCCTTGTTTAGCTTACGTTTTTCATGCTTTGTTATTATTTCAGGAGCTGCATTTTCATAAATTGTTGCTTTTATTAAACTCATACAGTAGCTGTGACCTGACCTGCAGACTTTTCAATAAATAAATGCCAAATTATTCATATCCTGTGCACATGAAACCAAGCAATCTTATCTAGCTACTGCTTGGTGTAGAGCGCTGAGCTGGATCTACTACTGATATACTTCATAAGGTTTCCCCTATATTCTTACATATTTTTAAAATACTTGAATACCAACCACACTGTCTTCAATGAAATTCTAATTACAAAGATTGTCATTTACAAAAGGGAAGGATAAAGGACTCCCAACACAAATCCCTGCCACCCCCATTGCAACTGCGTCAGCAGCAAAGAAAGGCTGTCTCCTCTGTATTAAAAAGGAACAGGGAAAGCAAACCTGGGCTCAGAAAGAGCAGGTGAAATAGGAATTTATTCTGAACCCAATTCTCCTCACCTACTTGCTTCAGGAACAGAAGCTAGTTGTCTCTTGCTGCTGAAGCAATTAAAGGTGATGGCCAAGACGCTCCCACTGAAGCCTGTTAGCACATCTTTCCCACTGTTGTCCAATCTGACAGTTTACTGTGTTGACTACAGGAGAAGCATGCTGTGCAAGACAATTTCCTGTCACAGCAGGCCCAGGGCTAGTGTCTGTGCACTACCCTTTACTGCCAGGCATATTCCTTGGCAGCATGCATGAAGTTGAACTGTGGTACCTCAGGTTAAGAACTTAATTCATTCCGGAGGTCTGTTCTTAACCTGAAACTGTTCTTAACCTGAAGTACCACTTTAGTTAATAGAGCCTCCCGCTGCCACCGCGCTGCTGGCACACAATTTCTGTTCTAATCCAGAAGCAAAGTTCTTAACCCAAGGTACTATTTCTGGGTTAGCAGAGTCTGTAACCTGAAGCGTCTGTAACTGAGGTACCACTGTATATGTACACTCCTTGCTTAAGGGAATTCAGGGTTATGAAACATACTACAATGAGTAAAGACTATCACCTATCCTATGATCAGTTTGTTTACACATCCCAAAATGTTTTCTGGTTTACGAACACAAGCAATCTTGTGGAATAAAGTAGCTCCTCTGTGATACATTTTAGAGGGTATGTATGAGAAGACACATAGTTTGAGAAGCACTGGACTACCTGATGTGGTGGACTGGCATTTCCCCCAACCCCAATATGCCAGGGACTAGTACCATATTTGGTCCCTGAAGTGTCCCATCCAGCCAGGGCGGCAGCGGAGTTGTTGTGGACCGGCAACCAATGCCACGTGAACCATCACTGGTCCATGGACCACCACTTTGAGTAGCAATGGCATAGCCTATTGCCTTGCACAAGTAATCTTGCACAATTCTTTGGTTACAAAACTTTTTGGAAAAAGCACCTTGGGCTCACTACAAATCAGAATGTTGAGATCTTAACTTCAATATTTTTAAAGAGATCTTAAACTGAAAACCAAAAGCACTTAAGGAGAGCGGCTAAAAGGAGCCTGCTAAGAGCTGGAAAGGGTGAATTTGGTGTGTATCGCCCCTCAATAGACCAGAAACAAAAGCGTAACACCTTGCAAGGTTGTTGTCCTGCTTTTATTTTGAGATTAGAATGGTACACAAGGAAAGTGACAAGTTGCAAGCATCAGCAGTTATATGAGAAGTCAAAGGCATTGCTAGGCAAAAGCTAAGACACTGAACCAACAAGCTCCCTACAGCTTCCTTTTAAATGAAGGAATGCCCGCTGCACATCATTTATCGTGGCAAGCAAATGGGCATTCCTCCTCATGGGCTGACTAGCTGAGGTTTGTGCACACTGATGTCCCTATGTTCTAAGTGACAGAGATGAGGACGGTGCCAGCTTGGCATCATATTTACCCCCAGCTCCCTTCCTTGAAGGAAGAAGCACTGGAGGGTGCTCCTCAGCAGCAGAAGCTAAGGAGGTGCATGTCCCAGTGGTAACAGGAGAGACTTCTGAGAGTTTCCATGAGCAACTCTCAAAGGGCAGCTCTCAACTCCCTAACCAGCTGGGACCCTCTGCTGGATCAGATGTCTCTTGGGATTCAGAATCCATGACCACCGCCCTACTGGGACCCACTCCAGCATCCTCTAGCTTTCACTCCTCAAGCTCCTCCCACTCTTCAGGGTCAGACCACACTCTCCATCATACCTCCACAAACTCCTGACAAACTCACGACAGTTGGGTACTTCTGGAAGCAATGAAGGGGTTACTGATAAAGAACTCAAATGACCAAACATTTAGCATCAAATTTCAATGGCAATTTCCTGCATAAGTTTGAATCCTAAGTACAGTGCAGAATTGTGTATGTAAAACTCTGAACAGAAAACTGCCCAGAATTAAACAATAGTGGGATTGACTGAATCTTGCATTTTGTGACAGCCTCTGAGTCACTGCTTTCAAAAAGGTGTGGGGAATGATTTCTGTTTTCCTCTGACGTCACTGTTTACGATCTCCATCCAGAAAATCTCACAGAGGTGTGTGTGTGTGTGTCTGTGTGTGTGTGTGTGTGCGCGCGCACACACACACACACACACACACACACACCCTACCTGTAACTCAAGATAAAACTTCATAAAGTCAGTGCTTTTTTTCTAAAAGAAAATGTTTAGGGGTACTCTCATTTTGACTCAAGAAAATCCCCATTTTATAGTTCAAATTTGGAAAAATAAATACAGTAAATGGACAAAAGTCCAAAGATTTACAAAATGTTTAGGGGTATGCGTACCCCTGCGTCGTCATCCCCCCCCCCCCCGCAGAAAAAGCACTGCATAAAGTACATATGAAGTCCACAAAAGTCTTTAAGTTTCTACAAGGCTTTGTTGTCTTGTTTTGTTTGAATAAACCACAATTTAAACTAATTGCAGGTCTATGTAGCAAGTGGTGGTTAGTTTAAACCTGGAAGCTGATAGTTTTGATCTCTTCCTCTGACACATGCTGGAAGGTAGTGGGAGTACAACTTAAGTAGCTTTGTTCACATCAGCAAGTACCTTCTATGCCAACTTTTAAACACCTGCTGAAAACTTTTCTATTTTGCCAGGAATAGCCTAGTCAGGCAATTAAGGGTACAGTACATCCCCAAAAATGGTCTACTGATGCTTGTTGTTTATTTCTTTTTGCTTTTAATTTGCTTTTAACTTTTTATGATGTTAATGTTCAATTTTGTTTTTATAGTGTTGTAAACTGCTGTGATATATTTTTACAATACTCCAGTATATAAATATTTTTATAAATAAATAATAACACAATTTTTCCCTCTACTAAAAACATAGTAAGATGGAAGGAAAAAAGAGAGATAAAATTCACACATTTCCTGATATTCCAATAGCTTTCTCACTCTTGAAAAATACATACTACTTTAAAATAGATCAAATTTCCAAACCAGCAACAAGCACAGGGGATACATCAAAAAACCAGATTACTTGCCATCTCAGCAACAGAAGTTGACAAAATGCCACACACACAAAAACCAGCAGAGAATTTGTTCTCAACAGTTTTGCCATTTGGGTACATATCTTCTTATTCAGGTGCCTAAAGATGACCTATTCTCTGGGAAGTATGTTTGAAGTCAAGAGAGAGATGCTTACAGCTAGCACATGTTCACATTACTGTTTTTTCCACATGCATCTTTTAATGTAAGTCACTTTCCATTACTTTGAAAGAGAAACAACTAAAATAACATAAATCTGATAGTATATGTTATAATATGTTATAATAATACAGTGCATTCAAACTGCTAGTTTTTGAAGCTGCATTCACACATTCACCACAATTTAGATCAATCCTGTAGTTTATTAACAAATAATGTTGTTTGATATGTTTTATCTCAAACCAGCTTTAATCCAGCTAGAAAACTGAATGAGAAGCAAGCAGTAATGTAAAATACTCTAGCAGCCATAGCTATCAACGTTTCCTTTTTTTTAAAGGGAAATTCCCTTATTCCGAATTGGATTCCTCACAAGAAAAGGGAAAAGTTGACAGCTATGCTAGCAGCTGTCACACATGCACAGGTGACAGCTTAATGTGAGTTCTGAGAGAGTTGCGACAGCTAGGGAACCCAAAACATCATCCATGTTGGGTGAAAACATATCTGCCCCATCTCTGATGTCACCACCACCACCATGCAAATGTGGCCTGAAATGTAGTGTGAGGGAAATTACCTCACTGTGTTCTAAGCTGCTAATGTGAACATACAGTAATGTATTTTGAGGTATACTTTTGGCCCCAGTTTGAGTGTCAATTACTCAGTTTGGGGGCAGCACAAAATGTAGGATTGGCAGCACAAAACTAGCACAAAACCTTGGCATCAGTTTGGAGGGGACCCAAAATTTTGGGGTCACATCTTAATGAAGCTCGAGTTATCTACAGCCTGACTGGAGTTGTAAGGCCAGAAAGACTGAAGCAACAAAGGATGATTCTTTGAAGGCATGCTTAATTTTTAATGGACTGCTTAATAGTTTGCATGGATAATTAGCTGAGGAGATAGTTATGGCTACACTTTATTTGTGCAAAATCTGCTCCTAAAGAGGAAATAGCAATTTTAAAAACATGTGCTTCCAAACACTACTCAGAAAGAAACTTGGAGAAGGTGGCTTCTATGCTGGAATCTTAGCATGTGATATGCACAGAGTAAGCCCCATTGAACTCAGACTGACTTTTTTTTTTAGTATACTTGAATACGATCAGACTATCAGTAGGCAGGTAAAGATTTGAATACAAGAGCCTATGGGATTCCTTAGCCTGAGAGACAACTTCACATACTGCTGGAAAAACATGCGGTGTTCCTTTTTCTTCCTCTACAGTTAGTCTGAGTCTTAGCAAGGAATGATCCCTGCAGCTGGGACTCAGAGTGGTTATTAACCCATATCCTGGATTCTTCGGAAGTGTGACTGAGCGATCAAATTTTGTCAATATATCGTACAAGACAAGATGTTTTCCTCTCCCCCTTTCCTGAGCAATACCCTCAAAGGGAAAAGAACTGAAGTTATCAAGCTCCGTACTGTTTACACTACACAAGATCTGTTGAAGCAGAAGAGATACAAATCAGATGCCTTTTATGGCTTCTGGTTGCCCCAAGTGATGCAAAGCCCAAGGTGAGTCCCTCAAGGTCAGACACAACTGTTCTCTCAGTAAGTGTAATTAGCATTTGAAGACTAAATCCCTTTTTGTAACTTACATAAGCTTCAGTTCGCATAAGCCATTAAATTCCACTAAGAAATCAAGCACTCTATAGGGGAAATAGAGTAAAAGTAATATTAACGTTTGCTTGGAAATACAGGCAACTTTCCGTTTATGCATGGGTTGCGTTTAGAGGCACCATGCACATCAGCGGGACGCACACAAGCGCCCTTGCTGTGCAGAAAATGACACACATGTCAGCAGTCACACAAATACTGAATGTGCACAAATAAGGAATTGCCTGTATATAAAAACTAGGCACAGATCAAAAACTCCTGCCAGACTCCAAGGCTGTTCCCATGGAAAAATTACAACCCGGAAGTCATCACAGGAAAAGCTACTCCCTCCAAAGACATACTATCACTATGGCCACCTCTGAGTTATCTGGTTTAAATTTCATACTATGTACCCTCCTCCACCTGACCCACTATGCACTGCTTCCAGACATTGATTCTGAACATAAAAACACCTAGGTGTTCAGTGACTAAAATATAGTGTTAGATGTCAGCCTGTTGATGGTGCATCATTCCAACACTGCAAATTATCTCACCCAATAGTTTCATATGGATGTCAAACAAAATCAGAACCAACACCAATCCACTTGGGACTGAGCAACAAAATGTCTAGAGGGCTGAGGTAGGATCCCTAGTAACCACATTCTGCATTTAACAGACACAAAAGATTTGAACCACTGGAGAAAAAGACTCATTACCCCATTTAAGAACTGAAGTCATTGCAAAACAGCATAATTAGCAGCATCTGCAACACCAAAAGCTGCTGAGCATTTGACTACTATCAACACTCCTGCATTGCCTCAAGATGAAGATACTCTCCTACTGCAATCATATACTCCCAGCGCTTCTCCAGGAAAAGGGAAGCTAGATGCAGACAAGTCTAAAGGTAGTTAAATCATCACTGCATACTTATATATTTATTATTTTACTTCCTGTGTTTATGAGATGCCTTGTAAATTAAATTATCTAGGCCAGTGGTTCCAAATTGGTGGTCCATGTAACCCACCTAGGGGATCTGTGGCACCATTTATATAACAAAAACTACCATAGAAATTTCAAAAATTTCAAAAATATGGGGTCCATGGCTTGGCTTTTTAAAAACAGGGCATCCACAGTACTTAGCTATTTGGGAACCACTGATCTAGACAATATTCATAATAACAATAAACAGTTAAACTGTACTGCTTGAGACACAAACCTGCAGAAAAACCAAATACAAATAATGGTGACTTCTTGAGAAAGTGACAAACCACTACCTTCTTAAGGACTAATAGATCACTATCCTGCTCTCTAGGGAGACATTACACAATCTATTGGTTGTTCCTAACTGACTTTAATATCCATGAGAGTCAAGGTATGTGGGGTGGCCTTCACAGTATCAGGCAACCAGTACCCTTAACAGAATTGTTGTGTTCAAGTCACAGCATAGAACTAAGAAAGGACAGAGATAATCACTGGCTCACCTTTTGGTAGAGAACATTATTGGCATAGAAGACCCTTCACTAACCAGAAGAAACCCGCTGGATGTATTCAGGGGATATAATTGTGGCCAAAAAGGAAGGTTTCATTGCTGACATCACTCAACTCATGGGCCTGCTAACAGACTCCACTGCATGCTTCATCAGATTCAGCCAGTCTTTCAACAGCACTGCTCAGGAAGTTTAATTTTACACTACTCCTCACTAAACCAAACGACCAAGTTGACCCAAGTGGATCAGTCTCCAATGGTGGACCATCTCCATAAGTCCCCCATCAATCTGAAGATGTGGAAGCCTGTTTTACACAGGAAAACAGTAATCACCAGAACCAATCATGACAATGTGTTGCTATCAATATATGCATAATATTTTAGGTTTAACTTTTCATCTGCATTGGTAGAGGAAGATACTAAAAACAAGACAGGGATGAGAAAAATTAGAACACACATTTTTCCTTATGGTCCAACTGTGTGAGGCAGTGAGGACAAAGAACACTCAAATATTTTTTCTTTCAGAATGAAAGTATAGCTATTTTCAGAGGGGTAGCTTTGTTACTGTGCTAAAGCAAAAGAATAACGAAGACATGAGCTTCTGTAGGAGAGCCATTTTTTCATCATTACTGATGATTTAGAGTAAAACTTCAAAGAGTCTTGTGGTACTCTAAAGACTAACAAACGTGTGGATTAAAGTCCACTTCATCAGATGCATGTTATACCAGCTTGGAAGGTACATAGCTGTAGGGGGTGGGGAATAACGTATTTACATAAATGCATTATGTGGATGTTCCATTTCTGTTTTTCTCTTTGGAAAAAAGAGGGGTTTTTTTTTTCCATTTCTGCTCAACAGTCCTGAGCCAAAAAGAATGTGACCTTCCTTTTTGTTTACCACAGTAATGAGTGTGTCTATTTGCTACCACCATGCTCAACAGGACTTACTCTCATGTAAATGTGCAGAGATTACAGGCCAAGCAGGGCTTGTTGCTGAATAAATATACATAGGCTTGGGACTGTTAGGAGGCATCCTTGTGCAGGTCTATTTCAAACACTGGGTATCTTTGTAACCAAGTGTTCAAATAAAACAAACGTTTTATACATGCAAAATTTAAAGGATTTTATATCCCTTTGAAACCACTGGGATTTAAAGGGGCTAAAGTGGATTGCACTGTACCACCATAAATACTCCATAAATACAACAAACCAGGTATTTCAAAGTAGTATTTTACATGGCAACTACTATATACATTATGAACAATGAATTTCATATCCTTGAGATAAGAAACAGAGGATTTGATACTACCACATAGAAATTTTTTTCTACAAAAAAATAACAAATTTGTTCACCCATTCAAAATCTCCAGAAATTTCACATCTCTGACAAAGAAAATGTAAATGAAATAACAAAGAGTAAATTAAAATTAAGTCCATAGTCTATATACCCATCATTATGACTTCTCCCCAAGAATGACCTGCTGACAAATTGGCTACAATTATCATGCAAAAAAGCAAAGAAAATGAAATTGAGGTTTATATAAAACCCATAGAAATAAAATTGCCTCCCCTTGCTTTAGATTCATTTTCCCCAAAAGACAGTTAAGTACAGTAGCTTGTTTTTTGAAGACAGTGGAACTTTAGATAGATAGATAGATAGATTAGATAGATTCTTTATTGTCATTACACAAGTGCAACATTGCACAGTGCAACGAAATTGGATGTCATCCCTTAAAAAAACAACAAAAGCAAAACAGCAACAACAACCAAACAAACCACATTCCAGCCACACCCACACCCACACCCATCAAACTCCCAGGTCACACTATCGAGTTACAGCATTCAAAAAGGCCACAGCTCTTGGATAGAAACTATTTTTCAGTCTATTTGTCCTTGACTTGATGTTTCTATATCTCCTGCCAGAAGGCAGTAGTGCAAACAGACTGTATCCCGGGTGAGATGCATCCTGCAGGATGTTGTTTGCTTTCCTAAGACAACGGGAACCGTACAGTTCTTCCAAAGATGGGAGAGGATGACCAATAATCCTTTGGGCTGTGGTTATGACCTTCTGGAGCACCTTCTTCTCCCTAGCTGTACAACTGGAGAACCAAGCACAAATACAGTATGTGAGAATGCTCTCTATGGAGCCTCGGTAGAAGGACACCAGCAGTTTCTCACTCAGATTGTTCTTCTTTAAAAGTCTGAGGAAATAAATTCTCTGCTGAGCCTTCTTCACCAGAGCAGTGGTATTTGCGCTCCAAGTCATGCCCTGATCGATAGTCACTCCCAAAAACCTGAATTCCGCCACCCTCTCCACCCGTTCCCCGTTGATATACAAGGGCTGAATGACCGCCTTTTTTGTCCTGTAATCCATCACCAATTCCTTGGTCTTAGCTGTATTAAGAGCCAGATTGTTCTCTCCACACCAAACACAGAGCCGCTCCACCTCGTCCCGATAGGCGGACTCATCCCCTCCTGAAATGAGCCCCACCACCGTAGTGTCATCAGCAAACTTGATGATTTTGTTGCTGGAATAGATGGCTGTACAGTCATACGTATAGAGAGTAAAGAGCAGGGGACTCAACACACAACCCTGTGGTGAGCCGGTGTTAAGGCTAAGGGCTTTGGACATATGTGACCCTACTCTAACCCTCTGAGAACGTTCTGACAAAAAATCCAAAACCCAGAGACAGGTGGAGTTGGAGAGTCCAATCGCCTCTAGCTTGGACACCAGTCTATGGGGGAGGATAGTGTTAAAAGCAGAGCTAAAATCCACAAACAGCAGCCTCACATAACTCCCCGGCTGCTCCAGATGGGACAGAGCAGCATGGAGAGTGGTGGTGATAGCGTCTTCTGTGGATCTATTTGCCCTGTATGCAAACTGGTAGTTGTCAAAAATTGGTGGAAGACAGGAAATAATGTGACGGCGTACCAGTTTCTCAAAGCACTTCATGATGATTGGAGTCAGTGCAACTGGTCTGTAGTCATTCAAACTACTGATTGTGGGTTTTTTAGGCAGAGGAACAATAGTTGACGACTTCAGGCAGGGTGGGACAATAGACTGGTGTAAGGACTTGTTGAAGATCTTAGTAAAGACCCTCGCCAGCTGATCCGCACAGCCCTTCAACACCTTTCCAGTGATGCCATCAGGTCCAGCAGCCTTCCTCGGATTCACCATCCTCAATACCTGTCTCACCTCGTGCTCCTCTACAGTGAATGAGGGGCCCCTATGGGCTGGTGGCTGTAATACCGACGTCTCAGGTGGCTCCCTCTCGAAGCGAGCAAAGAAGAGGTTAAGCTCCTCCGCCAGCAAAGGGTCACCGTCGACAGCACCAAGGTTAGGTTTATAGTTGGTAATATGCTGAATCCCCTGCCACATCTGTCTTGTGTTGTTGCTCCTTAAATTATCCTCAATCCTCTGTCTATAATCCAGTTTCGCCCGTCGAATACCCCTCTTCAAGTTTGCTCTTGCCACACTGTAAAGCTGCACCTCGCCCGACCTGAAAGCCCTGTTTCTTTCCCGCAACAGGCATTGGACCTCTCTATTCATCCAGGGTTTCTGATTGGGGTAAAACCGGATGGATTTATTTACTGTGACAGTGTCTGTGCAGTGATTGATATAGCACAGAACTGCCGCCGTGTGCTCCTCCAGGTCTGAACGATCGAAAATATCCCAATTGGTTCTCTCAAAACAGTCCTGCAGCTGGTGAATAGCACCTTCAGGCCAGATTTTAACAGTCCTTGATATTGTGGGAGCCCGTTTCCTGAGTGGGATATATGCTGGTACCAGGAACAGAGACATATGGTCGGACTGGCCCAAATGTGGCAACTGTAAAGCCCTATAGCCGTGATTTACATTCGAATAAACTTTATCCAGTGTCTTGTCCCCTCTTGTGGGACATTTCACATGCTGATAGAGCGTTGGGAGCACTGTTTTAAGTTCAACATGGTTGAAGTCTCCCGCAATGATGTGCACAGCTTCAGGATACTTGTCTTGCTGGCTGCTGATAAGGCTCTGCAGGCATCCCAAAGCCAAGTTGGCATTAGCATCTGGTGGCACGTACACACCAGTTAGCATAACAGCTGTGAACTCCCTAGGGAGATAGGCTGGTCTACATTTAACAGCTACAAATTCCAAATCTGGTGAACAGTGACTGCCCACAGTCTTAGAATTTTTAGACCAGCACTTGTTCACATATACACACAGCCCCCCTCCTTTGGTTTTTCCGAAGTCCATGCTTCGGTCATGACGATGTACCGCACAGCCTTCCAACTGAATAGCTATGTCTGGTATGGACGGTTGAAGCCATGTTTCAATGACAAATAAAACGCAGCAATCTTTTACAAGGCTGTTCTTTGCTGCCTGCAGCCTCAATTCATCCATTTTGTTGGCAAGAGATCTCACATTAGCAAGAAATATGCTAGGGAGTGGTGGTTTAGATGGACTCCTCTGCAATCTTACCAGGACGCCGGCCCGACAACCCCTCCTTTGCCTCCTGTCTCTACGCCGCCTTCGCCTCCTCCCTGGAGGCATAGTAATCCATGGAGAGCCCGGTGGCCTGGCTACTCCCACAGGAACGGTATCTGGGCGAAAATAATCAGCTCTTACAGCTTGTTCACACTGTAACCCGACCTTCAGAAGTTCCTGCCTGCTGTAAATCTTTCTTGCCCGGCCAGACATACTCAGAACAAGTAAAAATAAACAAAAACAAAACGCTGAAAAACAAAGGGAGAGCACTAAGCCACAGCGTCTGTGCGCACCGCCATCTTGGCTGACAGTTGATGACAGTTGATAGATGATAGATCTAAATAATCAGCTCTTACAGCTTGTACACACTGTAACCCGACCTTCAGAAGTTCCTGCCTGCTGTAAATCTTTCTTGCCCGACCAGACATACTCAGAACAAGTAAAAATAATAAAAAACAAAACAAAACGCTGAAAAACAAGGGAGAGTACTAAGCCGCAGCGTCTATGCGCGCCGCCATCTTGACACCTTGACAAATAAAATTGCCTCCCCTTGCTTTAGATTCATTTTCCCCAAAAGACAGTTAAGTACAGTAGCTTGTTTTTTGAAGACAGTGGAACTTTAGCTCTTTTGTTAAGTCGAATCATTATTAGCTATATACCGGTACCTTATCTTTGGTAAAAACTTGAAGCAGCATGTACCCTGCACGCACAAGGTCAAACTTAACCACACAGAAACTTTAAAGACACACACAGAGAAAGAGAGTGTGTGTACTGCCTGTTGACTATAGATATTTGGATTTGGTTTTATATAAAAAAATTAAGGCCCACTGCAGTCTTCTGTTTTTCATTTCTAAATGCAGGGTATTCAAATTAATAGCTATTGTTTTCATTCCTACAGATGACTGGTGGTTCAGGAATCAAAGGCAGCTTGTACCAGTGGCACCTGTACTGTTGCCTTTTTGTTGTTGTTTAGTTTTTAACAAATATAAGAGTTATCAGACTCTTGTACCACCAACAGCTGCAGAGCAGAGATAATTTCAGCAGTGCAGCATCTCTCATCCCTGCAAGTTACATCTGCTGAAATCTCCCCCTTCTACACAGCTGTTAAAGTTGCAGGAGCCCTGCTATTCTCATTTGCCCCTGATCATCCTAGAGAAAAAGAAAGACATATGCAATAAATAATGTAAACTGGGTCTCATATTACAGGTTGGGATTAAAGGTCGGTCTTGAGTATGCTATGACTGAAGAATACTGCCACAATGACATACCAATGTAATAAAGATGTATTTCAAGACAATTGCAAAACTGTATGGATATAACACAAGGAGAATTGCATTTCAGTGTCAGACACTGATGATTACTTTAATATTCAGAAAATTGTACAGTATCTATAGACACACTGCTTGATTTTTTTTATTTAAAAAGAACCCTCCAAGAGGTTCACAAAAAAACATTAAATTTGTTTGCAAAAAAAGTTACAAACAAGTATACAAAACATTCAAAAGATTAATTAAAATCAACAATGGCTAAATAGATAAAATGTGTATATTTTCCACATGTCTGATTAGGCTTCCCTAAACAAATATGTTTTAAGCAGGTGCCAAAAAGAGTATAACAAAGGCACCTGATGTCCATAAGCAAAGAGTTCCAAATGTAGGTGCGGCCACACTAAAATATCCAAGTGTGGAACAGGTATTGCATGGCACCTTTAACATTGTCAGTTCTGCAGATCATAGTGGTTCAGTGAGCATATATAGAGTAAGGCAATCCTAATAGTAACACCTTGAACTTAGCAACAGGTAACCAGCACAGATTTATATGCTGTCAGAGTCTCACTCCTGTCCACAACAATGCTGTAGCACTTTGCACTAACTGCAGATCAAGCACAAGGGAAACTCCAATAGCCTGCATTGTAGTAATCCAATCCAATCCAACTACTGTGGTCAAGCTCTCCCAGAGTCCAGCTGCACCAGTTGCAACTGGTAAAGGGTGTTTCTAACCACGGAGGCTACCTATGCCTCCAGTGACAAAACTGGATCCAGAAACACCCCCAAACCGTATCTGCTCCCTCAGGAGGAGTACAAGCCTGTCAAGGGCAGTCAAGTGTCCAATTTCTCAGCCACAGGAGCCACTCAACCAATACCTCTGCCTTGCTAGGATTCAAGCTCTATTTATTTCCCCTCATCCTTCCCACCACTGCATCCAGGCACCAGTCCAGGGCCCACACAGCCTTTCTTGATTCAGGTGTTATAGAGAAACAGAGATTAGTATTATCAACATACGGATGGTACCTTGGCCAAAAACTCCAAAGACCACTTGCAGCAGGTTCATGCAGACATTAAGCAGTGCTGGAGACAGAATAGTGTCCTGTAGCACCTCATAGTGTAACTTTCAAGTGATTGAAAAGCACTGTCCCAGTACAGCACTCTGTAATACAGTGTCGCCGCCAACCTCCCCACCCCCCAGTTCCCATGCCACAGAGCCAGTCTAGCAGGGTAACCATGGCCAATGGTATCAAAAGCCACAGAGATCAGGAAGCAGAAGAAAGATAGAACTCTTGTCCTACTCTCTGTTAAAGGTCATCCTATGTACATGCACACACCTACTACCAGTTGTGGTTGGGATGAAAAAGTTATCATTTTAGCTGGTATCTACGGAAGCAAGAGTGGGGCTACGGAAGCAAACTTGCATGGGTGGGGGTGGGGAATGGGTAGCATAACAGATGCAACCCTTACACTAAGCTGCATTCAAGCTGCACAAAAGTCAGTGGTTTCTATGAACTTTTCTCTCCAACCCCGTCTAAACAAGTAAGCTTCCTCGCAGTTCAAGGACACATTCCAATCAAGTAAAGCAATTGGGGAGGTTGAATAGCAGGGCCAGTCAGAGGCATGACCTAGGGAGAGTCCCAAGGACTGGAGAGAGATGGCTCCCCCAGACAGAAGGGTCCCACTCCTGTACCAAAGCTGGGCTGCATTCAAGTTCCATTGATTTCAATAAGAATTATACCATGACTAAATGCTTTTGTTGGGACCCAAGTGTAAGTCTGGATCCAACACTCAATTTATGGTTCATTTCTGCTCAAGGTATACAGATAATGTGCATAATGGTTTGTTTTAACTAATAATAATATTTTTTTAAAAAAACAGCATATACTGATACAAACACAAGAGCAACAAAAAAAGATGCAAACAAGTGAATCACATGAACAAAGACAAGAAAACTGGACTTAAAGTTTGTTTTAAAATTGTTCTAATTGCTTGATAAATCAGCCTCAGCAATACAATTTTATACACATGCTGACACATGATTTTACAGAATATCCTTAAGTGACAGATGCATTTTCTTCCATCCAAATATTCCAGTAGCACTTGAAAAATTAAAGTAGAGATCAATGTCATTGATCTCTATTGTCAACACCACAATTACAACTGTCATGAAATTTAACACTATTTGTATGCCTATATGCTATAGCTGATACTGTACATCTCTTGCACAGCCTGCATGCTAAACTACTAATAATTACTTTGAAATTCAAGTCTCTTGTCATCTTACATCTATTTCAAAATAATTCTTTCAATCCTTTAAAATATAATTTAAATGTACAAGAAGGAGGTCCACTTTCATTATGATTTCTTCGTCTCAATCCTTTACAATTTACTTCAGCAACATGTGGATATGAGCAAGTACTTCCACGAAACAAGCCCCACAAAATAATGACAGCTGAAAAGAGTTGCAACTATATGAGGTGCAAATCTCCCACCTCCTTCCAGAAACTAAGGACTACCGGTTCCTTTTAGTTACCAGTAGTACTAGGTCGTTTAGAAGAAGTGAGATTTCCCTCTCAGGTCTCATGACCACCACCAACAACAAAGGCAAGCCATCGCTTCATCGAACTACTCGACTAATAAAGCACCTCTATCAAACAGCTAAGAGAACATGTCAGGACATATTTACAACAGCTCCTCCCTTAAAATACCGTCACGTGCAGAGGCCAGTGCTCCACATCCGTTCTTCGTAGACGTGGAAAATATTTGTAAGCCACGCGGGTACAAGGTTGTTTTTGTTTTGTTTAACGGGGGGGGGGGGCAATCTATCTTTCACAGCCACGAAGGAAAGCGCTCTGATAACAGAAGCAGCCTTAACCGACGCTCCACCAAGGATGTGCATATGCAAGTCTTATCCGGGAAAGGGAGGCAACCTCGACACCAGAAACTGAAAGTAAAGGCTTGCGGGGGAGGGCGGAGAGGCCAGCAGAGCCATCCCAACTGACAGGGGACGCGCGGATGGAGCTGCCTCCCTTCCAGGCAGCGGCGGCGGCGGCGGCAGCGATGGCCTCGCTTACCCCACACATCCCTTCCCTTCCTAGAACCATCAACAAAGCCGAGCTAGCACGGATGGCGGGGGGTGGGGGGAGGTGGGGGTGGGGTGGGGAGGGGACGACTTTCTAGTACTGTACAGTGTTTTTCAGATACCCTTTTGAGCTTTGTAGGCAATTCCTTCCGATGTCTCCCCCCAGCACCACCACGACTCATGTATCCCGCAAATATTCAAATGGATTTTTTTTTTTGGGGGGGTGAGGGGAGAGAAGATGACACTGTTTCTGCACTCCAGCCCCAGACAGACCCAAAAAACCAAAAACCTGACAGACCAGCTTTCCCTCGGCTTAATCGCACATCCCTCAGAGGATTTCCCTTCCCCGTTGCCATTCCCCTCCACTTGCACGCAGCATACACAATTGCACAATCGCTCGGCGAGGAAAGGGAGGGGTCCCGCAAGGACTCCGAGGGGACTTTCCAGGGCCAGTCTATGCCCAGCCTCCCTCCCCTGACCCGGGAAGACTTCCATTTACACACACACACACTTATATAAGCCGATGGAGGGATGGCACTGACAAGAGCAGGGTCTCCCCCTCCCCCCGCCCCCCGCAACTGAAGGGGGTCCCTTCGGGGATTTTCCAGCCTGCGCCCGGCGTCCCTTTGCCCGCCTTGCGCTGTTCGTGCTTCCAGGTCACAAACGTGAAGAGGGGAAAAGACACGGGTGCGAGGACAAGAAACCAGTTATCTCCCCTCCCCCCCCAACCAAAAAGACTCCGGTCTTCCCGATCAGGTCGACCCTAATGATGGGGCGGGGGGGCCGAGAGAGACCTCCGTCCCTCGACTTCCCATCTACGGGCCCATCCGCTCTTCAAGCGGGGCGGGCGAAGCCAGGGGTCTGTGCCCCTCAGCCGCCACCGAGGCCGGGTTTCAGCCCCGGAGCTCCCGCTGCCATTTCTCCGCGGGCCGAAAGAGCTCCGCAACGTCGCCTCCGACGGACAGGAGCGCGTCGGGGGCCGAGGAAGAGCCGAGTGACCCCCGGGACTCAGCCCTTCGCTTTCCTACCGCCGCCTCCCCCCCCCCCCCCGCCCAGCCAGTGCTTCCCTCCCGCCTTACCTTGTTTATGTGTCAAAGGGAAACGTCACGTCGCCGCCGCTCTCCCCTCTCTCAGGCCGAAACAGCGGCGGGAGGAAAACAGCCGGCAGCAGCAGCAGCAGCGGCGGCAGCAACAGCCAGGAGAAAACCAGCTCGCGAGGAGGCGGAGGGAGAGAGGGAGAGACGGAGAGGGAGGGCAGCTCGCTCGAAGCAGCAGCAGCAGCAGCAGCCGCCCAACGCCGGGGGAGGAGACACGAGGAGCGGGAGGAGGGACGGAGGGAGGGATCTGCGCCCGAGAGATACAGCCTCGGCTGCCCGCCCTCCTCCTCCTCCTGCCCGGCGCAGCGCGCGAGGGCGGCCCTCGGCCTCCCCTTCTGCACATGCTCGCGCACCTCGCGCCCGCCCCGTGGCCTGGCTGGCGGCGACCGCCGCTCCTGTATGCACTGTTGTTCTTTTCGCCCAGCAGCAGCAAACTGGCCCGGCTGGGTAGGCTTTTATGATCCTTCTCTCTGTCTCGCACAAACTGACTGACTGACTAGCTTGCTGCATCCTGAGGAAATGCAGGTTCCATCTAGGGTGGCCCCCTGTGTGCCCCGTCTAAAATTGCCCAACTGCCCCCCACCCACAAGGCAGCCTTAAGGGAGAAGATAGCTCTGAGGAACCCGTTTGTTTGCAGGGAGTGGGATTTAGCGCAGGCATGCTTGGGATTCTTATTTATTGAATTTATATACCGCCTTTCATCCAAAGATGCCAGGGCGGTTTACTGCAATGAGAACACAAAATAACAATAACCAATACGTCTCATTAAACTTGTATGGGAATTAGGTCTGAGTGGGCAGGTTTAGGATCCTACTGCATAGCTGAAATCCATGGGAAACCTCAGGCCTAGGGTCTGGATGCAGTCCTCCAGGACTTCATATTTGTCTAGTTCTGGAGACTTTCTGCAGGAAGCACCCCGCCCTCAGAGCTTGATCCCTGCCCTCCTTGAGTGCTTTTGCTTGGATGGAATGTGTCCTTAAGTTGTAATGGGTGTATAGAAATATCTGCCTTTTACATGGCTGGGCTGTGAGACCTACTGTTCAAATGTAAGAGTCGCATATGTTGGCTCCACCATCTCTTGTCTCTGGCCCTACCCATAAGTAGGCATCTGATTCCCAGAAAGTTACCCACAAGACCATGCTTTACCCACCCTCAGGGTAAAAAAAGGCTCTGGTTATATGCTGTTACTTGGAAGTAGCACCTTTGGTCCCAGCAGAACACATTTTGTATAAACATGAATAGGCTTTGGCTGCACAGCTGTGTAGAGAATTTGGACTTTGGGCAGGTACTAGAGGCATTTAACTGTTGCTACTTTCCCTTCGTTTTAATCATAAGTGCTTCATCTGTTTGAGGTCAATATGCTAGTCATCCATTAAGCAGAGGACCTACTCCCAACTGTGTTGGCCATCCACCTGTGGAATGATGTCAAATCCTCGCTGGCATCAGCCTGCAGAAAGTCCCCAAATGGGAGGGGTTGGGCAGGGAAGGGCTGAGACAGCCCTGGATCCCAAACTAGCCCCACTATCATCTCCTGATGGCATCAGGCTTGGTGATTTGCCTGTCCCAGCTGGCATGAGCTGTATATTGCAGATGTCCTGACACACTTTAAAGTCCCGCAATTCCCTAATTGGGGTTTGAATTGCAGTCAGCCCTATGCGGTAACCATTTCCATTGTCTACTGAGGACTGTCTCATACAATTCTACACCTGCCTGTTCAGGAATTTAAAAAGAGGCATACTCCTAAGTAAGGGGGTATATCAGAAAATAAGTCTTGTTGAACTCAGTGGCACATAAGAAGATCACACATCAGTAAAAGTATTTTTATTTATCTATAAAAAGAAGCTTGTTTGAAAAATGATGAGTGGCCCATTGTGACTGAGAGATTGGGTGGCCAAGTGAAAGAGGATGGGACTCTTGCACGTTCAATAGTTATACAGAAGAGGAAGCTTCAATTGATGAAGTTTGTTACTCAAGCTAAATTTGCTGAAATCCCCTCTTCTGCACAGCTGTTAAAGGGGCAGGAGCCCTGTCTTTAAAGCTCTTAAAGGGGCAGGAGCCCTCTCTCCAGATTGTATCGCATTACAAGATTCAGATCCCAGATGCCGCACTGCAAGTTGCAGCCTTGCTTAGTGCCTAGGCACCTTGAAAGGCGTTTATATGTTCAGGTGCTGTTCCAGGGCGATGACCTTGAAGCTCTGACTACGAGTTCAGTTTCTTCCTGTGCCCTTGCCATCTGCTTTCTGATCTACCCACATCCTATCTACAGAACAATATTTCATCAGTCTCTTTGTTTAAGGATTAGGCCAACTGATAAGGTGTCAAGGACATTGACCTTAAACCAGGAAATCTGCAGAGAATTGGAATCTTTCAGAGATTTGAGTGTCATCTCTGTGTGCAAAATCCTTTTTAAATAGTCTCGTAGGAGGTTTGATGTAGTTAGACGCAGCCTTTCCAAACCTTGTGTCCCCAGATGTTGTTGGACTACAAGACCCATCATCCCTTACCTGGTCCTGATAGGCACGATGGACGTTGTAGTCCAACAACACCTGGGCACCTAAAGATGAGAAAGGCTGTATAGTGTGTTGAACTAGGACCAGGGAGACCTCACTTTATGTAAAAACTATCTCTCAGCCTACAGCACCTCACAAAATTGTTGTGAAGATAAAACAAATGGGCCAAACTATGCCATTCCTGCTACATATCAAACAGCTGCCATCTCTGTTATCTGTTTGATAATATCTGTTACCCTGTTGAAGGCCTTTCTTTTCTAGCAAGACCTTTAAGTAGAGATTTCTTTCCCAGTCTGTATTTGTGTTGGACTTGTTTTTAATTCGCTTTCATTATTGATGTTTTCATTATTAAATTGCTTTGAGGTGTTTTATGGGGAGCAGTTCATAAATACTAGAAATAATAATGATGATTATAACACACTGCCTTAAACTCCTTGGAGGAAAGATGGGATATATATTTAGTAAATAATTAAGTTCCCATTGCAGTTGGGATTACTGTTTCCGCCCCCCCCCCGAAATAGTACCTAAACTCAAGACAGTCATTTCCCCCCACTACCTCTCTCCTATGCTTCTTACAGCAGGTTGATTTGCAGACAATGGTACTTATCTTTATAGCAGGAAAAGCATTATTTGCTGGAACTGGAGATATAGTTGATTTTAGACAGACAACATCCTGATCATCACATAGTTATATAGTAGACTTCTCTCAGTCTGGTTGACTCTGATTATGCAAGACTTCCTAAATCCCAGCCTCAGGCGTGAAATCAAAGGCCCTTTGTTACATTTTCCACACCTGACTTTCTCTGTCATGTCATCAACACACCTCTTTGCTTGCCAGAGTCCAGATGACAAGCTGAGGGTTACAGATGTTCTGTGTATCAGTTACTAACCTGGTGGGAATTATTGCCAGGGTGATCACTTCCAAAAGAAGGCTCTTGTGCCTTTAATGGTTGTGCAGAGTTCATAGAAAATTTTGGCAAAGGCAACTTGTCTTGCAAGGTCGAAAAGCTACACTAGCTGCAGTCCCTTGTCTGTACAGCTGTTAAAAGAGACAGGAACCCTTTTCTGTTTTGCTTCCAGTCTATCCTCAGAGGGGGAGAGATTCACTTCTTTTCATCATGTTATCCCTGTTTTCCCTCATTCTTCAGTATGAGATTCATTGTTGATGTACAGGTAATCCTAAAACTTCCTAATTCAGATTATTTTGGCAATTCTCAGGAGGAATTGGCAGGGAAAGAGCTGCATAGTTATGTGATGCTGCTATATAAAGTGTCTTTCATTTAATTGGGAACATGCAACCTTTTGTTAGTTTTTAGCCTTATTTGTTTAAGGTGAAAGGAAAAGAAAACTGAACAAGGAAGAGCTGAGCTGTGTTTCATGGGGTATGTATGTTAGGATAGGGATGGGGAATCTGTGGTTGTCCAGATTATTGTGGACCCTAATTCCCATCATCGCTAACTATTGGTCATGCTAACTAGGGCAGATGGGAGCTGGAGTACAAGGAGATATCTGGATATGGACTTCCACAAACAATACATGTTGTGATGTGGGTTATGAGTTTGTTTTAAATATGCAGAACTTGTCTATGAACAAAATGATCCAAGCACCAAGGAATAATGAGCTGTTCATCATAACAGTTCTACAAAGATTTTTTCTTATTTGTAAACTATAGGAATTCAACACTGCTCACGCTAATGAAATTCCTTGTCACAAAATGTGCAAAGAACAATGGGAGTTTCAAACACTGAGTGGAAAAGTTTACAACTGTGGTGATTTGTGCCTGGGGGAACATCAGAACACTTCTTATCCAGGTGTTGGATTATTATCTGAATCATAAATGGGTTTTTGAAGGTAAAGTTGCCCCTGTTTGGACTCTTGCCCAATAAAACAGAACAAAATTATGACCAACCAGTTACGCTGCAAATCATTCCAGTTCACTGTTCGGAAGAACTGTGCTTCCTTTAAAATATATTTAATAAAGCCACTATTTTCCATTGAAAGAAAAGTACATTAAGTGATCCCGTATATGTTGTTCTTTAATGTTAGATCTGTTGCTAGTTGTATGTTTGTTTGTTTTAGTTCAAGAGCTTCCAGCGACCTTACAGATTTTGACTTAGTGCCCTCTTCTGTTTGACACATGTCACTACACTCAAAGCAACTGGCTGCCAGTTAGTCACCAAGCCAATTTTAAGTTTCTGCTACTTGCATACAAAACTCTAGATAAAAGGCACAATGATCAGCTAACAGAATCCAGTTCAGATTATTGGTTTGCGATAATACAGAGGGAGGATTTTTTTCTGGTGGCAAGGGATGTAGCTCATTGGTAGAATATCTGCCTGCATGCAGAAAGTCTCTGTTTCAATCCTTGGCACTCCCAGAAAAGACTGGAAGAGAATCCTGGCTGAGCTGATTCAGTATAAGGCAGCTGTATATGCTCCTTTACTGGTTTGGAATGTCCCCCCTGCTGAAATAGGAAAAGCCCCATCATTGTTGCCATTCTTCCAGCTTCTGAAGTTACTCCTGTTTAAATAAGCATTCCCCGAGGTAAGCTTCTGCTTTTATTTTAACGGTATGCTTTTTTATTTATTGTTTTATTGTATGTTTTAATTAAGAATGTTTTAATGCCCAGTGGATTTGTGTTTTAATTATGTAATAATTTTACAGTTGTAAACCGCTGAGGAAGCCATTTTGACACATAAATGGTATATAAATTATTAAAAAATAGTGCACTTGGTCAATCGTCTTAAACATTGCAACAGAATGCTTCAGAAACGTCTGTACTGGGTCCCAAGGTTGAACTCTGAAGGCATCTGAGGCTACTACCTTGCTGAAATGAAGCAGGTCTGAATCTAGTTGGTGTTTGGATGGGAGATTTCCTGGGAACCACATGAATGTCACCTTAGGTCCCATACAGAAGAAAAGTGGGTGAGACAGAAAACTAAGGGAATAAATAAAGCAAGTAGGAAGAAATGTGTATGCTGTGTTATAGGGGGAAAGAGGTATAAAAAACCATATAACTAGAAACCAGAAATGGAAATTTTGACTCTTTTGAGTGCTCTACAGCAGTGTTTCCCAACCTTGGGCCTCCAGCTGTTTTTGGACTACAACTCCCATCATCCCTAGCTAGCAAGACCAGTGGTCAGGGATGATGGGAATTGTAGTTCAAAAACAGCTGGAGGCCCAAGGTTGGAAAACACTGCTCTACAGCATCAACACCATAAAGCCCTTCAGTTCCTAGACTGCACCTTCACACACACAGCATACCTTTGAAGTACATTTGAAGCACATTCTTTCCCTCAAAGAATTCTGGGTACCATGGTTTGCTATGAATTGCTGGGAATTGTAAGTCTGTGAATCCACTGTAGTGCCCACAATTCTTTGAGGATGTGTTACAGATCACACAGCCTGGTTTCCTCTCTTCCTGTCCTCTTCACTCCCTGGTCTGTATGTTCCTGCCTCCCCATGCTCCTTGCTCTTCACAGCCCTTTCTGCTCTTAGGCCTTGTGTAAGTTTCCCCTTCCCAAGTATAACCATTCAACCAATGAGCGGAGGGTGAATTTGCAGAGGTGTGGAATCCAATCTGTTGGGTAAATATATCAACCTAATTTGAAGTGATCTCGCTCCTTTAGTTGTGTATGTATGTTTTTAAAAGAGTGTTTCTTTAGTAGAAAACTACCTTCTTAATGCCAATACAGTGGTACCTCTAGATACGAACGGGATCCGTTCCGGAGCCCCATTCGCATCTAGAAGCAAATGTAACTAGCGATGGCACGTCTGCGTGCACGCGCGCCGCTTTTCGCGCTTCTGCGCATGCGTGTAACATCATTTTGAGTGTATGCGCAAGCGGCGAAACCTGGAAGTAATGCGCTCCGTTACTTCTGGGTTGCCACAGAGCGCAACTCGAACGCAGTCAACTCAAAGCATATTCAACCCAAGGTATGACTGTACATGGTACCTCTGGTTACATACGCTTCAGGTTACAGACTCCGCTAACCCAGAAATAGTACGTCTGGTTAAGAATTTCGCTCCAGGATGAGAACAGAAATCGTGCTCCGGCGACGCGGCAGCAGCAGGAGGCCCCATTAGCTAAAGTGGTGCTTCAGGTTAAGAACAGTTTCAGGTTAAGAACAGACCTCCGGAACGAATTAAGTACTTAACCCAAGGTACCACTGTACTAGTGGGACGCAGGTGGCGCTGTGGGTTAAAGCCTCAGCGCCTAGGACTTGCTGATCGAAAGGTCGGCGGTTCGAATCCCTGCGGCGGGGTGCGCTCCCGCTGCTCGGTCCCAGCGCCTGCCAACCTAGCAGTTCGAAAGCACCTCCGGGTGCAAATAGATAAATAGGGACCACTTACCAGCGGGAAGGTAAACGGCGTTTCCGTGTGCGGCTCTGGCTCGCCAGAGCAGCGATGTCACACTGGCCACGTGACCCGGAAGTGTCTCCGGACAGCGCTGGCCCCTGGCCTCTTAAGTGAGATGGGCGCACAACCCCAGAGTCTGTCAAGACTGGCCCGTACGGGCAGAGGTACCTTTACCTTTACCTTTACCACTGTACAGGCTTTACTTCAAGCTAGTTCAGATTCTGGGGAAAAAATAAGATTTGAGATATCTCTCTTCAGCACATTCTGAACCTTAACAATGTGTTCATGGTCCTGAATAAGGCCATAATCCCAATGGCAGTTAATGAAAAAAAGGCTAACTCCGTCCGAAAGGTGAAACTATATGGATGTTAACAACTTGATGCAAACTGACAATAGTACGTAGTTCTGAAATGAAGTAATAATCTACACAAATCATGTTTGCCACTAATGCCAAGGTCAGTATACTCCTCTACTGGAATTTTTATCAGCGATTTCCAAAAGAAATTAACGCTTCATTTAATATATGAATTGTTAAATTGTTCACTGATGAATCTTTGTGATTATTACAAGGATACAAAATTCTACTGCCTACTTAAAGCTGTTATTCATGGAAATCACAGTACCTTTGCTTTGTGATACAACCACACAGATCCAAGGCATAGAGGCACCTCCAGTCCATCAGGAAACCACCCTTCATATTCATGAATAGCATTTTAAAGATCCCAGATGCACTACTGGATTGTACAAAACAGGGATCTGAAGCACAAATTCTTTCAGACCATCTCCAAAAATCATGACATGACAGATGCGAACACAACATCGGAATAACATTAAGTGTGTTGGCCAACATGCACTGTCAAACTAATAAAGAATGCTCAAAACCAGGAGAATGAGATATGTCAGCAAAACACTGATGAAGACGACAGTGGGCTAGCTGCAGTATGATCACCTTATTCTGTTCTGAGTTAGTAACAGGTTATCTACAGGATATTACATTTGAAAGCAAAAGGAAATAGTACATTGCCATGAATGTGCCCTAAGGGAGGTACTGTAATCTTTCCAAGAGTGTATTCCTTGTAGACTGAACATTATATATTCCTTTTAAAGCCCAGCTATGTTTTGATAAATGGCTCTGTTATAGGTAACCAGAGCAAAAACTGTCATTCTCAGCACCTTTACTTAAAAATCAATTATGTTAAAGCCAATAGGACTTAACTGCAGAGATCTTTTCTGCATTCAAGAAAACACTTGGTCAGAATAATCTTGCCTCTATTGAGAGATCTGCTTTTACTGTCTTATATTGGAACAAGGCATGTAGTTGTATCAGGAAGGAAAAGATAATTTCCCAGTAAATTATAATGTGCCATCCTATTCACAAGAAATATTTGTAATTACAGTGGTACCTCAGGTTACATATGCTTCAGGTTACAGACTGATGGCATCACCATCACAGACTCTGCTAACCCAGAAATATTACCTCAGGTTAAGAACTTTGCTTCAGGATGAGAACAGAAATTGTGCTCCGGCGGCAGCAGGAGGCCCCATTAGCTAAAGTGGTGCTTCAAGTTAAGTACAGTTTCAGGTTAAGAACGGATCCAGAACGAATTAAGTACTTAACCTGAGGTACCACTATACTGTTGTGAGGTCATAATAGAGGCATGTTCAGCATCAGCCCATAGGCCCCTCCCTGCTTATTTGCAATCCTTTGTAGGAATTCCAAATGACTATTTGTGGTGGTCCTTTCCAGTCTTTGCAGGCCCATGTTAAGCCCAATCAATAGTGGGAGTGAAGACAGAAAAATGCCCATATTGTGTTCCTCTTCTCCCTGGATCCAGAGTAGTATGGTGAATCCAGAGTAGTATGGTGAACAAGCATCCATTTTTCAAGCCTGTTACAGCCAATCAATCACTGCTTACTCAAGGCCAAACTAGGCAAGATATAGAACACAGGGATGGTCTCTCACCTTTTTTTTGTTTGTTTGTTTATTTTTATTAAAATGCAGTCACTGAATAGGGGCTTGGACACACAGCAACAAGGATCTGGGTAGAATGATAGGACAAATGCCATGGCTGAGAAGTAGAACCAGTTTGTGTACATATTACTGTACTGAAATGCAGCAAGGTTGTTCCTTATCTCAATTGGGATCAAAGCTGTTTTGGGGGAAATGGCATCCAAACACAGTATTCCATAAGAAACAAGAGGATAGATGTGGATTGTGGCTAATGGGCGCATACCACTTTCAAAACTAGCAGTAGGAGCACACTGGATGGAATAAATGGGAGTGTGTACACATCCTTTACTTTCTTCATAAAAAAATTAATTCTTTGTACTGTCTTTCTCTTCTTATGCTACCTCCTCTGCTTTCTCTTATTGTCTCATTCCAACACTGACATTGGGCTCAAATGCCGAGGCAAATAATGGGTGGTGGAGCCTAACCAGGCTGTAATGCCAGGCTGCATCTCAAGCACACTTACTGGGGAGTAAGCCACATTGCGTTCAGTGGGACTTCCTTTTGATTAAAATATTATTAGTATTGCATTGCATTATAAACATAATATGTAGGACTGTATAGTGTCTCCCCTGCTCATATAATGGGATAGAGCAAAAATATGTAAAAAAGAGAGGGCTGTGAGCCTTCTTGCAAGTTCTAAAGATTCCAGTTGCGCCATGGCTCATGACCTGTCAAATCACTCTGGATCATGAACCAGTTGAAGCATGAAATGGGAGGTGGAGAGACAAGCAACTGTTGGAAGAGGGTCAATGAATGGCAAGAGAAAACAGACTTTTTCAGCAGAGCAACCCTGCAACAGGGTTTTAGATGCAGTGGCCAGACTACAACAAAATAATGTCTGAAGGAAAGAGTCCTCTTTTCACACCACCCCTAGTCACTCTCAGATATGTTCCAGCTACTAACTTGGTTATATGTCTTTCATTCTGACTCAGTTACAGCATACTGCTATAAATGTTTGCTCAAAAGTAATTTCCAAGTCCATAGTTATTCCCATGCACTGGGTGGCTTACCCAGACTTGCCTCCCACCAGCATGAAAAGGGTATTTGGGGGGACAGGCCATTGAAAATTCTTATGAAGAACAGCATGGGAATAATAAATATTTATTTTTTATGCTTATGTTAGAAATAGGTTGTTGCATTTACGTGAGGAAGAACTTGTTCCCCAGAAACATGTACAATGAACTATTTACACTGCCTAAGTCTCTTGAACTGTGTTAAGAAAACAAAGTAATCTCTGTGAATGAGACTTGTTTAGTTCTCTATGAACTTCATCTTTCATTTAATGAACTATTCTATTAGCTAACCCAGCCATCAAGACATTGTTCGCTCTAATGCAGAATGTCACATTCAAATACTTCTGAAGATACTTCTTTCTAAAAAACTATGGAGCTAAAAGAATAGCAGGTGGCTAGCATAACACAACTTGGAATTTGCCTGGAGCTGTGGACCAGCATGATCAAAAGCTGGAGTCCACTGCAATTTAATTCATCTCTTAAATTGTGCATGTTAAATCAGTGGTACTGAGTAACGCACAGTAATTTTAACATATAAGCACACAAGCTGTTGCATTGCCATTGTCAAGTATGACATTTAGGGTCTTGCTTGTATTTAAAAGACTATTTTCAAGTTTGAACTTTCTGCATAGTTTACATTATTTTAATAAAGTCATACTCAAGGGAATAATATTTCCATATGTTGCCAGGGGTGGAAAGCTGTGACTAGTGGCATCCAATGTCTAAAGTTATTCAAGATCAGCACCAACAGAGCCCTCCATGTCTACTTAGAAGTGTGACTGAATTAAATTAAGCTTACTCACAGGTAGGGGTGTATGGGGTTTTAGGGGAGGGGTAGTACCTCTGGTGAGGGACATGTCATGCTCCTTCTGGGGTGGTTTCTCCAGCTTTGGTCCCTACCCTGCACTCAGCTCTCACCTGTGGCTCCTAGAAGCTGTCAGCATGTGACAGTAGCCACAGCCCAAGAAATGGCTTTGACTGGCCAGTTAAACCAGGTGAGAGTAGCCAATGGATCTCAAACACTCAGTGAGTTAGGAACTTCCTATGCATGCAAAGACAGGTTCCAGCAGATTGAGCGGATGAGACCAATAGTAGGTCCAATGGTCAAGTAGGGTTTCTGCATGTGCTGTGAGGGAAGTGAAGAGCAGATGGGGCTCATCAACTTGGGAAGGTAGCCCATCTAAGAGAAGGAAAGCTCTGATCCAAAACCTCTGCTGCCTTGTGGGACATCTTCAGGAGAAGAAAAAGGCTAAGGAGTAAACCCTACAAGAAGCCAGAGTGGAGTCCCGAACATGGTTGGATGACATCTTGTATGTCTCCTTCCGGCAACTCCTGCAGTCAAGCTGGTTCCGAACATATTGCTCTGCTTTCCTTTGGATCGCATCAGTGAGGCCTGAGGAGCTGGATCCTGACAACCCATTACCTTCAAGATGTTGAGGGATTCCAACTCCCATCAGCCCCAGCCAGTATGTCTAAATATCACCGCAGTCCAACATAATCTGGACAGTTCCGTTGCACTCTGCTTGTGGATTTCCCATGGGCATCTGGTTGACTACTTTGAGAAGAGGATGCTGGACTAGATCCAACAGGCTCTTACATTCTTAATAGAGAGCCACAGGTTCTTGACTTCATCTTTAAAACTCCTATAAACCATGTTGGATTTTATTATAAACAAGTCCCCCTGCAAATACACACACAGACACAAATTCTCAGGTCAAGATTTCCAACGTAACTCTTAATCTACAGGTTTCAGTATCTATTCAGTTAAGATCTGCAGAAGAGCCTCTTCTCTGGGTGCCCCCACCTTCAAAAGTGAGGTGTGTAGCAACTGGAGATACCTTATTTGTTAAGCAAGGGAGGTCCCTACTTTGGAGGGTTGTCTTGTGGATTTTTAAATTGTGAGAATTGATTTGGGAACTGTGAAGTTCAAAAGTGGCATATCAATAATTAGAGAAGGAAGGGTTGGTATGGGACAGTTGGAGCACATGTGTACAAGACGTCTGTAGTTTTATTTCCTTATGACAAAGAGCTGTAATATTTATCTTCAGTAGATTGTTAGTTAACTTTAACATCCATGGCACATGTTTATTTAAAATGCCACAGTTATGACTAAAACTAAAACCCACTGAATGCTCTGACAAATGGTATTTTAAAACTAATAGCAGGACCTTTGTACTGTCAACAGTTGTGTTGCAAAGCATAGCTGCTCTGCCTGCATTTGCCATTGAGCCCTACTCTGCAAATAATCTGAAGAAAGTAGAAGTGCCAAAGTCTAAAATACATAGTAACTAATTTATGTTTGGGATTAGCAAAAGACATTTGTCCATTACAGTTAAGTCTGAGTGGGGATAAAAGTTCAGTCTGCGAAATCCTTTTAAATATCTCAATTAAAGACATGAATCTTCGAGTAAATGGCAATATCAATGCATGCATTTTTCTTTTACTATATTAATGGAAGCGAATTATTAATGCTCCATGAACATTTAAATGTGAATTAAAAGGAAAAAGGAAGAGCAAACAATTAACAAAGGCATATGGGCTGCTTATCAGTCATTACCAAAATGAAATAAGATAACCTTAATTCTCAAGGCAAATGTAGCATGAAAGAAACAATAGCATCTCTGGTGCATTAGACTAACTTAAGAAGGATGCATGTTAAACACATTTAAATTAAGTGTTGCTCTAGAATTCTGAACTGGTTGCTTTTTCTCTGCCTTTGTGTGCCATCCTCCATATGCAATGGAATCCTAGAAAACTGCCTGCTTATATTAAATAGAATGTACCATGGCAGGCTCTAAGGTTTTGTTGTCATCTCCACATACCCCATACACATTACACACAGACAAACATTGAAAACTGGACTTAATACGAAACTTTGACTAGTTTCTGGACCAAATTCACTAACACTGTTCAGCTCAACAAATCGGGACCACAAATCACAGCTCAAGGTTGGCTTGTGAATCTCGGGGTACTTTCGTTGCAGTTTGCTGTTAGTCAAACTTGATAATAGCTTCAATTATAAAAACTCAACTATTATAAAAAAAACTTTCTGAGTGGCAGGATGTCACATGGTGTCACATGAGTCCAACAGATGCTCAGTTCTGACAACCTCTGATGCTAGACTTGGGTCAGAACCATGTTTGTAGCAGAGGTATCTGCAATTTCTATACTATTCAACAGGCAAGCCAATTTCAAACTGAAAGCGGTTAGCCTATTAAAGCTGTGTGGAAGACTGCAATAGATACTGCAAAGTTTCCTCGGGTACCCATATGCATACATTTACAGAACTGCACCCTTTCACTGTGTGACACCATACTAAATATTATCCTGTTACAAAAATAGTTCATTTTTAGCAGATACTGGTATCTGTAGAAACATAATAAACATAAACATAATTCAAGGAAGCACTACAGGTTTCACAAGAATGCAAACAAAAATTGTAAAACAAAATCCTTTATTAAGAGGTAGGCAAGACACGGATTTCAGCATTCTGTTTCCCTGTATCATTATTCCATGTGAAAATGATCGTAATTAGGAATTCAAATCTTCAATTCTGTTAATACAAAATATTTCAGTGCGATACTACATTACGACTATGCTTACTAATTGTTGTTCCAACTATATGTGTGGGGAAAGGTGCTTCCCCCTCAAAAGTTGAAGTGATGTAAGGAAAATTTGAGAACCCCTTTATTTTGCAGCTGAAATAAAGCAGCTATATTTCTATCTGATCTCCTAATGTTCTTAAATGAATTTAGCAGTTCCATTTGGAGATACAATAATGGAAATCACCTATGTTAAAAAACAAAATTAACTTAAGTTTATTGTGCCAACTTGAGTACTTTTACACATTAAAACTGGAATTTCTCCAACTTTGCTTGTGGTTTTCATTTGTATTGCTTATATTTAATTGTACTGCATCTCATTATATCAGTGTTTTTATCCCATTCTCTTCAGCATCAGAAATAGCAGTGTGTGCACATTATGCACACAGAGCTATTTCAGGGAAGCCAAATTGGCATTCTCATGAAGCCAGGGGAAAGCCGCAATACAGTAGCAGACAATTATTTCCATCTATAAGGTCTGGAGTTCAGTTGGCTTGCCCCGTTCACAGCATTTCAAGCTTCAGGGCTGTGGAAAACTTGACATCCCAGTTAGTTATTGATAAACAAAACTAAGCTAGCTAGATAAATATAATGCAGTTATTTACATAAAACGGATATTGCAAGAATGTAAAATGTCCCAAACAGACTTGGAAGTTTGGTTGGGAATTTCTACCGCAGGAAGGTTGTGGGGTTTTTTTTAATAAAAAATTGTAATTTATGTATTGCATTTATATCCCACCCTTTTCTCCAAGGCGCTCTAGGTGGCATACATGGTTCTCCCCCTCCCCATTTAATCCCCCCAACAACAACCCTGTGAAGTAGGTTAGGCTGAGACACAGTAGCTGGCCCAAGGTCACCCAGTGTGCTTCATAGCCAAGTGGGGATTTAAATCCTTCTCCTCTAAGCTCCACCCATTCTAATTCTTTCTGCGGTCTCCCAAGCCAATTTCCATACCCTTCCAGAGTACCCCTAAAAACTTCCAAAACAGATTTTGGGAAGGTACAGAATGCTTTGGGTCTTTGCAAAAATCACCTCCCCACCCCCAAGTGACTTGTCCAAATAAGGCTTGCTTCTATAAATCATTTAAGATCAGGTCTTTTTAACTGCAACATAACCAGCAGTGACAAAAGTGAACTCACGTTACAAATTACTTAATGATGGATACAAATCAGATGACTAAGGGATGTGTTGGTACTATAGAGCCCTTCCTAATAAAGGCCTATGTTTTATTCATCTAGTTTTTACCAGTTTAATGCTGAAGGCATTATCTGTGATTAAGAGAATGCTGAATAGTGTCAGGTTCCACTGTCCACTACATAAGACAAAGAGTTGCAAGGAAATATATTTCCATGACCAGCAATGAAACAGAGCCTAGAATGCGTTCATGTTACTCACTTCCTGGATCGCAGCCATCAAAATTATTTTGGAATGGTCTTATTTGGTCATTGTTTTTAGGGCTAATCAGAAATCACATTCTCATTCTTTGCATAATGAAGTCTGAAAAGCACTCAAAATTATAGGTGGTATTCTCTGCTTGTCTCTACTCAGAGTAGAAACATTGATGTTAATGGACATGTTTAACTTGGGTTCATTCATTTCAAAGTATCTACCCTGAGTGAGAGAAGCATTGCATACAACCCTCCAAATAATGGATGGTTTTGGAAACACGCCAAAAATAATAATAATGTTGTTTTTTAAAAAAAAAAAATTCAGAAAGGCAATGGATTTGGCAGCAGAAGAAAACCACACAAGATTTTGTAATAGTAAATATATTTCTAATGGGCCAAAATGCCTCTCTACACATCTTACAGCTTGTGCATTTAGGAGAGAAAGAGCACACTGAACTGCACTCAATTCTATTTATAACACACTCTCTAGGCATGTTCAGCTATTTCTTCTGGACAAAATCAGGAGCCTTCTACCACAAATGGGAAATTAGGGCTCCTTCTTCCAGAAATATTTTGCAACAAACTACCTAAAATAAGTTGTATGAATTAAACTTGGAAACTGCAGCTGAAATCATATCTCATTTATATTAAAATTCAATTAAGGTTTTAAAATACAAGTTTATTCTGTGTGGAATACTATGTTAACGCGAGCAAAGCAGTGCTTCCTGTGATACAAGGTAAAATGCCTACAGATTTCCATTTGTAATGTTAACCTTGCGTTTGGGCTGCCTCTGAGCTGGAAGGAGCATCCTGCTCTTCTTGCACACCAGAGGATGCCTCTTCAACAGGCGATTCGTCTTCTCTCTGTGCTTCTGCAGATTCAGTGTGCTTTTCATTTTGCACTTCCGATTCACCAGTAGTTACTGCTGCAGTCTCTTCTTCAACTGCATCCTTTACTTCCTCACTTGCATCAGTAGTTTCGTTTGCTTCTGTTTCATCGTTTTCTAAGGCTTCATTTAACATAACAGAGAAATCATGAAGCACAAACATGCAATGTGAAACAGGTTAGCCTGTTACCTTGTTAATATGTGGAAAGAATATATAGCATGAAGCAAAGGATTACTATGAAGTACATAACAACAAAACAAACAGAAACATGCTACGATAACAGAGAATTATAAATGTACAGCAGTTAAAGACTGCAGCCATCGGGAGGGAAATGGCAAGGATGCCATTGAAAAGAGGCTCAGTTCATGTTCATATTATATGTTTAATATATGAATGATATTATTAAAGCCAACCTTAATAGGCTGCTATGTTTAGAAGCTGCTGTGGAGCATAGCATCATGCTATAGAGCTGCAAATTAAGAAACAGCAAAAACAAATCTGCTCAGGGCACAGGTCAAACTATACTATCAGCTGGATGAAAGAGCAGTTTGTGTATGCAGGAACAGTATTGTCATACTTGAAGTCCTGAAATGCAATGAATTCTCTGTCCTTTTCACCTAGAGGAAACGGCTCTGCACATTCCTTCTACTGAAGTAGATCGCGAGCCAACCACTTTGAGGGTTTTTGTTTTTTTACAAGCAAGCAGTATAGAAATAAGAAATAAATTGTAGGTTTGATGTGAATGTTTAAACTGCTGCAAACGTCAAAAATACCAAAATGCAGGAATAAGACCAAAATGCAGGAATAAGACAAGTGCTATTTGTGAGCCCAGCTTTCCCCCGTTCATGAATTGCGATTCCATTATTATCCGTCTTTTTGCAATAAATGCTGAAGTCCACTGAAACAGAAATGCACACCCCAGCCTAGAAACCCGAGGACATGTTTTCAAACAGGGATTGTAACATTCTAGGTAAGAAGGCATGGAAATGAAGATGTGAACAGGCACCAGCAGCACACAGATGAGAACAGTGACCCACAAGCTTTGTTAGCTGACAGACAGCAGCCCAACTGGCAAACAAAGCTGAGGAGAAATTAACAATGACATGCAAAGATAGGTATGTGAACAAAGGGAGAGAGACACTGTCAGGTTTAATAATGATTGGCTACAAAGAACATAATTAATTATTTGATGTGATCAAAACATCCAAATATTATCTAAGTTTGTACTGAGAAGTAGGTGTTTCGTTTAACTTTGATAGTAACATGAATAGGGACAATTATTTTAAGTTTTTTGTTTATGTCACATCATTCTCTTATGTATTGGTACAGCAGTGTGTCTTTAAGACTTGAATAAACTGACTTTTAAACAGATCCAGCTCCTCTTTTTCCTGCTAAAACAAAGACCATATTACCCAACTGTGTCCCTCTATGGGATATAACAAATTTCTAGAAAACTAACCTGTTCACACAAAACACAGATTGACAAGCAATGTAAGTGTTCAGGACCCTTTATTGGACAGTCAATTACAAGTGTATTAATTCAAAACAGCCAGTGTCTTAAGAGTGCCAAGTTATCTTCTATAGGATGTATTTAAGTTGTGTTTTATCTTGGCCTTGAAAAGATATAATTATTGGGGAGTATTCTCACAAAAATGGAGTTCTATAAGAGATGGTTTTCTCAAGTTTGGCTGCGTGGTATACAACGATGGACTGTCCTTAAAAAAATTAATTCCTCGGTTTTGGAAAGATTTCCTTTGTATTTTATTCTGAAAGTGTAAAAGCAGAGGAACAATTAGAAAGATTTAAATACAACCTTTCTAGTGAAAGAAAGATTAATACAGCAAAGGAGATCAGAAACAAGATTAAGAAAAGGAAACAGAAATTGGAACAAGAAATTGCATGAACACACTCAGAAAATTGCAAAAACTGGAACGTTAGCATACACTATAAACACCATTTTGGAATTTTGCAGGTTATTTCTATTAACATTTCCCTATTCAGTTCAATGTCAAAGAGCTGGTTCATGACAAAAAATCATGGGCTTGCCTGTGATTGCACACCTAACAGGAAGCTTCGGCATGCAGTATTTTTTCTGTGGTACCCATGTTTGTCACATACATTTTACAATTTTGAGTGTACACTTAACACATTATAGGTGTACAGCTGAAAATATATTACGTGTGAAGTAGCCTAAAGTCTTCTGCTGAGAGGTTAGAGGTTTTGTCTTTTTTTTTAGTAAAGTATAGAACAAGTTATGGATTTTCCAAATCATAGGTGAATTTGAAAGGCATCGCAATATTTAAAAACTTGAGGGAAATATAATACTTGCTTTTCTGAATGTTTCATTTGTTAAGATAATTTAAGCATACAATTTAGATGGAGGTAAGGTCATTTATGAAAGGCAATAAAGGGCCAGGGAAGGAGGAATATCAAATGCCCTGCACTCTTCTCATGACAAGGCACATGAAAAGAAAGCAGAAAGACAAGAAGAGAGAAAAATAGCATGTAACATATGAATTAATGATTTTCAAAACCCAAACGTATTATTCAATATAAATGTTTAAAAAGGGGGCGGGAGAAAAACCAGGTCAGGTAAATGCAATTTGATTGCATTCATTGCGTCTAGGTAGGGAAAAGAAAAGCAGCTACATGTGTTGGGTGAGATCCAACAGTGCACATTTTTCAGAGAACAGAAGCAGTTGGGGGAACAGGTACTCCCTGGAGGGTTTTAGGGGACCCTTCAGAAAAGATTTGAGGTTCACAGGGGGCTGGAGAGAAGAGGAAAGGAAAAAGAAGCGTGCTCATGTAACATTGGATAGTGCCCAGGTAATCTGAGGATGCGTTCAGTGGCTGAGCTGATAGCTATTTGTAATGTCTAGCCCTGTAACTGCAATCTTAGGCAGCAATCCTTTGCGTACTTCCCTGGGAATAAGTCTCACTATACACACAAAAAACTTATTTCTGAATAAATATGCACAGTAGCAAACTGTTTAGAATTTAACTGTGTTGGAAGTACTATTGCATTAACTTACTAGGCAATCCTATACATGCCTACTTAAAAATACATCCTATGTAGAGCTTACTCTCAGGAAACTGGGTATAGGGTCACAGCCTTCTAAACATTCCTTCATCCCTAAGATGAAACAGCTTCCATCAAAGAAACAGATCCTAACTCACTGACTATTCAGTGAGATTAATTAATAGAATTTCACATTTCTATATACTTGGCAGCACTATCTTAATGATCCTTCAGTATGAACTGTATGAGTGAAAACATGTTGGTTCATTCCTGAGTTAAGCCACAGTTCAAACTGAGTTCCCTCTATATACCTTCTTAGTTATTTCATACTGAAATATTTTCATTTATTTAAAATATTAAGCAAATTATAGACATAAAAATGGTCATTTCAGGAAGCAATTTGGCAGTGCTCATTTAGTTATAATAAGCAGTACTAGAGAACAATTCCCTGGGTTTTGTGAATAGAATTTTCCCCATCAATGACTTAGCTGAGCACTATATTCAGAGTTTTCTGAAATTCCTGAGCCATCAAGCTGCTGACTGACTGGAATTATGATCTCAAACAAAACCACTTTTGTAATTTTAGTTATATGAGTTCTGTAATTAGTTAACTTTCACTAAACGTTCAACCTTCAGCGCTTTATATTTTTTCTCTGTGAAGCTTAATGAAATCTTTAAAAAAAACAAAAACCAATCCCAGACTATGTGTTACATGAACTGAATCACTTTCAGGAATGTCTTTGCATTTTAGTTGCAACAAAATGATCAAATGTATCTGAGCAAACTAACAATCATGGGTGTAGCCAAGTGGGGCAGCTGCCCCCCCCCAATCATGTAAATCAATAAAAATACTTAACTAACTCAAGTTCTTGGGCCCCCAACATAAAGTCTGCCCCCCTAACATAAATCCTGGCTTGGCCCATGGTAACAGTAGCAATGTATGCATATGTAGCATATAAACCTTGCAACCAATAATATTCTAGGACCTAGGAGCCATTAAATTAGAACCATTGTAGTCCTGTCAAAAATAATTAAATTAAACAGAACTCTGATACATAGCCATGTAAAGTCTAACATAAAGTTCAACAGATTAGCAGCTTCTAAATTTCCACCCCCCTACTCCTGTCTTTGCTGTTTTAAAAAAACAAAACAAAATGCCCTTAAGACAATTAACATTGAAGTATCATTTGTAAATGCATAAATTCTCAACTTACACTGAGGAGGCCACGGTTTTGGTTTCCATTCTGCTACAGTTCTTTGCTGCATATCAGTGATACGTTCGTTGTACCTGGATTTGTCAGAAGTAACTGTTCTGTAGGCCTAAAAATAATAATTGCACTTATTTCCATATGCCAAGACTGTGTTCTTTGCTTTTCCTATTAATTTTTATAGTTAGCAAAAATAATACATATCATCAAAGGGAAAAATGAACCAAATCCCACATAATCTGTAGCTCCACCCACTTCCATTTAGGGAATGCTTGTAGTGTCAGAACATGGGATACAAAAAAACAAACCAATAATCCATACAAAACTGTCCACATAAAGTTCAGGCTGGAAAAAAAACAATTGTGACATAATTGACCAAGGGACAAGTGGGAGAAATGACTAAATAGCATTCCAGATTATAATGTGGAGGTGGACTTTCTTTGTACTTATAAATATAATAAAGTTGCACCAATCAATGAAGAATGTGTCTTTCTTATATTCCATGTAAGACTCCCAGCTTTTACTAACTCTTCCATAAATGCAATAAATGCAAAACAAAAACACTGTGCTACAAATAATCCACCATGTCACCTTTGAGATCTTTCTAGTGCGTACTCCAAGGCTAGTTTCTAAAGGGCCTCTTAGGCACATGGAAACACTGTTGTGCGTATATTTAGTTTTGGCATGAATGGGCAGTCTCCAAATAACTCATACTCTAATTTGCTGCTCTCTACTAGATAAAGTGTCCTCTTTTTTTTTTACTAGTTGGCTTCTTGTACTGCATTAAAGTCACTTTCCAAGGTCTCCCAAATTCCAGGATTTGCTTTTCAGCCAACATGATATTGGGGGGGGGGGGGGGAGGGGTTGAGTAAAATGTATAAAGATCGCAGTGAGTATTTTTATATATAGGCTAGCCTTTTTAATGAAGAGGGTCAGATTAAACATTAACGATCAAACGTAAATGCTTATAGCCAAAAGCCACTGCAAACCAGGAATAAAATAAGAACAAACACAGATCATAAAGATTAATAAAACATATAAACTCTGTACCAAAATACAGTATATGAATATATGTATAGAAAAACAGGAATGTTAATAAATTTCCTTTAATAGGTTAAAATGAGAGATAAAAATATATAAATTAAACTGTAACACCCTATTCTAGCTTTATAAAAATTATATCGAAGTATTTAAGCTTTGATTAAAACCCTCTTCAGAATATTAAAATCAGATGAAATGATCTATTAATTAGAGTCAGATTCAAAGTTCTATTAAGAGCGACAACACATTGACCTGGCTTGCACATCACGCTAAGCCAAGCCATGGCTTAGCAAAAATGTATAAGCTCTCAGGCAGCAGCTGCTTGTTTTGCTGCTGTACTCAGCTAAGGATGGTTTTGTATGTTACCGTATATGAACCTGGGGCCTCTTGGGCACCTGGGGCGGCGCGCCCAGGAGCGGGGTGAACCGCGCATGGGGGTGGGATGGGGGGCACAGTGCCCATAGGCAGGGATGGGATGGGCAGCACCCATAGGGACAGGACGGGGCGCGTGGCACCCATAGAGAAGGGACTGGGCATGTGGCGGCCATAGGAACGGGGGGTGCCGCGGGGCCTCAGCTGGGGGGGAGGCAGTGGGCAGACGGCGTGGAGTCTGCGGGCGCCAGAGACGCATAGCTTGGGTGCGCTGCAGACCCCACGGTGAGTGCCGCCTGCCATTTTGTCACCCCCCCCTTCAGTGGCGACACGTGAGGTGCACTTACCGCACCCCCTGGCTACACCCCTGAACCTGGGCTCATGAGTTAGCTTTGCTGGACAAACCATGAACTAGTGGACAATCCTTGCTTTCAGTTCATGGTTAATCTAGAGACAGCTAACCCATGGGCCTGAGCTCATACTAAACTGAGTCCAACTCCTCTTGTCTCTGAGTTTTATTGGTGTAACTCAGAAGATAAGCCATTTTTGGCTTACAACAAGTGCAGCACAACAGCAGAATGACGGGCGAGGATCTCCTCTCCGAAAGTTTGCACATTTGCACTAAGCCATGGTTACTACATTAAAGGTAAGGTTAAGGCAATGTAAGACTGTTGTTTGTATTTTATTTTCTGTTTGCTTAAACAGGTAGAAATGCTATAGTATAACCTTACAAAAAGTTTTATGGCATATCTTCTACTATTTATTTAGCCAATGTTTGCGATAACATTTTGACGACTAGTGTTATTTTTGTAATAAAACTTATGATAGCAATAAACAATAGTTAAACAAGCACTGCTTTTCAAACATATATTACTTAGAATTAAGCTCTATTGATATCATTTCCAAGTTCTGAAAATCAAAGCCGAAATGTGTAGCAACTAATGAATATTAGACAAAGAAAACTGAATGCTCGATTCAGCTGGTTAATCTCATAGGTACTAGTTAGAAGAGATGAATAACATATTTAGTGTGTGTGTGTGTGTGTGTGTGTGTGTGTGTGTAAATATTAAAATATTGCATTCCTGAGTGGTGGGAAATAGTACAATGCTCATTTCCTTTGGTTGGAAGAATGTTTTGGTGTCCATTTACTACATTTACATATTGAGAAGGTAGAACATGTAGGATCAGTCAGTAGGAACAATCAGTGTAAGCATCAAACTATACATGACAATGAGTTCATGCAGCCTTTTCTCCATGATTTCCATGATTTTTTATGTTGGTTCATTTTGTTACACAATCCATAGCTATGGATGATACAATCTTAAGTTAAATAGCTGCATGGGACTGGGGAACATAACTATCCCCAGCATCAACACACATACTTGAGACTGCAGGCTCTTTGAATTCATCATATTGATCAAACAAACTTTACAATTATTATTATTTCTAATGCCCATCTTTGACACGAAGACTATACTAGAACTGCCACTGACACTTGCTTCCAATTTCCAAGAAAACTTTTATTGGAAAACTATCCTAAAACTCATCTATTGCTGTGTATAATCACCTTGACATTTAGGATATGTCTAATATTAACTTTAAGTTGTCATCATTGAAGTAAAAAGGATTTACTTCTAGTAAATGTGCATAGCCTTGGCCTGTAGTTCTAGTATTTTCTTTCTGGGTAAATCTAGTTTTGCAGTCTGCTTTGACAGGAAAATGTGCATTAATATTACTGCATTATAGCAATAAGCAGAAGCAAGTCACCCAACCCCAGTAAAGACTCCAGCTTTAGTGGTTTATCATCAAAAAGTTATTTTGGAATGGAGCACTCTCACAATCATTACTTATTTTTCCCCTTAAAATTTAGACATAAATTTAGTCCATAAAATAAGAGGTGAGCGACTAGTTGCCTCTCCCCATCTGTTGTTGAACTCCAGTTCCCATCAATTCCAGCCATCATGATCAGTGATCAGGTATGATGGGAGTTATAGTTCAGCAATATCTGGAAGGCTGTAAATTCCCACCTCTGCCGTAAAATGTTGGATTAAACACTTGACTTTTGCAACACAACCCAATGCACGTCTACCCAAATCCCATTAGTTCAATGGGGATTATTTCTAGGTAAGCAGGTATGTATAGGATTTTGGTCTCAAAGTCAGCAGCTTGCTACCAGAAAACATTGTAAGCAAAGTTCCAACTTAAATTTTGGTTTGACTACATTATCATTTCTCTATCCTGTTGAGAAGATTGAGAGTTTTTGGACAGTGTAAACAGATGTGTAAAGGAAGCACTCACTAAAAAACCTCCTGCTGCAGCAGCACCAGCAACGAGCAGATAATAAATAAAGTTCTCCCCAGAAGATCCAGGAACGCTTCCAGATGACATCTGGCGGAAAGGTGCTTCAAAAACGAAAGCTATAATATTAGTGATAATACTAAAAACACAAAACAAAACAGTAAACTCAACATGCTGTAATTGAGATAATCTAGAGATCTTTTTAAAGAAATGTATCAGCTACAAATCTCATAATGTAAAATAAAGACAGGATCAATAGTTCTTTCGATCATACAAATCCACTGTTGCACTTAGCATTTTCATAAGTTATTGGTTATAGATCAAACCGACCTATTAACAGGAGAAGCAGTTGTTAACGCTGTCCAGAGCCTTTCCTAATCCTACCTGGAGACACTGAGGTCTTCAGCATGCAAAACATGTACTCTACCACTGAGCTAGTCTTTCCCCATAAGAACAACATGATGCCCTTTCACATGAGAAGGTGAATCCCAGGAAAAGATTCTGCACCTGATGCATGGCACAGAGTAACCAGGTAATACAAAGTGGAAATATAATTTTAAGACATTCTTAATGTGGACTTGAATATGCTGACCAGAATGAAGTTTAAGCCAGGTGTTCATTTGTTTTTTGAATGGGGCATGATAAATCAGTTGGTTAGAGCACGGTGCTGAGAACACCAAGGTTTGCAGGTTTGATCCCCGTATGGGATAGCTGCATATTCCTGTGCCGCAGAGGGTTGAACTAGATGATCCTTAGGTTCTCTTCCAACTCTACAATTCTATGATTACGCAAATGTTTTAAAAAGGATAGACATGGATTTTTCTCCCTTGCTCCAAAGAGTTTCTCTAGTCTAACCATCATGTCTTGAAATTAATAATGTAAGATACCTGATGGCCTCATCACACAGTCCCTACCGCAATGCCCCATATAAGCACTCCTGTAGCGTTTTTTCAATCAATAAATGGTGCAGATGTAAACTACATTGTTTTGGGAGAATTGTGGCATCTTCTTTCAAGACAGAACTTCTGCTACTGCATTCCTACATTACACAAGTCACACTATTATATAACTAGGAAAAATGCACAGTCATGTGGAATATGGCCATACACTCCTATTTGATGTCAGTAATGGGGCTACAACCTTCCCCTATCCCACTGCCCAGGCCGTTTCTTAACATGTGTATAGCATTTTAAGTATATGCTTGTCAAACCTAATAACAAACAAACAATGGAAGCACCAATCTGACTCTTGCCAATTTACAAAACTTTCAGGGAAGAAATCATACTGCTTGGACAAAATATCCTCAAACACAGTCATCTGTCCCACTGACACTCTCGGTATTAAAGAGCAGTGTGGCTAACTCACCTGCAGCACCGTTAATCCGAATCCATCCCTTGAGGGCAAAACAGACTACTAGACCTAGATATGGGCTAGTATAACCAGTGTACAGTGCTTAACTAGCAGGATCCATCTTTCTAACCTAGAAAGGCCCCGATCGATCCTCGCGGATAAGAACGTACACTGTGCAGATAGAGGACGGATTATTTTATGAGCAGAATCAGCAAGTTCTCGCCAGTCTGTGCTACCTCAGCCACATTCACATGCCCAGTAAGAAGGGAAATCACCAGCCCTTTATTAATTTTTTTCGGACTCTCCCTCCCCAACACCCTGCGCCGTTTTCTCTCCCTTTAGCCTGAATTTCTGTCAGCTGCTTGCACACTGGCCAGGGGTGGGGGGAGTGATTCTGGTTGTCATCTTTTCCCCTCCGGTAAACAGTCCCACCCTGTTCTCCACTAGTCAAAATAACTTCGGAGGGGAAACTGCTCCGCCGCCGCCGCCGCCAGGAAGAGCCTCCTGGGTCTCGCCGGCGCCGAGGGGCTGGGCGAACGCGAAGCGGCTCTCCTGCGCGCCAGGAGCCGCGTCCTCTCGGCTCCCCTCCATTGCCTCAGCGCCGTGACCTTCGCGTCTCCTTTCCCAGGCAGCCGACGCCAACACCGGCGCCCTCAACCTCTGCGCGCCCTCCTCGCCCAGCAGAGCCACGCGGCTCCTCACCAGCCCCCGCTCCTCGCCTCGGCGTGCTTCTGGGGGGCTTTTTCGACGGCGCAGCCGCGCGCGCGACCCCTCCCTCCCCCCCTAAACTCACCGTGTCCGCGGACGAAGGGGGCAGCCCCTTGCGTGAGGCGGCGGACCAGAGGGCGCCACGCGAAGCTGCAGAGGTGCATGGTGGTGGTGGTGGCGGCAGCAGCGCAGAGTGGGCTGCCGCGCAAGGGTTCGCCTCTTCGCCTGGAGAGCTTCTCCCGTTCGGACAAGAGTGACAGGAGGAGACGCGGGAGAGACTGGGAAGAGCGAGGCGGCGACGAAAGGCGAGACTTCGGCCAATCCAAGCGCCGCGGCTCCGCCCTGCCTGCCTGCGTGCGTGCGTGCGTGCGCTCAGCTTGCCCTGCGGCTCTCTTCAAAGCGGTAGCCTTTTCGTGCTGGCCTGGCCCCCAGGGCCGTGGGGACCTGCGAGGGGGCGGGAGTCTTCCCCGCTGCCCCCTCACCTTCAGCGGAACAGCCTCGACTAGGACGACGAGAAGGGCCTGCAGAACTGGGGAAGTGGGAGGTGCTGGAATGTGTCTGCAGCAGGAGGCTTTTGCCCAACGGAACGCACACATGCGTGCAAACCGCGCCCCAGGACGCCAGTGGCTTGACAGTATTTGCAGAATTGGAGCTTAGCTGTGTTTTGTATGTAACCTGGGGGGCATTTAAGACGGATGGGTAAGTGCGGGTTCCCACGCCCACCCCCAAACTGGCTGGAAAATGGGGCTCTTTCTGCCTGAACAAAGGTGCAGCCCCAGAATTCCTTCCCCTTATTACAAGGAAGTAGCTGCAGGCGCTCACACACCAATATTGGCACCTCAATAAACTGGCAAGACAGGCCAGTGCTGTTTAGCTAGGATCATGGTAATATAGGTTAATTTGAGGCAGGACCCAGCTCTAACCCATTTGCAAAGCTGAGTGTTGTAATGTAAAGGATTAATAAACAGTAGTGTCTCCAAGCACCATGTTTTCATCACCCCAAATGAGCAATTTGAGCTGCACCCCCATCTTGGCATTACAAGGGTGGGCCAGGCTAATATAGCACTTTTCTTGTCACTAAAAGTAGGGGGAAGCTTGCAACCTTGCTGCAAAGTCCTCTGTGTGACCAGAGTACCTCTGTTCTGTTTTAAAATGACAATGGCTTATAAAAGAATTTCATAGTAAATGAGATTCTTTGTCTTAGGGTCATGGATTCAAGCCCTGGGGTTGGGCAAAATATCCCTGCATTGTAGTGGGTTGGATTATTTAATACTATGAAACGCCCCTTATGTGCTTGGCCTTAAGTTCCAAGCCAACTTCCCCAGGTACACGTCTGCCTGCAGCAGCTTTCCAGGACCCCTTCCCCCACTGAAATTAGGCTTGAATGTACAGTAGTACCTCGGGTTACATACACTTCAGGTTACATACGCTTCAGCTTACAGACTCTGCTAACCCAGAAATAGTGCTTCAGGTTAAGAACTTTGCTTCAGGATGAGAACAGAAATCGTGCTCCGGCAGTGCAGCGGCAGCAGGAGGCCCCATTAGCTAAAGTGGTGCTTCAGGTTAAGAACAGTTTCAGGTTAAGTATGGACCTCCGGAACGAATTAAGTACTTAACCAGAGGTACCACTGTACCGTATTTTTCACTCCATAAGGCGCACCTACTTTTTTTTGGGGGGGGGGGAGGGAATTCAAGTAAAAAAATATGCGGCTCTTGGGGGCTTTTGTGGGAGGTGGGGGGAGTGAGAGAGCCTCGCTCTGTCCCTTCCCCCACCTCCCGCAAAGGCCAGGGATAGCCGCGCAAAGCCTCCCCAGGACAGCGGGATGAAGGCTCCCCGCTGCCCTGCGGAGGCTTCGCAGGCTACCCCAGAGCTGCTCAGGAGCTTGTCGGGGCTGACAGGGGAAGCCCAGGTTCCCCCCCCCCCGCCAGCCCCAGGGACCACACATTCGCTCCATAAGACACACAGACATTTCCCCTTAGATTTTAAGAGGAAGAAAGTGTGTCTTATGCAGCAAAAAATACGGTATTCTGTTGTTGCCAGTCAGTAGAATGGTGACAGTAGAACCCACAACCATTTATCCAGTTTCCAAATGAGCTATAAAAGAAACACATTTCACATAATGACATTTTTTATTTAGTTGGCTTTCGTTCCCTCCACTTCTTCAGAGGCTAGTTGTTTTGTCTATGTTTTTAGTGGTTCTTATTTTTATCTAAGTGGCCTCAGGTCCCATCAGGGGGAAAATGTGGAGTATAAATAAATAATTTTATTATTTATAATAATTCTCTTACTTTAATATACGAAAGCATCTCTTATTTATGATTTTTTTCACACTCAAAAATATAGAATTTGAACAGACATACTACAAGAAGTAGGAAATGGGATGAGAACAAAAAACATTGCAAAAAATTCTGCTAAATGTCTGTAAAATAACATGTGCCTATAAACCTTATAGGAAACCTTCAAATGAATCAAAATAGATTCTTAAAAGTATTGAGTGCTTGCATTCAGTTGCCATCCTATGTATGGTAATCTGGGCCTCAGTTAACTCAGCAGGATTTAATTTTGCCATAAGATTGTTTTGCATAGCTTCTACAGGATGGTATGACATGTACAAGAAGCCACACACAATGCTGCAGATTAATGAATATAAAGGAAGTTACAACTGAATAATGTGACTAAGGCTGCAATCTTATGGTCTCTGGGGAGGTTCTGGTGGACACAGAATGCTGTGGATCCCCGTCTGCTAGAACTGACATGCCTTCAGAACAGAGTGAGTGGGAAAGTATTCCTACCCTAGAGCTGGAATACTTATTTTCTCTCCCCTTGGGATCAATGGGAAGCAAAATATTTTTTAAAATAACCTAACAAAGGACAAATAAAGAAAAGGAAGCCTTGCAGTCTTTGGAAATATAATAGTGTGACACAGCCAATTATCTTCAGCTTGAAAAGAAGAGGCGCAGAAAAGTGCTGTAGGTGAACCAACCTTGAAATATAACTTAATTCAAGAATCCACTCTAATTCTAGAAACAACTCTTGAGAATATGAAAGAGTAGTGTGGATTATCTAAGGGATAATGAATCATCCACTTGCTGTGAAAGTATTACACGTTGAGGAAATATTTAGGAATACCCTCATAAGATTGTTATACAGAGGAGTCTCATTGCGGTTGACAAGAAATGAACAGGGAAACTTAAATAATGCAAAGCTGAAGAGTTGAACCAAATTCCAGTATATCCCATATATTCTCCTTATGCTGCACTGTTACTCCAAGTAAACAGTGCAGTTTATTACTGCACTGTTACTCCAAGTAAACAATGTAAACACAGCAGCAGCATCTTCTCATATGATCTGCAATTAAACCATAGCTACAGTGGCAGTAGCCTCAAAGTTTTGATAGTAAATAAATAATAATTAGAGTTGCTGTTAATGAACAAAAATGCTGAGAAGAACTACAAATGCTAATATGCACAAGTGAACTCAGTAAATCATGTTGCAATCCTACACACCTGTGAGACAAAGTCCTACTGAGTTCAACATACAAGACTGCACTGTCATACATTATTTTTCTATACAAAATAGGGTCAGAAACTTTTTCTGATGGAATATATTTTATTTATAGCCTTTAGAAGCAACCATGTGAAGCATAGAGATTTCAACCACCTTCCATGCTTTCTTTGCTTTATTTCAGGAAAATTAGAATTAGTTTGGAGTTAATCCAACAACCAATGGGTTATCTACTAACACAAAAATATCCTTGTAGACTATGCATTGGCTGTAACAGTTTCTATGGAGACCATCTTCAACCTAGAAAAGAGAGGAGGTAATTAAGCCATAGTATGTACAGGTGCAGTCTTTACATGGCCCACAGGGTATTTTCAAAGTCAGGAAACATGACAGTCTAACGGATTTTGATGCAAAATTAACAATGGGGAAAGTGATTGCCTAACCCTGCCTGAGTACTCTTTGTACTCTTGGTCTGTCTCTTTTGTCACAGAAAACTAATAACTAAGTGCCTAATGTGACTAAGTGACTGATGATAGTTAGTCAGATAAACAGTATTTTAATCAATAATTAGTCTGTTAAATAATCACAAGCTGCTAAAGTAGAATGTGATTACTCCAGTTTAAAAGCCAGGAACATACTAATAGGGAAACAATGGACAAAATACCAGGATTAATGAGTTTGCTATAGAAACAGTGTAATGCTGAACTGAGCAGCATGCTATGCCTCCATCCATTCCATGCTGTCAGCAGAGTACTGCACAGGGACTGTGCTATGTGAATGTCCAGTAGGCAATCTTTAATGAAAATAGCAGTGTGTTTGAGAATTTGCAGAATGCAAACCGTATCACAAAATCAATCATTTGCATCTCCCAAAGGTGCAGCAATCATCATAGTTGTCCTGCTTTCTGCTCTTTAGTGGGAGATGACAGAAAACAAGGCCAAGAATACATATTTACACATCTATAATTAGCAGCTGCATGGCTGCTGATAATACAATGAAGAAGAGACTCACTTTCTGTCTTCTCCTACTGTCCTGTTATTTAAAACAATGGGGAACAGGAGCTCTGAGCAACAATTGAGAATATAATGTAGCCTACATTTGGATATAATGATACGCAATTACTTTTTATTGTAAGAATGAGCCCAGGTGAGCCTCAGGCTCATGTGTTCTCCCACAGGCACAGTTGGCAAAATCTAGCTTCAACTTATAATTTTGACTAATCATAGGTTAGAAAATCCTGAAACATGGTTAATTGAATCAAGCCAGGTTCATACCCCATGGTTTAAAACTGGTCTGCTTCAACTAACCACAATTTGCCATGGTTTAGACATATCGCTAAGCTGTGATTAACCAAAATCAGAAGTGAAAGCTTCCAAACTCCTCCATCTCACATGACAAAGAAGGGTGAAAGGAAGAGTAGAGGAGCCTGAGGCTTCCCTAGGCTCATTTTCATAATTATAAACCATTAGCATGGTTTACCATTATGTTGGAATGCAGTCATTATATTTTACTGTAAGGACAAAGTCTTGGATGTGGAACTGAAGAGTGCAGGGCAGATGGGGAAGTCAGCCATTAGTTGGCACCATAAGAAGTAACTTGGACAGATCACTTAACTTAAAAACAGCAACACAATAAGCAGACCAAGGCACTTATTTTGAAATATAGCAGAAATGTAATACTTTTAAAGAAACGAGTCAACTAGGACATTAAAAAACTGAAGAAAACAGCAATAGAGTATTAATGACAAAACTGCAACATTTGTGATCTCTGCTGTTCATTACAGGCAACAATCTTACAAGTTGGATTATTATATAAACAAGAAAAAAGTGAGGTTTATAGCTTTATTCAGATCTCACCATAATTTTAGCACCTCCATTATGAACCTCTCTCTGCTTTTCGCCTTTCATATTCTGCTTGATGTTCATTATGCTGCTTTAGGAGCTAAAAAATAAATACACATGGTTTAAGAGCATGAGACACGCAGAGTCAAAATGATTATTTTAGGGTGGACAGGCATTAAGTGATCAGTGTTAAGGGCTGATCTGAAACCATTTGATTAATTATACATTCAAAATTAAATATTTATTATTGCAGGGGTAGGCAACCTTTTTCAGCTGGAAGAATACATTCCTTTGTGGGGAACCTTCTGGAGGCTGAGTGGGTGTAAATTTTAGTTTCCAATTTGTAAAGCTGTAGCAAGAACAGTTTACTCATTCTTATACTTTGAAATGCTGCTAAATAATGCATTTCCACTCATATAAACACTTAGTGGTCTAATTTGCACATCATAAAGCTAAACCACACTTTATTAAACTATGGCTTATGATTACTGTGCAAACCTTGCCCAGATTTATCTATAGTTTGCCAAGAAAACAAGATCTGAAGACATGATTTATTGGTTTATAACACTCATCTTGTTTTAATTATGGCTTGAGATTTCAGCACTATGGTTTGCCTGGCCACTCACCAAACAAGAATAGCTGGAAAACAAACCAAACTTTAGAAGAAAAAAGTAATGGTTTGACTGATCATTCATGGAACAACTTGTGGTTAACTTGTGATTTGTTAAACAAACAATGACTTGGCATATGTGCAAACCAAGCCAATCAACAATGTGCCTTGAATGTGGAACTGTAATTTTTCAAATGATTAGTAATTAGTGGACCCAAACTAAGCATAACGTATTATCACATTTCCTTTATTGACAAAAGTAACTGACTAAGGAAGAGTTACTTTGAAAACACTGCTAATCACATCCACAGTGTAATTCTTACCAGCACCCATATTGCTACTGAGGCACCAAAAGTCAGGCCTACTTTAACCCAGTTCGGTCTGCTTATATCATCAGGCTGTGCCCTGAACGCAGAACGAGATGGTTCTGAAATAAAGGAGTTTAGAAACATATTAGTTCTGAGACAAAATTTTGGAGGAGAGAGCAAGCGGTTTACTTATGAAAAGGGGCTTTCACTGAATTCTGTTGGAATAATTCTTCAGTCAGTCATCGATCACCTTGACTTATAAGAACAGTGGCAGAAACTGTACAAATTGGAAATGTTCATTCCATATGATGAACTGACATAGCAGTTACTATATGAATTAATATTTGTAAAGAATAGCACAGCAATGTGGTAACATTTTGTGTTAAAGGAAAGAATACATAACAGGGTTTTTAGAATGGATTTTGTCTAACGGGGATGGAGCAGATAATAGGAAAGGGTTCTTTTAGCAATATCAGGGCAAACGAAAGAGACAGTATTAAGCGCTGATATTTTAATATTCAGTATTTCAGGAGACAACTCTAGTTGTTCCCTAATGTCTCTGTTTCGGTCAATATAGACCAAGTCACTGTTCTTTTTGACTCCTTCGTTGTGGCTTGCTTGCAAAAATTATTTTTTGTTCTAACCTAGGCTATGTTTTCAAAACCAATCTACTGCTATTCTTACAGTTTCAGTACAATGGTACCTCGGGTTACATACGCTTCAGGTTACATACGCTTCAGGTTACAGACTCTGTTAACTCAAAAATAGTACCTCGGGTTAAGAATGATGAGAACAGAAATCCTGCTCTGGCGGCGCGGCAGCAGCAGGAAGCCCCATTAGCTAAAGTGGTGCTTCAGGTTAAGAACAGTTTCAGGTTAAGAACAGACCTCTGGAACGAATTAAGTACTTAACCCGAGGTACCACTGTATTATGCTACGTTGTTCCCACTTAATTCACCCAAACCATGAAAATATTTTTTTAAAAGCTTTAAGTTCTTTTATAGACAAAGCACCAATACGTGCTTTGTTTCAGTCACTTCTTATCTCCACACAAATCATAATCTAAAGGAAAACATGGCAAGGAAGAAGAAACATCCATGGAGAGGATTAGGGAAGATGAGAGTAAAAACGGTCCATGGTATTTGGGAGCAGGTGCAGGGAAGATGTGACTAAGATAGTTTATTGTATTTTTTAATGGCTGTCTAATTATCAGGGGGGAGAGGTAAAGAACCGAGTTCATTTTGATATTAATAAATAGCACAGGCAAATGCAACACACAAGAACTGCTTTTTAGCATCAGACCATGTAGCCCAGCCTTCTCCAACCTGGTGGTTTCCAGCTGTTTTGGACAACACTCCCAACAGCCTCTGCTACTGCTGTATCATTAGTTACTTCAGGGACCAGCAGATTTCAGACAGGTCAGATATACTTTCTTTGTTTACTGGAACCCAAATACATACCAAATACAGCCAGAAACAAATGATGTATCTATAGAGTTACAAAAGGGTGCCACTTGAGCACAGTCCGAGATTAGGAATTTGTTTTCAGTAAGAGAACTAAACTGAGCTAAGAGTCCTTTCACACAGAAGTCTGCTTCTGGTTAGCCGCCTTAATTTTAGCCACCTAGTTTAGATGCAAAAAGTGTTTTGCTGTTGCTATTTTTAAGACAGTTGACAGGTAGAAAGCCTTGTCAAATACTGCAGGTCACCCAGACATCTACCAGTAGATCCCAATCTACCTTCTACCCATTCTGCCCTATGCCAACTCTCTAGGACCACAGTTCCCAGCGTGGGGCACATGCCCCACAGGGAGGCAATTTGATTTTTAAGGGGGGCAATTCGAGAATGAGTTATTATCAGTTAATGGCCTTTTAGGCTTCCTCCACGTGAATAGGTGTTCACTTTTTCAATGTGAAGAATTATATTGTTGGGGGGGGGGAGGGAATCAGGATTTTAGAGATGCCTAGATGAGGCATGGCTATAAAAAAAAAGGTTGGGAACCACTGCTCTAGGATCTCTGGCATACATCTTTTTCAGTCCTACTCTTCGAAAGAGACTCTAGGGAGTCAGAAAAAAAAGAATAGGAGTAAATAAAACAACACGTGCACTGGACCAGCTACTAAAGAAATAACATACAAGCTTCTTACAGGGAGCTTGTAAGAAACGGAAAATTGGGCAGGGTGTGAAAGTTTACGTAAGGAAAGGGGTAACTGATGTCCATTCAGCTCATCCACAGCAACCCTTCTTCCCGCACAGCGATATCGCCGATGTTGCAAGGCAATGCTCTAGCCCGCCACTATGGGGCGCCACTAGCAGCTTGAGCACGAAAGGCCCAGGCCATCCAAACTCACAGCAAAGAATGGAGAGTGGGAAACAGTTGGGGCAGGAAAAACCAGCAGACCCTGAAGGTTACACGTAGGAGATTCGGATGAAGCGTTCCCACGTTCATTCAACGAGGGTGCTACTGAGGAAGGGCAGGTGGGGAAATAGCTCATTCCTCTGACCCGCCCAGGTTAGGAAAAGAGAGGGAGGTCCACTAGGGCCCCCGTGACTCACCTCGGATTGGGTTTCCTGATAACCGCAAAAACCTCCGCGCAACCTGCAAGGGCGCCGCCATGTTGTTTTGCTTCCTCCTCCTCCACGTAGGTTCCCTGAGCGACAGTGTGAACACGCCAATCAAACAGCGCCAGGGGCGGGGCTTCTTAACTGATCCGGAAGGAGAGGACTCAGGCAGGGAGGGCGCCCCCTCCTGGTCACATGGCCGTAGGTAGTGGCTGCTTCGGAACGCTCTCCCCTATAAACATACAGTATTAAGCCAGACGCTGGCTCAGCAGCTACGAAACTGCCTTTACATCAATCAGTCATGAGAGTTGTGAGGAGATAGTAGAGCATAAAAAAAAACTCCGTGGTTTTGTGTTTCCGTGACTTTAGAACACACACTGCGGAAGCAGCATGCTCACGTTAGAATTTTCATAAATAAAAGTAGATATTATTCTGCCTTTATCATGGCATTTCTTATGTAGGATATTGTAATTAACAGCAGGAAGGCTGTACCAATCGGCCACTTGTGAGAATTTCGACAGAAGCAAAATTGTACAATAGGTTATGAACTTTAATAGGTGATTGTTTCAGAACAAGTGATGTAGACTATGCAGACAAGTAGTCCATATCTCAAATATACAATACTTCCACTGAAACCCGCTAAAGATGAATGTTTCTGTCAGAAGTTTTGGAAAGTACTGCAACTGACATGAGGGTACTCAACAGCCCACTTTCAGTATTACTGTCTTAGATCTTACTGTTGTGCTTCATACCTTAAGAGTATAACCCATACAGGTCTACTTAGAAGTGTTATGTTCCATTGAGTTCATTGGGACTTACTCTCAGGTAAGCATGTACAGGATTGCAGTCTGAGACAGTCCAATTGCCTGGAGTGCTATTGCTATTTATGCTGTATTATGCACACTTGCCTGGCAATAAACCCCCATTGAACTCAGTGGGAACTCTGACTGAACATGCACAGGGTTGCGCTGCAAGGCTACATGCCATTATATGCACATTTATCCTTGGAAAAAGCCCCACAATAGCACTTACACTGAATAACATTGGCCACACTTAATTTCTAATTAAACAGCAAAGACGGAAAAGCCATTTGTCAGCGTTACATGCAAAGTTTCATGTCTATGAAAAGGCGGTTCCTTGCAATCTGAAAATTGTCTGTCATCCTCAGACCAATTTACTGTTTCTTAATAATTGTAATAATGTGCCAAAGGCTAATGAGGCATTGCCATTGTTGCAGGAAGGCAATATCACAAACTGGTTCTTCCAGTGCATTGAGTTTAACATTGCAAGAGGTCCATCAAGCGTGTGTAGGTGTGGAAACAGAACTTGGCTCTTGCAGGGATGACAAAAGAGGAAGTAAGCAGAAGGAAAAGAAGTGTACAGCAATACATAATTAAGTTATGGAATTCACTGCCACAGGATGTGAAGATGGCTTCAAAAGGGGATTAAACATCAAACGGCTTTTAACATTGACAGCTACACAAAATCTTCAAGTCTTTATACTGTTAAGTTGTGGGTTGACATAGCAGACGACACAGCGATTTCTCCAAGTAGCTCTTTATTTTGTAAGCTGGAATCGAACTGACTGCAAACAGCTCAGCCGGCCTGCTTTTATAGGCAGCCGGCTGTCAACATTGTAGCAACAACAGCCCAGCATTTCCCGCCTAAAATAACTGACGTGGACCTGAGTGAAAACTATCTACAGACCTGAGTGAAAACTATATACAGTATCCCCCTGCTGGCCCAGGGTGAAACTTCACTACATAACATATACCTCTAAGGGTCTACAGCTATGGACCTTCCTTGTATTTAGCAACTTGGGGCAACTTTTCTCCAGGATGCAGAGCTCATTACTATATTTTCAAAAAATATAAGAGGAGGAGGAATCTCCAGATGTTGCTGAACTACAATACCCATTACCTCTGACCACTGAACATACTAGTGGGCGGAGTTGGAGTCCGGTAACATCTGAAGGGCCACTGATACCTCATCCTTGATTATAATGTCTTAAATAATATTCTAGAAGTGTTTACAGTAGAAGTACAGTTCCTTGTGTTCAAAGCTTTTGATGTACCATAAGTTTTCAGGACTTCCCAGAAGCATCTGGGCTGGCTACTGGTGGAAACAGGGCAGTGGACTCTATGGGACTTTGTTCTCCTTGTGTTAAGCATAATTTAATCCTAACATTAAGCTTGCCATTGTGGTTTTCATTTGTGTAGCATATCCTGGATGAACATGAAAATTGGCACTTAGTGCAGAAACAAATATAATTATATATAGATCGTGAATGATATTTATTTCATAGAACCATAGAACCATAGAGTTGTAGAAACGGAAGGGATCCCGAGGGTCATCTAGTCCAACTCAGGAATCTCAATCATAGTGTGATGATGTCAACAACATTACAACCCTTGTGACTATTTTAATTTTAATGGGCTGATACACAAAGCCAAGTTACAAGGCACAGCTTTTTGGATACAATATTTCCAAACCACTTCCAAAAGTACTTAAAGTCAACACAAACAAAATAAATGTACAGTATAGTGGTTTATAAGAATAAATGTAGAGTATTTTTGTTTATAAAGAAACCCCCTTGGGTTACAACCACCACCATGTAAATTAAATGTAAACGTAAAACCACCATGTAAATGTAAAACCACCACCAAAGTAAAACAAGTGATAAAAGTTTAGATGACTATACAATTACTGCCACTGTGGATTTTTCGACTAATACTATGCCAGCAGGTATTCGGATTTCTGTAGTGGTGCCCAGAAATCTGCCTCGCGCCACTCTAGAGACCATTCCCTTCGCCCCTGTTGAACAATTCACTACTACCCATGTCTATGGAGAAGCTCATGGGGGACGTACTCTGACAGTAAGTCCTGCCGAGTTCTCAGCTAAGTGGCTGCAGGACACCAGCCCCGGGCTGCTGCGCTCCTGCGCTCACCTACCTGCTGAGCTGCACGCGACTGGCAAGCTTAGTAAGCATCCCGCTCACGCGCCCGCACCCCCCCCCCCCAGCCCGCGCAGGCGCACTCCTCCAACAGTTCCCAGCGGGAGAGTGCTCTCATTTCTCAACTTACCTTGTAGGGGCTATTAAGCCTACATAGAGAAAAGAGGGCGAAGACGTGAGGCAGAGGAGGTGGTGGCGGCGGACGGGGTCGTGGCGCATGCGCGCGGGGCTCGGTGACCCGGCTGGGGAAGCCCTCGGCGGCGGCCATTTTGGCGGCGCCTCCTCTCTCCGGCCTGTTCAGTTAACCACGTGAACCGCCCGCCGCCTCGGGCTCGCTGCGGGGCCAGGGGTAAAGTGGGCGCGGGCACGGCGGCTGCGGAGGCCGCTTGGGGAGGAAGCGCCAGGAGGAGGAGGAGGAGGAGCAGCAGCAGCAGCAACAGGCGACGGCGGTGCTGCTGCTGGTGGTGGTAGCCGCGGCGGCCTGGCGGGCAGTCCCTCCCGGGAGGTGGCGGCGGCGGCGGCGGCGGAAGCAGCGGCAGCAGCGCTCAAGCCTCGGCAGGAGGAGGGAGCTGGTTCACCGGCCCGGTAGCAGCAAGAAGGGCGGCGGCGGTGGTGGCGGCAGCAGCGGCGGAGACGATGCCGTCCGTGAGCCTCCCGCCGAAGGAGAACGCGCTGTTCAAGCGCATCTTGGTGAGTCGAGGTGGGGGGGGACAAGCGGAGAAAGGCCGCCCGGCTCCTTCCCTCACGGGCTTGGGAGGCGGCGGCGGCGCCTCGCTCGCTGCCCCTCGGAAGTGGGCCCCGGCGGCGTTGCCCCAGGCCGCCTGCCTGCCCGCCTCTGGCTCGGCCCCCTTGCAAGAGGCCGGGCCCCGGTGCCCCCCGCGCCGGGCGCCGCTGACAGGTGCCCCCTGGAGCTCGAGGGGTTCCTCGTTCCAGAGCCGCCCGTGGAACGCGCCGGGCATCCCCCGCTCCAGGCGCGGCCGGGAAGAGATTCTTGTCTGGCGGGGGCTGGGGGGCGGGGGTCTCGTGCGCCAGCAGGGTGTCCTAAAAATAGCATTGGCGACCGTGGTGGGTGGGGGAAGAAAGGCGCGCGGCTGGGAAGGGGCTTTTATCCAGCGGATTTGCGGGGAAGCTGGAAAGGCAGCGTTTATCATTTAAGTTGGGGAGAGTTTCTCCAACTTGGGACGCGCGCTAAGGTTTTGTTCTGCCCTTGCCCTCCTGAGCGCGCGGTGCTTCTGCAAAGTGATCCGCGCAGCGTCTCTCGGCGATCGACTTCAGATTCCCGGGGAACTGCACGCTCCTTTAAGAGGGTTGAGAATAGACCGGTGACGAACAGGGAGGGAGCAGCAGCTCGTGCGCGCTGTGTAGTTCATGCCTGCTAATGTAGAATAGGCTTAGGGGACTCAGTTGTGCCACACGCCACTGAAAATAATCCTGTGTGTTTGTGTACTTTAAAAAGTGCAGCGTTAGAATGTACATGCAACGAAGTAGTGGTAGGCAGAAACAATCCTACTAAGGGCTACTTTGAAGTAAGTCTCATTGTATTCATTTAAGGATACATAGGATGCTAAGCCAAGTTGTCATAATAATGTAGTCCATACTACAATTCTAAAATAAAATAAAGCTGATTTGTATAGTTCTTTTAGTCTGTTTAATCCTTTTATTAAATCAGTAAGTAAAGGGGGGGGGAATACCTCCACCAATCTTTTACAGATCAGTTACTTTACAGTGCAATACTAATGTCTGTTCAGATATAAATTCTATTAAATTCATCGGGGCTTACTCCCAGGCAGGTGAGATTAGGATTCTACTCTTAATTGAAACAACTGGTGAAGTGGGCAACTGAAAACATTGTTTATTAAGAAACTGTAGTTAAGGGTGCCTTACATTTTATCTATTAAAACTTAGAAGCAAATGGATTTCTTTCTTGAGAATGTTAATCAATGTGCTGGTTGGTTATCTGGTATGCTTTGCATTCATAAATTATTTGATTGTCTATTAATAATACCCTTACAAACGTGTTTCTGTGGAACAATCTGTGCTCAAGAAACAACTTAGGAAAAAGAAATATTGAATTGTTCCCAAGTAGTTATAAGGCCTTGGTATTAAAATGATAATTGTAAATAATACTAGGTGCAATCTAGCCATTGATTAAAGTGTTTTAAGTCCCATTGACTAGGGCAGAATACAGTTGAACATGTGCTAGATTGTGTCCAGAGTATTGTAGTGTTCAAATTCTGTGGTTGCTGAGCCTGCGGACTTGCATGAGTAGCACACTATAGCCTCACTGAAAGAAATTGGGGTACAATTATATTATGGACAACATGAAAACTGATAAGGAAAAGGATTGTGTTATCTATGTGATCTCATAAGTTATGCAGGTGAAAATTAAGCACCTGCTTAATTTCAGTAATGAGGTCAAGTACTCCTGAAGTGTAGAACCTAGACATTACCATGACTAACATGGGGCTTTGAGCCATAGTAAAGCATGGAGTGATTATTGCTTCATTGTTGCAATTGGACGCATGCTTTTGGAACAACCAGTTCAGCATAAGATGAGGAATTTAATTCAATGTTCCTTGCTTGCCCCAGCTTGCTTGTGTACATTTTAACAATGTTATGCAAATGAACAGGTCTGTAAAATGCTTTTATCAAGCACATTTAAGGGACTCACCCAGATTAGTTGTTATCCTCAGAAAGTGCTAAACTTGTCTAGTTTCTTATGCTGAGGTTTTCAGATGCATGGCAAATCAAATAAATGCAGCTATGCAGCTACATCTTTAGAACAGTTGCTACCATTCCAGTTTACAGCCAGCTAATGCCAGTTGCTTTTTCCCATCTAGATTACTGAACCTGTAGCTTTGCTTTCTAGGACTTTCTTTTATCAGTGCAATGTGTAGTTAACAACTGAGATGAAAATGCATGTGTGCTCAGCTTCAAGAAACTGATGTTAGCCAATCCAAGTGGTCTGCTAGAAAGTGGAGCATGCTGTGCGTGTGGGATGTGTGGCATAGTATGCTTACCCCACCTCCAAATCTTTGGCATACCTAAATATGATCAGCACACACCCCATAGCATGTATGCTTGGTATGTGTAATCTTTTCCACTTCATATTTTCATAAGGTAAGCACTGCATATTTCACATGCATGCATGCTATTGCTATGAGTAGGCATTAAAGCAAAGGTAAAGTGGTCTAGCAGGGCCCACTGCAGATTACTAATGAAGGTTTAAATGGGTTTTGAAAAGTATGCAGGCTATTTACAAAATAAAAAGGGCCGTGTTAGCTTTGGAAATTTTATACATGTCCCCATTTGCATGTCACAGTAAGCCATAGTTAGAAATAAACTATGACTTACTGTAAATGTGCAGTTACAGATAGGTAGCCGTGTTGGTCTGCCATAGTCAAAACAAAATAAAAGAAAAAAATTCCTTCCAGTAGCACCTTAAAGACCAACTAAGTTAATTGTAAATGTGCACTGTAAATGTGCAGTGTGTTTAAACAAGTTTCTTAAATTGCACCTGCCCAACTCTGCCTTTTGCCAGTTGGGGGGGAAGGAAGGCATAGCACTACTTTAGTTTCTGTTTCTCAAAACACTCCATGAGAAGAAGCCATGGTTTGAGGAGAAATAAACCACAAGCTCTTGTTTGCACATAAACCTAAAACAGAGCTGTGGTTTATTGCCTTTCAGCTCAGCAAAGGGAGGAGTGAGGCATATGCCAATGGCTCATTCACAGTAAACCAAAGTTTGTTTCAGACTGTGGCTTACCATGATGTGTGAACCAGACCAATGGTAGAAACATAAGGCAGGTGGGTGACCTTTAATAGGAAAGGCAAATATCCCCCTAGTGTCCTCATAATTTTCTTTTGGTAGGCATATTTTCAATTTTTTAAATCTTAAATGAAAACTCTGGTATTTGGGGTCTCTCTAAACTTACCTGCTTGAATGGTGATAAGTTAACTAGATACTAACTATTCATTTCCCATAGATAAGTAAGGATTAAATAGGAATTTCACCTTTGGGTCATCTGTAGTTTAAGAAGCCTTATTGCTTTTAGAGCTCTGTATCATACCATTTATGTATCATTAATTAAACCAAGCCTCAAATCTCAGTTATAATTCCTTGCCATCAGATATCACTTCTAAAGTAGCATATCACCAGTTAGCATCCTCTGGAGAATTTCCAGTGTAAGAAGAGACTGTGTGGACATTGGTAGGGTTGCCTTACACATTCAGAAGCTGAAGAGGCTGTTCTTCAGCTTAGGTAAAGGTAAAGGTACCCCTGCCCGTACGGGCCAGTCTTGACAGACTCTGGGGTTGTGCGCCCATCTCACTTAAGAGGCCAGGGGCCAGCGCTGTCCGGAGACACTTCCGGGTCACGTGGCCAGCGTGACATCGCTGCTCTGGCGAGCCAGAGCCGCACACGGAAACGCCGTTTACCTTCCCGCTGGTAAGCGGTCCCTATTTATCTACTTGCACCCGGAGGTGCTTTCGAACTGCTAGGTTGGCAGGCGCTAGGACCGAGCAGCGGGAGCGCACCCCGCCGCAGGGATTCGAACCGCCGACCTTTCGATCGGCAAGCCCTAGGCGCTGAGGCTTTAACCCACAGCGCCACCTGCGTTCTTCAGCTTACAAACTGATTAATAATCTTTAGCAACTTCAGTCTGCCTCCCTAGAGGAGATGGAAGACTCCTGCTTTCTTTCTGCTCTGTTTCCACAAACCATAGCTGAGATTAGCTTTGGTTAAGAGATAAACTAAACTGTGGTTAGTCTAAAGCAGAAGCTTCTAATATCCTTGAAGCTGTTCTGAAGAAAGGGTGGTGGATATGATTTTAAGGCTTCATTGTTAAACTGAACTGTGATTTAGCATTGCATGTGAACCTGGCCAATGAAAACTTATTGTGATTGGAAAACTTTGGAAAGAATGATTGAGACATTTGGCCTTCAGAATACAGTATCTCTCTTTTCAGTTTTTCTCTAAAAACTTTGTCATCAAGATACAAAACTACAACAAATAAACTCCTGCATAGCTTTCCACTGATTTTGCATAAATCCTTTATCGGTGTCACTGTGGATGCATGATTATATGCCTACTGCAAGAAACGTATTGTGTGTCACTATAGATCATGAATTTGCCAATAGGTTCATAGTTAGCATTCTCTATAACTGATCATCTGCATTAACATTTCATTTTTATTACAGATAGGTAGCCGTGTTGGTCTGCCATAGTCAAAACAAAATAAAAAAATTCCTTCCAGTAGCACCTTAAAGACCGACTAAGTTAGTTCGTGGTATGAGCTTTCGTGTGCATGCACACTTCTTCAGATTTCATTTTTATTGCAAGGAATTATATCTGTACTCTATTACTTGTTTATCCCGTACCCCTTACGCCAGTAGTCTTCGGTTTTTCAGACCCAACATGCAACATATGTTCTGCTTCTCATTTTTCTGATAGATGTCCATCTTTCTCTTGGATTTTCTCCTTCTCTATTCTTTTCTTGTTCTCCCCACTTCTCCATGCTCCCTGTTCTCTTCTTTCTCCTTCCGAGATAATAGCATGCAAAACAAAAAAGGGAGTAGTGCTGCAACTGGTACAACCCACTTCAACTTGGATGTAACCAAATCCTCAAGCCACCAGTTGGTAGATTAATGCTTTAAATAAGTTTAGATTAGCTAGAATCAAACTTGTAAGCAACCAGTATAGTGAGCCTATGCACTGTGGAAATTTGCACTAATTACTAAGTAAACTTCAAATGTCTTGTTTTCAAATATTGCCTGTAGCATCCTTCCTTTCATAATAGCACTGATAACTTAAACAATTTAGCAGAAATAAGCTACAGTCACTTGGTCACTGCATGAAAAAGTGTAGAATTTAAAACATGCTTCCCAGTGCATATATGTAAAAGGGAGTGTGGCACAGTGGTGTGTGATGTAGTAGTTAGAGTGTAAAACTATGACACTACCTTGAGCTCCTTGGAGGAAAGGTGAAATATGGTAAAAATGCCATAATTAAATAAATTAAAGTGTTTACTCGCATTCAGAGGTAACAATAACCATAGGGAGAATCAGCACTATTTGTATATTTAGTAGTTTATTTGCAGAATGGTTTTGAACCCTGGAGTTAGAAGTAAAATGCCCTACATAATATATATATATATATATATATGAGCTAGCCATAGACTATGCTGCATAAACCTGGTTGTGCAACATTGTGCTAGTACATTAAATGCCTGGTGGTCTGAATGACTTTTGGAGTTAATTATTGAATTGAAGGGCTATTTATAAATATGGAGAGCAAATTAAGTTGATGACCACAGTTATCACTAGCCCAAATAAAGGTGACTGTTCCCTTCTCCATGTTCATATTGCTCCTTGGTATATCAATGTGGTTGTTATCTTGTGTAGACATTTGGAAACATGGGGCTGTTTTTCCAGCTCAGCATGACACTTTAGGACACACCCTGGAGAGTCACTGATAGAATCTGTAGGATAGCTCCCTACTCAACAGAGTAATGAAGCATCTTAACTAGATTCAAGTTATTGCTGTTTTGGCAAAGCAAGATCAGTCATAGGCAAGACATTAAATGTTTATGGATATAATTATTATATAGGTCAAACTTCAATAGGAGTGAAAGTACATGGAATTCAGCCACAGAGTATCTGTATATGCAACCTAAACTGCAGGTTTGGCTTCAGCTGCAGCATCAGTTCACTATTGCATTGATAATAGCCCAGATGACTTGAGCTGCTACAGCCAGAAGTTCTTAATAAGGATGCAGAGAGGTGGTTCAAAGGGAACCTCTTGGGAAAGTGACCTTCTGAATTCTGATTGTGTAAACAAGTTTATAGCTAAGCTACAGGAGCAGCTAATGGGCTGTTCTTAATTTAGCAATGTGAAGAATAAATGACTTCCCCCAGCAATAAATTCCTTATTAATGACAGCTTATTAGAGAGATGATACTCCATGGGGTGTCATTTCTTTTTATTTTTCTGCCCTTATATCTAAAAAGACAAAATTGAGTATGGGAGTAAAATCACAACACACCATTTCCCAAATTTCAAAGACAACTTGTGATGGAAGAAACCTACTGTGCCAAACTGTTGAGCATTGAGCACTGTAGATCTTTTATACATTAATTCTAATTAGGTTTTATAATACATAGACAATAATGTTCCTTTTGGGCTGAAGAACTATTGATAGTGCCACAGATGGACTTCGATTGATTCAGAAAATGTGGAGCTTCAGAATGATTTTGAAATTACTTATGGGTCTCTTAATCTAGTCAGAAATGAATGTTAACGAACATACTTTCCCAAGCATGTGTATGTAGAATAACCTAAGTTCTTTAGTAGCATCCTCCCCAAGAGTAAATTAGTTTTGAGGGTTGTTGTTTAAAAAAAAGAAAGTTGGTTCTTAAGATAAGTTAGTTAACATTCAATATGGCTGCATACTACTTAGCATGCAGCCTTTATGGCTGTTTTATCACTCTTATGTGGACAGTTTTATTTTTACTGTGAAACTTATACAATTGGGATGAGCCATAACTCAGGGCCTGTGCTTTGCCATATATAAGTCCCAGTTTTCCCCATGCCATCTCCAGAGACTGGCTGAGTTCACACTTTAAACCATAATTTGATGTGATGTGAATTTCAGGCTCACTTGCTTCTACCCTACCCTCCTGTTATATAGCTGGGAGGATAAGCTCAGACGCTTCATTTCTGCAGAAATGCTGTTTGTCATTCCACCTGAACTGACAAACTGTTGTTAATAGTAACAATGCTTTGTCTGAAACACACTAACTTCAAACTCTGATTTTCTGTGATGTACATGAAGTTAGGATTCTGGCAGTGACTCATTCCCGCCCCCGCCCCCCATTCCCAGGTTTCTGATTTGGACTTTGAATGGTGAACACTAATGCTCTAGAAGATACTTTGCTTATTTTGATTCTCCTTAGTTTTTAGAAAAATGAAATCTTCAATCACATTCTGCGATGAAAGCAAAACTTGTGATGTAACTGTCAAGAACTGTTCGACAGTGGAATTTGCTGCCAAGGAGTGTGCTGGAGTCTCCTTCTTTGGAGGTCTTTAAGCAGAGGCTTGACAACCATATGTCAGGAGTGCTCTGATGGTGTTTCCTGCTTGGCAGGGGGTTGGACTCGATGGCCCTTGTGGTCTCTTCCAACTCTTATGATTCTATGATTCTATGAACTTTATGATATACTACCTGTGTAATAAATCATTGGGCTTTTAACAGTGAATTGCAATGGGGCAAGTCATTTTCAGGAATAGACTAGGAATAACTTTCTTCTTACTAATATCTATTTATCATTTTGCTGAAGTGTTTGGAAGAATCATGTTCTTTACTCCTGAAATTTGTTTCTCCCAACCTTTAATTGTATACAGAACACAATAAGAGCAGAAATACTTGTGCTAGAAACTGTTAGCACATGCGACTAAAGGGATCCCTCATGTTTAAAGTTGCCACCCACGTATCCCTTCAAAACTAAGTTATATCCAACAAAATATTTGCATGAGTGAACAATTTTAGCTCACACAAAGCCACTTCCCTCCCTCTGCTGTCCCTGTGAACATCCCCAAATCTGGTTTTCTCAACCCACTCCCCAAGAGCAAATTGGCTGGATGTAGAGGTGCACAGGGGATGGAGGGGAAGTTCTGCTGCATGAGCAAAAATTGCTCTGCTCATGCAATGACTTGGTTGGATTCATTCTTGCTTGATATGGTTAAGGGTTTATGAGTGTAGCTTATTTCTATCACATTTGTTACAGTTGCTTTGGATTTTTTTTTTTTTTTGTCTTTACAGAGGTGTTATGAACATAAACAGTACAGAAATGGTTTGAAATTTTGCAAACAAATTCTTTCCAATCCAAAGTTTGCAGAACATGGAGGTGAGTCTTCAGACTTCTACATAAACAAGTACTGGTTCTGAACATATTAAGTTTTAAAATTGGCTTATATTTATAGTTTGCCTCATCCTTATGGTTTGGATTGGGTAGCAATATATGTCTACAATTCAATTTGAATTATGAAATTGAATTTTTAAAAAACTTCAGCCTCATTCCAGTCATGAAAACAAAGCCTAAATCGAAAGACCTTTTGAAAAATGGCCAAAATGTATACAAAGGTCTGTAATTGAAGGGCAATTATTCTCCTGTGTATCCACATTCATGATATGTTGGAACATTTCTTAGACTTGTAAACTGCTAAGAAAAACTGAAAGTGGTAGTAGATGTGATGGTGACAGAACTGCCTTGAAACAGCATTTGGCACTGAAATACAGAAAGTGGAGTGGGTGATTGCATATGGAGAAGAGACAGGCCCTGAACCCTTCTTCAGTCTTGCCTACATCCCCACAATCCCTTCTCCCTGGCTGCTATTCTAACCAAACTCATTTCTGTTTTCAAGGCTTGTGGGGTTGGGGAGGGTGACTTTGGGAAGAGGCGGTATGCTAAGGTAGAACATCCCACTTTCTTAGCTTAGAGGAACATAGGAAGCTGCCTTATACTGAGTCAGAGACCATTATTCCATTATGCTCAGTATTGTCAACACTGACTGGTAGTGGCTGTCCAGTAGTTTGGGCAGGGGTTTGAGCCTGGATAGCTCAGTTGGTTAGACCATGGTGCTGATAACACTCAAGGTTGCAGGTTCGATCCCTGTATGGACCAGCTGCATATTTCTGCATTGCAGGGGGTTGGACTAGATGATCCTCAGGGTCCCTTCCAACTCTACAGTTCTATGATTCTGTGACTTTCTCATAACTGAAGATTCCAGGGATTGAACCTGAGGCCTTCTGCATGCAACAGGTCATGGTGTACCACTGTGCTTAAAGCCCTTCTGGCTTAAGATTGCCCCACGCAATCTTTGTATGTGTTTGAACACACACAAAGCCAGGAGGGAGGCAGAAGAAACAAAAAGAATGCAGAAATTCTCAGTGCCAGCTTGGAATGTTTATTGTAGCGCAACGAGGTTTGGAATAAGTTCCTTCTTCAGGAGTTATCTTAAACTTATTGAATCAGCTTATACAGATGCTGTTGCCTATCTGGCACTACCTGAAAGATGAGTCCTCTCCCCCACTCCCCACACCTAATGTCAATTCCATGATACAAATTGACCCTTTGCCCCAAGTTGTTATTAGCTGCAGAGAAGAAAATGGGCACTAACTAATTAAGCACAGCAGGTTTAGGGATGGAGGGAATTGTATTGGGAATCTATGCCGAGGAGCACTAACTTTATTTATTAACTGAATTTACCATCTCATGAAATAAGTTCTCTTGGTGGCTCACAAAACAGAAACAACAATTAAAATGCAGTATAGAACAATACAAGCAATTAAAAATTAAAAGCACAATTAAAATACAGATTTAAAAACCTGTGGGTGATATCCAGAGTCGCACAAATAGACTCTGATCAGGTATAGGATTTCTCCTTTTTCTATTATCCACTGTTTTCCCAACATCTGCTCTAGATAGTCTCCCAACCTTTCAAAGTGACTTTGGGGTGTGTGGTTCTGCCTGCAGATGGACACTTTGTTGTTTTCATCCTAAAAAGATTGGACCGTAAATAATCTTATCCCATTCTTCTCTTCAGCACAAAACATGCCCCATCCCATATCCCACTGCTTTTAATATCAATCAATCAATCTTTATTACGGTCCAGAGACCCAACAAATACTGCTTTTAATAGAAGAAAGGTATGGCACGACATCCAGTCACAGATCTCTTGCGGAGAGATAAATTGCTCCTGAGATCCTGCACATTTGAAACAATTAAGATCCACTGAAACCTGCCAGTCATAGCACATACAGTTACCCTTCTGGGAATCTACTACAAATAAATGTTCAATCAGTAAGGAATTATTTGTTTGAACAAAAATTAAGGGCATCTTCCAACAGAAAAGGGATTTGCTCTTAAAGATGCAGAAGCACTTCTGTGTAATAGGCATATCCCTGCTTTCAGATTTATAGAAATGCTGCTTGGAATTTAAAACAAAATCTACTGATAGAAGTCTCTGCTACCAGTTTCTCTGTTCATAAAACTTCAAAATATGTATTACTATTACTATGGCTTGGCACAGCTGGTAATGATTTTTTTTCTTTTTCTTTTTAGAAACCCTGGCTATGAAAGGACTAACGCTAAACTGCCTAGGTAAAAAAGAAGAGGCATATGAATTGGTGCGAAGGGGGCTACGAAATGACTTGAAGAGTCATGTCTGTATCCTTTTCAATGTGCACATTAGATTGGCAAACAAAGAAAATGATAAGCAATAAAAAATAAACAGAAAACATTCTATATAAACTAGAACATAAAATGTAGTCTCTCCCTTCGTATTATGTACCTTCTAAAAGGCATTTCTTGAAACTTTTTGAACAGTTATATTACAGCCTTTGGAGCAACCATCCTAGCTTTTAGTCCGTAATGTACCTTACTAATTCTATTTACAGACCAGATTCAAGTGAGTGCCTGAGCAGCAGAATCTTAGAAATATTTGGGCCGCATAATTGTGTATTTAAGGGCTGACTTCTAATACTCCGAGGATCCTTACACATATTTCATTGTAAGTGTTATGCTAGTTTGTATTGGTATACTAGTTACAGGTTTCTCTAGCTGAGGGGGGGAAAGCATTTACAGACTTGGAAATAGTTGAATGAGTTGTTTCTCATTTTCAATTGTTGCAAAATGGATTACCTTAACTGAGGTTTCCAGGTTGGCATGTGTATGGCCTCCTCCAACGATCAGACAAGAAATATGATGAAGCCATCAAATGTTATAGAAATGCACTGAAATGGGATAAGGACAATCTCCAAATTTTGAGGGACCTTTCTCTGCTACAAATTCAAATGAGGGATCTTGAAGGCTACAGGGTAAGTCAAGAACAAGCCTCAGGAAGGTTTTTCAAGCGCAGTAACTCTAAATAGTTCTTAAACTATGAAAAGTATGAGCGAGCAAAACCTTTTTGCCTTGCTTTCTACCATAATAATTTGGTAGGGATTTTGTTATTGTTTAATCGTTTAGTCGTGTCTGACTCTTTGTGACCCCATGGACCAGAGCATGTGCTAGGGATTTAGTTGAGTACAAAATGATTTCACATATAGTGCTTTCTTAAGTGATTAGAATAATGCACATTTCTGCTTGCTGACTTGTCAAAGAACTAGGCTCAGATTATCAAAGACAGAGTCATAAAATTTAGAGTTGGAAGGGATACTTAGAGTCATTCCATGCAATGCAGGAATGTCAGCTACAGCATCCATGACAGATGGCCATCTAACTTCTGCTTAAAAAACATCCAAAGTAGGAGAGTCTACCACCTCTTGTGGGAGTCTGTTCCACTGTCAGAAAGTTCTTCCTGATGTTTAGTTGGAATCTCCTTTCTTGTAACTTGAATCCATTGCTTCATGTCCTGCCCTCCTGAGCAGGAGAAAACAAGCTTGCTCCATCTTCCATGTGGCAGCCCTTTAGATATTTGAAGATGGCTATCACATTTCCCCTCAGTCTTCTCTTACCCAGGCTAAACATATCCAACTTTCTCAACCATTCCTCATAAGGCTTGGTTTCTAGACCCTTGATCATCTTTGTTGCCCTCCTCTGCACACGTTCCAGTTTCTCAATATCCTTCTGAAATTGTGTCAGCCAGAACTGGACACAGTACTCCAGCTGTGGTCTGGCCAAGGCAGAATAGAGTAATAATACTATTACGTCTCTTGATCTGGAAGATCAAGATAGTTACACTGGTTCTGCAGAAAGAATTGTCCACCTTTTCCTTTTATAATGCAATCCTAAAATAGTGATGGCCTTTTTTTGTCTGGATTGTTTGATTTCTAAAATGGTTTCTGAGTTACATTTCTGTGTCGTAATTCAACAGCTGTTCTTCCCAGTGTCTTTCTTCTTAGAAGCCTGAGATGTTAGTAAAGTTGTCAGGTATTAGTATTTTGTGCAAGTTGTTATTAACTCATCTCATTGCTTAGTTCCACACAGATTTAGTCATTATGATCCTTAGCTGTGTTGATGCCATAGTTGATAGTGCTCAGGATTTACTACAAAAATTATACTAGTTCTATCATCAGCACCATTCAGGTTTCTTTAAAAACACAGTCTGGAATAGTCACATTGATCAAACTGTTTTTCAGAGATTCTGTACGAAATGTATATGAAGGTTTTTATATGTTGAAACCTTAAATTTTGAACTCTTGTCATTGATTTCTTGATTAATACTGTTGATTTAGTTATGAATCCAGAAGACTGGAATGTGAAAGCTACTATTTTATTACATTTATGCAGGAAACTAGGTATCAGTTACTTCAACTTAGACCTGCACAGCGAGCATCATGGATTGGCTATGCGATTGCTTATCATCTTTTGGAAGACTATGAAATGGCAGCAAAGATTTTGGAGGAATTTAGGAAGACTCAACAGGTATCATGAAAAAAAAACCAACCAAGTTTGTATATAACTAAAATAATCAGAATCGAAATGGAAAAATAAAATATAATATTTTGTGTGTCTTAAGGACTAGGTAAAAACATTTACCTATCAGATTCTCCCTATGGAGCTGATGGTTGATGTAATCTATCATCCAAAAGTAGAAAACATGCATGGATTGAGTATTCCCATCCTTCCATAAGTGATCGTTTCTTTCAGAACTACCAATGCCAACCATGTGCTTGGCTGGTACATGTGCTATCTTGATTCAGCAAAGGACAATGTTTGGGAGATTGAAGAGCCACATACAGGTGGCATTACCAGTTCAAAATCTCCCTCTTCTTTTCTGTACGTATATGGGTCACATCTGACAATCCAGATGGTCAGCCCTTTTTCCTCATACAGGTCACCTTGATCAGTTCATGTGTGGTTTTGGTTGCAATGCTAACATTAAAAGGATGAATACTGAAGTGTTTTCTTACCTATGCAGACATCTCCTGATAAAGTAGACTACGAGTATAGTGAGCTACTCTTGTATCAAAATCAAGTCCTCCGGGAAGCAGGACTATATAAGGAAGCTTTGGACCATCTTAGTACCTATGAAAAGCAAATCTGTGACAAATTAGCAGTTGAAGAAACTAAAGGTAAATGAGCCAATAGGATTCTCTTGTTCCTAAGGCTGTTCTCAAGGAGAAATAGTAAATGAATAAGAAATAAGTTGCCTTACAATTACTACATAATTGGCAAGTTCAAAGTGTACTATATATTAATTTGGGAGTGCTATGTATTTTTCTACATGTTAAATTAATAATAGAGTTGATTCTTTTAAAGGCTGTCAACAATCTGGTAAGTGGGTGTGACTTTGTATTGTAACCAGGAAGCAAGAAAAATTGGAGGCAAGCTGGCCTTAAGTCTTGAACTTAATTGAATATATTATACAGTGGTACCTTGGGTTAAGTAGTGGGAGGGACAGGGGTGAAGAGAGAACAGAAATGCTTGCACTGTTGGAATGATTTGCTAGCTCTGTGTTGAATATCTTCCGTAGAATTCTTGATGAAAGAGCTGAGTCCCAACAGCAAAGGGCAGATGTTCTCATACAAGTGCACTTCTCACAGATAACATACACAAACAATAGCTATATTTTGCAGCAGAGGCCATCCTGCAGATAACCATCTTATCAGGAGATCCATTCCACATGCTATAGGCATTGGGACTTTCAGTGTGGCATTGCCTGCTTTTTGGAACTCTCCTATTTGCATATCAGACAGGCGTCTTATCTGTTTATTTTCTGGTGCCTGCTAAAGACATTGCTCTTCCAACAAGCTTTCTAAAATCTTTATCCCAGCTGGTACCTGTCCTGAATGTGAATTGATTTTCCATATGTGGTGGTGATTTAAACTTTATAATTTTTTAATGTTTTGCTTTAAACTGGTTTTATATATGTATTGTGTCAATTTATTGTAATTGCTTTGAGATGCCCCAATGGAAATGATTCATAAATGAAATTTAATAATAATTGGCTTAAACCTTAGCAGGACTATATTATATATTGTTGCTGTTACTTTCATCTCCTCCAGTCCTCAAAAGTACAGAATTCAGCATCTTCATATTCCTTGGTTGTATTTTTATTTCTTTTTAAAGCGTATTTCAGGCCTTTCTTGCTTTGAATAAAAATTTGGAACATATTGGTAGTCTGTGTGCCCTTCACACAAAAGTATATTAGGTTATATTGGTGCAAAATATGATAGCAAATCTTGGGGGCATGCAGGGGGTGAGGGGGAAAAGGTCTGTTCTGTTTGGACACTCAGAAGTCTGTTAGATATTACCCAGCAACTTTGTGAAGACTCTCTTTTTTTTGTTAGCGACAACTGTTGTATCTTAACAATGCATAAGATCTGTAGTAGCTTCAGACAAGTAAATCCCTTGCCTGTGGCAGTATATAGGCTTTGCTTGATAGAAAAGGGCTCTACACAAGTAGGAAATGTATCATGTTGAAGGTTAGCTCCATGATACTTAGAAATACATTGTTTCATTGGCACAATATATAAAAATATGTATATATTAAATACCCTCTCACGATTGATTTATAACTCTGCATTTTTAACAGGCGAACTTCTGTTACAACTCTGCAGGCTGGAAGAAGCCACTGAGATATATAGAGGATTGCAAGAAAGAAATCCTGAAAACTGGGCTTATTACAAAGGTTTAGAAAAGGCACTCAAACCAGGTAACAATGTAGCCTGCACCAAGTTAGGTGCGAACCTGTAAATAACAAAGCCCTTATTTGATTTTTATATGTGATAGGAGCATATATTTTGTCATAATCCTCAGTTACTTTTCACAGCAAGCTGAATTGCGGTGAATTTACTTTCCTTTTGGAAGAAAACGTGTGTATGATGGCTGAGAAGTGCTCTATGTGTAAGCGTACACACAAATTAGTGATGGGAGAGGAATTCATTTTATGTAGGCTATGCTTCAAGAATTGCAGTGTATTTTGAATTTCAGTAAAAGTGAGTTAATGTACATTTCTTTCTTTATCCATTTATGTCTCACTTTTCTAAGAAGTTCATAGTAGTATAAAACTGAGGTCAACACAACTTTTTCAACATTGCATATTTGAGTTCTTCAGGTGTGATCAGGTTGGTTCTTGTCTACATCGATGATGAGGGGGAACACTTGGAACAATTCAGTCTATGCACTATGTGCTGATTGTAGTCATAGAATTGTAGAGTTGGAATGGACTATGAGGGTCATCCAGTCCAACCCCCTGCAAGGCAGGAATCTTTTGCCCAGCGCGGGGCTAGAACCCATGACCATGAGATTAAGAGTCTCATGTTTTACCAACTGAGCTATCCCAGACTCAAAATCCAACGCTGCTTTTTAAGCTCATAGATTTGTCATTCTTTGGAAGGGGGTATTTATATGCTGGTGTGTTTCGAATTTAAGATCTTTTTCTAAAATTTGCAGTAGTGGAGATAGTGGAGGGCAGAGTTACTGGAGCGGATGGTGAACAAGGCAGTTCTGCACTTGCTCTCCGTCTTGCCCACCCTCCAATCTTGGTAATCAGGAAGGTTTACCTGCTTTACCCTCAAGCTGAATGCCAGCTCAGTCAAGACGAGGAGTCAGTTGTTACTGGCCCCCTTGTGCAAGAATAGATCAATCACGCTTGTGCCACTGAAACCTGGTTGGATGAAGTGGGGTGTAAATTACTTTTCCCAGATATATTCTCTAGGTTTCAAGACACCAGTGTACACTTGAGGGACAGCAAGGTTGTTTGATCCTTAATGATTTGCTCCCCTGCTCAGGTACCCTATTGAGCAGGTAGCCAGGATAAAGTTTCTGCAGCTGGTGCTGGGAACTCGAAACATGGCCACTACCAAACACTCTTCCTGCTTCAGCTCTGAGTGTAGTATAAAGGACCCCAAGGCTGATTATTTTCAGAGACTTTAGCATTCACACTGAAGATACATCATTAGGAGGTAGCTCAGGATTTGATGGCCTCCATGACAACTTTGGGCCTCTTTCAATTGTTTTTGGACCAGCACACATGGCAAGACACATACTGGACTGGTTTTCTTCATTGGACTGGGAAAGGGTGATCTGTGGGGTAAGGCCTACCTTTTGTCTGGATCCCTGCCCATGTCAGAATGGAGCTGTCCATGTGGGCCTTGGAAGTTGTGAATACCTTATTGAGGGATGCAGTTGTCTCTACTGCCCTTAAAGCGGGACTTGTTGAGAAGCCTAATTTAGATCTTTTGGCCTGAGAGATTATTGTATTCTTCAGCAAGACGGCAAAGCAAGTGGTGATGGGAAAACTCCAGTCACTGTTGGAAGATCCTGTTCAGATCATTTCCAGTAAAACTTCAGGCCTGATTTTGGAACAGAAGCAGCCTTTTCCCATTGGAAATATAGGGAGAGTGTGTGATCCTATCAGTTCTTCTGTAACTCTTAAGCATCTTTCAATACCTTGGGGGAGGGGGTTCCATGCCTGCGGATGGACGCTGTTTGTGTCAAGGGACGTTATTCCTGAGAATAAGGTGGCACTGGTAATGTACTGTTGATGTACCATTTGTGTCAGAGGAATAACTTGAAGGCAGCACAATCCGCAATCCTTGCATGATGGCATGCAAGCCAAAAATTATTTTGGTTTCTTCTTTTCAGTATGCCATCTGTCACTTGTACAATATGTAGTAATGGCTGCCAACTTGGACTGCTTTAAAAGGGGGGTTAAGACAAATTCATGTGAGAATTCCCCCCCCCCAATAATACAGTCATGCAGTGTAGGAACCTGTTTTTTAAATATAGGGAAATTGCAAGAGCGGTTTACAATCCGGCATGTGAAACCTGTGTAAATGGGGGGGGGGGGGGAAATGCTACTACTCAAGCACCAGGAGTATGAAAAGGGACACTCTGGATTTTGTCCATAGAAGTTACCCAAGTGAATGTAGTTTCAGTTACGTTTGGAATCATGAAAATTATTGGCCACCTTAAATACCAAATGACATGGTTTTTTTTTCTTCTAGCCAACATGTTAGAACGGTTCAAGATCTACGAAGAAGCCTGGACTAAGTACCCAAGGGGACTAGTTCCAAGAAGACTGCCACTGAACTTTTTGTCCGGTGAGTTTCATTTTGGCAATTAGGAGAATGAGTTACAATATTAGAGTGCCTCCTTTTCTTGCTGCATCACCTTGTTATTAGCCACCTAGAAATTGCATCAAAATTTTGCTTTCTTTTAGCCAGCTTTAAACATTAGAAAGCATAGTTCCTAATTCCTGATTACTTTTCATATCCTGTCTCTATACTGCAGCTTTTCCCAACCTGTTGCCCTTTAGCTGTGTTGGATTCTCAACTCCCATTAGCCTGAGCCAGCACTGCCATAAGTCAGGGTGATTTGATCATTTAATTTCTATACCACTTCATATATTAAAAATATCTCTTAAGCGGTGTACAAAAAAAGAAGCAACAACATATAACCCAAACAAAATATTACAAAAATACACAGTTACAAAATGTTTACATATAAAAATGTTACATTAATACAGAGTTACCAATATTTAGAAATCAATGCCAGCTCATTTTCCTTCTTACACACCGTCTTTCTCGGCCTCTGGGTTCTCACCCAGGGTCTAGCATGATAGGAGTTGTAGTCCAAAACTTCTGGAGCATACCAGATTGGAGAAGACTGATCTGTTGTTAGAGTCCCAGGTGCTTCAATCGGGGCATTGTTGAAGTGATTGGCAGAGTTGTGTTCCGGTTCTCCACCCCATAGAAATGTAGAGACAAAGAGGGAAGCCCATGCACTGCAGGAGATATTAAACTTCACCTTAATTTAGCCTAAGAAAGGGAGTGATTAATGTAGCACTTCATTTGACTTAAACTTTTTTTATTTGCCAGCATACAAAGTAACATTTGTGACATTTTTCTTGTAGGTGAAAAATTTACGGAATGTTTGGATAAATTTCTGAGGATGAATTTCAGCAAAGGCTGCCCACCGGTCTTCAATACTTTGAGATCACTATACAAAGATAAAGAAAAGGTCATTATAACATCTGTGTGCTTTGCTTTTTAATGTTCTCTTAGAAAAGTCCATCAGACACTAAGCGTGCATCATTATGTTTTCTTATGCTGAACAGGCCTATCTGGAACCTAAAAACTTCTGTAGAGATCCACAATAATGTCCTTTATGAATGTTAATTTTCATAGAACCAGGTTAAGGATGTAAATTTGTTGGGGATGGAAAGACTCTGGGTAAAGCAAGAACAGATACAACAATTTCGTTCCAGGATCCCTACAATATTCATGGGCCAAAATCTCTTTACTGCCAGTGTGTTTTCAGCTTCCCCAGAGGGCCCTGAATGCATTCCCAGTCTGGGATGTAATCAAGCAGTATATGTGTGCATCTGAAATATGAGTACTTGTGAACTGACTGAGCCCCTATGTATAAAGGTAAAGGTAAAGGTACCCCTGCCCGTACGGGCCAGTCTTGCCAGACTCTGGGGTTGTGCGCCCATCTCACTCAAGAGGCCAGGGGCCAGCGCTGTCCGGAGACACTTCCGGGTCACGTGGCCAGCGTGACGAAGCTGCTCTGGCAAGCCAGAGCTGCACACGGAAACGCCGTTTACCTTCCCGCTAGAAAGCGGTCCCTATTTATCTACTTGCACCCGAGGGTGCTTTTGAACTGCTAGGTTGGCAGGCGCTGGGACCGAGCAGCGGGAGCGCACCCCGCCGCGGGGATTCGAACCGCCGACCTTTCGATCGGCAAGCCCTAGGCGCTGAGGCTTTTACCCACAGCGCCACCCGCGTCCCTGCTGTTAACCTATTGGCTGCAATTAAACCGTGAAGTATTTTCTAGAAATAGGTTCAAGATCTGGAAGCTCCTTTGTCAAATATGGGGCCCTAGTTGTTAGCCTAGTGGCAAAAGAACGATTTAGAAGGATTTAGTCCACTTTGTGGGATGTTTGGCTGCGGCCTAGCCCATCACTTCTTGAGTAGGAAGTAAAGCAACCCTCCTGTAAAAGTAGTTACTGACCAGACTCTTATGTGGACAGAACACTTCATTCTTCCAATTCTGATTTATACTTCTACAGTCATACCTCAAGTTGAAGTAACTTCGGGATAAGTATTTTCGGGATGCGCGCTGCGGTGACCCGGAAGTAACAAAGTGTGTTACTTCTGGGTTTCGCCGCTTGCGCATGCGCAGACGGTCAAAATGACGTCATGCGCAGAAGCGGCGACCCGTGCGGACGCGGGTTGCTTTCGCTTCTGGATGCGAACAGGGCTCCGGAATGGATTCCGTTCGCATCCAGAGGTACCACTGTATTTATGAAGTAGGACTTTATGGAGATGGGTTTGACTCTGAATTTGCAGTCTGCTGAATTAAACTACTTATAGGTACTTTATTTAATTGTTGTCTTGTGTCTATAGGTGGCAATCATAGAAGAGCTAGTGGTAGGTTATGAAACCTCTCTGAAAAGCTGCAGATTATTTAACCCAAATGGTGAGTGCCACATGTTATATTATTATTCTGTAGCTAGGAATAAGCTCCTCAAGAAAGCAGTTGGGGTGGAGAATAGGCATCAAACAATCCATGTAGCCTGGTTTGCACCTGCACCTGCACCTCCCATACCTGTTCCTGCCCATAGTTTCCTCTATCACAGGCTTATCTAGTCTTAGGATCATTTGAACTCAGGGTGTGCCATAGCCGACAGCCTTGCATCATATGGGTAGAGCCATGTTTGGGCAGCCAAGCTCATTCTGCTCCATGCTTAGATGGCAGTGGCTTAAGTGAAGGGTTGTATCACTCACATATACTCACATTTAGCACCCTTTCTCCATGCTGCCGTGATGCAGCTGAGCTGTGGAGCTGCACCTGGTGACTTGGGCCTGCCCTTCATTCCTATGTTAGAGCTGCAGCTTCAACACAGAGTCCTCAGCCCAGCTCACATTAAGATGTGAAGTGTACTTTATAGAATACCTGGGTACTTTGTAGAACACCTCTAGTTAAGTTATATAACCTGATATATAAAGGGGAAAATGAGAGTATGAGCATGAAATGGAATAGTTTAAACCATCTGTATCTTAATAAGCTTCACAGACCAGCCCACCCCCTTTCTATATAATAGCTTCTCAGCAGCCAGTAGCAAATAGCATGCCATTGGGTTTTTCCTTGTGCAGCTTACTATAAAATGGAAAGGGAAAAAAACCCTGTGAAATTTCCTCCAAATAGATGACGGTAAAGAAGAACCTCCAACGACTTTACTTTGGGTCCAGTACTACTTGGCACAACACTATGACAAAATTGGGCAGCCATCCATAGCTCTGGAATATATAAATGCTGCAATAGAAAGCACACCCACCTTGATAGAACTCTTCCTTGTGAAAGCTAAAATCTATAAGGTAACTCTTTTTATTATTGCAGTAGGCTTTTGCCATGTAGCACTACCCTTCTTGATTCTTTTTCTTCCTTGTATTTGGAGAATGAACAGATGATTTGGCTGTCGGTCAGGGCTCATAAGAGCATAAAGAGCCCTGCTGGATCAGCCCCAAAGCCTCTCTAGTCCAGCTTTTTGTTTCCCAACCTGATGCCTCTGGGAAGCCCACAAGCTGGATATTTGGGCAAAATTCCTCTCCTGATACTGTTTCTCAGCACTTGAAAATCAGGGGCATGTTACCTCTGCTCCTGGAGGTAGTATATAATCATCATAGCAGTGTCTGGCACAGAACTTCAGTATCTGGGTTGCTGTTTTTTTCTTTTTTAAAAATCCAATCTCTGCTACCATCCGCACAGCTGCTGCTAGCACCAGTTGTTCTACTCATCATGGTTGTAGAGGAGAACTTGGAAATGTGCCTGACAGGGATTGCAAGTCAGAAGAGAACTTGGCTGCTCTTTGTTATAGAGTGGGACTTCAGTGTATCATACAGCATGCTATCTTTCTATTACTCTTTTGCTCTATTGGCCAATGATACCTGGTCTCCTGGTACTTAAGCCATGCATTCAGATACCAATTTTAGAGGATCTGGATGCATTTCCCAAAAAAGAAAAAAAAGAAGGATAACTGGTTACTAAATAAGAAAGGATGGCTTAGATGATCTAGACCAGAGTTCCCCAAACTTGGGTCTCCAGTTGTTGTTGACTACAATTCCCATCATCCCTGACCACTGGTCCTGCTAGCTAGGGATGGTGGGAGTTGTAGTCCAAAAATAGCTGGAGACCAAAGTTTGGGAAGCCCTGATCTCAACCAAGGGTAGCCAGTGTGGTGCCCTCCACATATTTTAGAATACAACTGCTATCGGATGATAATGGTTGTGCATGATAATGGTTGAAGTCCAGAGCATCTGGAGGACACCATGTTGGCTAACCCTGATTTAAGTTATAATCCTCTGCACCCTAGAGCATTTTGACCTTTGTTTCAGAGTAAACATAATTGTATTGTTAGGGTTGGGAATTGTTTTTGGCCTGTTTTAATGAGGAGCAGTACCGAGTATATTACTTGCACCTTTCTTACTTTTATCTTTGCATTGAGTTGAACCTGGCAAACTGCAGTTTACTGCATTTATCCAGCTTACTTTTGTCTTGTCTTTTCAAGCATGCTGGAAACATAAAAGAAGCTGCAAGATGGATGGATGAGGCTCAAGCTCTGGACACAGCGGACAGGTTTATTAACTCCAAATGTGCAAAGTACATGTTGAAAGCCAACTTGATAAAAGAAGCAGAAGAAATGTGTTCCAAATTTACAAGGGTTTGTTTGGCTTACTGTACTTTTTATCTTACTGTGCTCTTTGTAGGCCATTGCTTTGAACAGCCCTGCATATTCAGTTATTAAAAAGAGTTTTAGGGGTTACTTGGATGCCAAAGCATGGGATAAAAGCATGTAAGTAAATCAGTATCTGAATTGGGGGTAACTAGCCCCTCCAGGTGGTTCAGACTGCAACTCCCATCAGCCCAAGTTATCATGGCCAACAGTCAAGGCTGATGGGAGTTGTAGTTCACAGCATCCAGAGGTCACCACAGTTGACTATTCCTGGCCTGAAGGAAATTGTTATTGTCATTAAAGTAAAGCATTTCAGTTTCTAAATGAGGTTTTCCCTTTTATTAACGTTGACTTTCCTACCTGTCCCCCAGTCACAGCAACAAAGCAAATCAGCGTGTACTAGAATGCCCCTTTTGACCTTCTTGCACATTCAAATTTTTGAAATTCACATTTGGACACAGTATTGATGTGTTGTTTCTTGTCTGTTGCACTTGTCTGCAATGTTGGCCATACTATGTAAGCATGTTTTTCTTGCTGTAAGAAAGACTAAAACGTTTTTTAGAAATACCTTTCAGAGTCAAAATATTGCATATCCTTTTTAGTTAACTATATATTTATAAGCTGAACATTTGTAGCAGCTTGCCTTGTATTTATTTATTTTTTCTAATTTTTCCTTTCTAGGAAGGGACTTCAGCAGTGGAAAACCTGAATGAAATGCAGTGCATGTGGTTCCAGACAGAATGTGCCCAAGCTTATAAAGCAATGAATAAATTTGGAGAAGCACTTAAAAAATGCCATGAAATTGAGAGAGTATGTACCTGATGACCAATTTAATATTTCTTAGTGGTCCGTTCTCGGGAATCAAGTCTGACGAATCTCTTAAGTGTATTGTTCTGAACCTCAAGAGTATCTAAACATGGGCTGTGCTTTATCTCTCATTATACTGCTTAAGGCCATAATTTATAATGCATTCAATTCAGACATAACACCAAAACATAGTTTGATGATGGAGAAGAATCTGTGGGACCGTACGTTCCATTTCCCTATTCCCCTGTCACATTCAGGTTTCCTTCCCCATGTTTTTGGTTTCGCTAACCCTAGCTTACCATGAAATTTGAATTAGCAAAGTACGGTTACCACAGTTTGCAGACCCACTTCAAACCTTCTTTGGAATCAAAGATCATTTAGATAGCATGAAAAACTACAGAAAAGAGGAGGAGAGCACGTGAGCCTATAGGAAATAGCCCTCATTTGCCAAACTGTTTTTTGGAATTGCCTCTGATTTAACACTAGTTTTTGAAATAAGTTCCAATGTAAGACTGCTGTATGCAGTGCTTGCATAATGCCATATCTAATTTGGCCTTCAGAGTCGCAGAGGTTCGGTCCTGGCTTGCTATGAGAGAGCCTTTTGAACTAGAGATACCAGGGACTGAATCATGACTTTCTGTCCGGGTTGTGCATGATTTATCACTGAATTATGGCCTCTTTATGCTAAATTTTGGGTTCTGCTCAATTGTGTTATCAGTGCTTCTGTTTATGGTTCTGAAGTTTAGTTTTGGAACTTTTCTCATTGTACTTCCCCATGCTTACTAAATACCATGATATTTTGTTAGCATTTTGTAGAAATCACAGATGACCAATTTGACTTCCACACATACTGTATGAGGAAAATCACGCTTCGATCATATGTGGACTTGTTGAAGCTAGAAGATGTACTTCGACAGCACCCATTTTATTTTAAGGCAGCAAGAATTGCCATAGAAATATACTTGAAGCTTCATGATAACCCTCTGACAGATGAGAACAAAGAGCATGAGGCTGACACAGGTAGAAGTTGCTTCTAGTATTTTATGGCTTATTTCTCACGCAATGTTAAACCGCACTTTAAAATAAACTATGGTTTAACACACTCAAGCTCCTTGCTCCTTCCCTGCTCCTCACTGTGCCATGTGGGAAAGGAAACAAGCCAGAATCTGGCTGGTCATAATGCTTGTGGTTTGTTTGGAGGAACAAAGATTGGTCTTTGCTCATGGTTTGTTGGAGAGAAACAAACCATGAGAACAAGTTTGCACATCACAAAGCAGTCTTGTTTCCCAGCTTGTTTCCTCCACAGAGCAGCATAGCCAGGAGCAAATGAGGAGTAAAGGGCTTTTGCAAGTTGAACCATAGTTTATTCTAAACTATGCTTTTTGTGTATAGTGAGCCATATTGTCCTTTTGTGTCATTTCCATTGCCATGAGACACAAAATTGGTGGGGGGAGTTGTGATGCTGTAAAAGGTGCATGCTGTGCTGTGCTGTGCTGTGCTATGCTTGCTTGTTTTTTTGTATTTTTTTTAATTAAAAAAACCAGGTCAAAATTTTAAATATATAGCTTACATTTTAAGGAGTTGCAGTGTTATATATTGGCCATCTAATAACTTTTTAAAAACATCCTAACTATATATTCACGTGGACTTCATGTTCTGAAAATGTACAAATTAAGGGTTCTGCATATTCTCTTGATCTTCTGGGTTAAGTTACAAAACGTATATTGTGGCAATCCAAGTAGTTCTGGGTGAGGCTGCATTATAGATAAGCCACTATGCCTTTTCTAACGGAAGTCATTCAGGTTTGGGCCATGATTTGGAATTTGAGAAGACTTAGAAAATGATATTAATAACCTGAGCTGCAAGAATCTAGGGTTTGTTATTTTTAAGGAATCGTTCTATTCATAATCAACAAAGTATTTTTTCTGTATAGCAAATATGTCAGATAAGGAGCTAAAGAAGCTACGTAATAAGCAGAGGAGGGCTCAGAAAAAGGCTCAGTTGGAGGAGGAGAAAAAGAACGCTGAAAAAGAGAAGCAGCAACGAAACCAGAAAAAGAAGAAAGATGACGACGATGAAGAAATTGGAGGACCAAAGGAAGAGCTTATTCCTGAAAAACTAGCAAAGGTATTGAAACTTGGGAATGTAAATTGTGTTTGAGCAACCATTTACACAGAACTATTTGAAGAGACTCCCACACAAAAGCATATCACTCTAAAAGTGACTCTTGCATGCTGACTCAATCACAAGTAGCAGCTTCTGTCAGGGCATTTTCACAGTTGTTTTGTTGCACTGAAGAATGAAACCAGAAACAGCTGAATCATTTGTGCTTCTTCAAGTGCTTTGAATATGAACTGCTTCTTGGGGCAGATGAGACTCTCTATTTTTTAAATACAGCATTATTTCTTTCTTTTTCAAAAAAAGCAGTTTGTATTTGAAGTACTGGAGGAAGTGCTTTGACAAAACCCAAATCACTTTATTCAGGCCCTTCAACTGCATTAGGGAGTTCCCAAAGGGAACTGATGTTGGGACTTTGGCTGTGCATGGTGCGCTCCAAGCAGCAGGACTTGAAAGCATCTTGCAAAGGGTATTGCAGGCAGCAGCTGTCAGCTGATTGGTGTTGTCCGTAAACCCCTTTTTGGCTCAGCTTCAACTTTACCTGCCTCATATATAGCATCATGTAAGTGGGCATGCCTCTGTGAAGATGAGTTTGAGGGCCAAATGTTGTGGTTTATCAGCATTTGAATTGGGTCCATATAAGAACACATACACCTGTTTTATCTGGGATGTATGAATGAAGGCCTTATATATTGTAAGGAACCCAGTAAAGAGATAATGCACATTTGCTCCATCTGTGTAGCCCAGGCCTTAGTGACAGGAATATCTAGTACCAGGAGGCCAGATTTTGCTTAAAACCACAAGATTTGTGTGCAATGCTTTACTTTTGCCTGTAGAAATGAATAGCAGCCACTTACAAGGGATATGGACTGTATTTGTGGCCAGGAGTAAATCTGCTCCTTGCCTCTGCTGACATTGGGCACTAGGAATGAAAGAGTTCTAGTTTCTTCATTGGTGTTTGTCAGGAAAAGCAGTGTATCTGTCTGACAAGTGTTCTTCTGAAAAGTCCTCTTGCAACTTTTCCCTGTTTTGTCACCCAAAAAAATGTATGTTTAGGTTGAAGCTCCTTTGGAGGAAGCTATTAAGTTTTTAACTCCGTTGAAGAACTTGGTGAAAAACAAAATAGAAACCCATCTTTTTGCCTTTGAAATTTACTTCAGGAAAGGTAAGTGGAAGGTAGAATGAAGTGGAAATACACCAGTGTACAAAAGCAAGACTCATGCAGATGTTAGAAGGAGCAGGAGTCAGTCTTCCTGTTTTCTTCCATACCAGACTGGGCCTTCAGATGGAGTGTTCAGACACCTTCCCCACTTGGGTATCAGTTGAAATGAGTTGCCATTATTTTCTTAGGAGTTCTTTTTATAAACAAAGAATCCTCTTGTAAGTGAGTTGAGAACCCTGCACAAAAGGAAACCATGTTTCAGAAGATTACAGATGTTTTCTCTTGCAGAATTGTTTTATGCATTGTTTGCGATTGCCAAGAGCTTGAGGACTCCGTTGGCCCTAAGGTGGTCTATATCAACAAATTTTGATTGTCAGAACTGACAGTCTGGAAGAAATGTTGACGTCCGGTATTTAGATTACATTTTGAAAAAATCTAACTCTCTCACTGCTTGGCATTTGGTATGCAAGCTAAAAGGCATTGCTGCCTCTTGTAGTATGTCAGGTTTATGAGAAAAAAATAGTAATCTTTATAAAACCAATAACTTTCCAGTATTAGCCATATAAATAAAAAAAGAATATCCTAAACATACCGTAGCATAGTTAAAATATTTCACGAAGCTAAGTCTTGATCCAAAGGCCCTGTACACATGGGGACGCCCAGCCAGATGGGCAGGGTATAAATAATAATAATTAATAATAATAATAATAGAACATTTCCCCCCCTACATAGCTTTCCAGTCCAGCAGCTTCTCACAGTCGCTAAACAAATGCCTTTGGGAAGACTCCAAGCAGGATCTAAGTGCAACAGCACTATCTGCATTATCAGACACTGCTTATAATGGTCCCCAAACTTCTAGGAGAAGCCTTTAGAAGGCAGGAGTGCTGTGCTAGAAAATCTTCAGCTCACTAGCAGAAATGTTTTCCATTTGCACGAGAGGCTCTTTAGGTCCAAGCCAGAACTAACTGCATTTAAGTTGAATAAAACTTGTTATATTGGTATATAGGTTGCATGACCATGGCATACCCCTCTGCTGAAAATGTAGAACCTATAAGCATAATGACCTTCATCTCATTTATTCTAATCATTATAATTTCAAATGTAATTATCTTGATCATAACATCTAAAGTATAATGAGGCTTTCTGTTGTATTTATTTTCTGAGTATAATTCCCTAGTACATTAGAACATCTTGTAATGTGGTGCCAATTTATTTTGTCTCCTGCAGAAAAATTCCTCCTTATGCTGCAGTCTGTGAAGAGAGCATTTGCTATTGACCCTAGTCATCCATGGCTCCATGAGTGTATGATTCACCTCTTCAGCAGTGGTATGAACCTAGCAATCATAATTCCAGACGCTATTATAGTCAGTCATACCCTATACCTGATAAGGACTATGAGCAGTTTACTCAAATACAAACAGCAAAATTCATTACATTTTCTTATTTGTTTTGATATTTCTTTAAAAGGAGTGCATGGATCTGTCCAGTTTCTCTCTCTCCTCCCTCAGTTTATCTTTAAGTTACTGCATAATACTTGCAAGTTTAAAATGCCTGGTTCAGTATGCTACCTTTTATCATTATGGGCCTCTTCAGAGAAGGGAGGAAATTGCACAATACTAGGGTGTTGTTGTTTTTTTAGAATCAATATGTTGACGAAATACATGAGCAGTAAAGAAAAGAATGGCTGGGATTGGGGTGGGGCAGTGTTCTTGGAGATAGACAAAATGCAGGAAAGCTCTGCCCACAACTCTGTTTGGTTTCTCATTGTAAAGCAGGGCTTATCTACTTCCAAGTAATTATCAAATTTCACCCTGGAGAACCAAAACTTGTCAGAATAAACAGCACTGAACTAGACAGACCATTTCTGTCACTCAGTATAAAGTACAGTGGTACCTTGGTTTAAGAACAGCTTAGTTTATGAACAACTTGGATTAAGAACGCTGCAAACCCAGAAGTAGGTGTTTTGGTTTGCGAACTTTGCCTTGGAAGCAGAACATGTTTCGCTTCCTGTTTAGTGTGTTCCATTTGTAAATTGAGTCCCCCGCTGCTATGGAAAAGCACACCTTGGTTTAAGAACCTTTGTTTTAAGAACGGACTTCTGGAACGGATTAAGTTTCCGAGCACAATTCAAAGTGTTGGTTCTGACCTTTAAATCCCTAAAGGTCTCAGTATACCTGAAGGAGCATCTCCACCCCCATCGTTCAGCCCGGACACTGAGATCCAGCACCGAGGGCCTTCTGGCAGTTCCCTCATTGCGAGAAGTGAGGTTACAGGGAACCAAACAGAGGGCCTTCTCGGTAGTGGCGCCTGCCATGTGGAACGCCCGCCCTTCAGATGTGAAGGAAATAAGCAGTTAGCTTCTTTTTAAAAGACATCTGAAGGCAGCCCTGTTTAGGGAAATTTTTAATATTTAATGCTGTATTGTTTTTAACACTTGATTGGAAGCCGCCCAGAGTGGCTGGGGAAACTCAGCCAGATGGGTGGGGTATAAATAATTTATTATTATTATTATTATTATTATTATTATTATTAGTTCATAAACCAAGGTACCACTGTGGTTCATGAGTTTAAATGATTGATTTTTTAAAAAATAAAATAAAGCAAGCATATTGAATTAAATGTCTCCTATTCTGCTATAAATTCAAAACTACTATTCATTTAACTCTGACAGGCCATCTTGGGGCTTTAATAGAAGAAGCAACTACAATCTTTAATAAGTGTATTAAAGCGTAACGTATTCTGCAGCAGTTAACTGTGTTTTCTAACATTACAGTTTCTGAAAGCAAAGATCTACCAGAAACAGTTAGAACAGTGTTGAATCAAGAAATGAATCGGCTTTTTGGTGCAACTAATCCAAAGAACTTCAATGAAACTTTCCTTAAACAGAACTATGATTCACTACCACACAGATTATCTGGTATGTAATTTGTTGCATATTCCAAGTTTATCTTGGCTGCCTAGTAATGTACCACTAGGTAATGTGGGTTAAAGCCTCAGCGCCTAGGGCTTGCCGATCGAAAGGTCGGCGGTTCGAATCCCTGCGGTGGGGTGCGCTCCCGCTGCTCGGTCCCAGCGCCTGCCAACCTAGCAGTTCGAAAGCACCTCCGGGTGCAAGTAGATAAATAGGGACCGCTTACCAGCGGGAAGGTAAACGCCGTTTCCGTGTGCGGCTCTGGCTCGCCAGAGCAGCGATGTCACGCTGGCCACGTGACCCGGAAGTGTCTCCGGACAGCGCTGGCCCCTGGCCTCTTAAGTGAGATGGGCGCACAACCCCAGAGTCTGTCAAGACTGGCCCGTACGGGCAGGGGTACCTTTACCTTTACCTTTAATGTACCACTCTTGGTCCTACACGTGAGATCTTGTCTACCATACCAATTGCATTCATGCCAGTTTATGGCAAGACGGCTTTCATCAATCCAGAAACATTAGAATGTATTTCTTTCAAAAGTCAAGAGTCAGGATACTAGAGACAAGGTACATGTTCAGTTTTATGTGAGGGATCAAATGTTTGAATGCTCTCTCATATTAAAATAAACATCCCTGTGCAAATTTTTCTTCCAACTCTATGATTCTATGATTCTATAAGGAGTGTGGTGGAGTCTCCTTCTTTGGAGGTCTTTAAGCAGAGGCTTGACAACCATATGTCAGGAGTGCTCTGATGGTGTTTCCTGCTTGGCAGGGGGTTGGACTCGATGGCCCTTGTGGTCTCTTCCAACTCTATGATTCTATGAAATTTTTTCTTTTTAATCAAGTTTAGTCACTTGAAACCCAGTATTACACTGCTGCTTATTTCCATCTTAGAACTGTGATGTCTTGACTGTTCCATTGCATAACAGATATACAGACTCATAATATTATAATTCTAGTGTTTCAGATTTTTTGAACTAATTCTTCGTAGTGAGGTAGCTGAGCAAAGGAGGTGGCATAAACAAATGACTTTCACAGTTGCTGTCACAGGCTCAGCAAAAGTAGCACAAAGACGAGCTAGACCTTAAAGTAATGCAATTAAAATCCTACCTTTAGCAGTTAAGCATAACTAGTTAATGAGAGGAGTGTTTTGTAGTAGGCAGTTATCAAAGTAATGGGATATTGGTATTATGATACTAGTTTTACTAAGATAAGTTATATAGTCTTACCCAGTAGCAGGTTGATGATTCTTTCATAACATATGTAAAGGAGGCTTTGAAAGCATTGTACATGGTGGATTCTTAGACTGTGTAATGGTAACAGTTTACCATTTTTTTAAAAGGCTGCCTGAATCTTTTCTATTACTTGACATTAAGCCCCGGGTAGCAATCTGTGTTTGATGTTATTGCAGTTAGTCCCATTTATAAATTTTCCAAACAACAAGAAGGCAAAATTAGCAACTTTGTTTTTGTTTCTTTGATTAGGTTATCTCTTACTGTCAAGTAAGAAATTGCAGTTAAAATGTAACCTTTCTAGGTTGTGATCTCTCAGTGCTGCATGCACATTTCCATATTTACAAATAGAGGCTTGGATCCTGAATTTCGCTAAACAGACAAATCCAGTTGGCAGAAGTGGACCGCAGCCCATGGAGTCCCTTGTGCTACGAAGACTTTGTGCAAAGTTAGGACGTAGGAAGCTGTCATATACTATTGGTCCATCTAAGCAGTTGCTCTGCCATTGAGTTAAAACCCTTCACCTTCGGGATCCTCCAGAACTTCTGCCGCTTCAGTCAGTGGGAGCTCCTGCTCAGTTGAAAGCCATTCCATTCATAGAACACTTCAGAGACAAGTCATAGGGTTTATAGAGCAAAGTGGAGGGAGAGTTAGTAAGCACTTCATTTCCCATTCCATACACCAGACCAGGGTATAAGATTCCTATCTTGATCCTAAACTCATTGGCTTTGCTGCAATTACCCACATGCTTGGGCCTTATTCTACCCAAAGGGCACATCAAGTTTACAAAATGGAAATGTCCACTTGCAAAAAACAGATTGGCTGCATCTGAAAGTAACTTTAAGAGATCACAGCCTTTTTGTTTCAGTTTTATGATTAACTGAATGACTTCCCCTCTCTCCTAGCTGCCAAAATGGTGTATTATTTGGATTCTACTAGCCAGAAAAGAGCTGTGGAGCTGGCAACTTGCCTTGATGAATCCCTCACAAACAGAAATCTTCAGGTAAATATGTCTGATATACAGAATGATTTATTATCTTAGCATCAGATTTTCCAAATGATACAACAAACCCTTGGTTAAAAGAGCTCTGCAGTTAGTGGAACTTGTAATATTTAATAAAATCTCTAGGGAGCGGAAAAAGCATCCTTTTCATAGTATTCTAATGTAAGGTAAGAAACATGTAAATATTAAACATTCAAGCAAGAAAATAATCTTTTAAAATAATGAAAACAGAACTAGCAGTAATGTGAATTGATACACAGGATCTGTTAAAAGGATTAACACTGTGTTTTCACATTTTAGACTTGTATCGAGGTATTGGAAGCATTGAATGATGGTAGCCTTGGAGACTGTAAAGAAGCAGCTGAAATGTACAGAGCAAATTGTCATAAGCTTTTCCCTTATGCTTTGGCTTTTATGCCCCCTGGATATGAAGAGGATATGAAGATCACAATTAATGGAGATATATCTGCAGAAACTGAAGAACTGGCCAATGAAATATGAACTTTTTTAAAGGAGTGGAATGATTTTGGACCGTATCTGGTGTATAATATTTTTGTCACGCACCTGCTGAATTGTTCTAACCTACACAGAATGGAAGGAGTAAAAATGGTTGCCTTCAAAGTTTTACTTTTTTTATCCTGCTGACGAGTATATAATATAAAGTAACGTATTACTGGATATAGGTGGCTCAGTTAAAAGAAAAACTAAGCACTGCTAAAATTGAAAAGTATCCTTTATCTACATACCCCATTTTAAACTAATTTATATGGAATCTGAAGGCTTAACACCCATTGGAGCAGGTGTGTGGCAGAAATATTACTTTAAATTTGTCTTGTTGAGATGACTATCTCAGACAGCAAAAATGCTGTTTTAGCACTGGATCCTTTTCACTGAGCACAAAGAGTTGTTGGGGCTTTAACATCTGACTGATTTTGATACAGAGATGATTCTACCCTTTGGAAGTATGCAATGTGAATCACTATTTGCAGACAAACCTGCAATACATATATAATGCTGTTGTAGAGAATGGGACTTAAAATATGAAGCAAAATAACGAAACATAAGGTGTTCAATTAGCTTGTTGTGTCTCCGAAATTCACTGCACGTGATCAGTTTGGTGTTCTTGCACCACAGTTTTTAAATGAAGGAACCAGTTAGAACATACTTTGTTTTTATTAAAATTTGAAAAGAAATCAACACTGCTGTTCAGGAGATGAGCATGATGACAGCATCATTTGGCTGTACATGTTAAAACTGTAATGCAAGAACCAAATGAAATTATGCACTGTGATGTGGCACCAACTCATTAAAAAGACAGCATGTATTTTTCACGTACAGTGAAAATATAAATGAACATAACTATGGCTTGAAAATTCAAAGAGGGGAACTCCTGACTTCCAATTTGTGACTGATCGAGAGACTAATTGTTTAAAACCTCAGCAGGCCTTGTTCATGTTATGCAGAAAAAAGTGCTGCAGTTTAGATACCTCTGGAACTTTTCCACAGTGTCACAGGTTTGTAATACTTGAAGCCCTACATTTCTAAGAATATATTTCTTGCTCAGTTGTTTCAGGCAAGCCCATGACTTTGTAACTTTTAACGGGCCCGAGATTTTTTTTCAATAACAGACAAGCTTCTTATTCCTGCAGTTACAGATGTAATTTCCTTTGTCAAACATAAGGTACCAAATATAATGCAATAAAATGTTTTGAAAAAGAGCTGTGTGGCTATAGAATTTGCAAACTGCTGTCAGAAGAGATGTAGTGCAAGACCAGTGTAACATGAATTACTTACAATAGCTTTTTGTTAGTGTTGGTGAAATCCCACAATGCATAATGCAGCAGTGCTTGGAGACACTATTTCCCCTTCCTGCCCCTCTTCTCCAATAAAGCTAACCCACAATGGCTGCTGTTGTGAACAGTAATTTGCAACTTGGCAGTAATGGTTCCGTTCCTAGAGTTAATAGTAAATATCTCTGCAAAATACAACATCTTTATGAAGACTACAAATTTAAATGAGAACTTTTATAAGCTATGAAGTTTGGGATAAGAAATCTAAGGCACAGTGTAGAAAATGGTAAAAATAATTTGTAGTATGAGAAACTTGACAGTTGACACTTCATGGTTTTCACTGCTGTACATCTCTTTAGAGAGATCATTACTCTTTCTGTGATAAGAAAAAATGTTAAAGGAAAGTATTGACTTGTCATTCATCTAGAGCCTTGCCCTTTTGGCATATATACATCTCTGAACAAAAGAAGTTTGTCATAACTTTGTGTTAACTGTACTACAATATTTTCATGGACTAATATTTCCAAGAAAATAATTTTGCTGTCTGCTACTGAGACACTCTGCTACGTTACATTCAAACCAAGAGCTGAATATCACACCTAGTCTGCAAATATTCAGTGTTACCTATCTGGAAACCTTAGTATCCTATGTGCTTGTTTTTCTTCCCCTTAACTTAGCCACTTTATTATCCTGCAACCCTTCAGGAAATACTTGCTGTAGTCATGATATTCCATGGAAACTACTCTAGAATTAGCCCTATTGTCTTTCAGGATGCCACATTATTTCTAAAGTGCTCTGCTAAGAGATGGGCTTGGGTTAATAATTTACACCTTTGTTTTTCCTCTTCCAGTGATAGTTGGTCAACTAAAACTCTCTTAAGTGCTGAGATCTTACAACATAGATCACTCATTTGTGGCTTTTGTTTTTAGCAAGGATAGCATGTTTCATTATAGTTACAACTGTGTGATCTTGCAGTGACATAAATTTTGGAGGTAGGTATATAGTGGGTATCATATACACATAAAAAGTCACAGTAATCTGGTCATTACTATTTAAGCAGCACGCATGCACACCTTTTGTAGTGGGTCATTAAAAAATTATCAGTGTAACCTATAGGAAGGCAAAACCAAGGCAGCCCAGAGGCATAATAATCATGCTGGTCTACTTGGAAACACATTTCACTGATTTTGGTGGTACTTGCTCTGTTGTAAGCAAGTATAGGGTTGTGTTAGGTTTTTTAAAATATATTGTCCACTTAAGCAGGCAGAGGAGCTGAGCAAGGGGTGGTGCTCCATTGCACTTTGACCCCCTGAGAAGCAAAATTAATTATGCAAAACAAGTGAAGATGGACAAAGTTGCTGGGTTTTTAGAAAAAGGAATATGAGGAGCTTGGAGGAGGGTTTCTGCTGAAAAGCACTGGCTCCAGCAGGAAAATAGAGAACAATATGTAAATAGAAGCTACTGCTCAAAGGCTCATGTATTGCCCAGGATAGCTGATCTTTGCCATGAGCTGGAACTACAGGTAAAAAATAAGACACTGTTCCTGCATCTTTTATAACTCTGTAGAAGGGCGATTCAGCAGGTTGACCTGAAGTTTCCTTTTTGGCAGCTTCCTACCAGTACCGAAATTCACTCTCCTATCTACCCAGCTGTTTAAAGGCGCAAGAGCGTGGTCTACTTTTTCACCCTTTTCCATCAGTTGTGGGAGCAACAGATCTTTGCTAGGAAGAGCCCTGTTGGTCCAGTGCCCAGCCGGAAGCTGATGTTCATGGCTTTCCCCACAGCTAATGCCAGAGGCGCTGCAAGTTTTAAAGCTTGGTCTGGGGGGGAATTGGCTTTTCTGGGAACTTTCTGCCCATCAGTCTCGCCGGGTGACTCCCGCTTGTATATCTGGGGACGAGAGAAAGAGACAGCCAGGGGTGGGAAGCGCTCTTGTACTGAGGAGACTGGCACGAGCTTAGCGCTGACCAACAATGACAGCCAGATGGCCGCTGCCGCCCCCAACCCGCCATTTAAAGCCGCGTCCATAACATCCCACTTCTCGCGAGCTTTCGTGTTCCCGTCGTCCCTGTTTCCCCCCCGCTGAGGCGACCGGAAACGCCCCTTTCCACGGCCTCGCCTATCAGGCCCGGCCTATGCCGCGAAAGGGGCGGAGCTGTTCCTCCTACGTGGCTTAACACGCGTGAAGCGGCAGCCGCCGCCCTTAGGTGCGGAAGCGAAGCGGTTTGTCAGGGAGGGGGGAAATGGGCACGCGCGAGCGAGCGACGGGGGCGCGCGGGCCTTTTTCTCCTCCCTGCCGCGACGCGAATCCCTCCGCCAGGTTGGGCCGGAGCGACTAAGCCGCGAGGGACTCGGCGCAGCGGAAGGCGCCTTCGCGGGCCCGGAGGATATGGCGGCGGCCGAGGTGGAGTCGTCGCTGGAGCTGAGCCTGTCGAGCAGCTACGCGGGGCCGGGGACGTTGCCCCCCGCGCGCTCCCGCATCTTCAAGATCATCGTCATCGGGGACTCGAACGTGGGCAAAACGTGCCTCACTTTCCGCTTTTGCGCGGGCCGCTTCCCGGAGCGCACCGAGGCCACCATCGGGGTGGATTTCCGAGAACGCGCCGTCGAGATCGACGGGGAGCGCATCAAGGTGCGGAAAACCGAGGTCGCCTCCTCGGGCTGCTTTTTCCCTGCCAGGCTCAGGGGCTGTTCTGCCGGCTGCCTTGCAGCTGGCGCGTGGTAGATGCAAAGTGCAGGTGTGTGCAGAAAAGGCAGGTCCTTTGCCTCGGCAAGCGACGTCTGCTGAGATTTCCTCTGCTGCAATACTGTTATAGCTGCAGGTGGCGAAAGATTCCTGCACTGCCGCGGGTTGGACTACATGACCCTCGTGGTTCCTTCCACGAGGGTCATCTTATACCAGGCCACCTGGCAGAACAGAAGTGGGCAACTCCAGTCCTGTTGCTCATCCATGCTGTGTGGAGCTGACACACGGTCATTTGTTATACTTGTATCTCAGCTGCTTCCCCTGAATCAAGATTTGTGTTTGCAACAACCTGAGTAAGGTAACTTGAGGAAGCCCCTGGTGAGCTTCATCGCTGAGCCCTATAGTTGCACCTGTAAACATTCTGTTAGTTGCACCTCTGAGCCCCTTGGTCTAACTAACTGTTGTTCATGTGCTGAGTGCTGAACATGTATTAACATCACACAGTTTTGAAGATGTGCTCATATTTAGTCAAACCTGTGGCCTATTGCATCTCCTTATCCTAGTGTTTAAATAAGCTCACAAAAGTTTGCAGACACACAACGCTAGTTTGTTACGGCCTTGCAGAATTCTCCATCCCACCTCTAGCAACATGTGGTTTCTATGCTGGGTGCAGAGAGGTAGAGCTTCCATGCAACCAGCTGCATGGAATTCCTGGTTACCAGCTAGTGCTTACCGTATTTTTTGCTCTATAAGACTCACTTTTTGCCTCCTAAAAAGTAAGGGAAAATGTGTGTGTGTCTTATGGAGCGAATGCAGGCTGCACAGCTATCCCAGAAGCCAGAACAGCAAGAGGGATTGCTGCTTTCACTGTGCACCGATCCCTCTTGCTGTTCTGGCTTCTGAGATTCAGAATATTTTTTTCCTTGTTTTCCTCCTCCAAAAACTAGGTGTGTCTTATGGTCTGGGGCATCTTATAGAGCGAAAAATACGGTAAATGGAAAGTTGTGTCATCCTTATACATGTACAGTATGTTAAGCAATGACACCTCTGCTTTTTAATTGAAATGTAAGCATGCTGATTTTTAAATCACATAGATCCTAATTAAACTTAATTCTCCTCTCACAATGTGAATTTCTTGGCAAGCTCTTAATTCCTGCAATACCTTCATCTACAGTAAAAGACACACAATTACTAATATTTAGTATAACTGTTTTTGAAAAGCTGATGTATAAAAAGGTGTTTGCAGGAAGCTTCACAGCAAAAGTTTTCATTTATGTTTTGTTGCCGTTGCTGAGATATAAAACCACTGACCTCAAACACCCTCATGAACAGAAATCATAGCAATATAAAAGTACTGTTGAGTTAAAGTTGAAATTATGTCTTTCCACCAGCATGAGTGAAATCATTTTTTTTTCTTGTTTCTCTCCCCTTCTCGGTACATCTAGATTCAGCTCTGGGATACAGCAGGGCAGGAGCGATTCAGGAAGAGCATGGTACAGCACTATTACAGGAATGTACATGCAGTCGTTTTTGTATATGATATGACAAATATTGCCAGTTTCCATAGTTTGCCACTGTGGATCGAGGAATGCAAACAACACTTGCTCACCAATGATATACCCCGGATTTTGGTTGGAAATAAATGTGATCTGAGAAGTGCAATTCAGGTCCCTACGGACATGGCTCAGAAATTTGCTGACACTCACAGCATGCCACTGTTTGAAACATCTGCTAAAAACCCTAATGACAATGATCATGTGGAAGCCATATTTATGACCCTGGCTCATAAGCTCAAGAGTCACAAGCCACTCATGCTTAGTCAGCTACCCGATAACACAATTCACTTAGAACCTGCAGTAAAACCCGCCATGCCATGTTGGTGTTAGCTCACACTATTTTTGTAGTCATCACTTTGGTCTGTTTGCCAGTGCTTTGAGAGTATGGTGTTGGTAATGTTCCAGTTTAGTAGAAATTACATTGAATCTGCTGGGCACTTTATTGTATGTCCTCACATCTGGATGTGTGCCACTGTTATCTCTGCACTTTGTTAACTGTGTCGTCTAAATTACTGAAGATTTATGGAAGTTAGATTTGTGAAGCTTGACTCTGGTCCCATTGAAGTAGCTTAGTTCTGAGATCTTTTCTCCACTAAAATAGAAATGTGTAGGTTAGGTCAAATCACTGATGCCTTTAGCATTCAATTTGAGCAGATCTCGGTTCTATAGAAACCCAAAGAGTAGTATGACTTGATAATTTTAAGTGAATTACTTTTAGATAATGTTGTAAATTGATTTGTGAATTGTACTTCTATCATATGTCTTAATCATGCAATGGAATGAAGACTCGACTTGAGCACAAGTGTTAAGTCACCTCTTGCCTTCATCTCATTACTTTACCTAAATTCTAGGTTAGTTAATTATGAAAGCAAGTGAAGCTCTCCGGAGTTTACTTTCTGTGTAAAGTTATGTTTGATGGCCCTCATAGTTTTGTATTCTTCTTTATATGTGAGACAGAAATGACATTGGAAAAATATCCAGGGTTATCTTTTGCACAATAAAATGAAATCATGTGAATCTCATGGAACATTGGAAATTGCATTGAAAACTGAAGCTGTAGTGGATTGTTTATTTCTGATGTAACCACAAGAGATCAGAAAGTATCCACTCAATTGTGGCATTGCTCTGGAGGCGAAGCCATCAATAGGAACGCCAGATCTTGTAGTTCAGATTCTCCCTAAATACTGTAACTTTTTAAAAAGCTCTAACAAAATTCTAAAAATGTATCATTTATATTCATAACATTATGATGTAACTTAAGGTGTATTGTCTGACTTTCATTATTAGCAGTGGTTATAACCTACACAACATACAAAATGCCAAAATGTGAGAGTTGATTGGGGTATTTTTACTACCCCAATGGAATACTATGAAGCAAATGGCCAAGGTAAAAGTCTTAGGAATGCATGGTTTATCCTACTAAAAACAAACAGTGAAATCAAATGTAGACTGTAAATAATATAGGGAAAATCATATGCTATTCTGTGTGGTTGACTCACTATGTTTTGCTTTTGAAATAGCATACAGTAGGAGCAACTGAACTTCAGAATCTACAATTTGTAAAAAAAAAATAACTACTTGTGTGCCTTAGCTATGAACATATGGAAGGGGCGGTCTATATCATCTCATAGTATCAAAAATAAATACATAAAATATGAATGAAAGTGGCTGTTTTCCATAAGTAGTATTTGCAGCTTGTTTTTAGTAACAGTTAAGAGGTATCTTCAAATCTATTTGCAGCACAGAGTGTCTAACTATAAAGTGTTTAGAGATGAACTTACAAGATTTCTTGCTTGATGATTTTGCGTAGACATTTCTGCTATAATAACTGCCCTCCACCTCTGGGCAGCTCAAGCTAAAGGTGTAAGGGATAGGTGGGCTTTCCTGTGTTCATTGTGTAACATGCACTACTGGCACAAGCGCCCGATTCAGCCTTCCAGTACTGAGTAATTGGCAAGTGGAGAAATCCTGGTGCCTATCTTCATCACCTTGCACAAATATAGCTCCAGCCTTGTATATCTATTGTTGCTAATTAGGACCATCACCCATTAAAGAAAGGAATTTGAGCTTTTATTGACTAATAAAATATTAAAGCTACAAATATTGAGGAAGGGATAAAACAGTTCTGTAGAAAATGGCATACGTTATTTGTGTGAATGACAGATAATGGGGGTTGATTTTAATTACATTTAATCTTTGTACTCTTGCTCTTCCCTCCACTTGGAAAGCTCAAGTCGCTAACAGTAATGTGTTATTAGAATCCTGTTAGCAGTGGCTGCCACCTGGTGTTTTTTAAGTATTAAAAACAAATATTTTACAAATCAATCAGTGTTAATCAACTAGGACAGCAGGAGACAACATGGTGCCCTCTAGATGTTGTGGATTACAACTGCCATCATTCCCAGTCAGCTTGACGAGTGAACAGGGATGGTGGTACTTGTAGTCCAAAACATCTGGAGGCTACCACAATGGCTGTTTCGGAAGTAAGCATTACAAACCTTAGTATAAGTGAACCTTGTGTAGGAGTTAATCTTAACTCTGTTGTTCAGTACCATATTGTAACCTTTTTGATCCTCATTCTTTATTTATTTCACATGTGTCCTACATTTCACATTTTGTGGTAGCTTACGTATAACTTTTGGTTACATAAAAAGGGAAAGCAATGAAATTCAAGATACCGTTACATATTATTCTAAGAGAATGGAGTATCAGTATTATAGGCTAACACTTAAAGAACAATTGACTTAATATTCCAAATCCAATTTGCTTATATCTACTGTGTGCTGCTTATTAAATGTCTTACTAAGTTTTAACCTTTACTGTAATGTTATTGAAGGCAGACATATTAGTACAATTACTGTAATTGTAATTGCCAAATACTAGGTGCTATTCTGTTGTACATTAGCATAGTGAAGTATAAAACACTAGCTTTTATGTTTAGGAAAATCTATTGATTGCACCTTAATCAGTAAAATGCAAGGAACACAATCCACTTGCATTGTGGGCCAAATGTGTGAGAGGATTGTGTCCAAGTTTATATAGAATTATTATTATTTTGCTTATAACCAGAAGTGACAGGGTTTTTCTTGTTTAGTTTTTCTACAACACTTGAAAAAGGGAAGTTCTTTTTACTCTGTTTTGTGTCTTTACTTTTGGTTTATGCACTTTCTAGAAACCATTTATTTAATACGAAGACTCTTCAGTGATTTTTAATGAAAAAATGTTCATAAATGTATATTTCTAAAATATTTCTCAAATATAGTTTACACTCCTCTTTAGAGGACTCACCTGTTTACTTCATTTTCTTAACCCATTTAAGTAAAAGATAGCTTTTAATGCAAATGTAATTATAATGTGTGCATTAAATCATATCCTAAAGAAAGTAAAAAATAAAAACCAGGGTTTTATAATCAGAAGGAAGAAGGTGTTGAAGAATAAATCATGTGGACACAACATATAGGACAACATCCCTGTATTGCTCCCAGGATAGGTCTGGTAACTAATGTTGGATTGAACCCATAAATACTGATAAAATGGTTATTTTGAAACTGTTTAAACTGCTATAGTATAGTATAGAATTGTTCTATCTTATTATTGCAAAATAACATTGAGCATTGTCATCTTATCAGCACCGGTTACGTTGATAGTATCTTAAACAGAGTGTTGTCAATCCAAAATGCTTCCCCATTTAATAATGCTTTACCTACAAAATGTCAGTTGTTCTTTCTAAAATCAAAAGGAAAGATTTATTTAAATTACCACAAGTATGTGCCACTGTCTTAAACTAATAAATGCTAGCAAGTAAAATTCTGCTTTTGTCTCATTTTTCCCCACTGTAATTGCCTGTCAGTTAGAAACATTCACATTGTTATGAGTGTTGTGAAGCTTCCATGTCCTGAAAGATTCTTGCTTGCCTCAGGCAGCTACACCTATGGCTATTTAAAAAGTGTTTTATTTCTGGAGTTATATGTGTATTTGTCTTTAAAAAATGAATCTGTGGAAGAGAACCAATGGGCAAGATGGGATATGTTCAAATTGATTTCTTTAGTTTAGGCCAGATGGAGCATATGATATGAAAGCTGATGCCTCTTTAATGAAATACTAATTCCATACAAAACACAATCCATAAATTCTAACAGGGGGCATTGGTGAAATCATTGGAGTAGAGTGCATTGGCTAATATTCACAGTATTTAGCTGCCCACTCTTTGCTTTCTGTGCTAGCAGTGAAACCAGTTATCACACGGAATCTTATGGTTTCTGCACACCATTCTCATTTGAACAAGCAAATTTGCATTTGGAAGACTCATTTGCCCATGACAATTTTTCTGGTTCAAAGGATGCTTGCTATTATTGAAGATTCTATTACACAGCAGGAGTCAAATAAACACCATGGGGCTAAATTAAAATTTATGAAAATAGAATTAAGTTTATTAACTGTACAGAAAATAGGTCACCAGTCTTGAAATTCTGAGGATCTCTTCAGAGTGGTCAGTCATTTCTTAACTTTTAAGAATTGTACAAACGTCTCAGTAACGTTCTTAAGTTATAAAGAGCTTTTTAAAAAACTTATTCTCCTAGAATTTATATTTAAGTCATCCTGATATACGGAGGTGGTTTGGGCATATCATCATCAGCTTCCATAACTAAATCTGAAAGTTTTACAGGAGAATTAAAAATTGTATCCACTTGACCTAGAATAGAAAACACACAGTGAGCATATGTAGCTGCAGAAAGCAAACTTTGCCTTGATTACATGTGCTAGTTACATGCAGACTAGACTATTGTAATACACTGGTTGTACATGGGGCTGCCTTTGAAAATGGTTTAGAAACTTCCACTGCTGCAGAAGGCAGCTGCCCAGATTCTTGCAGGGATCAGGCATTGGGAACACCTAATACCCATATTTTACCAATTGCATTATCTGCCAATTCATTTCTGTGCCCCATTTAAAGGACTGGTTTTGACACTTAACCTAGCCCTAGACAATGTAGGGCTTTATTTGAAGGACAGCCTACACTCTCAGAAATCTGCCCAGGACGGAACATTGGCTTCAGAGGCCTGGCCTTGGTCCACCATCAGTATCTTATTGTGGGCACCAATGAGACATATTTTTCTGTCTTCCTCCCAAGGAATATTACCAGGGCTTTATTTTTTAATTTTTTCTGTTCTACCCCACTATTGATTAAAAGAGCTATGTTGGGTTTTACAGTTCAAAATTAATAAGAACAAATTAAACTAAAACCAGCAGTAAAGTAATGTGCTGGATTTTATTTTTAACCACTACTGCCTAGTTTTTGTAATTGTAGTTAGATTGCTTTTATGGAAATGGCTTTTAATTATTATGATGATTTTAAATAATATTTATATAGCCCAAATGTCTTCCTTACATATTCATTATTTGACTTACATATTTAGTAAATCCGAAATTAATTTTCAAGTAAAACAGTGAGAACACCTACATACCAGATGGAATGCAAACTAATTCCGCAATTTGTAGCTGGTCTTCATTAGATTCTAGCCGTTCCTAAGAATGAAAGCATGAGATTGCTAAATAGGTTCACCTGAGAATAGCACTGATCTTAGAATGTGCAGTCTTCGAGACAAAAACGGTTTCATTTTGGAATTTGGCTACCAAAAGTAATTGCAATGGTATAATAATGAACAAGACTAAAAATAAAAAGTTCTGCAGTTCAAGAAAAAGAAGCTATTCGTCGTATAATGCCCAAGACAGTTTACCGTATTTTCCTTTACAAAAGTATTTCTTAATTTTTTTGCAGCTACCATCATCATAATTAAGATATTTATTTCAAACCATTTACATTTAATAAACCTGATAACAAGCTGAACAAACATATCTAAGAGATGCATAAATATGGCACTTATCAAACAATGAGAGGTCATCCTTAGAAGTGGTAAATGCTACATAATTGACAAATCTTAAACACAAGCGGTGGCATTCACTCAGGGTACACTGACTGAAATTAATGGAACTTATTTAGTCAAGTTCATTAATTTCAAAGGATCTACTCTGAATTAAACTTAGCTGAATACCACCCATAGAACTGTGAACCTAGTAAAAAACATTTCATGCACAGACCTGTCAAGAAAAACATGCAGAAGGGGCAGTTATATACAATTTATACCCCACTCCTTAGGAAGTGCACAGAAGCTTATATAAGGATGGCAGTTATTTACCATCAAGCACTGATGAGGTTCATAGTTGTTTAGTGTATACAGTGCTATAATATGAGGTGTCCACAAATCATTTTTTTCCAAATGACAATTCAAAAAATTAGTTTTGTGTGCATTTTGGGCTTAACTAGTTGAAGAGGGGTGGGTTAAGGAAATACGGCAACGTCATATCAAACTGTCCAAAAATGTTTTTACAGAATCCCAAAAGGCTTTCCTTCCCAGTACAAGACAAGTAAACCCACCATTTTTAATGGCAATGTTGCTACTTACAAGTCCAGTGACACTGTCATAGCATGAACAACGTGGAAGACTTCGGCAACTCAAATAAGCAATAATCAGCACAATAAAAGCACTGAAAAGCGATGCAATCAGTAGTGTGATGTTGGCTCCTTCTACAAGTTTACCAAGCACAAATGCCTGCAACACAGAAAATGAGCACACACACCCTTTATCCAACCTTAGAAGTGGTGTGGGTATCGTTTTTAAAACACCTGGACATTCTCTTTTTTATATTTTAATTATTTTACATGAAAAGGAATGACAAGTGAAAAACAACAATAAATAGTAATTGATAAATAGTTGAGGAACCACGTATATGATTTATACATATATACAAACTGATGGTGTCAATTAATATCCTCAAATTGGGTGGATAAAATGAAAGTAATATATATAAGGCAGACCAAACCCTGATCTGCCCCCAGTGCCTGTGCCAGTAGGAGGCATCCTTTACTATGGAACTCCCAACAATACCTGCCATAAAAGGCATTTCAGGACCAAGAAGGGAGCAGAGTTGAGCCATCCAATGATTTTGCCTCTGCTGTGCCAGCCTGGACCTTGTTCAGTAAAGAAACACACAGAGATTTTCCTGCACCATCTTCTGCCCTAACTGATGTGAGTGACAGACCTTTGGGTGTGCTAGTTACTCTGTCGCTCCTAAACTGTGTGCAATGTATTCAAAAGGGCAGAAACTGGATAGTTTGATACTTACAACGGCTGGGTGATGATAAGAGGACACATTGTCAAACTCTTCATATTTTTCACCATACTCTAATGTTATAGACGTATAGATGATTACAAGTAGAGTGACGAAGCAGGAAAATACAGAAGCAATTATCATTGCATTCACCTGTACAAAAGGTATGGGGATAGAGAAGACCAGAGTTAAATTTGGGCTTCAAGTCAAAGGATGAAAAATAGTTCCACATATGCCTCTTATGCAATCTTTGTACACTACAGTAATTTATTTTCCAGAGTGTCTTTGAGGGAACATGCATTCACAATACAATTTCCGAAATGTGGGTATGAATCAGTGAAAATCAAACCTTTGCTTTCCCAATTACTGTAAATGGAAATCAACATACTTATATTTATATTTCATCTTGTGTTTTTAGGGAGTGTGTGAAGGTGTCTGATGTTTTAAGCCTATTCCCACACATGCCTTTCTTGGAAGCAAGATCAATTTAAATGTATGGGACTTTCTTAGAAGCAATAAAGCTGCCAGAAAGAATACATTTGAACAAAAAGTACTGAGCAAAGATATCTGTGGATTTGGGCAATCAACAGAAGGGATGTTACCAAGGCAGCCAAGAAACCAAATAGGTAGAAACCATTCAGATTTTCTAGGAAAGCAGCATAGTGGATCAAAATAAGTTAAGTGGGGAATGTTGTGCTGCATTCATTAGAAAGAGATTGGCTGACCCAGCTGCTGGTCTGGTCTGTTCCACTTCTGAGTGAGCAAAGGACCCCTCCAGGAATCACACAAAATCACACAATTTGACATTACCATCCAGTCTAGATTTGAGAAGGTGATGGTGACCAGTTGCAGCAGAAAAAAGATGGTCAGCTGCTGTGTTTTCCCAGCAGGTTTTAGGCTTAACTAAGACCCATTTCTACTTCAGCCATTACAATCATCACCCAAGGTCAGTTAATGCTCAAAGTATGGATGATGTGCATGAATCTTTTAAACATCCATGTCTGGGAACTCCAATTATGGGTGTTTAAAAACATGCCCAAAAACTACCATTGTGCTTGCTATGTAAAGGGGATTGAAGGCCAAAGGTGGAAAAGGTGGTTAGGAATTTTATTCCCTCCCCTTTAACATAAATAATAATTTTACATATGTATAGATAAAATTTGTGCCGTGTTTTCTAAAACATGTATATTCTTACCTTTCAACTGTAATGTGTTACTACAATCCAGCCATTTGGAGCAACACAGAGAGAATGATTGATGAATTTAGAGACAGACTGAAGAAATTTTGAACTGCTGTTGAAGTGGTCCTCCTTGAGACCTTTAATCTGTTGTGGTTTTTAAACTCTAAACCCCAAAATCGTACATGTATGATCACTTTAATTGTAGCCTATGATGTATATCTCCAAACACTTCAGGGCAGAGATTAAAGTTTGTTGTTGCTTTTTGTTGGCCTCCATCTGTCTCGAGGGACAATGGAGTGTGCCTTCGGGGGTGAAGTCAAACCACTGTGCAGCACCAAAGTGACCTCCCAGGGGTGCAAGCCTGGGCAGTGTGTATGGGGGTCCTGGGCTACCCATATGATAAGAACCTCCATCTCAGCCTTGTTGATGTGGTCCCAAATGAAAGTAGAGCAATATGTTTGGCACCAACGTGGCTGCAAGAGTTGCTGGAAGGAGGCATACAAGGTGCCATCCAACCATCTTAGGGACTCCACTCCAGATTTTTGTAGAGTTTACTCTTTAGCCTTTTCTTTTCCCAAATATACCCTGCAAAGCAGCAGACATTTAGGATCAGAGTTTTCCTTCTCCTAGATGGGCTACTTTCCCATGTTGATGAGCCCCATCTGCCCCACAGACATGAAGTAAAAGTTATGTAAATAAAAGGTGTATGTATTTATTACTTATAGAAAGTCGGCTGTATGATTTGTCCCCATCCACTTTAAACAAAATACAATAGAAACATACCAAAACAGGATTCTTTCTCATTGAAGAAAACAAAGCCATAATTCCAGGAATAGCCATAAACTACAAAACAAAAGGTAAAGGGGATTAAGTTGGGGGGCAATGCCCAACTTTAGCATATAAAAAGAAGTGAAAAAACATTAACTTCAGGAAGATGAAAACAAACTACAGGTTTTATTTTATAGTTTTAACTGATTTTTACTTTTTTGTTACATCCCCGTAAACCACTTAGATATGATTGTAGTTAAGCAGTGTATAAATATACGGTAAATACACTGGTTGGCAAGTGGTTTCTAAGACACCAGCTCCCGATCAACAACCAGCAGATCTATGAAGCACAAAGGCTGAACGTGGTTTATTCCATAGTAAGTAAACATCTTTCCTTTAGGCACGATTTCAGAGAAGGTCATTTTGACACCAGAGAGGGAACGTAATTGTTCAGCTGGCTGTTAAACGTGGGCTGGAGATTCTTGGTCAATTTCACCAGATGCTTTTTCTTATATAGGTGAAAATGTGATTGACACATGAGGATAGTAAAGTAATCGACAGCTATCAGATCACTAGCCCGCCATGCTACAAGGGCAAGGAGTTGGGTATGTGAAACACACAAAGGAGGCATATTAGATGTGCACCTTTCAAAGTGTAAATCATACTTTCACCCATTGCATTTCTAACATTAGCTTGGGACCCAAGAAAAGAAAAAGTAAAAAAAATATTACAGCAAAGTGATTGTACCATAGTAAAATGCTGCCACTAAATTATTTGAAGTCACTACTAACAATCCCAGCTTCTTCTTGCTTGTAGCATCACCACCACAGCTCCCATGTACCACCCTAAAATAGTGTTTGTAATTACTACAATCAGCTAGTATAATCTGAACAGTTCAGCTTCTGCAATGCAATTTTCTCCCGGAAATCATTCACTTTTCTCAGTCCTGTTCTCCCCTCCTGAGGTAAAGTAGAGGTCCTACAAGTATCATCCACTCTCCCAATTAGCCCCACCCACTCAAAACACCAGCTTCACCTATGGGTGCCCCCTCCTTTCAACTTCACTAGCTAAATGAAATCTCCATGTTCAAAAGCAAAATATTTCTGAATATCAAATGTGGAAAACAAACATGTCCCCCTCGTAAGTTCCTGCAGGCAAAAATGTAAGACAGTGCCGTCTTGTTATCAGCCCCACAATTATGGAATTTCTTCTAACTCACAATTTGAGTTTTCAGCCCCAGGTGAAGAATCACTTATTTGCCCAGGCTTTTGGAGGCATCTACTACACTGTTGATTTGGATTTCTATTGGTTTTAATGTAACCTGCTTAGGGTTTGCCTTGGCATTTAAGAACAGGTGGGAAATAGTTTAAATATATAAACAGAAAAAACTTCCCATTGGCATTTGACTGGCCACAGCTGGAAATGGAGCACTGGAGAAGATGGAGATAAGCAACTAGCCTAAGACCACAAGCCATATGAAGTGCAAACACCATAAATCATTTCCCCCTTCCAGTTATTTTATCTCCAAAAAACATTAAATTCTCCTATGTTTCCCAGGAGAAAGAAAAGTCCTCATTCTTCTCTCACCCAGACCAGTCCAGAGCATTCCTTCTGTGAGCCCGATCTTCAGCTCCCCCACTTCCAAATTGAGGAGATGCAAGTCAGATATCAAAGGCAGCTGCAGTCACACTTGCCCTCTAGGCCAGGCTTCCTCAACCTCAGCCCTCCCATGATCCTTAGCTAGCAGGACCAGTGGTCGGGGATGATGGGAATTGTAGTCTCAAAACATCTGGAGGGCTGAGGTTGAGGAAGCCTGCTCTAGGCTCTTACCACAAAACAACTAGGCCAGCACTCAGGGACGGCCCAAGGTGTTTCAGCACCTGAGACCAAATGCTCTGCTGTCACCCCTGCAATGGGGGAGGGACTCTTTAAGGGCATATTCTCAGCAACAGGGGTCTCCCAGCGGCTGGGCAAAGCCCCACGACACTGTCCAGCAGAGGGGGGAGGAGAGATCTGCTGGCTTGTGGAATATAGAACCACAAATTACCTAGAACAGTGAACAAATTCCCTGTATCATACTAAATTGTACAACCCTCCCTGCTGTACTTCCGAAATCTACTAAATACTTTTTTTATTGCAGCAAGCATTTCAATTGAAATTTGATTTTATAACTTTATACATTGTTAATAAAAAGGGTGTGTAGGGGGATAGAGTTTATATAGCTTACCACTCCAGCCCAGATGGGTATCCTAGATTTGCTCAGTGCTGAGTCCCTTCTGAAAGCACCATCAATTAATCCACCGATGATACAAACTGTAGCACAAGCTATCTGGAGGAGCCCCAACAGAACCATACTTTTCTGATTGAAGATGAAATATCTGTAGCGATCCATTTCAGCTAATCCACCAGTTGCCACGTCTGTTCAAATTGGGAAGAAGCACGGAGGTTGTTCAAGAGAAGGCTGCCCTTGTGGGTTTTCCTGAACAGAAGATGCAAGAAAACTCATAAGCACTTCAACAAGCATCATCTGACAAATTGTTCACATGCCTTTCCATTAATAGTATGGACAATCTTCCAATATCCAGACGCATTAAGCTTTGGATTCTCTGCATATGGAGAGAGCTGGACATCTTTATCCAGTAAATATGTAATTAGAAAACATAAACAAAAACTTAAATGGGCTGGGATGATGGCATTTTTTAAAAAAACAAAGACATATTTATATCTTTAGGAGATCCCTATATTTGATATCAATATAGAAAACATGGAACTTTCAGGTTTAAAATATACTGATGCAAAACTCAAATAGTTCATTTGTACCCATGTTTCCAAATAACAAAAGACAAAAGCAAACAAAATTCCAAATAATACAGATTTCTTATCTTCACACTTCCATTATATGCAATAGATATCACCAGAAAAATACATTAGAGTTTTAAAAAATGAGAGAATCTGCAGATACAAGACTGTCAAGAAGAAATAGTTCTGTGCTTGCTGTGTGTTTGAGCCTTCCACCACAGTTTTGCTCTAGAGAATGGCTGGAAACAGATTTGCAGCTGAAAGGTCAGAGAGCACTGTGAGTTGGCTGAAGAATATTGAAGTACAGACTCTCTTGGGAGATTTGGTGTAAGATAATGGATAATGCTATGAAAGAGCACCTGTTTGCCTTCATTTCTGCTTTGCTTTTAGCTTGTAAATAAGCTAAATATTATGAGGACACCCTCCAGAGCTCTCCTGTTCCAACAAACCCAGACACTGTAGCCATATCCCTGATACTTTTTTGTGGGATAACCAATCTCATATAACCGACATACTTAAGTCTAATTAATGCATGGAGGGCTTAGCTCACCTTAGAAGCGACTAGGTAATCAAACTTTTGTTTCCCTGCAGTCTACTTGAGAAGCTCACCATGTGAAGAGATTGCACTGGTCCTGCTCAACCGCATGGCTCTTACAGGACACTCATATTCACATATTAACAGTTTAGGAACTTTCACCACTGCAACTAAGCCAGGTTTTACTGCCTGTGCAACCTTTTCTGAATGCTGTATAGAAAAGCACATGAATCTGACCTTTGGAGAGTTTGTAAGTAAACCATTTTAACTTACCAAACATGTGGTAGTTTTCTTTGCTAGGAGAAGAGGGGCGTTTTAGAACTCCCAATCACCTATGTTAAAGGTTTAACAGCCTATATTTCCATGTTTTACTTAGTGGCATATTTTGTTATTTTAAATCTGCTGAGGTTCTCTCACCGAAGAGTATTTGCCCTAAACTTTATCTTGGCATCCAGGAATTCTCCGTTCACATATCTATTTTTTCCTTGCACCAACACTTCTCACCACGCAGCAGTGGTGCAGTGAGATAAAGTCTTGTCCCAAGGGCACCACTGCCACTCTGGGAAGTGCAGTGCCATTATCAATTTTGAGGAATAGTCTTTGATCTAAGGAAAGCAAAGCAGCTGTACTTCTCTTCCTGCTCCTGCCCCATACAAGTGAGCTACTGGCAATGGAAATATCTCTGTTAGTCTGTTGCAGGAAACACAAGAGCCTTCTGGCACCTTGAGTATTACCTAATTGACCAAGAAGTCCAATTTCCCCACATGTGGCTTGAATTGAAATAATGGGCTATTATTCTCCTTCAAGTGTCAATTAAAGCAAACATTATATATAGCACAACTAACTTGTCATAAGGAGTGCTTTGTATCTAACCATTTTATGTATGTTTCCAGCATTAATCTTGTCATAGTGTGTATTTTTTGCCATTTCATTTCCCATTTTAACCTGTCTTACAGTTTACCCTCCTCCACCATACCATACACGTATATAAAAATTATACCTATTCCTGCCAATTTAGGAGAACGTGCATCTGATGAAGTGGACTCAGGTCTGCAAAAGCTTGGACCATAATATATCCATTAGTCTCCAAGTTGCCACAAGACTTGTTTTGGCACTGGGATGTGAAACTTGCCACGAGAAAGGGCAGCTCCACACTCAAAGGATGAATTGTGTGTTGCATAATAGGAGACACTGTTATTGCTGATCTCTCTTGCAGAAAGTCCCCACCACCACCATCGAAAGCTAAGTTTGTGAATAATCCTTCTTTTTTTTGTTTTTAAAGTGTTTAGATATTTCAGAATCTACAGCTGCAGAATTATTTGTTATGGAACGTGGGAAGTGAAATAATCTAAGAAAGTTCTGTGTGTGATTGCAAAAGGAGGGGGAAAGTCAGTGGACTTTATACACTTCATGCAGGAGAAGCAGGTGAGAAGAGGGAAGGAGCACTTCAATTTCAGGTGCACAGGAAGGGCAATTTATCAAAGCGGAATTCAGCTCGTTTGCTCTCTTTGGAAAGTACCTGGCTGCCTAACCTCAGCTCGCTCGCTCGCTCCCTCCCTCGGGCAATGAAGAGGAAGTTGGAGAAAGAGGAGACTTGAGCAGTTTGCACCTCAGGGCAACCACAGAGGAAGGAAAGCAAAACATACGCAATCCCAGAGTAGAAGAGAAAGGCACTTACTTACCTCAGCCAGCTTTACCTCTTCCTCTTTATGAGAGACCCCTAGACAGGTGCGCTGGGGTGGGGATGAGTCACCCAGGGGCTGGCTCTGCCTTGAAAGCCCCATGCAGTTCTCACTGCAGCCTGCCCCACCCCTCTGTTGTTTCAACCAGCCCAACCCTCTGCAGGTGACAACCTTCCTTGTTGCCTCCCCGCTGCATGCTTTAACTCCTCATGTGCCGCCCTGTGGAAGTACTGGCTCCTCAAACAACCTAGGTTGATGGAGGGCACTTGGGAAGTTCCCCAAAGATGGCTTTTAACCGCTGTGTGTGTGTGTGTGTGTGTGTGTGTTGTGTTAAGCAGGGCTTACCCTGCTGGATAGTAAATTCTTATATTCTTACAATTTTGTGTCAGTTTATATAGACCTAGGTTACCATAGCCACACCCTTTTGCTTCATATTTCAGCCTCATCTCTAACTACTGAAGATAAATGAAAGTGAAATGGGATGGATAAATAATAATAATAACAACAACAACAACAACAACAACAACAACAACAACAACAACAACAACAATTTATTAATACCCCACCCATCTGGCTGGGTTTCCCCAGCCACTCTGGGCAGCTTCCAACAAAATATTAAAATACTGTAATGCATCAAACATTAAAAGCTTCCCTAAACAGGGCTGCCTTCAGATGTCTTCTAAAAGTCTAGTAGTTATTGTTCTCTTTGACATCTAGTGGGAGGGTGTTCCACAGGGCGGGCGCTACTACCGTGAAGGCCCTCTGCCTGGTTCCCTGTAATTTGACTTCTCGCAGTGAGGGAACCACCAGAAGGCCCTCTGCACTGGACCTCAGTGTCCGGGTAGAATGATGGGGGTGGAGATGCTCCTTCAGATATACTGGATGGTCCATATAAGTATAATTGGTAAAGAGAGAAGAGCCTGTTTATCTCTGTTACCTGAGAGATTTCTTCAGTAAACAGTTACGTTACTCATGTGCATGCCTTATGGGTCAAGATGAACCAGGAGAGAGGTTTGCTTAACTGTTTCTGTCTCAGTCAATTTGTCTGTTCAGAATCAACCAGAAATAACCAAGTGCTATTTTGCATGGATTTAAATGAAAGGGTGGGCTGGGGGGAGGGGAGGAGAGAGATTATAATGGCCGCTCACCCTTCTCAGGTGGGTGGCGGTTGCAGACCTTTGCCCCACCCACCATCCCCAGCAGCAGAAGCCCACTTGTGGCTGGCTATTAAGGAATGCTCTGGCCACCAGAAAGTCAAGATAAAATGGGCCAATTAGAGGCCCTGCTAGAGAGGCAAAATAACACAATTGTGTACTTCTGCCCTTATGGCCAAACACAGGGGGAAAAAACCTACAAAACCCACCCCAAAAGAGCAAAAAGCAACCATGCTGGCCCAGTAAGAAGATCTCCAAAATCCATGAGTCAAAAAAGAGCAGCTGCTTGAACCATACCAAATCTGCCTTATTTGCAACTAAGTGACTTCACATCAATGGCAATGTTTGTTCTGGTGCATTGAATAAGGATGCTAGTTTAGTATTTAAATATTAAAGACTACTTTTAAAGGAGAAAAAATGGTTCAGAGGCAAATAGCTTCATTCATGTAATGCTTTATTTTCATAACGCAGTTTAAAGCAAGTACATTTTTTGCACCAGAAACATTATCCCTACTTCCTTGTACATGCATTCATCATATTCATAAAAAACCTCATTCATAACACAGAAAGTGCAACTTTCATTCATGTAAACTTTTCTTTACAGTTATCCATAGTTTTAGAAGTCATTTGTAAAATCTATGGATGTCAATAAGGCTCATCGTTCTAGTAACTTATTTTATGTCATCAAGTACTCAGTACGGCATACATGTTAAAATAGTACGGAATTGCCTGTCAATTGTATGCAGGTCTCTTATCACACCACAAAATGTGGTCTCATCTGAGGAGTAAAGAGCTACCACACCAGGCCACACAGAAACATCTGGATCCATAGTTTCAAATAAACCAGGAGCGTTTCTTTTTGCAAGAAGCTTAAAGTGAGTAGCAGCTATTTTGAAAACAACATTTAGTTATAATACAATACAAAAATTTCACACATCATACAGGAATATAGAGAGAATAATTTTTGAAACACATTTCATAAAGCAAAACAGATCCTAATTGAAAACTGTGAGAAGGCAGTCCTCTTTTGCAGGACTGTAGAAATTAATGTTCTATTGCAGGTGTGGATCCATCTTGGAAAATGCATATTTCAATATGACAGCTATGCCAAAATGGCAGCTCTCTCATTTCTGTATATAAATATCTATATATCATATATGGGAATTTGTGTAGCTGAGGTCAATATATTAGTATGGAAACTTTAAATGCACAACAATAAACAGAAGTGGATCTACATATTGTTCTGTAATGTATACTATTTCAATATAAACAAGCTACACACTAGCAGAGTTTATATGCACCACTAAGCTGTAATTTGTTTAGCTTAATTGTACTTTGTACCTCTAAACACACCCCAGTCAATAAACCTGAATATGAAATCATGGTTTAGCAAATCTCATCTTCTGCTGACTGATTTTACATGACATCAAAACCCACTATCCTGGTTTAATTATGGTTTGTTTTGGCACATAACCCCACACACTTGCCTTGCCACAAAAGCACAAGGCAAGGTCAGCACCAGCAGCCAACTTCTCATCAGCAAGACACAGCCGGATCTGTTGAACAAACCATGGTTAAAATAGACAATGGCTTAACATTATGTGCAAAAACAACCTAAGTTACTGTTGGCTTCAGTTTACTAAAATGGAAATTTAAAGATTGACAGAGGACAGAGTAATCCAAACCCCCAATCTGTCCTTGCACCTAGCCCTGCCCCACCAGCCTCTACCAGTGGGGGACATTTGCCATAGACAGTAAGGAGTGCTCTGGTGTGCCTGCCCAAGTGGTTGGCAGGCAGTAACTACCTCGAGTATTATTGCTGCTGATAATAGACAGAACTCCCCCAAATGGGATGTCTCTGGAAGGGCTGGGCCAGCATAGCACCTGCTGGCTCTGGTGTGGACCCTGCTGCCTTCATATGATGGTGACAGGCCCAGTCCAGGTATCTTCAGCGCAACAACATGGGAGCAAAAGGGCATTTTTCTCTTTCCTCCCTCCCCACCATAACTTTTGTCTCAGTCAGTTCAAGTGCTGTTAAAGGCGGCATTGGTTGCACTGCTGCATCAAGCCCTGTCATTGCTGACTAGCGGGGCAGGATCGCACCCTAAATCATTTAAAGCTGTAACTGGTTGGCAGGTGGGTGTGGTTTTTGAAAATGGCCTCACAGGACAAACCTGGCCTGTTGGCATGAACTTTCCTACCCCTGCTGTAACAGAACTAAGCAAGCAAAGGCACTGAAGCACTTAAAAGTTCAATTCTAGTTATGACATACTGTACAGCAATACGGCAGGTGCTCTTTTAATATATACATTGAAGAGTTCAAGAATTCTACATTCTGAAATGTTCGCCAGGTGTTAGGCTTGTGTTTACCAAGAGAGAAAACAATATCAAATTCAGTCATTTCCTTTGCAGTTTTCATATTTCAGTCTGGATTGCTTGCAATAGGTTTTCATAGTGCGTTTTTTTCCCTGGCAAGCAGAGTTCAACAGCTTGAGACATGCGCCTAGTTTCTAAAAATTGTGACTTCAGCCCGATAATAGGTTCAAAAAATCATCCCTATTCACTAGCAGAGGGAACACGCAGGCTGCAGCTATGTCCTTGCCTCCAAATAAGGCCATCTCAGTAGCAGGTCAGCATGCAGCAATTAAAACATCCTCCCAAATGGAAGAATTTGGGAATAAATATTTGGATAAATAGTGCTGCCTCATCCACAAAATGACTTGCAGATTATAAAACAAACTGTACTGCAAACTGAAACCTTGTTGGTACTAAAGTTATGTGAATGCCTTATCAATGTCCATACTTTTTCCATAAGAATTTTCTTTCTACTGACAACTGTAACACCAATTGCATCTTACAAGTGCATGGGATCTTCTTAGAGCATCACACGTATCCCTTCTGATGACTTCAATAATAGTGTGTTACAGCTATAGGACAGCTGCATTGGCATTCACTGTACATATAGCAAAATGTTTAAACCGTTTGCTACTAATGTCCCTCAGCTAAAGAACTCTTCCTGCTGAATTTGCCTGCTCCTTCATCACCTATGCAAGTTGCTCCACAAGCAAAGGCTGTGCATTCTTGCTACCTGAACACCATTGTCCACAGTAGTTATTACCTGAACATGTACAACGCAATCTACATTCCAAGTAGCTGAAATAACTCCTCTTTGTGGAAGTCCTCAAATTCTGCAAGTTCTTTGGCACAACAAACTGGAAGGACCAACATGCTAAGTTCAGCACCAATTTGCTCCTTTGCAGCTAAGCAAACCCTTTTGTCTAGATAAAAAATTGTTAAACTGAACTATTGTGGATTTTTTTTAGGCGAGTGTGGCGTTGACTCTCATGAGAGTTTGCCACAATTGACTGCTGCTCATTAACTTTCTTTTGTGTCCAAGTTCCTTCAACTTGTTCCTTCCAGCATACCGTTTTACTTCAATGCATATTTGTGCTCCAGACTTCTTTGAAGAATTTCCCCACTCCACCACGATTTTTGCAAGTTTTGCCAATAAATGTCTCAAGATGGCACATCAGCATTTTCAAATTCTGAGCTATAATATAACCCAAATTATAAGATGTATTATTACCATTATTTGTAAGGAAGCACAAACTGCCATCATTTGGATCCTGACATAGGATATACAATCATAATATATGGGAATCTACTACTGAAGTGTTAGCAAAAATATCTAAATCACCCCATAACTTTGACATTAAAAACTCACTTTTATGGGAAGAATGAACATACATTTTAACAACAACAAGAATCTATAGTCTGGTGTCTGCACAGCATTTGAATACCCATAGAACACTGGGAAACTGTAACAAAACTGTCATTCAACATTTAACCCTATGGCAGCTAACATTGCTAATATTCCAGAGAAATCTCCTGTTCATATACAGGGAGTACAAAGTCGAAAATCCCTTTAAAACTAAGTTCTGAAACTTATATACTTCTGTTTCCTGCAGAAAGATTGCATTGAATTTGTACAGAAAAATTTCAAATTCCAAGCCATATGACTGACTTCCAGCAAGACATATCTCAAGAGAACAAACTAAAATAATATAATACCACCAAGGAAATATACAATGGCCTATTACAAGCTTCCCCAAATGTTTTCCACTATAATGGCTGTGCTGGCTGAGGCAGATTTATTTTTTTAACAAAATTTATACACCACTTACCCAAATAAAATTTCTAAGCGATTTATGAAGAGCAATTAAAAAGTAACTATTAGAAAGAAACATTAGAAACAAATTGAAATTAATGGAAGTTTTATTCCAAAACAACTAAAAGGCACCAAGCTGAGAAGGCTGGCTTATTAAAATGAGCAATTACCTTTTTAATAGTCATAATCATACAAATTACAAACACTGGAAAAGTTAAAGATTTTATCTAAGTTACTGTGTATAATAGTGATTATCACTACCCACATATTCTATACTTGATCCCAGTTTTCCAAATAGCTTGCAAAAGAAATGGGAATCATTTTAGGGTTCTCATAATTATTCAGTAATGACTTTTTATTGGATCCTGTTTCTGAGGCATGGTAAATCCTCACCTTCTTACTCCTAATGTGGTCTATCTAAGTCTTCATCACACTTGAGTCCCCAGATTTTTGGTCTACAGCTTCCATATCACTGACCATTGGCTAAGCTGCCTGGGTATGATGGGAGCTGTTGCCCAATAGCATCCAAGGACTGATGGTTGAAGAACTCTGGTCTGTATAAGTTGTTCCTTATGACAATTTCCAGAATAAACTAATTTGGTGTCTTTTGCATTATGTTCCTTGGAGGATTATGTAATCAACAAGTATATTAAACACCAGTAATAAAATATGTTAAAACTGCTCACAAATGAACCTCATGAACCTCAAAATCAAAAGCCAATATACCTTCTCATATGCAATACTAAAACTTTTGGATCAAAACAGAAGAAAAGACTAGGAGGTTTGCAAGTCTGCCATCTTAGAATCCATGCATTTTCCAAAATGGCTGCATACCTGAAGCCGGCTGTAACACTGTCTACAATCCTGCAGAAGTTGACCTTTTTATTTGCCTTCTCTTTGCCTTTTGGCACCCCAACAAATATTATTTCACTTATTGTTGACATTGGATGTTAAATAATAGGAAGCAGAGTTTATAAGAGTCAGGGGTGTTCATATACTTTATTAACATTTGATGATAAAAATGCAAAAGCTTTATATATGTTCCTTATCACCCTGATGCCTCCTTTATTGTAAGATAAATTCTGCTTAAATTTAAATGTATTTTAAAATGTTCCATCTGCTTGTTTAAACTTCTACACTGTGCTTTCTAAAAAATAAAGTTACTAGTCTAAGTCTTCACTGCCATAAAAATAATGTGCATACAGCTATGATATATATACTTGTACAGTTAAAAAACAACACAAAAAACAAACCCAACTTCCTGCACATGATTTTATGGCTTGGATATTTCATTGCTTTTAAACTGATAATATCACAGCCCACCCACACCTCCGCATAGCAGTTTTTAAAATTACTGTATGCTCATTTTGGTTTTTGATTAAAAAGCTTGGGACCGAGTGACCGGAGACGAAGTTGGCAAAACATGGACTTTGTACCTAGCTATACGTGCAATAAAAATATAAGAATGTTGTCGCACTGCAGTTTGATTGGTTACAGCCAGGGGCCACTGCAAACCACAGCACAATAGCCATTGCAGCTGCATCGGAGGGTGAGAGGAAGGGAAGCAGAGGTGGAAGCAGGCCAACCAGCAGATGGGCTAGCAGGTGGCAAGGCTAGGGGGGCAGCAAACAGGCTTCTTTCTCACACTTCCCACAGCAGACTGGAAGAAGTGAAGGGGACAAAGAAGTGCCTTTCTTTCCTCCCCGCTGCCAGCCAATGGAGGGAGGTTGTTGAGGGAAGTGAGTGAGTGGTCCAGGTGAGTTGGGGTGTTTTGGCAAGTTGTGATTTGGGGAAGGTCTAGGGGGAAGCAGTGGGTGGCTTTGGTGAGAAGCATAGGAGCCAACTCAATTATTTACTGCACACTGCCATTGAAATGGTGTCCGTGCACCATGTCATGTGATTGATTACGTGGGGCAGAAGAAGAAGAGGAGTTTGGATATGATATCCCGCTTTATCACTACCCGAAGGAGTCTCAAAGTGGCTAACATTCTCCTTTCCCTTCCTCCCCCACAACAAACACTCTGTGAGGTGAGTGGGGCTGAGAGACTTCAGAGAAGTGTGACTAGCCCAAGGTCACCCAGCAGCTGCATGTGGAGGAGCGGAGACGCGAACCCGGTTCCCCAGATTATGAGTCTATCGCACTTAACCACTATACCACACTGGCAGGGCTTACGTGGGCCTCCCAATATTTTATTCACGTTGACACCCCTGGCGAGGGGGTTTGATGGGGATGTAGGTGGGTTTGGTGAACAAAGCAAGCTTGGCCGCAGTCCCTAGCTGTCTACGTAAGAACGTAAACATAGAGTTGCTGGATCAGACCAAAGGTATAACTAACCCAGCATCCTGTTCTCATAGTGGCCAATCAGATGCCTTTGAGATCACATACATGGGAGGAAGCATGTTGCCTCTGACAGGTCAGGCAGAACACAGCCATTGTGACTAGCAGCCATTGATAGCCTTATCCTTCATGAATTTGTCTAACCCCCTTTTAATGCCATAGAAGTTAATGGCCACCTCTACATCTTGTGCGAGGCAATTCCATAGTTTAACTATATGCTCTGTAAAGAAGTCCTGTCTGTATTGAATCTTCAAAGTTCCAGCTTCATTGGATGGCCCCTGGTTCTAGGATTACAAGAAAGAAAAACTCCCTATCCACTTTCTCTAAGCCATGCATAATCTAATACACCTCTGCTTTGCTCTTCCCCGTTATTGGCCTGTTCTCTAAACTAAAAAAAGCCCCAAAAGGGTGTAATCTTTCCTTACAGGGGAGGTTCTCTTTTTCGAAACATCTTCCACCTCTACAGTGTTCCTTTTGAGGCAACACAGCCAGAAATGTACACGGTATTTCAAGTGTGTTCACACCACAAATATGTAGAACAGCATTATGATATTAGCCGTTTTATTCTAACTCCTTTCTCTTATTATCCCTACCATGGAACTCACTTTCCCCCCACAGCTGCTGTCCACTGGATCACTACTGTTACTGAGCTATCTGCTTTGACCCCAAAGTCTTGTTCCTGGTTAGTTCACTGCCAGTTCAGAATGCTTCTAAACTAGATTAAGTTCAGAAACCTCTGTGTCAGGAGACAAAAGCAGAAGATAACCATGGTTATTGGGAAGCAAAGATGATGTTTCCATCTTGCAGCCGTTAAAAAAAATGATTATTGGTGCTTGCTACAGAACTTTTTATGGGTATAACAAAATATTCTGTACTCTAAGATCCTAAAATAGACACATACTATTCCATTAGGAGCAGTAGGAACTATCTTCTGAATGCAGTAGATGGTGTGCATAGAAATTTCTTGGTAGAAGTCACAGGAGATACCAAGTCACAGTCTGTAAAGCAAAGGGTAGAGTTCACTCAAGTGCTCTCTTCCCCCAATCAATATGTGAAAAATAATTTAAAAACCTTTAGCAGCTGCTACCCTCAAGCACACATAAGAACATAAGTTATCAAGTGACTGTGAGAAAAATGACCATGTTTAACTTCGTTCATGTGAAGCATCACAACGTTTAGATTACCGGTAATTCTATGCCCACTCACTTTGAACTGACTTTCCTCAACATGCAGGTAGCTCCCTGTACATATTACATACACAATTTCTGATCACTTGCAGGAGAAAAGTCTGCAGGCAAGAAGATGATTGTGTTCTATATTGAAACCCAGTAAGTTGCCTTGGACTTGGTTTTCCAAACCTAGTTCTAGCATATTTTCTCAGTTTTACTTCTGTAGGCTAACTTAAAGGTAAAGGTAAAGGTACCCCTGCCCGTAGGGGCCAGTCATGTCCGACTCTGGGGTTGTGTGCCCATCTCACTTAAGAGGCCGGGGGCCAGCGCTGTCCGCAGACACTTCCGGGTCACGTGACCAGTGTGACACACGGAAACGCCATTTACCTTCCCGCTAGTAAGCGGTCCCTATTTATCTACTTTCACCCGGGGGTGCTTTCGAACTACTAGGTTGGCAGGCGCTGGGACCGAAAGACAGGAGCGCACCCCGCCGCAGGGATTCGAACTGCTGACCTGATGATTGGCAAGTCCTAGGCGCTGAGGTTTTACCCACAGCACCACCCGCGTCCCTCGTAGGCTAACTTCCCACCCCCTAATTCATAAAGTTGATAGAATATGATGCACTTACAAGACAGTAGTTGATATTTCTCTCCCTCTGTTTTAAAAAAGTGAAGAACATGATTCATTGCAGGAGTCTAACAGATGCCCCTCCCAATCCACAACCCTGGACATTCTGTGCTACCTTTTTGCAATTTGGTGCATTCACAAAAACAGTCCACCCAGAAACAAATACACACACATGCACTTTGCTGGCTACATTTTTCTCCTGTGCAGCAGCAGCAGCAGCCTCACCATTGTGATTGGCAAAGGCACAAGGCAGGATTCTTTGAGGGCAGGAGGTCTGAAAAATGATAAACTAGCCACCTCCCCCCTGCTCCTTGCTCCATTTACTGCAAAACACAAACAATGAAGATAAAAATGGCTGCTACCATTTTCTTCAACAGTTATTGTAAGTACAAGTCAGTATATGTGGAAGAATCTATTTTTTTGTGATTGGATATTGACAAATACCATCAAACTTTACACCTCCAACAAACACAACTATAGTCTAGTTTGGCCACTGTTAAGAGAACACAATGCTGGATGAGACAGCAAAGCAATTCTTATTAGAAAGTCACCACAACTACAGGAAGATCAGCAAAACAAACAACTTCAGTGTGTCCTGTTTTGGAAAAGTATTGTGCCAATTCCAATACAACAGAGTGAGAATCCAAGCCACATGAAGCGCCAGAGAGTAAACACTTGTCTTGCTCTTCAGATTCAAATAATTATTTTTGTCCTTTCGTTTGTCCTTTCTCTAAGTGCTATTATTGCCAATATTGTCAAACCATGTGTTTTGTGGGGTGGGTTTTCTCTAGAAGTAACATTAATAAATTCGTCATTTTTCTGAATGCAAAGTCAGACTGCACACAAACCACAGAAAGGGCAAGACCTCTCCGAATAGGATTCTCATATGTATGCATCAATGTATGACTAAGCCTTGCATTAAGACAAAAGGTTAAAGCTAGCGGAGAAGGAAGCTCAACAACAGTTGTCAAGTATCCGAAAGGCTGCCATAAAGCAGAAAAATAACAATTTCACACAAAAACATGTGGGGTTCAACTTGCCGCAGAGCAGTTTCAGCTTGACTTATCAGCCAATATTTCCTATTTCTCAAAACAGGCAATGGAGCTGGCAAGACAGCTGCAGAATTTACTTCCCTATACGGGTTTTTAAATGCAATGATGAGTATTAGTCAAATGTGGTTTATGTCTACAGAGTCACATTGCTTCAACAAGTATCAGCAGAGTTTTCCAAGGTACTGTAACTCTTTTCACAACTTTGTTGCTGCTTTTTAAAATGAAACTTGAACCAAATGGAGCTTTCCAGAATTATCCCCATCCCTCACCTTAAGAGACCATGCAGATTCTTTAGCAGAGCTTTCAACAAACTGGTAACCTCAGATGTTGTTGGACCACAACTCCGTTCAGCCCCAGCCAGTTTGGCTAATGGTCAGAAATGATGGGAGTTACATTCAAAACCATCTGAAGAACACAGGGCTGGGAAAGGCTGTTCTAGCTCAATATTCACATCTCCTAGAAAGGAACTCTCTCTTTACCAGTAAGAAAGTGCTCGGCTTAAGTGTTAGCACTTCGCATGAACAGCAAACTGCTTCTGAAGAAGAATTAAAATAAAAATCACAAGCAATACCAAAAATCATGAAGTGAAAATTAGCCGGAACATATCCCTATCTAAATAGACCACAGAGTGCATTGTAGTCATGCAGAGTTCAGGAGCACATAACAGAAAACATTTCTTCACTACTAGAATAGTAAATCAGTAAGAATATCCAGTAGGAATCTTTCTAGCATTTCTGCATCTTAACAGACAGCATATGCACTGTGCTCCTAAGCATGTTTATTCAGAAACAAGTGAGCTCAATGGGGCTCTCTCAAAGTAGTATTTCAAAAGAAACTCCATGCAGGCAAACTCAGGAAGGATATTACAAGTAGACCACGCCTCCTATCAGATGGAGTAATTTCACTGAAACAATACCCAAATAGTGGTCTATCAACTTGAATAGTATTTATCTACTAACAGCAATTAGTGTTGTGCTTAAGTGCTTGTGCATTTGCAAAACAGACTTTTCCTCTTCTGTTTGCACCAATTTGTAGAAGCAGCATTATAACATTTCAGCCTTTTTTCAGTTCACTTCTATAAGTGAGGATCAGTTCAGCCTCAAAAAGCCCAGCTGAGCCAATCAAACCTCATCTGTGTCAGCTATTTGCTATAATTGAGGGAGCTAAAAAATACATTCTATAGAGTAAAAAGCTGGGAGTGCCACCAAAGCTTCCATCCACTGCTCTTTTGCTATGAAATCACATAAACTGCTTTTGATTTACTCATTTAGAAAACAAATCTAAAAAACAGTCAAACTTAGTAAATTGCCCAAAACATTTTGGAGGAAACCATCCTTGTTTAGTTTGGTAAGGAAAAACTTACTAGACCCTCTGAGAAAGGTTTCTACCAATGTGCAATTTTACTATTTTATTTTATACATTTCATTGCAATTTTGAGGCTTGCCTTTTCTTCTCTTGTATTTGGTGCTTCCCGTTCTTTTCCCCTCTCTCTATAAGCGGATAGTCAAAACAAAATTAAAAAATTCCTTCCAGTAGCACCTTAAAGACCAACTAAGTTAGTTCTTGGTATGAGCTTTCGTGTGCATGCACACTTCTTCAGATTTTTTTATATTTTTTAAAAAATTCTTTTAATTATTTTTTTTTAAATTTTTTTTAATTTTTTAATTTTTTTATTTTGTTTTGACTATGGCAGACCAACACAGCTACCTATCTGTAACTGGATCTATAAGCGGATGTTCAGTGTGCAGATAACGAACATACACAAGGAAATTTTCCCATAGGAGAAACTAAAAGTGTAATCCAATATATGTCTACTCAAAAGTAAGCTGCACTGAGTACAACAAGGCTTACTCCCAGATAAATAGCCACAAGACTGCAGCCTGAGAGCCATTTCCCCCCAAAGGAGTATGTGCACATTTTTCTAGTTACAAGCATTTTTAAGCAAGTGATCCACTAACACTGCAGATACTGATAAATCTGCTTTAAAAGGTAAGTGTCAGTATTGCAGCTGACCTGCAGGGCCTTGGAAGCTCTTTTCTTTCATTATAATATTGTGTCACCGATCACAGTTAAATGCTAGTTAAGAAATATAAAATGTATTTATTTTCTAATTTCCAAAAAGCTATTTGACATGACATGTTCTACAGCAGAAATTGGGGTTTTTGCTATTAACCTTTAAATTACTCATTTTCTTCCAGTTCTTTGTTTACCTATGTATCAAAATAAATCTACCCTGATGGATTCCCACCCAACCATTTAGAGACAGGAAAGGGGGTGAAAAAGAAAAGGAAAAAAGTTTAGCAAGCAAAAAAACCTCATGGTACAACCTTGATTCACTTATTTTTATGCTGATTATAATCATCCACATATCTTTATAAATTACTCTTTCACATTTCAACTTTATATTTTAAAAAGTCATCTAGAAATCACCCAGGTGCGAACATCATAATTAAAATCATACTAGCTCTGGTTTTCATAGGCACATTTCTTAAAACAGTTTGTCCGCAGAGCCATAAAAACCCACATTGCTGTTTAAACCTCTGTGCAGTCTCCTAAAAGTGTTTGTCTTTTAGCGAAACGACAGTGTTAAGAGAGAGGGAATCTACAAAGGACAGCCTTCTGTGCACCAAAGATAGAAATTGTTCTAAAGCAATATTCTCAAAGGTTTTTTGAGAGCAAAAATTATGCTCCTTTTCTAGAATATTAAAAACAGCACAATTCTATTACCATCACAAAATGGCATGTGTACAAAATGCTGCTGCACAATAACTACTAGGTATTTTTTGGGGAGGGAGGGAGGACTCCAAACACCCTATCCCCCCCCTTCCTAGAATTTGGCAACTTTGCATATGATACAGAATGGTTGCCAAATAATCACACTGCTTTGTATGGCATATTGAATAGTTTTTTACAACACTAGCTAAGTTTTTAAAAATTGCTTGAACTTAAAGGTTAAAACTTGTTATTAGGGAAAATAAACCCTCTCTGGCACGGAGTGAAGGGTTGCAGGACAGCCATAGAGAAACCCTGGCTGTCCTGGTTTTCAGTATCAGTATCAAGGGTAGTGCATAGATCCATTGTGAGGAGGGAAACTGTACGTTTGTCACTTCTTCTGAGTAGCCTGGAAGGCTTTCAGTTCAACCTGATACCAGCCTGGAGCTTCCGGCCCATTTTGTCCAATGGGATTGTGGTCGTATCCATAAGCCACTGTTAATTCTTCATCCTTCTCAACAGCCCTAATAGTGCGGATACATTTAATCAACCCAAAACGAGGATGAACAAACCTAGAAAGGAAGGAAGCATACACAGTCAGAAAAAGGAAACTCAGCAAGCCCAAACGATGTATTCATTTTCTTGAAAGCTTTACATATGTCCTGTGTGTTTTTTAGATAAAGGTGACGCAGCACTACCAGAGAACACTATAGGAGTGTCGCTGACCACTTTTTTTTCTGCAGCAAAATATTCATATCGTAAAACCTTCGTTGGCATCCCATACAACATCCAAAACAAATCAATAGAGAATTGCCACTTCCCCAGTGGCACAAAACATTTGCTAAAAGAAAGGAGGCAGAGCAGTCTATCGTCACATCTCTTGGTCTCCAGGGAGATCAGACGTCTGCAGTGTATTTCAACGACAAAAAACCAAATAGAGATATTTAGCCAGCAGCAAAATATTGTTAAATAGCAACAACAAAAGTTTTGGAAAAAGTTACAGTTAAGCAGTCCGTCCACTGTGGATAACACAGGAGAGTGGATGGGACTAAGAACAGAGGGCAGCGGAAACAGCTCTCTTGACTCATAGTAGGGCCACCGCTGAACACAGAGGCAAAACTATGAAGATACACCTCAGCATCTTCTTCAACGAAAGATCCTGCCACCTACCTCCGAGCAAAATGTTTGTGGCTCATGCAGGATTTTCCACTTAGATAAGGGGTGCCTAACCTTTTCTGGACAGAGGGTTGTATTCACCTATTATCAACCCTCGGGAGTCACATGTTAACGTGGGCACGAACAAAGCACACAACTGGGCACAGTTAATGAGTCTGCCTTCCAAAAGGGTCTCCCAACAGCAATTCTACACCGTTTAAAATAATTTATCTTCATTCATTAAATTTGGTTAAAAACCATTTAATTAAAAAAAATGGTAGGTTTTTTTAGGAGGAGGGCCCCAAAAAATCTTCAGGAGCGGGTGGTCAGGGCTAGCCACCCCTGACTCAGAGCATGATGGATAAGTGCCATTTTCCAGGAATGCTTCCCTTGCTTTCAACTGTATTTTTCATCAGTTTTCCCCACCCACTTGATATAGTGCTGTGGTTGCAGTGATCCTTTGATATCATCTGCTATCGCATTGGCAGATACCGTTCTGACACCTGAAAAGCAGCACCTTCATAAAGCACAAGTTTAATACTTACGAGTCATAGACACTATTTGGTGTGAAAGAATGATTTGCCTTGTGCCCCAGTGAGGCACAGTATTTAGCTGCGTGGTTATAGGGTTCTGGTACATCTATGACTGTTTCGTCATCAAGGGATATTGTGTTTCCATTCAGAGCCCAGTCCCTGCCATCCACCTAAAACAGACATTGTTGCAGTGTCAACTTTGTGTTTTTGTCAGACTGAAGATACAATGCAGATTTTTCTTGTGTTATATGCTTTAAAGGAGAGAGACCAGTGGTATTCAATCACGCTTGCAAGTACAGTCATACCTCAGGTTAAAGGTTAAGTCTTTTCAGGTTGCACCCCACGGCAACCCGGAAGTACCAGAAAGCGTTACTTCTGGGTTTCGCCACTTGCACAGATGCGCAAAATGACATCATGTGCATGCGCAGAAGCTGTGAATTGTGACCTGTGTGTGCGCAAACGCAGGTTGCGTTCCTTTCAGGTTGCGAATGGGCCTCTGGAACGGATCCCATTCGCAACCAGAGGTACCACTGTACTCTATTAGGAAACAAATTTAAGAGAAGGAAAACATGCCACTCCAATAGTCCTGACCATAGTAAGTTTCCTTAACTTCTTGCCCTTTCTGCTTCATTACCTCTGCACAATAAAAATCAGTTTTACAGCAGACTTGTGGCATACCTACTGAAATCTGTAATCGAGTAAACAAAATCATCCTTAATTTTCTAAGGCTTGCTGGACTGATATTAAAGAAACTGAGAAGCAAGATACACTTTTAACAAGACAATTCTCTGTAGGGAACCTTTGGATGTTCAAATACTTGTCAGATCCCATAATGACTACAGGATCCTTGACCATGCATTATATGACACTTTTTTTACCTAATCCTGATGAATACTGAAGCATTTTTGAAATAACAAGGTGAACAAGCAACAAAAATGTTTCCAAAAAGGAAGTGTTTCAGAAGTAGCAATGAAAAGTTCTCACTTCACTTTACCTCCTGGTGTGTAATTCGTACGCCATTGTAAAAGGACATAACTGTGCCAGCCTCAGCAGATACTTTAGTAAATAACCCTTCTCCTGCGCTGGAAATGAGAGATGCATCTACATATACCCTGATGAAAGGAAAGAGTAAAAAGAAGGTACAGTGTCATTATTACTACTCTGTAATACACTAATATTTTTAGAAAACTATTTTATTAGTTTATGTAAATTTAAGATTATGTAAATTTAAGATCATTAATTTTGGGCCATGGGAAGAAATACTAGCACAGGTGTCAAATGTGACAAAGCCTCTGTGTTTAGAAAAAAGGAAAAGTGTATCAGCGCTTTGTCCAACAAAATGCAGAGTCCCATCAAGTTTCTGTCCCTGCCAAATCCTGATTATGTATATTGAGGATCATCTTCTGAACAGCCAAAGAAAAGTATTGCAATGTTTTTTTGGGCGGGGGGTGGGTGGAGAAACAGTTATTTGTAGCCACAGAGATATATTAAACAAAGAAATACTTTAGTACAGTATCACAGTTTTTCACTACTGTACTTAAAAATTCATTTAAAAATCACTTTTAGAAGAAATATAAAAGTTTCCTCCTAATAGTTACAGATTTTTCATACCAATTCATGTTTTTAGGAAAACATTTCAATTCAATTAAGCTCATGCAAGATAACCATCAAATTAATGAGCTAATATGATGTCATTTGCACACAAGTAGTTCTGTTTGCAATTCAAAGGAATAAAGTGTTGCTGAATGCTGTCTTAAAATGCAAAGCAGAACAACTAAATTGTTTCTTTGCAAATATTTAAGAAAGGGGGCAAAATGATACACATAAATTATTCTACCTCTCCGATTCATAAGGATCAGGAAGAAGTGCATTTGTAGAAATGCAAGATGAAGTAGATTTATCAAAACTGTATACTGGGCCTAAAAACAAAGCAAAACAAAACAAAAAAAGGACACAAATTAACGGACAATCAAGATGAAGATGCAGGTCTCTCTCTTATTAAAGTGTTATGCATTCAACACACCATAAGGAAATTAAGTTTTTAAAACAAGACAGCAAAGATATTGTATTTAGGTCTGTCTACTATATAATAAAACAGTGCTCTGCATAATTTTTTTTCACCATTTTCATTTCTCCTCAAAACTGCAAGCAGTATTCAGTCACCTTTGTAACAAATATGAGTTCAGGTTTATACATGCTAGAAATAATGTTTCCCAACAGTGCTTTAACATTATATTTCCCCCCTGAATATGTAAAACCAAGTTTAAAATGTATGCACCCCACATCAACGATGTGTGGTCAGTGCATATTATCACCAACACTTTTCCTTAACAAAATCAAAAGCAGCAGCAATTGATATAGACCTGGGACCCAATTTCATTACCTTTTACCAAAGGAAGTGGAAAGTAAAATGTGTCTCAACTGATATATGGTATTTATACTTTGCATACCAGGTCCAAATTCAAAATGTAATGTGAAGCAACCCTAAACTACCATCCCTTATATTTCTTCTGGCTCGGAGTGTACAACCCGCTCCAATCCATTTTGTCAACACACCATGGCAGCTCTAATTTTAGTAATTCTATCTTGCAGAGTGGAGGGCATTGGCACAAGAACAAAATTGGAGCAATGTGAAAAAAGAAAAAACTGAAAGCATTGTTTGCTCAAAGTTATCTTCAAAATGGTGTGTGGAAGCCATGCTACACAACACCATTTTGCACATCAAGGAGAACTTACTGCCTGGCAGCACTTCAAATTGTGGCTTCCCCTCTTCTACGGATACAAGAGTTGCCAGCTTTGCTTCCAACATTTCACCATCTATGAAGTGTCCATAATAGGCCATCTTCCCATCAGGGTACACATAGGCTATCTTCTCGCCAGTCATCTCTCCCTCTTCATTAACTTCTCCAACCAGATGTCCACCATCCTGAATGAGAAGCATTAATATTGGTACAATAAATGCTGCACCTTTTTAAGAGGGAAATGTTTATGTGTGCACACACATTTTTGAAACCTTTCAATAGCAACACAGATATTGCACTGCATCCAACTAACTTTTTCTCAGAGAAGACCCATTGAAATTAATGGACCAAAGCTAATCATGTCAATGAGTCTACTCTGGGTATAATTTAGATGGATACCACCCAAAAGTAACAACTGTGCTAATCAAAATACATCTATAATATTTTTGTTTCATAGGTACCAGCTGCAGCTTAGGTTCTTTAAACCTCACTTCCTGCTGCCTCTTATCTTTTGCTACCCTGTACAGATCTCAGTGAGTTGTGTTTATTCCAGCAATCCAGTTCTGCTATAACAAAGCCCTGTATAAATCCAGGGTATTTCTACAAAAAAGGGGGGTGAGGACTCTTCCAAACAAATTGCAGCCAAATTAACCATAAACCAAGTAAAATAACTGAACAGTATTCTTTAGCTCTTCAATCCATAAACATATAGATGGATAAATAAACAACTCACAGAGGAAATGTGTTTTTTTTGGGTTTTGTGAACCAAAGATAAAAATTTTAAGGCCTTGTTAGAGATCCATTAGAGATTCATCTCTAAGATTTTGACAGCCTGTTCACTATTTTATTGAAAAGCACAGAACAGACACTTCTCTGAACAGGTTCTTTGCATCTCTAGTCATGCCTAGTAAGTTATATATATATTTTTAACTTCCCAAGATTATCCAGTTAAATGCTGATATTTATAAACACACATTTTACACAGAAGTCACCTTGACCTCCCTCCTTTGGGGGGCTGGGGGCTGGGGAGGACAGCAAAAATATAGATGTTTAAAAGCACACTGAATCCTTTTTTCTGGCTTCCGAGTTCAGAACATTTTGTTACAGCAGACTGATGTCTAAAGCATGTACATAGTTACTATTCAGTATTTATTTAGGCAAAGTGTCACTAGCTTGAGTGGCCTGAATAGAGCTATTCATTTGTGAAAGCCAGAAGCAACCCTGCTATAATGGTTCTAAATTAAAGACAATAGAGAACTATGTTCAGCAAAGTATTTATGAAGAAAAGCACCCCTCTTAGAATGGAAAGTAAAACCCACAAAGTCCCCCACAGGTTTGACTTAAATCTTTAAAAAGATGCACATGGCTGAGAAAGGCACATGGTGTGTTTTACTCTCATGTACACAGTTTGCACACAGCAGCAACTTGTGGAAGGCAAATGTATCTTACCATGCTGCATCTGCATCCAAATTATGAGAAGCCACAACCACCACAAATGTGAAAAGGATTGCTAGGATTCCGGCAGGCTGACAAATCACAACCCTTTGCTCTCCTTTGCAGGTGGAAGTTATGCAGCCCAGCTGCCTCTCTCAGCAACACAACAGGATTTGTCTTCCCCATGTGTCAGATATCACTTCATCCCCTACTTGGCTGCCATACCTCCCCATTTAGGTTTATAACTCATTTCCCACCTTGCATATTTGAAAAAGTCCAACGTACTTACAGGGTAGTATATCCAACAAATCCCACATCGAATATTATCTTTGTATTGCCCTTTGAATATCAGTCGCCCATCAGCATCATATTCCTGGGCTGGCCCATTTAGTTCTCCATCTACGTAAGTGCCATGAAGAGCCCCTCCATCTTCATATGTATATACACCCTGGCCTTGCAGAGCATCATCCACATAATAGCCTTCTAATGTGCTGGTAACGAGAAAAGGGTAGGGCACAGGGATCAAGAGTATCTAGGTTATTTTGCGAAATGTTCTCAAAGTAAAAATGTCTCATTACCTTAAGGACACTCTCCCCACAATGCAGAACTGCTTGGGCTTCAACATCAGCCTCAGCCACTTTGCCTTCTGTACCATCATCTCAGGTAAGTGAGCAACCGGACCTTCTTGCTAGTGGCCCAGTGACTCTAGCATTCTGTACCTGCAGAGGTCTGTCAGGCTCCCTCTCTGGTTCATTTTCATCACAAGTTGAAAACATTTCTTTTCTGGGCAGCCTTTAACATCTCGAGTTTTACTGTCGCTGGCTTTATATACTTGCAGATCACTGCTCATAATCTCTTTATGGAAGTGTTTAAAATGTGTGTTGCTTTTTAATTTGATTTTTAAAAAATGTTTTACTGGAGGCTAAACCCCTGCTTGCTCTGCTTACCAACCCACCTGCCATTCCCCCCACATTAACACTTTAGCGCTTCCCCCTTCCCACCCCATGCAACTATTAAGCTTGATTTTCCCTCTCCCCAACCCCCTTTCTGATACCACTTCTCTCTTCTAGAGTGCAATCCCACTTTGTCCCCCTGTTTTCACCTTCACCTCCATGCTTATGCCTCCCCCACCTTTTGTGCAAGCTCCCTTGCACACAACCCCCCCCCCGATAACCTCATATTATACATCTCCCATAGATTGTATTGCTAACTGCCCTTTTTAGCTTCTGCCCAATTATGAAGTCACTATCCCCTGCATTCTTCAGACTCTTTCATGTCAGTTTTCATGTTCAACCCCATTCCGATGCCACCTGCTTCCTCCTTTCTTGCACCCCCATTTTCACCATCACTCCCTTTCTACCTCCATCGCCTCCTTACTTTTCTGAACTGTCCCTTGCACACGGATTACCCCCATTTCCAGACTTCATCCTCTCTCCTGTTTACAGTCTCCCTTGTGTGCACGCCCCATGCTATTACTGTATGTTTAAGGTGACTAGAACCTTAAGAGCAAGCCTGTCAGTTATCTTGCTCAGTTAGAGAAGGTTACATCCGTTGATGGATGCTGTACATATAATTACTATACTGGACATGGAGCTTTGTGTTGAAGACAACACATGGTACCAGGAGTGAAATACATTGCGGGAAGGTACTATGGAATGTTTCAGGGCTCTAATGAGGCAGCTGAGGAATGGAAGAGGGAGAAGTTTTCAGTGTCTCTCCCTTCTTGCTCTACTCAAACAGCATTAGCAGAGTGAACTGCAAGGGTAAGGTATGGTAGGAGACGTATTAACTTTGTCTTATTTTCACAATCATAGTCTGGGGGGGGGGGAACAAAGTTATAAAAATATTTGAAGTATTAAGCAAACAAAAAAAGCTATACCCAAAGGAATGCCTACCTTCCATCAAAGAAGAAGAACTTTCCACGGCCATTCTTCTCTCCATGCACAAAGTTCCCCTCAAATCTGTCTGTGGAGGAGTATGTGACCGTACAGAACCCGTGCGGCATCCCATCATCATCGAGTGCACCTAATAAAAATTGAAAAGAGGCCAGTGAGACCAAGATAATGATACTGCAAGAGTTCATTCAGATGTACCTTCATGTTGATTGGACGTGGGGTTTTCTGCTTTAGCACAAGCTCCGACTCCTAACTCAGCCTCTGTTCCTCTACTGCTGCACAATCCTGGCTCAGACATCAGCATGGATTACTGCCTTTACCCTCCATGCTTTGGCCAAACTACTCACTTTTAAGAAACCTTGTTTTCAGATAGCCAGCATATTTATTAACTTAATTGTTTCTTTGTCCTTCCCCTTCTTAACTTAAAACACTATTCTGGATGTGGGGGCTGAAGAACAGTTGTGCAATTGCCCTAAGAACTAGCCAGCCAGTGTTCTGCGTAGCTGGGAAGCTTCAAGAACTTATTCACACACCGACACACCAAGTACAGTACAATAGAACCATGTCAAATTCACAAAACAAAATACATGAAGAGTGTACATATACAGAAACATAATGCAGTATAAAAATAAATAAGATCAGAGTGCTACAAAGTAGTATAATGCAAAATTCCAAACACCACAATGCATACACAATCATTTGTCCAAGTTCACTCACCTCCATTTCACATAAAATTCACTACCTCAAACATTACCATCTATACAAAAACCACTCATACCCAACAATATCACAACTCACATACAAAGGGTCACTGCCAAGCATATATATAAAATACACTCCTAATGTCTGAAGCACTCATGAACTCATGCCCCACTCCCATGGGACAATCTAATTCTCTTCTCCCATCTCTCACCTGAGAAGGGTCCAGATCTATACCAGAGCAGGTTTTCACCCTGAAGGGTACAGAATCATAACACATGTCTTCTGTTTTTATTTTATATTTGTTGTATCATTGAAAACAAACAAATAAATATTTAAAGAATAACAGGTGTGGTACTGCACAACCTCAACATCTGATAAAGAACCATCAGCACTGGTAGCATCACCCTCACACTCAAGGTGCCCCTTAACGTCACCATCACCTCATAGAACCATAGAATTCTAGAGCTGGAAGGGACCCTGAGGATCATCTAGTCCAACGCTCTGCAATGCAACTGTCCCATATGGGGATCGAATCTGCAATCTTGGCATTATCAGCACCATGCTCTAACCCACTGAGCTAAGCCACTAGTCCCCAAATTGTTGCAGCCAGCCAGATGCTAGGCTCTCTCCCTCTGCACCAGCAACTTGGCCTGGTTATATGTGATGAGTCAACTCCCATCATTATTTAGCGTCAGCTATAACTCAAAGTCATGCCTGACATAGTTTCCTTGAGTACAGGAAATTCCATAGCCTGTATGGGCCATGCCACCAGTCTGCAGCAGAAGGAAGGGATGTAGGGCTACTCTGTCGCCCTGGTGAGGGGCCAAATCCATCGCATCTCCCTTCTCTCATCTGGCAACAGCTGTTTCGTGAAGCTGCAGCAGGAGACTCCATCAGTTCTGCTTAGAGACCAGCTGTCATCCTTTGCACTAGCAAATGCACTACAGTGAGGAGAACTACAGCTAGTTTTGCTAAGGAGCTGCTGCAGTGTTTATTAGTTGTCCTTCCCCAGTGCACAGCCTGGTCATACAAAACCAGAAACCCTAACCCCAACCTGCAGCACCACAAAACTTGGGATACATGTGAGGAATGTGTTTTGATCCACATGTATCCTATATGCTTCTCATACTTGAGACAACTGTTCGCTCATGAAATGGTTAACGTTCTTGAGGAGAAGAAATAAGAACCAATCAAGCTTCAAGCATTTTTACATGCGTTCAAATATCTGTCTTCACAGTTTGTGACAGACAGCAAAAGCACAGGCTGTTTTAGAAGACTCTTACAGGGACTCCAGTACTGGTACTTGGCTGATCTGTAGGAATGGGTCGCACAAGCCATCCAAGAAAGCATAAATTGTGTAACTGTCAGTCCTCAGGCAAAGCTCACTTGTAACTTTATATCAGTCTGCAGTGGCTGAACCGAACTTGACATTTGTTCCACACAGTCTCGTTCAGACCACTGAATTATTTTTTTCCATTTTGCTTTTTAGCAGGCTTGGAGTCAGCCTCTTAGGCTGTGTACACATTATCGTTTACTCTGGAACCACTGTGATCTCACCACTGGTGTCTGAACCCATGTGCAGATGGCCACAATCTGTCTCCATCCTATAGTTTATTGAGAAATACTGCTATATGCTTTATTAATACTGCAGATAAGCTGGTGTGTACATCTGAGAAGGAAGATTGCACAGCAAAAGTGGCCATGGCATGGGAGCAAGAAGGGAGAGAGATTGAGAGGGAGGAAAGGAGTGATTGAAAACTTTTAAGTTAATGGGTATATAGCCTTAGTTAAGGAGCAAATTCGAAACCTTGATCAGATTTTGCTTAAAGCCTCTGGAACTCAAGATCATAACAGATACAAGATAGTAACAAGCTGGGTGGATGAGAACAAAGGGGCCTGCAGGCAATCAAATGACACTTCCATGTCAAGGTGTAGAGACTGACGCAAGCTGCACTGATAAACTAAGGATGAGTGAGCCCAAACAGCCATGACTGTCATTCTGCTGTTTTAATCTCATCTCTGCAAATAATGATACTCACTGTTGAACTATACACACACCAGAATGTATTTCCTACCCGAGAAGGAAATAACTGAATTCTGTGTTTGCAGCAAGAGGAAAGTGTGGTGAGTTGAACATTCAGAAACAACATTATTATTTTTCTTATTACAGCCAATGAAAGTCAGTAAATTATGTTTATTCTCAAAACACGCACACGCACACACACTTCTAAAGTCTTCTGCAGTAGCAGAAGGAGCAGAGTGCTTAGGACACACTTTGTAATTAATTACACTAGTGTAACTTCCTAAAACCTGTTGCACACCAGCACTACTGCAATGCCATACCACCACCAAAGGCAGATATACTGCTGTTCATGTTGAAGGCTGGGGCTCTACAATAGCTCAAAATGGTTTTGAATCATTAGTAATTAAGAAGCTCACTTACACATATAAATACTTATATAAATTCTCACAAATGGAAGCTTCCCTTTCCCAGCTTAAAACTGCAGCTGCAAAAAAAGAGAGTTTTGCGAGGTGAAATGATGGAGTAGGGTGGGTGGAATGGCAATCTTTAAGAGTTGGATAGGGTCACAGAAAAACAAAATTCACTCTGATATGGGCAACTTAGGGCCACTTGGTTTCTGAACTAAAAAACAACAACTGATTTTAAGAGTCTTGGTGATGTCACAAAGGCATCATTTCCCATGACCTGCATAATTATTTTATTTTGGCCCACTATTTAGATTTTTTAAAAATGAACAGAGGTTGCATAAGTGTCTATTATACCACTGGGGGGGGGGGGAGCCTGAATCCAGCTTGAATAAGCCAACACTGCATTGACTTGCAGACAGAGATTTTGTGTATGGGGTAGGGGGATGCACAGGCATGCACACATTTGAAATAATTTCTTCTTCTGCCCCACCTGTTGTAAGGCCAGTATCAGGTTTCTTACCAGGACACTTTCAATACACCCAACTGCCCATCAACCCTTCCACATTTCCAACTCTGCTGTCACTTCTGCAATTTTGTTGCACTTCTGAATCAAATCCTGTTGACTAATAAAGCTCTCCTGGCAAGAATAGAAGACAAGGAGGAGCTGCCAGGGTCCAAACCAAATGGAAATGTTAAGGATTCCCAAATTAGTCAATGATCCCAAGGTTCAGATCTACACTACAGAAAGAATGCTCAAAACATATATATATTATGACATATATTATATGTAAGTTGTTGAAGCAAGCTACATATTACTATAATACTTGAAATTACAAAATTCCTGTTAGGGAGAAATCCTGTTAGGGATGACATTTCTCCTGTTAGGGAGAAATGTCATCATACTAATACAAGTATTGTCCTAATAGGGCTTTAGGGATTTTTCTAATGGGTCAGTATGGTTACCTTTACTTTCTGTATTCATGTGTAAGTGCTTGAAACACAAATAATTAAATATTTACAAAAGACAACATCTTTCCACAGCTCCAATCACTATGTTTTTAGATCACCAGCACTCAATACAGTATCCCACAATTTCTATCCTAAAGTTTGCCACAAGGATCTGGAGTGGAAATAGAATTTCAAATTGGTAATTTTATAAATCAAAATTGAGTTTCAGCTTCAGTGCTGCTCATTTTGCTTTCTGGCCCCTATTTCTTCTACCAAATCCCTCCTATAGGCAGAACCTCTGCCTTAGCTTGCACAGATGACTGTAACCCCAGTACAATTGTTCAAGCAGCTCTGTTCTGCTTTTATTTGTTAGAGAACAATAGAGCTCATTTTCACAGCATTTATTTTTTTCATAGGAAAAAAAATGCTTCAAAATACAGCTGCAGTCCCACCCACAAACCGTGCACAGGCAACCCCCGCATAGGTTTCAATGGAATTTACACATAACTAGGGGCAGAATTCAATAATGAATTGAGTTACTCCTTGGAATTTAAGTGATCATTTAAATGTAGTCAACATAGGAATTAAGTCAGCGGCAGCCAAGCATACTTCACACTGGACTAAAGAGAAAATCTCTGGCCGCCAACACCATTATAATTTCCAAATTTAATAGTGCCAGGTTTACAACATAGCTGCTCACTTGCACGCCAAGAGTGAAGCAATCCATACAATACACTGCATTGATTCTACATGCCACACTAGAACTACGTGGATCCTTTCAGGACCAAAATCTATGGACATAACACAATATAGCATCTAGATCAAGGGAAGTAATAGTGCCACTGTATTCTGCTCTGGTCAGACCTCACCTGGAGTACTGTGTCCAGTTCTGGGCACCACAGTTCAAGAAGGACACTGACAAACTGGAACGTGTCCAGAGGAGGGCAACCTGGTCAAAGGCCTGGAAACGATGCCTTATGAAGAATGGCTAAGGGAGCTGGGCATGTTTAGCCTGGAGAAGAGGAGGTTAAGGGGTGATATGATAGCCATGTTCAAATATATAAAAGGATGTCACATAGAGGAGGGAGAAAGGTTGTTTTCTGCTGCTCCAGAGAAGCGGACACGGAGCAATGGATCCAAACTACAAGAAAGAAGATTCCACCTAAACATTAGGAAGAACTTCCTGACAGTAAGAGCTGTTCGACAGTGGAATTTGCTGCCAAGGAGTGTGGTGGAGTCTCCTTCTTTGGAGGTCTTTAAGCAGAGGCTTGACAACCATATGTCAGGAGTGCTCTAATGGTGTTTCCTGCTTGGCAGGGACTCGATGGCCCTTGTGGTCTCTTCCAACTCTATGATTCTATGATTCTACAATACTATTTCCAGGAGTAGTGTTCAAAGACGAATATCCAAAGTTGAAAAACTATGCCACTGTCCAGAAAGATTAAAGGGAAAAAACCCCGAACATCTATCTACCCTTTCTAACAATTTCCAAGTGATACACATTTTAATATTTTCCATAGATGTGGATCTATAATATTATTGAATGGCCAAAAAGCAGGAAATTAAGAAACCAGGGCACTAAAGCTAGTCAAGCTTTGCCATTTTAGCCATGCATCTTTTCACATTTCATAAAGCCCCAGATCAATAAATCAAGCAATGATAGCATCATGAAAAGGCTCAACTTCATTAAGCCTTTGTGGTTGCTGAAAACATTTTTGACAATGCAAATTGTAATTACATTGCTAGAATGCATTATAGGTGGGCCTGACTTTGAAAGACAGTTTCAGCTGGTGCAGAAAATGTTGCTAGATTATTAATAGGAACCAAACATATATAACGTTGGTTCTGGCATGACTGCACTGGCTTCTGGGCTGAATTCAAGGCTCAGGACCTTGCAGAACATCTCTACCCATATGAGTCTGTCTGGAGGCCTTCCTGGAAGTGTCCCCTTGCAGGAGTACAGAAGCTGTTAGAGGGTCTTCTCAGTAGTGACTCCCCTATTTATGCAATGCTATCCCTAGGAAGGCTCACTTGGAACTAAGATATTATCAGAGGCAGGCAAAAACTATTATTTACTCCCAGGCATTTTATTGTTGATGTTTTCTCATCTCCTGCAGGGGTGGGGTTGTTTTTCACCCAGTTTGTTGTTTTTAATATTATAGTGGTACAAGTGGCTGAATATCTTAACTTTTTTGATACTTATGTGTCTTTAGAGTAGTCTTGGGTTTTATTGCATGTACTTTTCTGTATCCTTTTGATGCAAGTGGCCTTAAGACCCTTGTGGTGAAACACAATTAATGAATAATTTAATTATTATCCTTAGAACAGAGAAAGATTGTGCAAGCATTCACATATTTTCAACACTCGGTCAAATTGTGGAAAGACCCCCACCGGCCCCTCAACCACACATTTGCCTAGGAGTGGGGAACCTGTAGCCTTCCAAATGTTGAACTACAACTCCCATCATTCCTGTGGGCTGCTGCTTAGGGGAGCTGTTGTCCCACAACATCTGGAAGACCACAGGTCTCCTCCCCATCTCAGAATAAAGAGTCCCAGTGATACTAATAAAACTTGGTAACAACATGAAGACCTGACATGCTCTCTCCGCACCTATCACGCATCTCCTGGAGGAAGAGGAAGAGCACAAGCGCTTGCAGACCGGGATGGGGCAGCTATTTCTGTCTGAGCTTATTTGGCAGGGCAGCTCGCTCCGCGCTTCTTCGCGCGACTGGCTTCCCTCAAAGCTGCAGTCGAGGCCGAGCCACGCGCCTCCGGCCAACTTCCAAGCTCCGGGCTCGCGGCAGCCTGCCTCGCGCGCTTGCTCTCCTCCTCCTCCTCCCGAGGTCTCCCCGCTCCCTCGTGTCCCCCGAAGGAGAACAGGAACCAGCCCGCCAAACCACCGCAACAAAAGCGGGAGAAAGAAGGCGGCGAGAAAGGCACCATATTTGCCCCCACGAAAGGCGGCGGCGGCGGCGGAAAGGGCTCCTCGGAACCGTCACGACGCGGAGATGCGCGAAGCCCCGGCGCAAAAAGGCGCCTCGGAGACCCCCGTCCCTGCTCTCCCTCGCCCCCGCCCCAAGACGCTGTGCCCGCCTCCCCTCAGGCCTAAGGGACGCAGTTACCCTCGACGGTCTCTTCCAGCGTCTCCTCGTCACTGTCCATGGCTCAGCGCGGAGAGACAACTTCCTTGGCTCGGCTGGCCCTGCTCGGGAGCGCGCCCGCCGCGCTCTGGTCTGCGTCCCGGCGCTCGCTCGCTCGGTCGGAGAGCCCACGAAGGCGAGCGAGGGGCCGCCACCCCGCAGCAGAGTGCCTGCGTCGCCGCCCGCTTGCTCGTCTCCCCACGCTCGGCGCTCGGCGCTTTGTTATAGAGCAGCTGATCCGCTGACATCACCCGGGGCTGGGGCTGCTCCCTGACTGACAGCTCCCCGCGCAGCCCCAAAAGCAGGGCCCGCCGCCGCTGCCGGCGCAGCAGCAGGGGGAACAGGCGAGGCGGGCGCACGACGCAGCCGGCCCTCCGCGGCAGCGCGCGCAACCAAACGCTCGCGGAGCACGAGGGTCCAGCCTCGTCGCCGCTGCTTAGAGTCTCCCTGGTATCCACGCGCGGGAAGGAAGCTCGGGGCGGGAAAGAAGGGCTTCACTAAGGACTAGGTTGCGCCACGCAGCGCAGCGGGAGGGCGGCGGGCGCGGAAAGGCGCGCGCACACTCCTGCTGCCGCGGCCCGCCAAGAGAAGCCAGCAGAAACACGCCGGAGAGGAGCCGGAAGGAAGCGCCTCGTGGGCCGAGGCGCCCATTCTTAGAGCCGCTTTCCTGGGACTAAGCCCCATGGGGTAAGCACTCAGTGGTGCTGTCTTCTGAGTATTTTATTTTATCAAATTTGCATACCGCCTTTCATCAGTTGGTCTCAGGGCGGTTCACAACATAAAAACGCCACATGGTAAAGTACATGATAAAAAAGCACAAACACACACAACCCCCCCCCCCCGCAACTTGTCTAGGATTGCACGGTAACTGGCGAAGCAAACGAGCCAATTTGGAGGTATATAAATCAATAGCCACGTAGATTCAGCCTCGAAGTGACAAAGAAGTAATAAACTGGAGGCCGGTTTTCATAGGGTGCTTCTGAATGGAGCCTTGTATCGCAAGCATAAAGGTCAGATCTGCACATTCATTATACTATACTATATAAGGCTGTTCATTATATTGTATAAACTGATGGAAGTACCTTTATGGTGTACCAGTGTCACTGTGTCTGTCACTCTCTCTCTCTGTGTGTGTATAAACACACACACACACATATATAAACACAAGCTAGGATATAGACATACCAAGAAACAAAATAATATTGAATGCAATTTGAAGAGTGTTTGCATTTCCCCCTTCTTGGAGGTCTTCAAGCACAGGCCAGACTAGGTGTCCTCTAAAAAAATAACTGGCCAACTACATGAGAAGCTTCTGGCTTTTCACGTTGTTTCTGGCTGGGAGCAAAAGGTCTTTAAAGATGTCTTTCTAGGTCATTCCAGCTCTCCTCCTAGCACAGTACTTTGTCTCTTATTGTGGCAAACATTTGATGTTACAGAGGAAATGTATAGCCATTGGATCAATGTGTACAGCAAAATCAGTTCATATCTACTTAGAATAAATCCAACTGTGCTCTAGTTAAGTGTGTATAAGATCGTTATCTCAAAGGTTACTTTTCCATTCTCCAGCACTTTAAACCTGAGGTTTTGCACACTTGAACCCAATGCTCTAGTCTAGTCATTGCCCATTGGGTAAGGAGAAGCAATTTGATAGGAAACTGAGGTTTGGACCAAAGTCATCAACCAAACAAAAGCATGGTTATCAGAGTTTTAAACAATGCACAACAAAATATGTTCATGAACCACCACCACCCCATTCCCCTTCTATACTGTTGCAAATAGTTTCTCTTTTTTAACTGAAGTATACTCATTCATCTATGTTTAGTTACACTTTATCCAGCAGCCAATATATGACACATGCTTTAAGGAGAATCCCTCTCCTGTGCCAGTTAGAAATATTACTTCACTTTCCCTTAAGTGGTGCTTTTCCTGGTAGACCTAGTTCCCATCAAAAATAAAACTGAGCAGCAAAGTTGAAGAAGAGCTTAAGCTTCCTAGCTTTATCTGTCCCTGTACAATGCACCATTGTACCATTGTTGTCAACTACCACAGGATAGGAAGGGCACTTCAGTTCCTAAAAGCAGATATACGTATTCATTACCTACCTTGTTTCTGTGAATTAACATGAGCCACATAAAGGCTGCTGAGAAACACCTCTGTGGCTTACAGCAGGTTTATACATCTTCTTGATAATCATCCTTTCCCACACTTTTCAGTGCTTTTCCTCTTCACTTTCCAAATTGCAAAAAGTCTCATTCTTTTTAAAAGCTACTTTGTTGCACTCAGACTGGGGTGGGGAACCTCCAACCCACAGGCTGGTTTGGGCCTTACATGGGTCCCAGTTTGTCCCACAAGCCCATTTCCTGCAAACTACCCATACTTTTTCCATACCTAAAGTCATTTATGATGTATGGTGTGGACACAACTGGCATGCAACCAACCCCAGCAGAAAGCAGAGTAGAAGTCACTGCCTGTCAGCTAATGAGCAGTGACTTTGCGACTGCTGGATCAGCTGAGCAACCAAGTTCCCCATGGGAAACTCAATTGCACAGCTGATCCTTGCAGGAAAACAGCTTTGCCTGCCCTTGGGCTCAGCACTTCCTAAGCTGCTGTTCCCAAGTGTCCAAAAGCCAGTTGGGCCTTTCACAGGTGGGTGGGACAACCCACTTGTCAGTCATCAGCTGGGTTGTCCACCCACCTGTCAAAGGTGCCTTGGGGCGTGGGGTGAGGACAGGTGAGGCCAAAAGGTGCCCCATCTCTGCTCTGGGGCAGCAGGCCATTTTAATTCACTTTAGTTATGCAAACCTACATTTATGGTATGTGCTTGAATCCCTTCCATAAAGTAGTGACAGTCTGGAGACTGCCTGTGTGGCAGCGGCTCAATGCAGAGATTTATTATGTCCATTGGTCCTACTGTGTGCAGAGAGTTTTCTTGCCAACTTTGTGCAGAACTGCACAGTAGACTTTCCACATGGGGAATTTCCCAATTTGGATGATTTATCAGTACCCTAATCATTGCTTTTCTGCTTTAGGCTAGAAGTGAAAAAGAAGCTCTAATTGCAGATTTCTAAGACCCTGTAGCCAAATGGGCAGTTGCATTCCTCCCAGCTTCAGAGAAGGGGGGTGATTTGCAATGAGACCATTGTGTGTGGGAAAAGAGTTAAATACCCCCTCACTGTACTGTGGATAATGATTGCCCAAGCTGCAGGGAGGGGGGCGGGGTGGGAGAAAGATATACAGGCAATACATTTTGGGAAGGGAAGGGTAGAAGTAATAGAGTTTACTAGTCCTAGAAAGGAGAGATTATAGAGAAGGAAATGGCTAGAGCACAATAGTGGTTGAGCAATTTATACAGATGATGGATTATCTACACCTGGGAAAATTACACAGCTGTTCCATTAGGTTTTTCAAAAAAAGCTATGGAGAAGATTGGAAGCAGGATGGGGAAGAAAAGGGAGACATTTTGTTTATTAACTCTCTTCATGTAAGCATAACTACTTCCTCTACAGATATTATACTCATGGGTTAGAGGGCTTTCTCTGCTGATTGCAACTTTGCCAACTCCTGGTTAGAATCCTAAATCTCTGGGCCAGATAGTCTTCATTTCCAGCACACTCTGGAGCAGCTGCCTCTCTGGGATGGGTAAGTGATTCTTTTAGAGGTTGAGGCTGTGGAAAGTAGGTTAGAGCATGGTGCTGATAATGCCAGGGTTGCAGGTTTGATCCCCATTTGGGACAGCTACATATTCCTGCTTTGCAGGGGGTTGGACTAGATGATCCTCAGGGCCCCTTCCATCTCTACAATTACATAATTCTATGAAAGGGAGAACAAAATTTATTTTGGCTTCTCTTCCAGGCATATTCCTCCCTCTAGGTCTAAGCTCCAGTACAGAGGTTTCAAGAGCAGCACAGAGATGTTTGCAAAAGAGCTTTCAAACAGGCTTACCCTAAGCTTTGGCTGTGTGCGCACCTGTTACCCTCAGGAGAAGTGGTCACACAGCCAGTGCTGAATAAAACCCTACCCCGGCTATCAGCTAACATCACCCCCCATGACATTGGCTGAGTGGCATGTGGGTGTGGGGTTTTTTTTAAGGCATTACAGACCTGTCCAACCAAGATTGTTTCACAGGCTGATGGTGTCCAACCCCTGCAGTACAGAATACATCTACTGTGAAGATTATATGGGTGAAATGGGAAAAGGCAAGAGATTTAGAAATGAGGTGAAGTGTAGGACATAGAGGAGAGGCGAGTCAGAAGGCAAAAGAGAGATGGGCAAACTTCTCCCACCATAACAATGAGTTGGCATGTGCTATTTCTTCATAATACTATGGAGAAATGGCACCTGCCAATGCAGTGAATTTGGAGAGAAAAGGAACATGGGAGATAACTGGTACAGATGAATAGAGAGTGGTGGCAGATTCAGTGTGCCGAAAGCACAGTTTAAGCTCCCACCCTAGCAGCAGACTGTGAGACTTCCCAGGAGCTCACCAGAGCCCATTTATTAGGCCTCTTTTATTCTCATGCTCTATGTCTGGAGAGAAAGTCATAATAGAAAAGCATCCCTATAAACAATGGCAGCAATGGGTTAGGACCTTTATATACGCCTCTTCTCTTCCCTTACTTTTCATACTTTGCCAATGCTAAGTTACCTTAAACCTTTAAACAGTTTTAAAAGAGAATGTGTAGCCACCCTGGAAAAGTGGTGATGGCACAGACATTGTCCTAGGCCACCTTTCCCAAAATGAGAATGAGGAGGCAGAGAGGGAGGTGGAGGTTTGCTGCCATTGTGTTAGCAGTAGCATAACATTGAAACTAAAGGGTGGGGAGAGCTGGGGTGTAAGGAAACCAAGTGGAGTCCAGGAAATGCTAAATTGCTGCCCTACTTTAGAGAAACTATTGCATCAGTTTCTCTAACAGGTGGGCTAGTGTTGCCTACATTGAAATAGTACCTGTTGTTTGTGCTCCTGTATCCACAACCTGAGCCTTCTGTTGCAGTTTCCATCTTTAAAGAATGTGGCCATTATCTCAGTTCCTCACAAGTACTTTTAAAAGCCAAACCAATTAATTTTGAAGTCCTGGCATAAAGTCCCAGTTGCTGGGACCCCATTCCTTTTGAAATTAATTAAACTCCTCTTTTAGCAGCTGCAGATCATTTCTAATTCTGCTTCTTCTTTTTGATCAGCCCCTGTTTGTAATAATCCAGTCTATCTCGCAGTCTTTTGTCTAAATAACCTCACACTTCAGAGAAAAATCTAGATCCTAATCTGGGCTTTGAGCAGCTATGCTCAGCTGCTCAACGGGGGGCATCTGGCAAATTGATGAGTGTGGCTCAGCCACTTCAGTGTGTCATCCATCAAACATTCCTGGAAAAACTGTGAGCAGCTACAATGGCTGTTTACGGACAGAGAGTCACTTCTGAGAGATGAACTCTCATTGCTGCTTGGGGAGTTAATAAGCCTCCAACATTCCTATCACACTGATCAACTGCTCACTTTGGGGAGTGGACAGGTCCTTCCATGATGGAAGTTTAGGGGGAAGGTAAGGAAGGTGGTTAGGGAAGTTTCCATATAGCTCAGTGGTAGAGCATCTGCCTTTAATGCAGAAGGCCCCAGGTTCAATCCACAGCAGTATCTCCAGGTAGGGTTGCAAAGAACTCCCTTCTTGAAACCCTGGAGTACCATTGCTACCAGTCAGTGTAGACAATACTGAGATAGTTTCCTTTTAGGGACGCAGGTGGCGCTGTGGGTTAAAGCCTCAGCGCCTAGGACTTGCTGATCGAAAGGTCGGCGGTTCGAATCCCTGCGGCGGGGCGCGCTCCCGCTGCTCGGTCCCAGCGCCTGCCAACCTAGCAGTTCGAAAGCACCTCCGGGTGCAAGTAGATAAATAGGGACCGCTTACCAGCGGGAAGGTAAACGGCGTTTCCGTGTGCGACTCTGGCTCGCCAGAGCAGCGATGTCACGCTGGCCACGTGACCCGGAAGTGTCTCCGGACAGCGCTGGCCCCTGGCCTCTTAAGTGAGATGGGCGCACAACCGCAGAGTCTGTCAAGACTGGCCCGTATGGGCAGGGGTACCTTTACCTTTTTTTACCTTTTTATCTCTGTTCCTCTTAGTGCTCAGGAAGATTCACAACCTTCAATCGCATTTCGGGGTAAGGTAAAGGTAAAGGGACCCCTGACCATTAGGTCCAGTCGTGGCGGACTCTGGGGTTGCGGCGCTCATCTCGCTTTATTGGCTGAGGCAGCCGGCGCACAGCTTCCGGGTCATGTGGCCAGCATGACTAAGCCGCTTCTGGCGAACTAGAGCAGCGCACGGAAATGCCGTTTACCTTCCCGCCGAAGTGGTACCTATTTATCTACTTGCACTTCGACATGTTTTCGAACTGCTAGGTTGGCAGGAGCAGGGACCGAGCAACGGGAGCTCACCCCATCATGGGGATTTGAACTGCTGACCTTCTGATCAGCAAGTCCTAAGCTCTGTGGTTTAACCCACAGCGCCACCCGCACCATTTCAGGGTAAAGAGAACCACAAAAACCCTCTAAGAGATTCGGGTTGCAATCCTGTACCCTCTTACTGGGAAAAAGCCCCACTGAACCCCACTGAGTAGACATGTCCACGATTGCACTGTCAGTTACATTTGACTCTTGGTGCAACACTCACCCTGGTGTGGCCAGATGTAACAAAGGACTGGATTATCCAACCATTAATTCCTATGGTAATAAACCAACTGTACTTTGCCAACTCTTTAGTATTGCAGAAGCCTTTCTTTCCTCCCTGTTGGCTCCCCATAGGCATCTGACGGGGCATTGTGAGGACAGGATACTGGACTGGACTGGATGAGTCTGGTCTGATCCAGCAGGGCTCTTCTTATGTTCAGATCTGGCAGACTAAGCTTGTCCTGCAGACATGACTTTTTAGACATTTTTTTTCTTTCACAAATGGATTCATTGATTCAGAGTGTCTTTCTCAAAATCCCATTGAGTACAATCCTAGTCTCATGACAATATATTTGATCTAAGTTAGTTTCAGATGTGCCTTTTGGTCCAAAGTTAGCCAGTGTGCTTCTTGGCCAAACATGGTTTTGGATTTGAACCATGTCCATGTCTGTACAGTCCTTTCAGTGTATTTCTTGACCTTCTGTGCTAATTAGAACTATGATAGACCCACAGTGAAGTTAAATGTTGCATGTTCCTCCAAGAGGACTCATAAAATCAAGTGAATTTAATAAAATCTTTAAAAGGGAAATTATGAAATAAGAAAGCATTTGATTTAACAGAATAGTTAAACCACTTGCAGGTTAACACAAATGGAAGAAGCATGGGAATTCCAAGTTAAGGCATGTTTGCACCATATAAACAGTAAACATGTTCTACACTATATATTTTTTGTATATTGTGCTACTCTACAACTCGTATGCATGTTGCTATTTATTGTATTGATTATTATATTTCATTGATACTGCCCTGGTTTGTATGCCACAATGAACCAAAGTTCTTTAATACAAGAATCATAGAATTGTAGAGCAGGAAGGGACTCCAACCCCCTGAAATGCAGGAATCTCAATTAAAGCATCCAAACATAGATCTATAAAGACAAAATATATTTGATATGTGAGCATAACATTTGAGAGCATATTGCCTGAAAATAATTCTTTCGGTTGAACAACATGCTTGGGCATATTGAGGGGGATGCTACTTTGATGTGAAAGCTGTTTGACTTCAGGTTGTTGGGGGGGGGGCAAAGTTCACAAACGGTGTTTGTGTATTTAGAAAGAAATCAGCATGGGAGCATCAAGCTTGAAAGTATCCTACAGAAAGGAAGGTTGGCACTGTGTACAGTACTAGGAGTGCCAGGACAGTCTTCTCTTGTTAGGGTTATAGGACTTATTTCAGGGTGCAAAACCCACAAAACATTGGGGGCGGTTTTCAGAAATGCTTTGAGTCTCCATGAATCCAAAGAATAACCACTGCCAACTGTGTGTGATAACTAGATGTTTTAACATATGCTGATCCAAGCCATGTGGCATAGAATGAGGAGAAGGGGAGTGTAAGTTCTGAGGAGGCTGATTTGATTGTAGATCTCATGATTTGCTAGGCTTGTGACTAAAATGGAAGGAATTATAAACAACTACAGTGGTACCTCGGTTTAAGAACAGTCCGGTTTAAGAATGATTTGGTTTACAAACTCCACAAAACCAAAATAGTGTCTTGGTTTGAGAACTTTACCTCGGTCTAAGAATGGAATCCAAATGGTGGAAGGGCACCAGCGGCGGGAGGCCTCATTAGGGAAAGCGTGCCTTGGTTGAAGAACGGTTTTGGTTTAAGAACAGACTTCCAGAAAGGATTAAGTTCGTAAACCAAGGTACCACTGTATTGCAAACAATAGAACATCTCAATAAATACTATCAGCTTTACAGGAAGCATGAAAGAGTTGAAGTTTCTTACTGGAACTATAAAGAGGAATTAAAAGTATGTGCCATGGAATTGTACTATGAGACCTAAGGAAAGAAATACCTAAGTACATAAGTCGTTTGGGAACTGAGCTATGCAAAAGAAGAGCTGGGAAAGCTGTTTATTGGCCAGGAATTTGTGCTAAACAAGATACAGTCATGTACCAGATGTCATAACTTCAGGGATAAGAAAATCAATTATGTACAAAGCAATGTTCTGTAAAAAGGAAGAGATGAAATAATAGCAGGAACCATTTCTTGATCGGGTGCAAGGAGCAGAAGCAGTTCTGGACATTGTTTATTCTAACTAGACACATTTTGTTTGAAGAAATTGTGTAGTGTGAAATAAGTTTTTGCGTAATTGGGATATGTGGTTTAATAAGCAGCTAGGCTGCTTCTTAAAAAGAGGCAAACGGCATTCAGACAAACTGAAGGACAGTTAGATATAATGGTAAGATTACGTTTGTGCCCTGGACAGTGTTGTAAATAATGCATTAATTCCTTATTACAGGCAACAACTACACAGTTTTGAGCAGTCATTTTGTGATGATCCTCCATTAAACCCTAGTATACCATAGCAGGAAATATAAACAGAACCTTGACTGTATTTTACAAGGACCATAATCATTCTGGGCAAATCCTAGTCACCACAGTTATAATGGGGTGGGGTGGGCGGTGGCTCAGCAACTTCTCAGTTATACTTTTGGGGGAGAGGGCATATTGGTGTCTAATTATGGGGACAGAAAATACTCTTATCCCTAAAGAATTATAGGGAGGGGGGCAGCATCCCCTTAGTTTTTCTGTCTTTTTCTTTATAAATCTCCCCAACTTCAACTTCCTATTGCTATTTTTCTTTCCCTCTCTCTTTTCCTGTTCTCTTTTGGTTGCAAAAAGGTTCGGGGGCGCAGAGGAGGGGTCATGCACAGGTAGCTTCCACAGTTGGGGAGGGGAGAGCTGAGAATACACCCTGGTTCTGGGGAACACCTGCAGAGAATGGAATTCTTAGAGCAGCAGATCTTTTGAATAATAAAAGTTGCACATTCACTAAAGTGTGTCCCACACTTGGGTCTCTTGTGGCATCACTTTTTAAAGTTTTCAGCTGTAAACACTATGATTTCCTTTCCCCAATCCTTAAACAATGATGTATAATGGCTCCACCTAGTGGCAGCAACTACAGAATAGCTTCCCATATCACTTGAGCCATTCTTGCCATGAGGATGCCTTAACTGCTCTTTAAGCAGTCTCATTTAAGGGATGTGTTATGTACTGAGTTGAATAGGATCCAAACTGCAGCAGTCTGATTGGTCCTAGAACAATAGGATTCAGAATGCAGCAGTCTGATTGGTCCTAGAACAATGCAGCAGCATGATTGGTTGGCAGGAACCACCCAATCATGCTCCAGATAGAAGTGAACCCACAACCTGATTGGCTTACAGTAGAATTCCGGAATTAGCCAATCATGTGCAGCCCATTGTGTAAATAATGTATATAAAGCAGATACTTTGAGGGGACTTTCATTCATTCCTCCTCACCACTATGAGCTTCCACTTCTACGTCTGCAGCCATCCGGGTACTACGCAGGCTGTTTGCAACCCACGGGCTCCCTGACACTCTCATCTCAGACAACGGGACCACATTTATGTCAGGAGAATTCCAAACCTTCACAGCGCAGAATGCCATCCGCCACATCTGTTCGGCGCCATTCCACCCTGCCACCAATGGCCAAGCAGAACACATGGTGCGGACCGCCGCATGACGCAAGGGGATTGGGAGTACCGCCTTGCCACATTCCTTCTAGCACAGCACAGCACCCCCAGCTCAATGACTGGCCGGAGCCCCGCTGAACTACTAATGGGTCGGCGCCTTGCAATCAGATTGGACCGCCTTCACCCCGATAGAGCTCAGGATGAGGTAGTGGTGGGGGAAGGCAGGAACCTCCGGACCTTTGAGGCCCAGGACCCAGTGTACGCAAAAGATTTTGGGGCAGGCCCAGCATGGGTACCCGCCACAGTCACCAGGGTCACCGGCCCCGTGTCGTACGAGGTGCTAACTGATGGGAGGCAATGCTGGCACCGCCACTGCGACCAGATACGGCAATGATTCCCGGGAGAAAACCAGGAGGAGGACAGGTCAGAGGAGTCTCAAGGGAACAGTGGGGCAGTGAGGCCCATAGAGCAGGAGGGGCCAGCAGGAGAGGCAGAATCAGTAAATACAGAGAGGACCCGCGAGGCCGAAAGGACACCGGAACCAGAACCACGACTGAACGAGCCGGTTGCGCCAGACCAAACGGCCCCATCACAGCCAGCATTCTTGGAACATGAGCCAGAACCTGAACCCTGGACCAGGGAACACTCAACGCACACGTAGGCCACTGGCGTACCTTGAGGACTATGAATGCGACCTCCCGGGCAGGACTGGAACTTAGAGGGGAGGGGTGTTATGTACACTTGAGCCATTCTTGCCATGAGGATGCCTTAACTGCTCTTTAAGCAGTCTCATTTAAGGGATGTGTTATGTACAGAGTTGAATAGGATCCAAACTGCAGCAGTCTGATTGGTCCTAGAACAGTAGTATATTTCAGGATGCTTCATGTTGCACAATTTACTTTATACAAATCAGCCTCCATTTAGAATAAAAACCCAGCTCACTCAAAATAATTCAGGCGTGATCAAATGTTTCGTGGCTTGGTTTGGTTTTTTACCAGGAGGACAATGATAAACAGCTGAGACAAATTTATGTACTAACTTTAAATTTATATCCCACCAACCTTCCATCACAGAACCCACATAACAGAAAAGTGATTGGAAGAATGTTGAAAGGCAGAGGAATGTGATGGGATTTTGGATGGAATTAGAGTGAGTGACTGTGGAGATTCATAGTTGAAGAGTGGCCAGAGAATGAGAATGAGATGTGAGGTTGTTGGCATTTATCGAGAGGCAATGGAGTGCACCTCTAGGGGTGAAAAATGGCTGCATTTTCAGCACTGAAGTGACCTCCCCAGGGTGCTGTCCTGGGCAGTGTGTCTGGGGGTCCTGGGCTGCCCTGACAACAAGACCCCCCCCTTCTTAGCCCTGCTGATGTGGTAGGAAGGAAATCAGAGCAATATGTTTGGCATCAGCTTGGCTGTAGGGGTTGCTGGAAGGAGGCATACAGGGCACAATCCAATCATCTTAGGGACTCCACTCTGGATTTCTGTACAGTTTACTCCTTAGTCTTCTCTTGGAAGTTCCCCCGCGAGGCAGTGGAAGTTTAGGATCAGAGTGTTCCTTCTCTTAGGTAGGCTACCACCCCAAATTGACAAGCCCCATCTGCCCTTCTCTTCCCTCTACAGCACGTGCAGGAACCCACTGTTGGTTTGCCGGTTCAATCCGCCATAGTGTGTCTTCGCTCACCGAGGTTACCCTCACTTGGTTTAGCTGGCAAGCCTTTTCCTGGGGTGTGGCCGCTGTTGTATGCTGACATCTTCTAGGAGCCACAGGCGAGAGCCAAGTGCAGGAGAGGGAATGAAAACATAATGGCTAGGGGGCATATCTGGAATTTTGAGGAACTCCTGTGGGTTCCAGTCACAAAACAGCTGCTGTTAGGGTGTGGAATTACACAATATGGGTGCTGTGGGGAGCATGGGAAAATGGCTGCCACAATTGAAAGAGCAGAACAAGAGACAGGACCACAAAATGGTGGGGGTATCTCTCCCCCCCCCCCCGCATCAGCTGCCCATCAGTGGGGGAAAGGCACCTACATTAGTCACTGCCACACTCACTGAGAAAAGATCTTTGTACCTCTCCACTATTCAGAACAGATGGGAGGCTGGGTGTCCAGTCGTGGCATGAAGTGAACAGTGGGTAGGTGTAAGGGTATGTGATTAAGAGGCTGAGCTGAACCAGTGCAAACAGGAACTGAGCAGGAAGGGCTAATAGTCTCCTGTCCACTGAAATTTTAGGGGATGTTTACTGAGACCTTTAGCAGGTGTTACAGGAGCTGCAGGAGGGCACACTGAGACCCACACATGTCACATTAGTGAACTCTGCATTAGGACAGTAGAACTCTTTATTTTAGTAATCAAAATAAATTGATTACTTGTTCTGAGTGTTACATTCCCTAAATAAATGTATGTTTATGTTTTAACTGTGTTCTGGTATGGGTAGCTGCTAGGGCCAGTATATCTCACCTCCCATGTCTTGTGTGGATGTACTAACGCAAGCATGTAGAGGGAGAGTCCTACTGCTCTCTGGAGCTCAGTAGGTGGCGGCAGCAATACATTGAGAAGTTTTTTCCTTAGCGGCGCAGTTTCTGTCTCTTTGCAAGATCTGAAAGGCCTTCCTTTTCTTGTCAACAATGCATTCAGTCTCACTGTCATTCTCATCAAACCAGTCCTGGTGTTTCTTTTAGGACTGCTCAGTCATGGATACAGCTGCCAAGCTGCCAAGCTGCTCAACTGCTTCGTTCCTTGAGTCAGAACGACTGACTCTCTATCCACTGCCCAAGTGCTGGTTAATGACAAGGGACTTCCAGATTTCACGGTCCTGCCCCCATTACCATTTGCCGATTGCCAGGGGACTTTTTGGGGTTTGGGATGGGTTTTTGGAAGACGCCTGTGTGTGAGTTTGTTTTATGTGTGTAGATCAGTACACGCTGACCAACACACTGTCTTCACAGAAAGGCTCTCTTCCAATGGCATGAGTATCCCAGCAACTGGTAGATTCTTATCTGCTGCAGCCTTCATCCGCCTTCACAGCCGTTGTAACATGTCACTTGTTATCTTCCGCCTGTTCTGCCATTGAAGACTTCTTAGATCATTCCTTGTCTATCTCCTCGCTGTAGCGGCAGGACCCGATTTCTGCGGAGCTTCCTCCCTCAGATGTAGAGGGAATCCGCCATTGCCGATGGCGCCGCCTCCGGAAGTCTATCTCCTCCCCTTTGACCTTACCACCTTGGGTGACCCTGCTGGGAGTCCGAGACTCCCAACGGCTTTGCTCACAAGGGTCATAGGAACGTACAAGCCCACTCACAATGATGAGGTGGTGATCCAGCAAATGAGATCCTGATAACAAGGAGTGCCTGGCACAATATTATTGAAATAGTCTCAATGCTGTAGCATGTGGCACTTTTGAGGGTTAGAAAAATGAAAACAAAAGCAAGAGCCGAATAGTATTGGGCTAACCTGATTTTTTAAATCAGGGGAGTTGAATGGGAGGCAGTGGAAATACCGTATTTTTCGCCCTATAGGATGCACTTTTCCCCCCTCCAAAAATGAAGGGGAAATGTGTGTGTGTCCTATGGGGCGAATGCAGGCTTTTTCTGAAGCCTGGAGAGCGAGAGGGGTTGGTGCGCACCGACCCCTCTTGCTCTCCAGGCTTCAGGAAGCTATCCGGAAGCCTTGGGAGCCTGCGGGAGTTCCCACCGGGCTCCCAAGGCTTGCGGACAGCAGCCTGCAGCTCGAAACCCGGGGAGCGCAGCGGAGCGCGCCCCAGGCTTCGGGCAGATATCCACAAGCCTGGGGAGACCGTCGGGAAGTCGCGCCGGTCTCCCCAGGCTTGCGGATAGCAGTCTGTTCTGGGGGCTGGGGTCGGGGGAAGCTCGGGCTTCCCCCGCCCCAGCCCCGCGCCTGGGGGGAGGGGAAATAATTTTTTCCCCTTTATTTCCTCCCAAAAAAACTAGGTGCGCCCTATGGGCTGGTGCGCCCTATGGGGCGAAAAATACGGTACATTTTACAGGCCACAGTTAACATGGATAGCAGGGAACAGCTCAGGGACTTCCTGTCAGAGGCTGATAATCTCACCTTAACTATTTACAGAGCTCCACATGAGGTAGATGATGCACTGCTAATGACAGAAAAAGTTTCACGTGCCTAAAAATAAATGCCCCACGAGGGTGTAACATGCTTCATTCTTGTCTTTGAATCTGCATGAACAAAACACACAGAGAAACTTTTGGAATGGGGCTACAGGGAAGTATTTCTGAAGTCTGAATATCTTTTCCCTTTCATGCTCTGACAATTATATCCCTCCAGAAACTCGTTCTTCACACATCAGGGAAAGAAATGAATTTAGTTCATAAGGGGGCACAGCCAATTAAGGTAGAACATCTAGGGTAGGTTCACTGTGATTAATTATAATGTGTAAAGACATAAAATTATGCAAGTCCTGCACTCTTGATTTTTATGCTGTGCCATGCTACAATGAAAGACTGGCGAAGATGCTTGAAAATTAATACAGAGCAAAATGAAGCAGTAATGGTGTATCAAAGTGAATTTAAGGGCATATATCACTGATAGTGCATAATATCCACCCTCTATGTGCTCCTCAGCTGTGGGTTGTACCATTGGGCTATAGAAGTAGCTTATTTATTTTCAATTTGAGGACAGGTTCCAACTTTTGTGTCTTCTTTGGGCCTGGCAGCTGTCTGTCATATTTAGAAGTCATTTCCCAATACAGCTTTTGCTTTCCTTATGCTCATATTATAGTAGAGAGAGAAAAAGATCTATATTCCATCATATAATATTTGTTCCTCTGCAAAGCCAGGCTAGAGGCATTCTGGTTGTATTTCAAACAAACCTCTTCGTTCTTAGAACTTGCTAATGGGAGGAAAAGCCCTACCCACCAGCTACGACCATCAATGCCTAAAAAAATATGATAGCATGTGGATCATTTCAAAGGCTGTGTTGCTGAACTCTAGGAAAAGTGTATGTGTCAAATAAACGTTTGGGAGAATTCAAAATGCATATACTGCTTGATGGTAACCAAACTTCTAAGCAGTTTACAAGAAATATTGCAATTATCTATCAATTTAAAAAATAGGTAAAAACCAATAATTAAAAACATTTCAAAACAATCAAAATCAGCAGTAAACTAAAAGGAGATTAAAACACATCAACATTTACATGTCTGGATAGACTTACCTAAGAAAAAGAAAGAAAGAAAAAGTGAAAGTGCCTGCCTGGTGTCAACAGGAAAGCAGTTGCAAACTGTAATTCATGCCACACCAAAATAAAGATTTCTTGCAAATGTGGGGTGATTATTGTGTGGTACCTAAACAAGTGCCAGTTCCACAGATTGAAGCAGCTGAGTGAGCACATATGAAATAAGGTGATCTTGCAAGTAAACTGGTCCCAAACTGTTAAACGCTTTATATACTGATAGTTACACCTTGAACTTGGCCTGGTAACAAATTGGCAACTGGTGCAGATCTCTGAGTGGACATATAATATGCTGACAGTGCCTCACTTTAGGCAGTAACCTTGCTGCAGTATTCTCCACTAGTTACAGTTCCCATATAGAGTGCATTCCATTAATTCAGTCTCGAAGTCGCCAATGCCTGAACTACTGTGCTCAAGCTCTCCCAGTCTGGGAGCGGTCATAGCTGTTGTACCAGGTATAGCTAGATTACCACTTGGCAGCCTTCATTCTAGAATTGCTTTACGGTTCTCTGGCCTTTACAGAAATAATGGTGCGAAATTGTCTCAGGAAAGATATGTGCAGATTTCATGGTTATTTGGACACATTTGGAAGCAAAACTAAAGTTCTAGTTAAGCCAAAATCTGGTTTTTAAAATTTATTTAGAAAGCCTACAATTTGATCCTGTGCATTTTTCTCTGAAGTAACTTCCGCTGAGTTCAGTAGGACTGAGTTCCATCAGATCTCCATGTCTATAGAGGGAGCAGCAGACCTGTCCATACAGTGGTATCTTGGTTTACAACCATAATCCGTTCCGGAGGTCCGGTTGTAAACCAAAACAGGTTGTAACCCAAGGCGCACTTTCAGCAATGGGGCCTCAAAAACAAAAAAAGGGGGTTGTAATCCCCCCCAAAATGGGTTGTAATCCAAAAAAAGGGACACACACTTCTGGGTTTGACATGGTTGTAATCCAAAATGGTTGCAAACCAAGGTACCACTGTAATGCCTTCTGGTAGATGTAGATCACTCATGTAGGGTAATTAATAAAAGAATTAGCTGGATTTCAAGATCCAAAGCAAAGGCCTAAACATGCTCTCTAGCAAGAAAGAGACCCCAGCTGAATTTAAAATCACAGAATCATGCAGCACAATGAAGCGTGGGAATTAAACCTTTTAAATATCCCATTATTCCACTTACAGTGCTTCCCCCTCTCTGCCCCTGTTTTAATGAACAGACCACACTGTTAGTAAATTTATATGCTTTACTTACAAAACTCCGAAGTTTACATTCATGTGTTATTCCATGCAGCAACAAGAAGAACACAGGTAGAACGTATTGGGTTTATAAAATACTGTGAAATAGCTCTAAGCACGTGGTCAGAGCTTATAGAGAGCAAGCTGGGGCATGTCCTATCTCAGTGAATTCACATGGTGAAAGAGAATGAACAAAGAAGGAAACTTAACTTCCTACCTTCCAGGTGAAGGGCATGACCTAGCTAGGAATACAATTCTATGATCTTAACCCTTAATGCATTTAACTAGCCCTATGCTTGTTAGTTATATATGCCTGCAATTTATCACAAATTAGAATATTGGGGGAAATGTGGAAAAGATAGTGCATGCATGTTTCTTAAATCTAGTGCTTCTTTTCTAGAAAAAGAGGTACCAGAACTCATGACAAATGCCTCCATTGTTCTCTTATAATGGCAATGGTGCCCACCTGAGAGGTGCTGGAACTGAGTTCCAGTGAGTTCTGGCTGGGAAAAAAGTCCTGTTTAAAACAATTTTAAAATTTGCACTAGAATGCCTTTTCCATTAAGTGTTTTGTGAATATTTCAATATTTCCTATCATCAGCCAAAAGGCATGATAATAAAATAGTGGTGCCAGGAAATGTAACAGTGAAGGTGCACTGGAAGAAGCACAGAGAAAACATAGGAGGGCCACTAGCTGATGACAATGTCATGTAGATGCCCCATAGGAAATGGGTGAACAAAGTGTCCCTTCACACAGAGTAAGAACATATAGGATTTCAACTAAAGGCCATAAACCAAAGACATTTAGTGTGGGTAAGCCCTGCTGAACTAAGCTGGTCTTGCTTAAAAGGAAATGGTTGGTGGAGAAGGACAGAGGAAAACAGCCTGCAAATTCCACTAGAGGGCCTAGCAGATACATGCACTTCTAAATTGCCTTTTGCTTCGCCACTGTTTGCTCTTAAATAGCATGGGAGTAGGAAGCAAAGGGAAATAGCTTATTGTAATTCAAAATTATTGCTGACCTTTCATATGTTATTGTAAATACTTGGTTTTTTAAAAAAATCTTTAGGAAAAAAGGAAAAAAGAACCCAACTGAATGAAATATATAAATTATATATTGAAGCCAATAATGTTTTGCCAGACAAACAGAGCGGCAGGAAGACAAAATAATAATCACAGTCAGAACAGACCCTCTCATCAGACAGAGTGAGACAACCATTTCAGGCATCAGGTGTTGGGGGGCAGAGGTGGCAGCCCCCCATCCCCAACCACCCTCTATTTCTCCTCAGCCATTTCCTTCTGCAGGGGGACAGGGATCTTTGTCCCACAAGGTCTGCCCTGTGCCCACCTGAACTAGCTTGCTGCCCTCGGAAGTAATGGGGGATGCCACCTTGTTGTTGTGCTGAAGTGAAATTCAGCTGTCAGTCATGTCAACTCCTGTACATGGAATTTGGAGGGCACCATCTTGTCCTTCACCCCAGACAAGGAAATGGATCCGTTGGCTTTGCCCACTGTATAATTAAAATAATAATTTTAAAGAGAAAGGAACGAAATTAGCATTAATGAGCAGTCTTTCTAAGAAAAAATAACTCTGGAGAGGGTACTAGGACAGTTCTTTATTATGAAAGATGTGCAGCTTAAAGTTTTCAATTACGTTTGAGGGAACTGAATGGAGAGAAGCTCTGTTTCTGAAGCTGAGTTTGTATTGGAAATGGGATGGACTAGATTCTTTAATTTTGTTGTCAATATATAACTGAACATGCACACTATTCAGCGTAGTTGCAATAATACGGAAGAAATAAATATTGGGAAACATGACCAGTTCCAGTATAGTTGGTATATAAAACATATCTATGACCATAGCTAAAATAAAGGAAATAAATTGAATAAACTATATATTAAAAAAGATTTCCCATGTATCAAGGTTTAGACTGTAAGCTCCTCGGAACAGGGACCTTGTCTTCTTGCACTCTATAAAGCACCATGCATGCAGGTAGTAGAGAAAAGCAGGAATTTATTTCTTACTAAAAGTGTCCAAGCTCTGGGAACAGCTTCTGGAACACTGATAGAACAAACAAGGTTGGACAGAAGGAAGTTGGACTTATTCCACTGTGAAATGGTGTGAACAAGGCAGAAGCGCCAGCTTTGGATAACGATTGGGGGGGGGGGCATTGTCATGTGACACACGATGCCATGCGTATCACATGCCTGTGATGTCATACGTGTGTGACAGCACACACGTGATGCATGTCGTGCGTGCATCATTGGGAGGAGACTGAGCACCTAGCCCAGCACCTTGCAGCACCAATGGCCGTGGCTCCTCCTCTCTCACGCTCAGGAGGAGCCTGCCACTGATGCCGTACCACGTCTGGCTTGGTGAGCCCCCTGCTAAACAATATTGAGGGGCTGGAAGAAACCTCAGCCCATAGGAGTTGGCGCGTATGCAACAAGGGGAGATTTGAAGGTGGGGAGGAGAATGGTAGGCAGGAAGAAGAAGGCTTAACCTTTTTTCTGCCCAGCACTTTACCACTGAAACTGGGTTCCAGATGTTTGCATTATAAAGCGGCTGAGAGGGAGAAGCAAAACCAGTAGTCCATAAATAGTTTTTGCTTGTTTGTTTGTTATATGTAGGTATTTCTTCAGTTTCCAGGATGGCTTACAATTCACAGGTGGGAGCTTGTGGCCCTCGGGATGTTGTTGGACTCCCAATTCCCATCAGTCACAGCCACCATAACCAAAGGTCAGAGATGATGGGAGTTGAAATCCTGCAACATTGGATGGCAGAAGGGCCCTACCTCCACCCCTGCTTTAGCTAAATGGATGGCCAAGGGCATCCTGACTTTATATTCCAGGCAAAGTTGACTAAAGATCTTGATTAGAATTTTTTTTTTTTAAAAAATAATATTTATTACTTTTAAAACTTACAAAAAAGAAAGAGAAGAAAAAAGACAAAAATAAAAAAGAAAGGGAAAAAACAATACAATACAATACAATATATAAACAATACAAAACACAACATTGACACATTGACCTAAACAAAACAAAACAAAAACAATTTAAAAACATACATCATACCATTTCAGTACTCTATCTTTCATACCCTTGTTTCATCGACCTCCTCTCACCTCCCTTTTTGTATTCCACTTCTATTAATTGTTACAGCAATTCCTTTCCATCTTTCTCTGTTTTCTGTCATATAAATATCTTAACTTATTTTTACCCTTATTTTCCATTAATACTATAATGCTTATTTATGCTTAACTCCTTATAACATTTCTACTAAAGCCATAAGATTTCATTCCAACATTTTTCTAACACTCAGTAATTTTACAATATTTCTATTTCTAAAAATAAACTTTAAACTTTTTCCAATCTTCTTCCACCATCTCTTCTCCCTGGTCTCGGATACTGCCAGTCATTTGTCAATTCCATATAGTCCATCAACCTGGTGATCTTCTGTCCGAGGCTCTTAACTCTTTTCCAAGTCCCTTCTGCAGGTCTTCTTCATATTTATACATGCACTTTACTTTGTCTTCTACTGATCTTGTTCTTATTTTCCTTCCTTTGATACTGAAGAGCAGATCTTGGGGAAGCTCCAACCTAGCAATGCTTTTATTCCTTCTCGACAGGTCAACCAAATCTCCATGGTTAAATCTAAAATCCATAAGGTATTTCAGGACATGTTTCAAAATTCCTCCAAATCTAAAGCCCCCCACACCTCCAATCTCCTCACGACCCAAGTCCAAATCCCAAAAGTCAGTAAATCCCTGCATGAAGGGATCTATCCAACTTTCCTTCTCCAGTCCAGGCAGGGCTCCGATCCTCAAAATCTGACTTTTTCTATATTCAATCATAAAAGGCCTCAACTTATAGTCCTCAATTTGCCTCTGTAAGGCTGGGGCTCCCACTTGTATTACTTTAGGTTCAACAACAGCAACTTTCTCCTTCGCCTTCTCGACAATTTGCCCTGTCAAAGTAGATTCCTGTATCAGATCCTGAATAATTTCTGTATTGATGTTCACTTTTTGTCCCAAATTAGTCACTTTTTGTCCCAAGTTAGTCACTTTTTGTCCCAAGTTATCAATTTTAGTAGTCATAACATCTGTCTTCTTGTGGAGTTGTTCCAACGAGTGACTTATCTTGCATAATGCAATCACTAAAGCTTCTTCTGTCGACATTCTCAAATAGTCCAAGGTCAATCCCTGATTCTCACAGTCTCTTATCTTGCAGCTGGTTCCCCCAGCTCAGCTCTTATAACAGTTTCAAAGGCTCCCTCTAGAAGGAAACAGTTTCTATTTGTGTCAATCCTTTTAAGCACAGTTCAAACAGTAAATATAGTTTCAATTTTCAGTTACTTTTCCTCCTTTTTAAACGCAGAAGAGGACAATGGAAACAATATATTTCTCTTATTTAGCTAACTGTCAAGATACATTCTATTCACAGCCAATGAACTTCAAAACGTCGATCTTACTGGCAGCCCCTTTCCAGGTTCAGAGCGGTGGTGATTTAATTTTCATCACTCTCTCCTGCAGGCTTGCGCAATCCAAAATTTCCCCCCTCTTCTCCTGCTTCCAAGGGGGGTTTAATAGTTTTAATCGATGGAAGTTTAATCCTTTGCGGAAGACTTTCCAAGACCTTAGCTTGCAGCGTCTTTGCTTCAATCTATTTACAAAAAGGAAGGTTTAAAACCTTCCCGTTTCGGTGCCAAATTAAGACATTTATAGATCCAATTTTCCGTTCTACTCACGGGTAGTTGTTTAAAATCGAATTGTCCACAGGAAAAAGTCAGCGCTCTCCGGCAACAGCAATGCGGCTTCACTCCGTGAAAGAAGCAATCAATTCGAAGCACCGCACCACTCACCCCACGTCGCTCCGGAGCCCCGAAACCGGGTCTCCCCGCGAGTAGGGGAGGCGCAAAAGGTGCCAGCCAAATCCCAGGTTCACAGGCTTCTCCCACCTGTGATTTTTAGTGGGTCTCCGCCTTCGCCGTGGCGGCCAGACCCTGTTTCCACAGAGTACATTCCTCCCGATCAGAGGAATTCAGCCATTGCCAGAGGCGCTAACCCAGAAGTCTCCGATCTTGATTAGAATTTTAAGGTATGAGAACTAATGTTGAGAGTTGGGAAATCAATAGCTTAAATTGTACCTGATCCCCACAAGTAGGGAGAGTGCTGTTCAGATCATGCCCTGCTTTCCTCCCTGATTGCAGGCTTCCCATAGTCAACTTGCTTGGCCAGTGTGAAAAAAGGATGCTGGACCTTTGGTTTGACTTAGCAGGGCTCTTTTTATGATGTTCTTATATACTCAGTTTCAGCTTTCCTATGAAACATATGGGTAATAACACTACAGGCCTGGTGTAAAGATTATTGAGATAACGTACCTGAAGCAATTAATGCACTTCTTATTCCTGAGCATACTCCTTTTGCAATGCAATATTGTACATTTTTACTCAGAAATAGCCCCCCCCCCCCGATATTCCAAGGTGAGAGAGAACATAGGATTGCAGCCTCGGAGATCTTTCTTGATTATCCAGTACATTTCACATTAAATGCATAGTTGCATGGAATCCGAACATTTATCATTGCCGAAGTAGTTCTCTTTTAGAGGTAGTGCCTCCTTCTAGCATCAAAACTGCAATTAATCCTCTGTCATTTGGAAAATGAGATTCATTGCTGCTACATGTGCTGTGAATATGGCTGCAGGAGCATTGCAGACATCTAACGGATGGTGCCTGGGAGATCACCTGCAGTGAGCAACAGAACTCATCTATGCCAATGACATCTTGTGAATTTTAAAAAACGCACATCCCAGCTGTGATACTACAGCACATTGGACTATACAGCCAGTGCCTGTTTTTAAACAGCTATGATTCCAGCTATTATGTCCTAGGAGTTGCCTCACCACTTCAGGGAACTATGTGAAGTGTGGATGGGTTCCCATGAGGCAAGAACTTTTATTGAACTATATAACTGGGAAACGGGCAAAGCAAATGCTTATATACATTCCTGAAAGAGCCAGTGTGGTGTAGTGGTTAAGAGCGGTAGTCTCGTAATCCTGGGGAACCGGGTTCGCGTCTCTGCTCCTCCACATGCAGCTGCTGGGTGACCTTGGGCCAGTCACACTTCTTTGAAGTCTCTCAGCCCCACTCACCTCACAGAGTGTTTGTTGTGGGGGAGGAAGGGAAAGGAGAATGTTAGCCGCTTTGAGACTCCTTAAAGGGAGTGAAAGGCGGGATATCAAATCCAAACTCTTCTTCTTCTTCTTCTGAAAGCCTGGGCCACTCCCACTCCCAACGTGATTGGCTGTCTAAACTTCCAAGCTGCAAATCATGACTCAGAGTTCCAGGGCCAATGGCAGAGGCCCAAATCCTGAAATGTTCTCTGATTGGACACCATGTATCAAATACAGGAGCTCAGAATCCTTAGTCCAGACTCAAGCTCAGGCAAATACAGATCACTGAATACATAGTACCATGATTCAATGATACTGTAGAATTATAGCAATTGTGGAGGTGGAAGGGACCATGAGGATCATCTAGTTCAATTCCCTGCAATGCAGGAATCTTTTGCCCAACATGGGGCTTGAACCCATAACCCTGAGTCAGTTGGTCTTTTCCCCCAATGCTTTTGCTGTCGGTTTGCCCTGTCCCATGCAAAGATACCACTTGGACTCTCATCCAACTTCACTTATAAATATAAAAGATAGAGGATGGGGAGATTTGCAAATACAGTGGTAGCTCGGGTTACAGACATTTCAGATTACAGGTGCTTCAGGTTACAGACTCCGCTAACCCAGAAATGGTACCTTGGGTTAAGAACTTTGCTTCAGGATGAGAACAGAAATCGTGCGGCGGCAGAGCAGCGGCAGTGGGAGGCCCCATTAGCTAAAGTGGTACCTCAGGTTAAGAACAGTTTCAGGTTAAGAATAGACCTCCAGAACGAATTAAGTTCTTAACCTGAGGTACCACTGTGGCAGCATGATTCTCTCCTGGAGCAAAGCTGTTTGCTCACTCCAAAGAGTGATATATTATACAACTTAATGATGGTTCAAATTTTTCAGGTTTAACAACATGCATATGATAATGTGTTTTAAAGATTTTATCAATACAAAAATTGGTTCTATACAATAGTAAAACAACAACAACAGGAAGAGTGGGTTTTTCCATGGTTGTACCCTGATTATCAGGCAGCAGTAGTTGAGTATTTGTCATTTTTCCAGTGCTGTTTAAGACCTCAATGTGCTACACTGCCAAGTGGGTTTGTTGCGCAAGAGCACCAAATCAGCTTTAATTGCATGATCTCAAATTGCCAGTATGCAATTGAATTCCACCCACAAAATAGTGACAGTCTAGAAGAACCCAACATCTGTGATTTTTTTCCTGATAATCTGGGAAAGAACTTGCAGAAAAGTGATATGTAAAGGCATGGTTGTCTTAAGCATATGCAACGTCGGGGTGCAAAGATCCACCCGGCACCCCCCCCCCCAGTTGCCCAGTCCTAGGCATGAAGGAGGGCGGAGCCAGCCGGCCGCCTCAGCATCTTGCTGGCTCGGTCACCCCCAAACTCACAGTGCAGAGCCGCCTGTAGCAAAATAGCCCACCGCGGCGCTCCGACTGACGGGTGGGCTCTTCCCCGGACTCAACTCTCGGGCCCCAGACTCTTGGCCTGGCGCCCCTGAGAGCCTGCTGCCTGGGTGCCCCACACCCCTAGTGCCTATGGGTAAGACGGCCGCCTTGTGTAAAGGTGGACTTCCTTTTCTTTAGCTTGTGGAGTTATTTTTTAAAAAAGAGGAGAAAACAGGGGAAAGAGTTTGCAGGGGTGGCACTCATTGAAAAACTGGCGGCTTCTTCTCCTCCTCCTCCTCCTCCTCCTCCTCCTCCTTTCAACTTATACACCGCCCTATACCCGAAGGTCTCAGGGTGGTTCACAACAAGACCACAACATATAAAATCAAACCAAAAGCAGTAACCCAATAACCCCCACCCCCCAAAAACCATATTCTAAAAGCAGAATACTTACATCCTTTCTGATTTTTTAAATTATTGTTAGCATGCATATTGCTTTCTCTCAGTTGTGGAGAGGCAGGCAGGCTTGTTGGCTGCATCTTTGAAATGAAACAAGTTCAGAACCTTGTTTCTCACCTCAGAAGACAAAGTATCCATTTGCTTAGCTTCAGTGTGTGAAAACACAGGTCAAAATGTCTCATTGTTTAACTGCAAAGTGGTACACATGTCAATCTTCAGAAGGCAAAAGGCCTAGAAGATCTGCTTCTTTGAAACAGGAAAGGTGGCAACAACGTGGTGGACAAATCTTTCTATAGGATTAATAATATGCGCACACCAAGAGGAGCAATTGCCATTGTGATGTTGTTTTCCTTGCTTGTGCTTACATCAGCAAGGCATTGCAATAGGCAAATGACTCATCAGAGAAGTGAGAAATAGGTTGCTAGGCAACCCAGCAGCCTGGATGGGAGGCCGGCTCCTATGTCATGAAACTGACATGTCATGAAACTGACATGCTTGATGGTTCTCTAGATTTTAAAAATACAATAATTTTATGAGGCAGCAAAGGCTGGAAGGATAAGCATCCCTCACAGAGATGGAAGATGTCTGAGGACAGTGGGAGATACTGTACAAAGGAAGATTTGTGTAGAAGGGATGTGTACTGATTAGAGAACAGAGTGGTTAACTAGAGAAGAAATATGACAGGACAGAAAAAGGGAAGCAATGCACAATGGAAAGATGTAAATGAAATTAAAAGATTGGTGAAAATCCTAGGATTAATGGTTTAAAATTGGTAATAAGAAGGCTGTGCATTGTGCTGAGGAAAAATCTACTCTGAGTTCACAGGCTGGAAAGAAAATATTAAGAGAAAACATTAACAAGTACTATTCAAACTATAGGAAGTCACTTATTTGTTAGTTTTTAAGTACCTTTGAGTATAGGAGATGTGTTTCTGTGACTGTCCCTCATGATCCCTTCCAACTCTCTTCTTCTTTGGCGATCACTTGTAGCCGAATAAGATTATCTTCTATGAACACAGTCTTAATAGTGAGTGCGTAACTGACTGGAGGCCAATTCTGGATCCATGCGTCCTTCCTCAGTGGGGACACAGGTTTCTGGATGGGAATTGGCTATGGTGAGAGTTGCCAAATGTACTTTCCTCTTAGCTCGTTTCTCTCTTTCGTCCTGAGTTCAAGCGTCTTCATAGTCCATGACACCTTTGATAAAGGCTGTTCCCCAATTGGAGCATTCATAGGCCAGTGTTTCCCAGTTGTTGGTGTTTATGCTACATTTTTTCCAACTCTATGATTCTATGAACAACACACTTCTATATAATACTTATTTACTGACACTCATTATGAGGGCAGAACAATCACCCAAATGTATTGTTATATCAGCATGGTTTTCATCATAATTCTATAACGCTGGAGGTCTTGGCAGTGATGTTTGGTCTTCTCTTGTGCCAGTCAGTTGTACTGACCAACAGTCTGATTTTATCAGGCAGCTTCCTATGTTCCTAGTTGTTCACCATGGAGAAGCAGAACCCATTGACTAGTGTATCTTGGCAGAGACAAGAAGGAACCTGAGTGTGTCATAACATCGTCCTTAAAATATTTGCATATTTAAATAGAGGAGATAAGTAGACTAGCTGACCCAGAAGTCGATGTTAAGCATCTCCCTCAGCAAAATATTTCTAAAACATGTGAGTACATAGAACATACAATGAGTAACCTTAAAAATGAAGGCACTCCACTCTTTCCTCCATCAGTTTTCTCCTTTCCCTTTGGACGTTTTCTTTATTCCAGCTGCTGCAACAAACTTACACAGATAACTCTTTCTGGAAGTTGTCCTACATTTGAGGGTCTTTGGAAGTAAGGTTCTTAAGGCAGACTACAGAAATTACCTTATCCAAAGCTCCACACTTCTTTTTTATGTTATAGAGGCAAACCCTTCCAGCTTTCTCAGAATAACACCCTCAAAAGCGATTACTTGATTCAACAGAGTTTATATTTAAATCTCTTTTGGCTGTACTTGCCCAGCCCAGCCATCTGTTCTCTTGTTGCAAGAGTTTAGCACCCTGCTGTGATTTGCCTCCTCAGTGAGGTCAGCAAAGAGTTACTATAGCTTGGCTGGGATGGAGGAGAAAGAAAGCATGCCAGTGGGCAGAGCCAAAAAACAATGAACGGTAGAGTAAGTGAATGCTATGAAATTCCTGATTTTAGCATATCCCTGAGCAAATTATTGTTGGCACCGAAAGGTGGCATCAGTAATACAGTGGAACCTCTACTTACAGCCATAATCTGTTCCTGAGGTCCGGTCATAACTAGAAACGTACATAAGTAGAGGCGCACTTTCCATAGAAAGTAATGGAAAAGTGAATTGATCTGTTCTAGACGATGAAAAACACCCCCTAAAACAGGAATTTAACACGGATTTTACTGTCTAACGAGACCATAGATCCATAAAATGAAGGCAATAATCAATGTACTGTACTATAAAATAAATAAGACAGTATTGTAGATGAAAAAATAAGCTTCCCCCCCCCTTACGTGCACTGAGGGTGGGTGGGCTTACCTGGCTACAAGCTGGGGATGTGGCAAGGGTCAGTGAAGAGCTGATTCACTTCGGCCAGGGTCACTTTTTTTCTTGCCAGCCAGGTTCTTCTCTGGATTTCCTCAGGTTAGTTCCTCGGCGGGGTTTGGGACTGCAGTGTGCCCTGGTGTGCCTCTTGCAGGCGGCACCTCTTCCACAGCTTTGAGGGTGGGATGGGGGCCCTCTCCCTGGCAGTGGAGGCCCCAGCGCTGCCCCTCAGCCAGCCGGCCGAGCTCTGGGATGCTGGCAAGGCCTCGGTTCGTATCTAGAGGGAAGTTCATAAGTTGAAGCAGCTACTGAAGGTCGTAACTGGAATCGTACATGAGTAGAGCCATACGTAAGTAGAGGTTCCACTGTACTCCATTCTTCTGAGAGGTCCAAGCATCTTTCCTTACAGTAGCATAGTTGTTTATTGCGTGGGACACAGGTGAGCAGCTGAGACTCCAGTCCTCTCTCTCTGGCCCTTGGGACTCTTCTCCAGGCTATGCTTCCTCCAGAAGCAATACCTCCTTTCCATAGGCCAAGCCCTTCACTGGCTGTGCTCCACTCCCTCCTCAAACACTTTCAACTGGCTTGAGTGTGTCCTTAAATTGTGATAACACCTCTTTCTTGCCTGGATGAGAGGCAGCAGGGTGTGTGAGAGTGTAAGTGTGACTGTAGAAACCTCTAATTTTTGCATGGTTGGAATGCAAACTGCTGGGTGAAAGGAAAAAGTCACCTCACCCGCTTTTTGTCTCTGGGCCTGCTCATCTCTTTCATGCAGATCCTGGAAAGCCACCCATGAGGGAATGTGGACCTCAGGCTGAAAAAGGTTCCACAGCCCTTGTGCAGGTTCTAGATGTCTTCCATCAGGACAGTGCTTTTGTTTTTGGGATATTGCATGGTCCTGCCACTAACTGCACATTTGTTGCTGGGAAAATGCCATTCCTATACCCACATGTGTTCTTTGTTATGTTTTTTTTTAAGGAGCACAGCCATGCAATGGGCTTGAGTTGCTGCTGGGGGAAATTCCACAGAACCAGAAACAATCTCTTTCAGTTACAACCATTCTGTAATGTAGTGTTTTTTTTTAAGTAGCATGATTAGCTTTCTCTTTACTCAAAATGACATCTGTGCAAAGAGGACAGCTTCCCTTTTAGTAGGAGAGCTAATTACTCTAATTATGCACATTTAAAGCACATGACTTCCCCAAAGAATCCTGGGAACTGTAGCATGTTAACGATGGTGGGAATTGTAGCTCAGTGAGGGGGAAACTACAGTTCCCAGCGTTCTTTGAGGGGACAGTCACGTGCCTTAAATGTGCATTGAATGTGCTTGAAATGGAGGGTATGGATCTCCCCAGTGTTGCAGAGCCTAGGAGCTGATATACTGTCGCTGAAAGTCTTACCTAGAGACAGCTTTGCCTATTAGGGCTCATATATATTTCATTGCATAGCTCTCATATTAGGTTTTGGGAGCACTTTAAGAATGTCTGATCATTTGTTCAACTTTTTCCTTAGGCACATTGTTAGGTTGGGAAGAAAATGTTTGTGTACAGATGTAGTATTTATTAGTTCAAAAACCAAAAGAGTGCTGGGAGAAAAATCAAATGGGTGATGGGAGAAGAGATAATAATATGAAAATCTGCCTCCTTGGAATGCACTGGCACTATTTAACAAAAGGGAGACTTTCCAAGAGCAGTTATAACTTCTCTGTCCGCTGTGCAAAAAGAATGTGGCTTATACATCTGGGTGAGGTGACTTTGTTTTTCAATAGTGGGACACTTTGGTTGTGTTACTGGAAACAGGCAGGTTGCTTTTATTGCTTAGTTTATGGAGGAGATCACAGCACATTCCCAAAACTGTGTGTTAAGATAGGTCTTATCCCAAGCATGCTTACTAGGGAGTAAACCGGATGGAAGTTTTCTCAGTACAACTGCTTACTTGAATGTCTAACCTGACCAAAGCTCACTAAACAAACGAGAAGAATCGTACCTGCACATTTTGCCCCATATTTCAGGTTATACAAAGGCTAGAAATGTACATCCAGGATAGCCTGGACGATTTTCATTTATTTTGGATTAATAAGTGCTCTATGCAGAAAAGGTCACAAAAAGAAGGTTCAACATCTTCGGGGGGGATAACTTGTTACACTTGATGGGTACCTGTGATAACTCTAAGGTTTCCTTGCAACTGCTGTTCAGCAGGTATACTGTAGCGGTTGGTATACTGAGCTGTGAACTGAGAAGTTCCTATTTTGATTATTGCCTTACTCCTCAATTCAGTTGGCAAGCCACTTTCCAATCCACAATATGATTGTACTGGCCCACCATAAAGGGAGGCTGTTAGCATTACTTGAAGTACGTCAAACACTCTAAAGTGCAGTATAAATGCTAAGCATCGCCACTATCAGCATCTAGTTACCTTGGGTTAATGGTCTGAGGAGAAATTTGATTCAGTGTACATTTAAAGGTGATTCTATCAAATTCTCAGTTTACAAAGCAATATGCAAACTGAAGCACAGCTATCATTTGAAATTTGCACCCATCTGAGTTTTGCAATGCAGTTCTCCAACCAAACAATGTTTACAAAAATGCATATGTTAAGGGGAAAGTGTGCATAAAAATGAAGATGTTAGTGCACATAACATTAAAAAATGCTCTTTAGTAGCCAAAATTGCATAGCAAAAATGTATATGCTAGTTTAAACTATGTACAAAATTTGCATACTAGGAGAAATTTACTTTGCTGCAGAATTTTCATGATGGTTTCATATATCACAGAGTGCTACAAAATGTGGAAGACTGAATTTAAGATTGAAAAATGAGAAATTGAGAGAACCGAAATTGACAGATACTTCCATCATTCTCTTGGGTCTGCTGCTGGCCCCAATGTGGTGAAACACTCTTGTCACAAGAGTCTAGGGCCCTGCAGGATTTGACATCTTTCTGCAGGGCCTGCAAGATGGAGCTGTTCTGCCTGGCCTTCGGCTTAGACTCATCTGAAGAAGTATGCATGCACACGAAAGCTCTTACCAGTAAAAAACTTAGTTGGTCTCTATATGGGATTTGGTATATAAATTTTCCCTTGGCTTTTTTGCTGGCCCATGTAGGACCAGCATGGATAGCTGGCTCAGGTGAATATCTGATGTTTCCTCCCTGGTCTTGATTTATGGGCTACTACTAAAATGAGGCTGCATTTTAAGCTGTATTTTAAGCCATATTTTAATTAACTTTGTTTGTTGTTGTTGGTTTTCTCCCCCCCATTACGTTTTATTGTAATTCATATTTGGTGTTAGCCGTGCTGAGCCTGGCCCAGGCCAGGGAGGGTGGGGTATAAATATTTATTTATTTATTTATTTATTTGCCAACAGTGTCGTGAGTGACCCTATGTTGGGGGTAATTTAAATGGCAGACTTACAGCTGCCTATTCCAGAGTAGTAGTGCTGCCACTACTACTAGCAGGTAATTTGCTAGACAGCCACTTCCAGGGTGCATGGGAGACTCCGAGGTGGTTCTGATTCTAAGTACTTTTAACATACTACCAGCTGCCTGGAAATGTCCAAAACTTCCCAAGCACTATCCAGAAAATAGCTCTGTCATTAGAGCATGAGACTCTTGATCTCAGGGTCGTGGGTTTGAGCCCCACCTTGGGCAAAAAGATTCCTGAATAGCAGGACTACATGGCCCTTGGGCTCCCTTCCAACTCTTCAATTCTATGATTCCATTTTGTACTTCATTCTTGAAGGTATCATGCATACTGATGGGGCTGGCTATCATTTATCTAATAGTAAAGAAAATGTTTCATGTTCAGCTTGATTTCATTAACTTAGCTGTTGGTCTGGTCTCTGTCAATTTTAAGCAAACTTTGTTCAAGCAATTTAAATGAAATAATTGAAAATCAATCTCACATAGAGATGTGCCATTGTGTGAATCTGGATTCCTCTGGTTGTTTCGCCATGTTTGTTTTAATAATACAACATCTTTTGGGCAAACACCTTAAATAATTGTGTGGGGGTTTTCTTTAGGCAAATCAGGAAAACCCTGTCTTCCTCAAACTTTCTGTACTATACTAAACTTGTCAGAACAGTATTTGAAGCCTCCATCGCTGGTTCAGCTGGTTCCAATGACTTTATTGTGGCACATTCAGTTGGAGGATCATAGGCTTTTAAATGTGTTTGAGACTACTCATGGCCCATGATCTGCTTATTTGGCTGCTCCCACAAGACACATAGCTACAAAGCACCTATAATATCCTTCCCCACTCAGCATATGTGCTGGGAATGAGCAGTTGGGCAATGTGACCTCTGGAACACCTAGCAATAGACACTATAGTAGGACGGTGCAGCAAGACAAGCTGCTAGCCTACCAGAACCATCTGCGTGCATTACAAGAAGGGATTAAACCAAGCAGAAAAAGCTGGGAGAAGAAAGAAACGAATCACAGCAGTAGGTGGATTTTCAGCAAGTGAGCTCAGCTAAGGAAATGGGCTTTTAAAAAATACATTCTGAACAAAAGCCCCAGGGGAGCTGGAAGGACCAGTGAATGACCATGGACCATCTCTTCCCCACCCCCCAGATGCCATGACCATTGATGGCTGTCATCAGGTAGAAACTGTTGGTTTGCAGCAGTGAGTAGGCATTTAATATGTCCCCTGATTTCTGGTGTTTCCCCTCCTAAAACTGTCCATTTACAAGGGTGTAGAGTCATTGCCCCATCTGTGTTTTCTTCTGTTGCATGTTAACACCTTACCATGTGGCGACAGCTGCCATGTGGAGCAATGAGAAGTGGCATTTGCATCGGAGCTGTAATATTTCCACCAGCCCAAAGAATTATTATTCATTCAGTTTAGACTTGTCAGGCAGTAGAGGCGGGAGTGTACATTTTAGGGTGCTGCCATGGAACTGAGGAGATGACATGATAGCTCAATTGAACAATAGTAGCTTGCCTGTAGAAGGCTGCTGGGATCCTAAAGAGCTGCTCTCAGATTAATGGCAGTGGGTAGATGGACCAATGCCTGACTCTATATAAGGCAACTTCCTGCAGCCAGGGGCGAATTCCTTTTGCCTATTGGTTCATAGCTGTCATCAAACCTTTCCTCATGTGAAGGCCTATTGAGGGTGAAAGTCTCCACCTGCTTGTTTGTAACTAATTATCAGTATCCAGAACCGGTACACCAAACTTTGGGACCTTTCAAAGTCCACTGCTTTTCTCAGTGCAGAACTTTAATTTTCTTTTAGCACAGAGGGCATGTGAACCTGGTCATCCCCTGGCCTTCACTTTATTTATAGCTCCCTCACAGGAAGGCTAAGAATGAAGTACATGACCAGGCCACCAACTGTCTGTGGGTCTCCAGAACGTCCACTAAGGTCATTAAAATGCAAAACATAACTCAGGCTGCTTCTCTGTAACTTCCATGCTTGCAAATAAAGCTATTATTATAGCCAGAATTTGTTCAGTCACTTTTTACAGGGCATCTTCATGATGTCAGGAGTAATACATCTTTACCCATTCTCCCATTTCTGCTTGTTTTTCAGAGATCAGGTTTTAAAACAAAACACAGTGGAACAACGGCACAATATTTCCATGTGTGAATGACCCATCACAAAGCTGTGAGCCTGACCATAGGCAGAAGCCATCTTCTGGAGGTGCTCTCACTTTCAAAGGTTAGTCTGATGCAAATGGTGAGAGGGCATTTTTGGTTGTGGCCCCCTGTCTATAGAACATCTTCCCCAGAAAAGTACAGCTGGTGCTCATGGCTGTGTATTTGAAGAGCCAGGCAAAAAGACTTTATTTGCTCAGTCCTATCCAATATCTCTTGAATTAGTTTGTAATGTTCTGTTGTGTTCTGCTGTTTTAATCATATTTACTGAATGGGTGCAGTGGTTTTAGTGTTTTATTTTGGTTGCCTTCATTATTGTGAACAGCCCTGGTAAAAGTGAAGGAAGGGCAGATTATAAATTTCTGAAAGAATAAATATGTGCCCAGCTTGCTTTCCTTAATACTTCTCCTGTAGACAAAACTAATCAGCATTTTACCTTGTCTTCCAAATGGCTTTGTGCATAGCTGGGTTTTTCCAACCAAAGTAGTCATAACATTTTTTTTTTAAATCTTCTTTTAAATAGCTGTCTCTGTATTTTTTTATTTAAATAGGCCCATGGAGAACAATTTTAATTTTGTTCAGTATATATTCCTTGGCTACTTTCTGTTATATGTTTTAACCTGAACTGTTTCAAAGATTGTTTTTGGATTGCTGTAAAGATAAGTTCTTATTGTTTGTTGCTGTAAGTTGTCTACTGGATCTATCGGCAGCAAAAGTGGGTGAAAACAACTGAATGAAAATAATGAATTGATCTGTTTAAGGTAAATGACAAAGAACACACACAACTAAGTTTAAATAAATAGATTGCGGATGACTTCCTTTCCCCCTTTTTCTTTTAATGGCTTTACTTATTCTTTCCCTCATCTAAACTGTTTTCTCAGAAATAGCTGCAAATCTGGGTCTCCTGTATATGTTTTAATGTCATAAATACCTCTCTGAATATCCAGAATCCATGAAGGAAAGGTAAAGAATAACACAAGCTCATATTGAAGACTCCAGACTAATGTTTGAAAGATTTGCATTGAATGGGCTGATCCAGTGCGTTTTTTCTGGGGGAACACAGGGGTATGCATACCCCTAAACATTTTGTGAATCTAAGTTTGACTTCATTGAGGGCCAGTATTTCAATATGAGTAGGAAAATGAGAGTATCCCTAAACACTCTTTTAGAAAAAAGGCACTGAGCTGATCATGAAAAGTGTTGAGATCAAAAGATGTGAAGGGATATTATAATGCCTTTTGGAGACTATTAACTTTTTCAATAGAAGCCTAATGAGAGAGAGAGAGAGAGAGATGAACTAAGGCAGGTAGCCGTGTTGGTCTGACTCAGTCAAAATAAATTAAAAATTAAAAATTGTCCAGTAGCACCTTACAGACCAACTAAGTTTGTTCTGGGTATGAGCTTTGTGTGCATTCACACTTCTTCAGATACACTGAAACAGACGTCACCAGACCCTTATATATAGTGGGAGGGTGGGGTGGGGTTTTTCTCAGAAGGGTAGTAGGAGATAGGTGATTGACTCAATGGGTATGGTAAACCTGTTGAAGACTGTTAATGACTGCAATTAGTCCTACAGGAAAAATCAAGGGATAGTATGCAGATGACCAAAATGGCAACAGTCGTTCAGCAGTAGAGCAGACTGCCTTGGCAGGTGGGTGGTAGACAGCCATCTACCAGTCAGGGATGATATAGCTGCATTGTGCGTTGTACAGGGGGTTGGACTATATACCGGTAACTTGTAAGATCCCTCACAATTCATGGTTTCAGTATTATTGCCACTGAATCTTTCTCTCTAGTGCAGGCATAGGCAAACTTGGCCCTCCAGATGTTTTGGGACTACAACTCCCATCATCCCTAGCTAACAGGACCAGTGGCCAGGGATGATGGTAGCTGTAGCCCCAAAACATCTGGAGCAGTGGTTATCAACCTGTGGGTCCCCAGATGTTGTTGGACTACAACTACCATCATCCCTGAGCTCTGGCCTTGCTAGCTAGGGGTGATGGGAGTTGTAGTTCAACAGCATCTGGGGACCCACAGGTTGAGAAAGGCTGATCTGGAGGACTGAGTTTGCCTATGCCTGCTCTAGTGTGTTGTACTCAGTTGGGTGAGGCCTCCTGCTTCTCCTGGTGGTCTCCTAGGCTGAGTGCTAATCTATCTGGTTAAAGCTCTAGAATTGGCGTTTGCCGGAAGGCAGAACTGGCAACGTAAGGTTAGACTCATTACAAAATAGCTTTTTACATCAGTCATGTGCAACCTGTACTCCAGAGAACTCTGAAGTTCCTCAGGAGCTGATCAGGAGTCCCTCAGCAAGATACAGTGGTGCCTCGCAAGACGAAATTAATCCGTTCCGTGAGGCTCTTTGTATAGCGGTTTTTTCGTCTTGCAAAGCAAGCCCATTGACAGCTTAGCGGATTAGCGCTATTAGCGGTTTAGCGGCTTTTAGCGGATCAGCTGATAAGCGGCTTAGGGCTTAGGAAAAGGGGGGAAAAAGGGAAAAAATCCCGCAGGAACTCGCAAGACATTTTCGTCTTGCGAAGCAAGCCCATAGGGAAATTCGTTTTGCGAAGCGACTCCAAAATGGAAAACCCTTTCGTCTAGCGGGTTTTCCGTCTTGCGAGGCGTTCGTCTTGCGGGGCACCACTGTATTAATTAATGGTAGGCAATGTCTTTCTGAAAGTCAGCTTGCCAACATATGCAAGAAGGGAAATCTAACACTATCAGATGAAAGGAAAACTATTTATGAAACACAATTCTCAAGTGACTTTTTTCTGTAGTTGCCATATTTATTTTGCCTGCTTGTGAGACATGCAATCCTTTTCTCCCCCTTTCATGACTAACTTTTAGGTCAATTGTTTTTTTATTTGAATTGGATCGTTTTTATATTCTTGATAGGTGCTGCTTGGATTGCAAATTGTTGGTTAGTCAAAACAAACTTTGTAAACTGATCTAAAGATTATTCCTATGTGTAAATAAATTATTTGCGTCTCTTGGGCATCAGATCAATGAGCTATGTGGATCAAATTACAAGCAGGCAAATTTCTTCACTAGCTTTCCCTTGCAATGCAAAATGTACAACATTCCTGAGGTTTTTTGTCTTGTTTTTTTAAAAAACGTTCATCCATGCAGCAAGAGGCTATTTGAAATGCATATATGTTTTAAGATAGCATAAATACATTTCACTGGCTTCTGAAATGTATATGGTACAGAATAATAAATAAATAAATAAATAAATAATCCAGAAACCAAGGAGACAAAATATAGAATATTTTGATTACTTTATGCTACATGTACAAGGCATTTGCATTGACTAATATCTTCCAATTTGGCTAATATTTCTGGATTAGTGATCATTCTTTTGAATGTTCAGTGGCGTTTAAAGCACTGGATCCCTGGGTTATTTGAAATCTCAGGAAGAAAATTTAGGGAGTAAGGCAGTGACCATACTTTTCTTGACAGTGAGTCATAGAATTGTAGTGTTGGAAGGGAACTCCAAGGGCCATCTAGTCCAACCCCCCGCTATGCAGGAATCACAGATAAAGAATCACACACAGCCAGCCAGCCAGCCATACGTCAACTTCTTGGTTATTGTGTGGAAAATTTCATAAATGTACCTCTTCAAAAGTTTCTCCAAATGTCAATTAGTTTATAATTAGCTGAAAATGTCAAAATGCTTTATGTAATAATGGGCAATTCTCATTGCTTTGAACTGAGCAGACACTAGATATTCCACTCAAGCTTTTTGGGCTACATTTATGAAACTCCCCCATTTAAATGTCATTTCCCTTCAACGTTAAGCTGATTATCAGCTGGTCAAACAGCACCAGCCATGTAGTTGCTTGGAATGAGAGAACTAATATCTTTGTTAGAAAAAAATGGGAAGGAGAACAAAAGCAGGCCTGTGAAGTTAATCACATGTCAATAAATGTTCAATACAAAAATCGAGGCCTGATTTTGTGAACTATTGAGCAGTCTGAACTCCCATTGAACTTGCAGACTGTAAAAATCCATCAAGCTAGATTAATAAAATGAAACTATCTATACCACACACCGTTGGCTAATTTTGCTGTTGCACTGCTGTCTGCTTTAAGATTTGTGGTTTTTAAATATATATATAGCAAGTTCTGCAAATATTTTTATGTCTCAGTCAGATCAGCCTTTCCTAGAGATTTCTGTGTGAAATAAAACTGTGTAAGGAAGAAGCAGAAATAGTGATAACACTGTACTTCTGCGCTTTCAAGTAAAAGTATGGAGCACTTCAGCAGTTGTTGGACTACAAATCCCATAATCCTTTACCATTAGCCATGCTGTCTGGGGCTCATGGGAATTGTAGTGCAACAACAGCTGGAGGGCACTATGCTGGCTATCTCTGACGGAAGACTTGATTTATTATAGGAAGACACTTGTTATGAACTCCTTACATTGTGAAGTAACTGTCACTGCTGTTAATATTTGAGCAAGCTTACTTATGTTATTAGGGGTGTGGGTGGTGCTGTGGGTTAAACCACAGAGCCTAGGACTTGCCGATCAGAAGGTTGGCGGTTCGAATCCCCGTGACGGGGTGAGCTCCCGTTGCTCAGTCCCTGCTCCTGCCAACCTAGCAGCTCGAAAGTGCAAGTAGATAAATAGGTTCCGCTCCGGCGGGAAGGTAAACAGTGTTTCCGTGTGCTGCTCTGGCTCGCCAGAAGCGGCTTAGTCATGCTGGCTCCCTCGGCCAATAAAGTGAGATGAGCGCTGCAACCCCAGAGTCGGTCACGACTGGACCTAATGGTCAGGGGTCCCTTTACTTTTACCTTATGTTATTGACTTCTTACCACATCAGGTTAAATGCTTCAAAAATGGAAGCCAAGCTGTGAGTTTGTACGAGGCTATGATCAAAAGTGATTCTATGGAACATATTCAAATACATTCCCATCTAGGGACTGCACCTTCTTTCCCCTTCTTAGCCGGCATGGGATGAAGTCTTGTTTGAAAGCTCCACCACATCTCTCTCTCTCTTCATGGGAAGCAGCCCTCTACGGAGTCAGACCATTGGTTCAGCTAGTAGTTCTCCAGGGCTTCAGACAGCACTCTCTTCCAGTTCCACCTGGAGATGCTGGGGATTGAAACTATGACCTTCTGCATACAAACCACAACCTCTGCCAATCAGGTGCTTCCCTAAGGTGTAAAGCTTATGCAAGGAAGCAGCTCTGGGAAAAGAACAGGGACAAACCAGTTGCAATAAAAAGCAATGCTGTTGCTGCATGGCATCAGCCTGATCGGTCACCCCATATAAATTGGGGTGCCTATAAACAAGCAATTACCTGTGTGTGTTTTGAGAAGGGTACAGGCTCAGTGAAGGATAGTACCATGGGCCTTCTCTTTAAGTCTGAATTGGGTCTTACAGAGTGTGTGTGTTTTGCAAGCAAAAGATCCTAGCTTCATTCCCTGGTTTTACCAGGCAGGAAAGACTCATGCAACTGTCAGCATAAACAACAGCATGCTAGATGGACAGATGATCTGCATTGGTATAAAGCCGTTTCTTGTTTATTCTATGTTTTTTGTACAGGAACAACGTCACCACCTTTTTGCGTCCCTCAAACTGAGTCAACCAAATCAGGTAAGAGAGAAACTCCTAAAAATTAAACTGATTCAGATAACAATCTTTTATTATTATTTTCTTTAAAATTGGTATGTTATTAGTTCCTTTCTACATTTTTTCCAGAGCTCTGTACAGTTCTTAAAAGGAAATAAGCAATGTTCAATGTACAAAGTAAAAAACAGTAAACTAGAAAAATCTGGATAAAATGGAGCAAGTTGCTGGCAAGGATACAGTACAAATTAGTAATTAGACATCTGAAGTGCAATACCACTGCAGTGAGGATGAGTTAAAGAATGAAATAAAAATACTCTATTTTAAACAAACATTATATATATATTTATATTTATATAGTATTTATTTATATGTATATATTTTACAGATTAGACCCAGTGATATCTGCAGGATTGTAAAAACATATTTACAAATAATTCTTTTTTTAACATTTCATATACATCAGCACCATAGTAAAAAAAACAAAACAAAACCCAAGATATTAAAGTTTGACTTTTTATTACTTGGTCCCAGTTCAAAATATTTGGAGAAAGCTTTTCAAAGATAATGGATTTTGAGGCCTCATCAAACACTAGTTCCTGTACTTTTCTGATTAAGATGAATGTTAAATTTCATTACTCATTAGATTTTGTGCGGTTCAAAACTCCAACTTCTTAGTCTTCTTGTTGTCACCCTTTCCAGCAAAGAGTGACACTGCCCCAGAGGAGTGATGAAGACAGATACTTGGTTCCTATCTTATGCTTTTGCATGCCTATTCAGGTTTAAAAGGAGGTGGTTGTATCTCTCACCTCTTCAGCTGATTTCTGTAACCCACAGAAAACCGTTTTCTTGGTCTTCCAGTCCTCAGCACTAGCTGATATAATGATACCTAATTATGCTCAGAGTATTTGTGGACTAAAATCTTCTTGGAATCCTCAGGCCACAATTCTCCACTGGTGCTAAGATGAATCCTGACTTGGCACATTGTGCACTGAGAACATGGCAAACCACTTCTCTGTTAGCAAGCTTTGCCACATGCCAAGTCCACTGATGTGCAAGCTCATTGGTCAACCTTCATGTTAGCACAAGCAGGAAGTTGCATGAAGTGGTTCTTTTAGCTCACGACATCCAACTTTCAAAGGTGTCAACAATATGTCTCCCACTAATTCCCATGAGTTAGATGATGAGACAGTATGTGGGAGTTTCAAAATCATGTCACAAACCAGATAAAATAAATGAGGGCCTAAGTACACCTTATATGTAAATATGTGTAATTGAATCGTGATTCTCCCCCTTCCCCATTTTCCAGGAAAGTTAGCTTCTGGAGGTGGTGGTTTTAAGTGAAGTGTGGGTTGTGATTGAACCCTTCTCTGCTTGCTTCTTCTCCACTTTAAAACCATCCCTCCGAGCTGCTTCTGTCCTACGGCGTTCCAAATGTATGTTTGCTCTTGCTCTTGCTCCTACTCTTCACCCCATCCCACCCTCTATTTTAAATAATAATAATAATTTATTACATATACCCCACCCATCTGGCCGGGCCTCCCCAGCCACTCTGGGCGGCTCCCAACAGAATATTAAAAACATGGTAACACATTGAAAACTTCCCTAAACAGGGCTGCCTTCAGGTGTCTTCTAAAAGTCAGATAGTTGTTTATTTCCTTGACATCTGATGGGAGGCCATCTGATGGGAGGCCATTCCACTACCAAAACTGGAGTATGCTAAAGAACATGGGGCAAACGGTGGCTGAGGAAAGGGTCAAGTATTCCATCTCTCTGCTGTTTCTCCACTAAAAAAAAATGCTCCCTCTGAATTTGGATTTCCCAGGGATAGGGGAAATACGGAATGCACCACTGGAGTTTGGTTACACATTTGCATGTAATGTATAATCAGGCCCGAAAAAGTGACGTGTATTTAATACCAAGCCTGTATCTAAAACACAGGCAAATGGTATCATATTCAACTCCCACCAACATAAATGACTCCACTTTTTTGCAGGTCAGTTCCAGCCACACAAAACTGTGGCTTAGACAGTTCCATTTGAAGAGTGATCTTTGCAATGTTGTAACTTTATGTACAACTACTTCCAGCAATTACCTGAATGGAAGACCCTTCCTTTCTTATTCTGTCACCAACTAGTTTAGGCATCATAAAGAGCTTGGTGTTATCATGTTCATAGTAGGAAGGTTGACAAAGAGGACCAGCCGTTAGAGAACGTTAAGCATAAACTTGCTTCCAACCTGTCAAAAGACATGTTGACATTGCTCCTAAATAATTTCTATGTAAGACCACCAAGAGAATTACTAGCCCCTCTCCCTTAACTCCCAAAGACATCTGCCTGTGCAACCCAACCCCTCACAGGTAACACCTATTCATCTTGAATTTTCAGGAAAAGAACAAGCTGGACACCACTGTTTGCAAGTTCTTAATACATATAACCTCTCCCTTTTTAATGCCTGCTTTCTTTTGCGTCTGTGTCTTTGGTAGCTGCTATCTCAGTGAGCAATATAAGTACTGCAGCCTTCGTGTGTCCTACAGCTCTGTATTTCCCCCCATCCTTAAAAAGTGACTAAAGAGTCACTTGGTTATAGAGGAAACAGGAAACACAGGAATGGCAAACTATGTAGATGGGGACTTTCTCTGCACCCAAAGGAGACTTGATAGCACATTGAATGGACCCTTTCATCTGCGGCCATGTCTAGTCATAACCATAACCAAGCAGCCTCTGCTTGACTCCTGATCAAATCAGACACATAACTACATGAAGAAACTTGTCATTTGCTTAAACCCAGAGTTTAGCACCTGTACTGATCCCGGCCTCTCTTTCTCTTTCAGGTGCCGCTTCCTTTGTCTCGGCGCCTGTCTCTGCAATGTCCTGACACTGCAGCAGTTCCAGTAGAACCGTGGTGGAAAGTTTATTGTTATGGGGCAGCCAGTGCTTGGCATGTGGAGACTACCAATCTTCTTCCATAGCCCATGGGCATCAAGTAGCAATTTTTGGAGCCCCCTACCTCTCTCTTTGTCTTATTCCCACCTGCAGCAGGTGGACTATGGGGTGGAGACTGCTGTGAGGACACCAGCAAGGCCTTCTGTTCAATGCTTTACATTCCATCCATGCCTTCCACAATCAGCCATAGATCAGCTTGCTTTGCACAGCTTTAAAAACAAAACAAAGAAACAAGGATGGGCAACATCCTGCTTTCCTTTTTTCTGACCCCACAAAGGTTTGTAACTATACATATCCCCATGTGCTACGGATTTCCAAACAGCTCATCAAGTTCTTGCATCCACTCATCTCCTGGCCCACCTTTAATGATGGAATCTACAAGGTCTGTGCTGTCTGCTATACTTGGAAAGGAACCACCAGCTCCTTCATTGCTGTAACTATAAGATATGTCCTGAGTGGGATTCCTCTCATAGATCTGACCTTGGCTGCTCTGAGCAAAGCTACCCCCTGGTATCTGTTGTGCAGGGGACTGGTTAAAACCAGCCATGGTGGGAACTGCTTGGCTTATTGTAGGCATAACCATTGGTCTAGCTTGGTTGTTGGTTCCTTGTTGTCCAGGGAGTGGTTGCAACATTTGCCTTCCCATCGCTGGATTCAGGGTCCGTACTGTTCCACTTGTGTCCATGACAGACTGACTAATGCCTTGTGGGAAGTGTTGCTTAGGCAACCTTGGCTGAGCAGATTGCATCGGGTAAGCTGCACCATTATTGAAAGGTCCAATTTCACCACTAGTCCTTCCAGGGATACCTTGCAAGCCTCGTGCCTGCCAGTTCTGTGCTCCTTGTGGGACAGGCCCCATCATGTTTTGAAGTCTGGGAGCTTGTGGTCTGGGTAGAACCTGGCCCACAGGTCCTTTCATCTGCTGGTGTTGTTGAGATATGGCAGAGTTCACCAACATGTTTGGACCAAAGCTACCGACCATGCCAACCCCTTGTGTCGAGGTGGGCTGCCTCGGCCCCTGGCTTGGGTTGTGTGCCAGGCTCATGCTACTTTGGTTTGGGTGCTGCAACATTTGGCTCATTCCTGTGTTCATATTGTACATTCCTGGCTGGCCGGCTGCTGGGCTGCTGTAGGGAGCCATCCCCATCTCGGATTGGCCAGCTGCAGCAGACATTGCGCCAGTGTTTTGTGAGGCTCCCATGGTCATCATGCTGGTGTTCTGGGACATCATTCGGGAAGTCCTCATGCTCTGAAGTGCTGCCTGGTTTCTCACTGCCGCTATATCCTGTGGGGAACCTGAAGCAGAAGAAGGAAAAATATTAAAAAGTGAGCTTTGGCAATAATATTTTATTGGACGTTTGGGCGCAAAGGGATCTGGGCCCCTAGGAGGTGGCTCCTATGCTAGGCACTGGGGAACAAAGCAGGAGATGGCTATTGTGCTCATATGCTTCCTGTGAGCTTCCCATAAGCCTTTGGTTGACTGCTGTGGAAATCAGGATGCTGGACTAGGAAGGCCTTTTGGTCTGATCCAGGAAGGCTCTTCTTGAGTTGTCTTGCAATGCTAGTATTATCTCCAGATATGGGTCTGATTGCAGTTAGCACCCAACCTGGCAGTGAAACTTCAATGCCCTACACAGTTACCAAGGAGTAATTCCCACTGAAGCCAATGGGAAGTACATCTGAGTAGACATGTAAAGGATTGTGCTGTCAATGGTAGTGCAAAGAGGTGTCAGTGAGGTCCATAATAATGCAAGCATTAGTTAGAAATCTATTTAGCCATTTAGAATTGCAAACAAACAAACAAACAATAGCCTGACCATTAGTTATCTGAGCCACTCTTTCAAATATTTCCATTATCTTTCAAAACTAAAGCCATGAAAATAGAAATGTCAGGCGCAGAGAGGCTAATCAATTTTTTTATAGCTTAGGAGGCATAAGTGAATGGATTTTCTATAGTGTTGTTACTGATTATGTCTATGGAAAGAAGAAAAATTTAGAACAGAGACGGTGTATTAACAAATCAATACTGTAAGCACATTTTGCTCCACCTTTGGACCAATGACGGGAAGCCAGAAAATCCTTTACCTGTTAAATTCTACACCCTGGCAGATACACCCAAACTAGGTGTCTTCCTGTTGAGGAGGGATGTAGAGGGAGGAGTGGATGGAAAGGATTATTGATTTCTGGAAAGCAAATATGCTCCAGTGTTTATCATCTTTATTTAAAAATAATTAGAGGAATTTTGATTATGCCAAGAGTTCATTGTGGCACTAGCTCAATACAATGCTGAGTACACACTGCTGACAAGAGCATAGCTCTCACCTCAGTAAAAAGATACATGAAATCACTGTGAAAGAATAATATTTCTGTGAAGCGTTACCTGACTGTTAAAAAAACCCAGGAACCAAGTATATCTCAGTGTCTTCCTTTCTTTCATTGACAATATGAAGCACATCCCCCAGCTTAATATAATACAAAATAACAAATCACCATTTTAACCACCAGGAGAGTGTTTTATTTTACAGACCATGTATTTAGATTTCTCTCTTAAGGCTACACCAAGAAAAAAAAGTACCAATGAAACTCACAAAATATGAAAAAAGTCCTCCTCTCCATCTCCCCCCCCCCATCCTCAACACAATATTTATGTGTTTTGAGCAGACAGGGCTCTTCACTGGACAACATTCTAAGATTAAATTTAAAAGATGAAAACAATGTGGATTCAACTGTTTGTAGCTCCTTAAGATTATCTTTATCAATAGAATTTTGTGTACACAGGATGAAAACCCCATGAAAATTAATGGGATGCTCAACACATGGAGGTTTGAGAGGGGAAGCACAGGGCCAGCAAGCATAAGGCCACAAGAAAAGCCAACTGGATCAGGCCAATGACCCATGTAGTCCAGCACAGCGCCCAACCAGATGCCTGTGGAAACCCACAAGCAGGATCAAAGCACCAGAGCACTCTCCTTGCCTGTGGCTTCCAGCAATACTTATTGTATTCAGAAGCATTACCGCCTACAACCATGGGGCAGAACATAGCCATTGTTGCTAGCAGCCATTAATAGCTTCCTCCTCCATGAATTTGCCTAAATTCTCTTTCAAAGTCATCTAAGTTGGTGGTTATCAATGCATCACAGCTTTACATATCAACGGGACAGACTCTGACGAATAGAGGATGTGATGCCCTTACGTAGAGTTTCAGCCTCTGACAATCTCCTCTTGGGTTGCCTGCTCTTGCCTGCCACGTTAATAACTCTGTGTCAATTAGCAGTACAGTAAATAGAATGCCAGTGCTCATATCAAGCTATGCGTTAGCAGGCAGCTTGTGCTCCCTGAATGCCTGTTGGCCTCTCACCTTGGAACTGATTGACCTGCTGCACAGGGTAGGGGTTCCTCTGCTGTTGCTGGAGGTGCTGCCGAGGCAGATGCGACTGCTGTTGCTGCTGCTGCAAATGCTAGAGAGAGGAGCAAGAAGAAGAAAAAGAGGTTGGTGAGCCTGCTGCCCGGCTGATTGTTGCCACAGCAGTCAGCAAGGCAAGCAGCGGAACTGGCGCTTTTCCAGCAAGGTGTTCTTGAACGACAAGTGCTGCGTCGAAGTGGCAGGCAAAGTGAGCAGCGGCCCCGCGCAGATCAAGAGCCCTCCGCACGCAGCATTGCTCAGACTCCAGGCATCGACTGCCTCTCCACAGCAGCTCTCTGCTCTTCACTTGCTGAGAACTTTTCGTACTTCTGCAAGACTCAGGAAAGGAGAGGAGAAGAGAGGAGGGAATGCTCCTAGCTGAGAATCGTGAACCAAACTCTGGGACCATCTAGTATTTCTGGATCTAAGTTAGTTAAGCCTGCGGGGCTGGTTCTTATAAGCTGGGGCAGCCCAGTTGCTGCTGCCCTGGAAGTTCCAACAATGGAGGAACAGAAGAGCCATGTAGGGATCTGGGATGGTGTGGGGAGAAGAATGCAACCATCAAAACAACCGTGAGTATGGTTTACACTTTCTCCTTTGGCTTCTTTTCATGGAGGTTCAGTAAGTTAAGAATGGGAGGACCAGGTGAGGTAAATCACACCGTCCATTCATCTTCTAGTCCTGGGGTGGGGAACCTCTGACCCTCCAGATGATGCTGGTCTTCAACCCCCATCAGCCCTGACCACTGGTGAAGCTGGCAGAGGCTCATGGGAGCTGGACTGCAAGAACTTCCAGAAGGACACAGGTTCCCCCACCCAGCTGGGATATGTGGCTCTGTCCATTTCATCTCACCCAGTTCTTCCATTCCTAGCTTACTGAACCATCGTGAGAAGAAGCCGTGGGGGAAAGCGGAAGCTATACCAATCCCATTGCAACCTCTCCTCCTCTGTGAATATGTTCCATTAGACTTCTCTCAATAAGATGGGCAGGTTCAAGCACTGTCACATCCTTATTTAATGAATAAGAATGATTACATGGTGGGGGCAGGGGAGATAGGAAGGATGCTACCCTGAGTGCTGGAAAGAAGACCTCCTCTCTGCTGCAAGGCCCATTTCCACCTGGCCTAGGGGTGGGGGCCCAGACTCCCCTTTAACAGCTAGAAGAGGCTCCTGGGACACTGCTGGAGCCACTCTTGGGTGGGGGCAACTGACTAAAATGTTTTAAACGATTGTTCTAATTTTGGTTCCTCTGTTTCCTTTTTGTCAGGTTGGTATTGGTTAAATGTTTAGTTGGTGGTTATTTAAATTTGGGTATAACTGTAAACTGTTTGTTATTATTGGTGCTGTTGTTATTATTGGTTTCTATTGATTTACTGGTTTGTTTGTTGCTTGTATAGGATATTTTGTTTTTTAATGTTTGATGTTTTGTTGTGTTTTTATAAATGTTGTAAGCTGCCCAGAGTGGCTGGGGAAACCCAGTCAGACGGGTGGGATATAAATTTTTTAAAAATTAATTTATTATTATCTTGCAAGAAACAAACATGCTGGATTCAAGACTCAATCCCTGCAGACCATCGACTAAAAGTCAGAACTACTGGAATGATCCAAATCTTGGCCCAAGCAGCAGCAAAGGCTGACAGAACTGCTGCTGCAGCCACAGCTCATATCTGCCAGGGCAAGCAAATCACCGTGCTAGTCTGGAACTGATGCCATAAAGTAGCGGCATTGAAGGTGGCTCAGGTTCAAGTGGATCCTGGGCCATCCCCACAACACCTCATTTTGGGGCTTTCTCTGAGCTTCTGCCAGTGGAGATTCTACTTCTGCCTGTCCTTCAGTGGCCAAAACAGAGAGTTGAACAGCAGTGGAGCGATGCAGGCATCACTCCATGGCCAGAAACCTGGGAGGAAGGACAAAAGCAGGGGGTTGGATTGCAGCCTAAGTGCCAGCAGCTGAATGTATGGATTTATTCATTCATTCCTCACTTCCTTAATAGGTTGTGCACTCTCCTGCTGTACAACAGCGGCTTAGGAGTACAGATAGAAGCAGATTTTGTTGCTGTTGCTTGATTACAAAAAAAATGCAGGCAGTGCAGCAGTGACTAGCTCTCAAATCCTTGCTGTGAGGCTGTTCTCCACCTATTACTGTGAATGAGGTATCAGGCTACTGAAAAATCATTCACAGTGCCTAAAGATGCACTTGTGGCATACTTCAGGGATTTGTGTGGAAACCAGGCCCTGATGCGCACTTGATAATACGCCTGAGCTCAGCAGGTATATAGAGTGGCTTCTTAACAAATGCTGCCTTACTTGTGCAGGGAGTTACACCAGTCACCACTGCACCCGGCACATGAAACATGAAACATCACTTTGCAGTTCTGTGGGATTTTACTAACTAGACATATGGCAATTTGATCAGTTAATTAATTAAACGTAGCGCAGAAGATCCCCCAGAACTGCAAGACCAATGTTTGATGTATTAGCATGCAGTAAACAGAAACAGATGAAAAGCAAATGCTTTTCCACAGGCTTCTTTTTCACTAAGATGCTTTCACTTAATACAAACTTGAGTGGAAAAAGGATCCCATTCCCCCCCAAAACACTTGTTGATTCTGGGAGGCTTTTTTCACCTTCACCTAGCCAATAGCACAGTTTGCTTACATCTGTGATCAGGATTTGTTTTTATTTAAGTTTAGGAGAGTGGCTTGGTTGCTGCTGTTTCTTAATTTCTCTGTGCATGGTGCTTAGGGTGTTCTAACAATGGGCGGATGGAGAAGCACAGGACACATTTTGGTGCTTGAAGCGGAACAGCAAATGCCTCCCTCAGCCAAGATGCAGAATACTCAAGGCTGGCTAAGTAATTTTGGCACCCGAGGCAGAAAAATCCCCCCAAGCACCTCTCCCTGGGAGTAAAAGTGCAATAATTATAAATCAACGACTAACCATTTGTGTTCTTTTATGACATCCCAAATCAGCTGCCAGAGGCAGCTGCTTCACTCTCCTTAATGGTAGGGCTGACACATGGGAATCGGCACACCAGCATTAAAAAATGAATTGGGAGAACACAGGAATGATACAGGCTAGAAAGAATACTGGTGTGGTTCTTCCTTTCTCTTAGATCCAATGAGATCCTAACTTTTACTTTGTGGAGACATGTCATAGATGAAGTGACAACCATGCTGTTCCCATAAGCGAAGAATGATCTCCCATGATTGAATCAAACACCTTATAGAAACAGCAGAAAATTATTTTCTAGGTAGCCATAAAATAAGGAAGAGGAATGGAGATTCCTTAGAGGCATACATTCCGTTTTTCTCTGCAACATGCCATTAAAGGACCAAAGCAATTGCCTTCTGTCCCAATTACACCAGTAATTAGCATTATCGTTTATATTGCACCTTAAAGTGTTTAGCAATCCTTATCTTGTTTATCCTCACAATAGCCTTGTGATGGAGATGGAGAGAAAATGGAGAGAGCAAACTAAGAATCAAATGACTCTTCCAGAGCTGCCAGAGAGAGAACGAATCAGTGGTCCACAGAGGGAAGTGAGTTCTTCTCTATATCTGCCTCTCTAAGCCTGTTGCCCTGCAGATGTTTTGGAATAGAAGGGCTGTAGCTGATGGGAGTTGTAGTTCAAAACATCTGGATGACACCATGTAAGAAAAGGCTGGAGCTCAGAGCAATACGCAAGTTATTGCACTATTGTGGCAGTCAGTCCCTTGCCTCATAATTGACACATGCATGACAAATGAAAGCCTAGATTACGGAAGCTGCAAGGTGCTTGTATGAACCTTATGGATTGCACTGTTTGGTTACAATTGTTGTTGGAAAGACCCAGTTGTGTCTCTGTTCCAGGTCTGGGAATGGTCACTTAAGGCAGGCATAGGCAAACTTGGCCTTCTAGATGTTTTGGGACTACAATTCCCATCATCCCTGACCACTGGTCCTGTTAGCTAGGGATCATGGGAGTTGTAGCCCCAAAACATCTGGAGGGCCGAATTTGCCTATGCCTGACTTAAGGTATGGAGCAAAAGGGTGCAGTACCTGTTCTGCCAAGATCTGCTGCTGTTGCCGCTGCTCTCGTAGAAACTGCTGCTTCTGCTGTTCCATCATGTGGAGCTGGGCCCTTTGCTCAATCAGCATCTGCTTCATAAGGGCAGCCTGAGGCTGTCCACCCAAGAAACTGGCATTGACCGAACTTGTGCCCACGTTACTGGATCCTGGTGGCACCGAGGACTGCATGGGACCTGTGGACCGAGACAGTCCCACTGCGTGCTGGTCCTGGACAAGGAAAGAAACAAAAGCCATGTGAGGAATCATTGGGTATGTGATTAGGCTTATCTTCATTTATTCTCAGTATTTATATCCCACCCCTCCATCACATGCAATGGAACATCAAGGTGCCTTACAAACATCACAATTTAGAAACAAAGCAAGATTTTAAAGGGGGGGGGGAGACAACCAGCTGATTATTTGTTTATTTTGCAAAGACACAGATCATTACCAATCAGACGCACCAGAATTAATTAAAATTTCCACGTAGCATCTAAAGGCCACCAGGGAGGGAACCAACTGAGTTTCTAGAGACGAGGGCTTCCAGAGTCTGGGTACGACTACAGAGTAGGCCTTCTCCCACAAATGCCAGCATGGAACAAGGCCTTCTTTAATGAGCTGAAGAAAAGTCCAGCAGGATCGTTGGGGGGAGGTATCCCAGTCCCAAACCATTCATGGTTTTAAAGGTAATAACCTGAATTTTGACTCTGAGTCAGAAACGGGCCAGGAACCAGTCAGTGAAGCTACTAGAAGAATTGAATCGCACAACCCAACAAATCAGCCCCAGTGGAAGCGTTTTGCACCAGCTAAAGTTTCTCAGCACAGTATGTGGGGTGCTGCAAATTGCAGGAGAAGGTCTCCGCGCCTGTCTAGATGTTACACTTGCTGCAGGGATTGGCATCCCTATGGTGAGTTTTCCACCACCTGCTGTATTGTTTAGAACAAGTCACCACATGAATATTGTGAGTTTTTCTGCTTTTGAACTATATCAGTGGTGTTTCCTGGCAGGAGGGAGAGACTTGTGGTATGATGTCCAACCCACATAGTAAGCTGTTTTCAGTGAGGGTTTGGGAAAACAGTCAAGAGGTTGACGATTGCTATGGCAAAGGCAGGAATGGGTGAATCTGTCAATTTTTACTTTCTCTTACTTTCTCTTTTTTCTAGAGTTCAGGCCTGCACATTTCTGCATCAGTTTATTTAATGACTGATTGATTTTAAATTCACCAGCATTTTAGTACAAATTTATTCTCATATACACACTTCTGCCAAGCCATTTCCCCGAATACAATGCATTTTTGGATGGCATTTCATGAATATATGCATTTTCATGTACACTTCCCTGCAATACACACATTCTTTTACATATTATTTGGTTGGAGAGCAGCATCAGAGAATTCAGGCAAGTGTGAATTCTGAAAGATAGCTGCATTTCATTCTGTATATTGTTTCAGGAAGTGTGAATTAGGGAATTTCACATTAAAAGCACCAATCGACCTTCATTTCTCCTCCATTCCTCAGTGACTGCAAATATGTATAGAGCAGTTTGCAGTTTACAGAGAAATAAAGTTCAAGGAGAGGCATGGTCCAAAAGTAAAGGAGGTGGGAAAGGAGGAGGGAAGTGGATGATCAAGAAACTGTTGGGTGCAGAAGCCTAAATCCAGTTTTACTCTCTCTCTCTCTCTCTCTTTTGCAAGCATTGGGTGCACAGAATGCCACTTTATTGTATTCCTTCTGACACTGTATGGTATGCAATCAGATCAAGTCTAACAGTAACCCTGGCAGGTTATTAACTCATATCTGAGGAAGTATATAAGAGGTAAAAGATATATGAGGAATGGTAGAGAGAGCTGGGGACAAAACCCAGGACCCCTCAAGCCAAGCTCAGTCATTCAAAGCAACGTGAGTTACGGATTCAGCAAAAAGCAAGGAACAAAAGTAGTAATTAGGACTTACATTTTCTTGCTGGTGAGGCAACTGAACAGGGTCAGGTGGCCCCAGTTCCTCTGCACGATGCTAACCCATGTAACCTCATTATAACTTCCAGGCAAAGTGAGGTGGATGAAAAGAGATTCAGCACCTGGAGTCCAATGCCAGGGAGCTAGGTTTGAGTGCAGGGCACCACCATGATACTTTTCAGGTTAAAGAGGAGGTAGTAACATCCTTTCATTGCTGCTCGTTGCCCATTAACATGCTTTTATACCCCCATGCGCCCGCACAATCAGGATGATCAAGAGGAGACCAGTTGAAAGTGGGCTATTTTAAAACTTTAATCTGAGTAGGACTGAATGTAAGAGGAGAGCAAGGCGGTGCAAATTATACTGCAAATTAAAGGACATGTTCTTGTGAATACCGCCCCCCCCACCCTGCACACCACGTTCCTGCCTGTTTGCCTGCGACGCTGCTGGTCCCTTTGCAGGGCTTGGCCAGAGGACTTAAGAGAGGAGGCCCGGAAAGGATCTCATTAGCAGTTCCGTCAACACAGCGCTGATCGCCTTTCTCTTCCCAGTGTAACCAATGGCGATTTTTATGCAGGAGAGATGCACCAGTAACACCCCAGGGAGGTTAGAACTTAATTATGAGCAGCCCTGGAGAGGGAAATTTAGACAGATGGATATGCATTTTTTTGGGAGGGGGGGAACCAACCACTTTCTGTTACTTCCCATCCTCTCCGTTTTTGCCCTGCAAGATCCAAGTGAAAACTTGAGAACCAACTGTTGCAGCTATTAAGGCCCTGAGCAGCCGTGAAATCTACCAAAGCTTAGATTGGACATCTTACATGCTGCACGGGATGTCAGGCTACATCTAACCTCTCCTCCTAAATCCATCCACGTCCTAACACACCAGGCAGACTTGGGGTGAGGCGGCAGGTGTGTGAGAATCACTTAGCTGCAGTTCCTCCTGAACACCAGCAGGTGGCGTCCCAAGCCTGGTCCTCCACAGCTCTGTCAACCTGGGTTGGTGACTGATTGCTGCCCTGGGCTCTTGCTCTCCTCTCCCTCTCCCTCTTTCTCCCTCCTCCTTCCCCACCCTCCCCCATGCTTGCAGATGGCTTAATCATGACTACTGTTCCCTCCTCCTCCTCTCCCCACCCCCCTCAGTACTTCTGAGATAATGCTGCTAACGCAGAGCTAGGCAGTCAAGTGTTACAGCACAGAGCAGGTAGCCTGGCAACTGAGAGTATAATACCGAACAGATGGTGTTCGTACACATGATGGACATCACACACGACAGCCTGAGACAATCCAGGAATTCCCTGGTGGTTTGAGGCCCTCTTTATGGAAAGAGCGGGGGGGGGGGGGCACACAAAACAAAACACAAGCCTGTTGGCTGCTTTGGGGATATTTCCTACCCTCTCCCACCCAACCTGACACTGAACCACTAAACTGATTTCTTGTTACTCCTGTTTTGCTAACAGCACTAAAGGGACAGCAGTCTGGTAGTGTGCGAGGGGGACGGACGGAGGGTTAAGCTTCGCGTAGCCTGAATTAATCAGGCATTACGCTGGGCCTGAGCGAGGACAGGGTTGCTTGACAAAGGAGCCACCCTTGCTTCTGCTCACAGCCGGCGCGCTCTCCTCGGTGAAGAGACTGTCTGGGTCAGGGACGTCCCTGCGGCTGGAAGCTATGCAGGAGGTACAACAGGTAGACTCCTGTGAAACACACAAAGGGGCATTTGTAGGCTGTGCCCAGGTGGGAGCCCAGGTTATGCATTTACAGTGTTCTGGGTATGAAGAAAGAGCAGCCACACGGGAACACCTGGGAGATGGGAAGAAAAGGAGCGCCAGCCTCAAATCCTGCCCCTCATCCTCTTTTTCCAAAACAAAGAAACAAACATCTCTCCCTCTCCCACTGGTGAGAGCTGCAGGCACACACTGCAGTGCACTGCTCAGCCTCCAAATTCAATGCAATGCTGAGGGGGCTCCTGGCACTTCTTCCAGGGAGCATGCTGCTCTTTACTAATGAGCTCAGGAAGCGGAGACATACCCAGGCTGTCAAATTTCCAAACACTGAACAATGCATAATCTGTGTCTGTGACGGGGCTGGGGAGAGAGAGCGCAGCAGAAGCTCCAGGAAGAGAGAGGGCGTTTTTTCTTTCTTTCTTCCTCCGAGGAGCAAGGTGGAAGGAAAGGAAGGGCTGCAAAATGCCATCACAATAGGTTTCTCAGAGAAAGCAAAGCCACCCATACAAACGTCCCCTCGAGAAAGGTGAGCCAGAGTCTGACTGAATAAACAGTGGAATTATTTAACCTTTCAGAGTGCTCTGTTGTCGTCGTCTCACCGTTCCCCCTTTCCCCCAGCGCTATTCCCCAGACCTGCCCCTCCACTGCAGACAATGATTTATCGGTGAGGAAATAGGATTTCCAGTGCTAAGGTCAGAGCTGGCCGTCAGACGTTACCTTGCTCTCACTGCAAGAAAAACCTTGGGCAAGCTTCCAGAGTTCCTGCAAAGCCAGCCTAGGGATCAGCCATAGTGATACGTGGCAGCACTGTACACCTCAACGTATCTCAAAGAATACCTTGTCCTGCAGGGGACTCTCAGATTTCATTGCCTTTAATAACCTGCTTGTAGCTGCTATACTTCTGGAGAAGAATGGAAGGGCCTCTCCAGACTGGCGTGTGTTTGTTTTTGCAGCTGTATTCTGATCATATATAACCACCCAGGTAACTTCATGAACACAAATAATAATGAATGCTCAGTAAAAAGGATGTCCCTAAACCACATAGGCACACTTCTAAATCAGGAGTCATCAGGGGACCCCAGCAGTCTCCTGATCAGAGTTCTCCACTGTCTTAGGTGTCAAATGAAGTGGTGGATGTCAGAGGTCTGAGTTCAAATCCCAGATTTGCTGTGCTCATGCACATGCGCAAATGCCTACATTGCAGATTCATGTAATCTGCGCACAAAGAAACAACAAGCCAACTATCAGACCAAACACAGAATCGCATGGCTTTTGCAGTTACCTTTTGTGCCCTGTTGAACGGTGAAGAGTGGAAGACAAGTAGGGAGAGGGAGGAGGGGGAAGCAAGGGACAGTATCAGAACAGATCAGACTGGGCTGCGCACAGCAACAGCCACGACATCTCATTTCTGTGCTCACACATAATTTTTATCATAATAAATTTTAGCTGGAACATTTGCTCCTCTTCAAAGCAGTACAGGCTGAGCTGTGCAAATTGCCATCTCATGTGACGCTTGCAAAGATGTTTCCAGTGCAGAAGCTGTGTTGTGTGCTGCAGGCTAAGCCAAATTCAGCTCAGCGTTGACCTGTGGGTAAACTCAAGAGTATAGACAAGCCCTCCATTGCATTGCATCACAGATTTACTCTGCAGAATCCAGTAAAGGGAAGGCACACTCCTGAACAGAGGCCTTTACAATCTCCAGATGGGAGCCACATCGCACAATGTTCTGGGTGTAAGTAGGTGGCAGCTTTCAAGAGAGGAATGCTTAGGGCTCAACTTACAGTTTGACAGCCAAGCAATGCCCAGCTGCCTAGGAAAGGGCAAACCATAAAGCACACAGTTATAAAACAGGCACCTGGCTTACTAAGGCTCCTGGAAGCATCCTTGCACATTGCCTTGTAGTGGTTGCATGAAGGTTGGCATGGAAATAGTTTCAGTAAATATAAATAAAATCAGATTCTGAGTCGCTCTGACCTTGGTCACGATAACAGTCACAAAGGTCCTACAAATATTTGTTGGACTGCTTTCTCCCACATTGGTCTCCCTGCAACTATAGAGATGGCCTTCCCACCACAGAAAGGCCTGCCTGGTCTTCATGTTCCTATTATGTTTATTTAAGACATTCATCTACCACTTAATCGTCAGCATTTCCAAGAAGTGTACATAAAATAAACTACACAGAATCAAACAATAAAAATAATCACAAAACCAAACAGAAGCCCCTTAGACTTGAACTGAAAATGCCTGCTGGAATAAGGAAGTCTTTGTCTTTTTTCAGCTGCGAGGAAGTTCCACAGGTTTGGGCCCACAGAACTGAATGACTGACTTCTGGCAGTTGCAAGCCTTGCCTCCGAGCCATTGGGGGATCATCAACAGAGGCTCCCCTAAGGATCTGGGTGATCAGGCAGAGATATAAGAGATCCCTTGGTTTCTAATATATCCTTCAGCTAGATGACAGACAAAAACATTCTGGTTTCCCCAGACCTGGGAACTGTTAATGTTCGCATTCAAAACAATACTGACTTCGCTGTCTGTTGCAATGTTGTTGGTTTGCATGCTTCAGTTTATCATTTTCTGCATTTTAATTTCACTTTTATTGTTTCTCACTATTTTGTTTTCTCCACTCTGGGAACATAAACATATGCTGAAGGTGTAGAATGAAAATTATGCAAATAAATACACCCCCACCCCCTCTTCATGTTGCATCTGGTAGAAATCCAGTAGGATGTGTTCAGAAGATGCTTGGAAGTACACCTCACAGTTTAACGAGCAAATGAAGAAAAAGTGCTCTGAAAGGGAACCCAAATCTATGTTCCCCAGTCTTAAGTAATTCTAGTTGTTGCCCAGGAGTAATAGTGACAGTTAGGGAGTAATATGGATACCTAGAAAAGCACAGCTGCTAGAGACACTCAAACTGTCAGAGCATGCAAAGAATATTAAGGGAGGAAGCCCACCAAAGATCAAAGAGAGGTCTTGAAAAAGCAGAAACCTGCCTTGTAAGCTCTTTGCTGTCATGAACGGGGAGAGTTCGCATCACCCATGCTGGCATCTTTACAAAAGGTTATAAACTGAGACTATTTAAACGCTAGAGGGAACACGCTCAGAGTCTCCTTTTGAAACCAGCTCAGGTGTCAGGGATGGAGCTGTCTCGTGACAGGTTGTTTTGCCTTGTCTTGAAAATTAATTTCTGCTCTTAGCTGTGGCGGCTCCAGCATTGCACTTCCCTGAGCTCCTTTTCACCTTCTCCTCAGTTTCAAAGGGGGGAGAATTTAATCTTTTTCAACGTAGCGTCTGAGCATCCCCACACTGCAGAATTCATGTGTGTGCCTTATAAATCTCAGCAGTGCCCTGAGATGGAGAGCAAATGTATGTGAAGCAGAAGGAAGGGATGTGGAAGGGGGGGGGGTTAGAGAGAGAGTGAAGAATCAGGGAAGAGGAGAAGAAATGGCAGCTGACTTACAACCTTTCTGCACAGCCAGATAAAGCTGCACCTGGTTTTGTGGGTGGGAGACTTTCTGCTGGCTCAGAGAGGAGACAGATAGCAGTAGCAGGGCTGTTGCTGGGGGAGGGGGAGCGGAGAGGTATCAGCCTCCCATGTCTCCTTCTGCTACAGCTGGAAAACAGCAGCCTGTTGGAGGAGCCAGGAAGTTTGGCCGGTCATCCCTGCACATGAAGAGCAAGAACTTCCCCACATCTTTAGCTGCTGCTGGTGGTTGCTTTTGCAGGTGGGGGGGGGGGGCGGGAAGAGCCTATTTATGTGAATGCCACTGTTGTTGATGGGCCAGCCCAGCCCAGTGAAGGAGTGTGGTGAGGGCACCCTCTCTGGGCGATTAGTTGTGGGCAAGTTGGTGGGGGGAGAGATATGAGAGTTAACCCGGCTTCCCAGGGGGAGCCCTAAGGGACTGCATTTGCAGTGAGAGGATGAATGCAGCACATGAATGCATATTCAGTGTGACTGGCAGGTTCTTCCTGATTTTTGCTATTGTTTTGTTTGATTTGTTGCTCCGTTGTATCCTTTGTTTGTGTTGATATGCATAACCATGTCTACTCAGAAATAAGTCATAGAACTGAAGTGTGGTAAGGGACCTCCAAGGGCCATCTAGCTCAACCCCCTTGCAATGCAGGAATCACAGCTAAGGAATCCCACACAGACAGTCATCCTTACTCTGCTTAAAAGCCTTCAATGAAGTCCAGGCACTGTAAATGAGTGTTTAAGCTAGCTTTCCTCAACCTGGTGCACATCTGTGCTGACAGGAGTTGCCGTCCTAAACGGCTGGAAAGTTCCAAGCTGAGAAAGGCTGCATTGATGGACAAGTGCTGCTGTCCACTCACAGTGGCTCCAGGTTCTGTCCTCTCATGGGCATTTGGGTTTTACTTTGCGCCTCCTTCCTCCCATTGCCAAACAAGGTGAAACTGAGAAGAGGAATGACTCCTATGGAATGCAGTGGGCTTGCTCCCAGGTAAGGAGAGTTAGAATTGCAAACAGACTGATTACTACATTTATACTTTGCCTTTTCATCCAAGGGGCTCAAGGGGGCATCTGTGGTTCGATTACCCCCTACTTTATCCTCACAACAAAGGAGGTGGAAAGGAAAACTTCATGCCTTTCCCCTGCTTTTAAAAGAAATGGTTTTGCTCACAGTAGACCCACTGAAATTAATGAACCTTTCTAAGTCAAATCCATTAATTTCTGTAGGTCTGTTCCACGTAAGGCTCAGTTAAATACCACCTACTGGTATTTAGCATAGAAGCTAAGAGACCACACTCTGAACAAGAAACTCATTTTGCTGCTTGCAGCTTAAGAATAGGGGATATCATAAACAACTGACTTATGCTGTGAATTCACTAGGTGGTCTTAAGCAAGCCCGTCTCAGCCTCGTGCCTGTCTCCCATCTGCCACACGAGAAAAAAAATCCTATTGATGTACCATATAGTGTTGTAACAAAGATAATGTATGTGACGCGCAGTGAACTTTGAAACATACCATATAAATGGTACATCCTTGCTTTGTGTAGAGAATCCTTGGAGCTCTCCTTGCTGCTGCAGAGATCAATGACACTTCAGAGTAGGTTTTAATCTGAACTTCATATTTTTAAATGTGCCCTCCCCTTCCCTGGTGCTTCTGTTTCCTTCTTGCGCCGGGGTTTTAAAACAACTGACTGGCTGCCCTCAAAAGAGCAGGGGAACTGTGAGGGATGTGTCACCTGCACAGTGGAGCAAAGCAGCTGTTCCAGATTCCAGGCGGCCTGATTTGGTCAAACACAGCCTGCTAATGATCTCTTAGCTGCTTTATGAATTGAGCCCTTATACCCACGCGCCTGCTCTCTCCCTTTCTCTGTGCTGCCTTCTCTTTCCTTGCTTCAGGGAGGGGGGGGGGAGAGGGAAGCATCAGCTGTCTCTGGCAGAGCTTGCCTGCAAAGGCTTTCTCCTGCCACCCCAAATTCCCCACCCACTCCCCTCTTGCTGGCCCAATGAAGCCATCAAGCTAAAGATTGCATAACTGATGAACAGGCCTATCTTGTGTTATACTGGGAGATGGGCCAACTGCCTCCATTTATAGACAAAAGTGCCATCAGTCAGCCAAATGAAACCCTTTGCGGCAGCCACTACGAAGGAGGAAGAAAAAGAGATGGGGGAGCCAGATCGGGGGACGTGCTGTGTTGTGACGTCACCAGAAGCTTCCTTCCACCACTCCCACCAGTCTCCCCAGTTCACAAATGCCTTCCACAGAAGAAACCTGAAACCAGACTAAACATAGTTCGCAAAGCCACTCTTCTCGAACGACTTCTTCTTCTGCCTGCCCCTCAATTCCCCCCTCCCCCTCCCTGTGCCTTGAACTTCACTTAAGTCACACAGTCCTCTATCATATTATATCATCAATCAAGCTAATGCTAATCAGATCAATAAGAATATATTCTCTCCAGTGCTTTCCTTTCCTTGCTCGTAGAACTCTAAAGATTTAAAATAAATCAATCCGGCCAATGCTAGACCAAGAAAAAGTAATGCTTAAAACACCCACCCACACCCTGCAGCAAGCTTAAATACCAGCACAATGCACACTTCGTACAGGATTAACTTATGGCTGATTCACACCTGCATGTTCATCAACTATTGTGTCATCATCGGCTGACAAGTCAGATTGGAAGATGTGAGCTCCTGTTTAAAATGATTCGTATTCCCCAGTACATATGAACATACATGTCTACTGTAGCATTATTAAACATGGTGAGCATGCATATACGAACTTGCCCAAAGTCATGTCCTGATATAGGAATGTGTTTTTATTTTTTAAACAAACCTTAGAAGAAGACAATCATGTTGTGGACTGGGTGAACTCCCATAAATGGATTTGGTATTTACATAACATTTCCAGTAAGCAGTTGGACTGAGGTCTGGCAAACAGTTAGTACTGGATGGGCAAAGAGGAACGCTGGCAACTATACCAGGAACAGCCTGGTTGTTAAAAAGCAAGTGGGCAAGATGGGCATTTGCTGCTTTTACTGATGCTCACCCTAGTTTCTGGTCTGTGAAACCATTAGCATTCCTGCCTGGCCTTGCAAACCCCGCTCAGAGTTAAAACTAATCCTAAGCATAGCATTACCAACTGCTCGACTATTGCAAGATGCTGCCTTTAGCTGTGTACAGGCAATGGCTATTCTGAGACCAGGAGAAAGCACTGTGGAGCTGCCACTGCCTGCACTGCACACAATCACTTTCTGCAAGTTTTGGTAGTGCTTCAAAATGCACTTTGCAATATGCTATACTCTGGGTCTCAGAAATGTGACAACAATTGCTGCCTTGGACAATATGTATGTATGTATTGGGAAAGCTTCATACCATGCTCTTTCACCCAAAGACTCTTGCCGTAACTAAAAGAACAATTAAAAAAAACAATTCAAACAACAAGTTAAAACAGGATAGCATTAAGTAAATTAAAAAACAGTGACACATCATGCTTATAAGCCATGAAATCAATGCAATATAACAGGGCTGTGCAAATAAAAATGCATTACCTGGTGCTGAGAAAACATTAAAGTTGGTTCCAGGCGAGCTGCTCTGGGGACATTCCAGAAATTGGGCACCATCACAGAAAAAGCCTTATGTACCTTTCGGTCTGAGTGTTGAAGGCAGCAATTGCATAGTGGCCATGGAAAATCTCCATTTTCAAGTTGGGAGCAGTTTCAAAGGTGTTTTGTTTGTTAAAATATATATTTTAGTACCTGAAAGGACATGTGCTTATTCACATCAAGGCGCGTGTGCACACACACACACACACACACACAATTTAAAATCCCTTAGAAACTTGATTACTTCAGAAATCAAGTCAAGTAAATGCCGCCATTCCATTCATCTGCATGAAACTAGGAAATGTAGCTCTGTGGAGAAATGAGGAATGAGGAGTAAACAGGCATCTCCATCCCATCCCTCTGAAGCAAAGCTTCTCCTTTCCTCCAGTTCGTTTGGGTAGTGGTCAAGTTACAACTGCTGGATCAGGACTGGGCCGCCCTGGTGGGAGGAAGGAGACTCCCATTGCTCCATAGAAATAATTATCTATACTCCACCCAAGGACTGAGACAGCTACTGGAGCACAGGAACCAAGGATTATCATGTGCTAAGAGGCTGCTGATTCCAAATGACTGGAGTTTTCGAAAACAAGGTGTTTGGTGCTGATCTGTTCTTGATGACCAAAATGATGGTGAGGTACAGAAATGTATAACTTCTCCACTGCTTTAGACAGGAAAAAAGAATATGGTGATGGGTGCCCAGTGAGAGGCCGCCAGTTTATGCACCCAACAGAATTAAGTGGTAAAGTTCTTTTTTCACTTGTATCACTTCAAATTGAAGGTATAGAATCATAGAATTGTAGAGTTGGAAGAGACCCTGAGAATCATCTAGTCCAAGCCCCTGCAATGCAGGAATATACAGCTGCCCCATACGGGGATCAAACCTGCAACCTTGGTGATATCAGCACCACGCTCTAGCCAACTGAGCTATCCAGGCCCGTCGGGGACTATTTCACCATCCTGTGATAAAATCTTCCATGATATTTGCCTCTTCATTATTCATACTTGCCAATTGGCTTGTTTCATTAAACAGGATCTTGCCCTGCCACTACATACTTTTTAAGAAACCATGGACCATAAACCCAATACTGCAGTAAGGGAGATATTGGAATAAGAATGACCCGCTCTAGCCCTGTATACTATATGCAGCTACAAATGAGCACAAATCTGTTATGATGTTATTACTATAACAGAAGGAATAGTTTCCAATGTATGTGTTTAAGCAAAATATTCCTAATATTTCCACATTCTGCACTACTAAAAAACCATCTGCTCCAACTGTGCTTCTGCTTTCTCCCGAAAACATCCCTACTAATTGGTTTCTAATGTTGGCACCCATTTCTTGCTGCAGGGACCCATAAAACAGGCTCCTCTCTGGTTGTTGTTCCATTCACTCAGCGTAGTGAATTATAATTCCTTTCTTGCCTTCTTTAATAAAAAGGGGAGACCAAATTCAGGGACAGTGGATTCACTACTTTGCAGTGCTGAGAGCACTGCTCAGTGTCAGTCGCTTCATCTATTTGCTCTGTCTTTCAGTGCAAGGGAAGAGCTTTAAATCTGCCATGCTCTCATTCTCTGGGCCCCTTGTTACCATGGTCTTGCCATGCAGCATCTCAGGGAACACAATTCTTCTGCCATTTGACATGGGACCACTGCATGCAGCCCATTTGTTTGCTTTAACCTCCCTTTCCCTATGGATACTTTTATATTCATCTTGTGCTCGAATCCTGCTGGACTAGGATGCTGGACTAGGTGGGCCATTGGCCTGATCTAATGGGGTCCTCTTTAAGTTCTTACGTTCTGTTCAGAACTGCTGCTGCACATATTGGATATGTACCAACAGTTACATAAGTGCAAAATAGTATAAGCATCTGTTTATATTGGCAGCACATCCCACCAACATCAGATGCCAGCACAAATGGTTAGGGTCTTACGAGCTCGGTCTCAACAAGTGCAGTCTCTACAGCAGGGGTCAGCAACCTTTTCCAGTCATGAGCCGGTCCACCATCCCTCAGACCATGTGGACTATATCTTTTTGGGGGGGAATGAACGAATTCCTATGCCCCACAAATAACCCAGAGATGCATTTTAAATAAAAGCACACACTCTACTCATGTAAAAACACCAGGCAGTCCCCACAAATAACCCAGAGACGCATTTTAAATAAAAGGACACATTCTACTCATGTAAAACACGCTGATTCCCAGACCGTCCGTGGGACAGATTGAGAAGGCGGTTGGGCCGCATCCGGCCCATGGGCCTTAGGTTGCCTACCCCTTCTTTACAGGGTAAAACTGACCAGAGTCAGGCTGAGATTACACATACATGCTCATCCCATGACAACTTCCTTAAAAAGCAAGGTTTGGTAGCGCCCCCCCTCCAGTGGGCTCTGTCTAACAGCAATGGGTATCTCCAGCAGGTTTACCTGGTGATAGTGGTTGTCGTAGTGGGAAGCCATTTTAATTTTACACAATGCCCCGGAGCAGTGCTGCATCTGAGGCATATGTGTGTAATTAAAATGGCAGGTCCTTGCAGACCCAGTGACCCACAAATGGGACTTAGGCCCAGCATGTGGTAGGTACTGCCAGGGTGCTGGTGTGCTTGTAGCTGGGTGCTGATGCCATTCCTGAATTCACTTGCACATGTATGGGTGAAAGAGCCACCACAGATCAAAACTCCGCACAGAGCTTTCATGTCAGCTGACGCCATATAAAAAAAATACACTTTTCAATGGAAGGCTGCTGGCATATCTGGCTGTGAGTCATTAAGTGAGGAGTCACTAAGAGCATGATCCAGCCAAAGATAAGTATATTAAGGTTTCATTGATTTCAGTGGGAGAGATTTAGGCACATGCTTAAGTTTCCCATTGAAAATCAATGTGGGGCTTAAAACCTTGGCTGGATTGCACCCCCCAGGGACAAGAGATCCAGTTATCTACATGCATGTGTGAATCAGCCCTTAGACAGCACTTTCTCACTGTAATGAACTAATGCAAGAGGGGAAACCCACAGGTTCCAACTAGCATCTCTGAGCCTGTTTACATAGATTAACTTTATGGTGGATTGATTTAAATCACCAAAAAAAAAAAAAAAAAAAAAGGCTGATTTAAGTTTCCAGCTCTGTAGTAACTATTTGCAATTAAATACTTTTCTTTAGTGCCTAGCAGCATAATCCAAATCTTGGACCTGCAGTTCACATGCCTTTGGCAGTACAGGATTTCTACCTGTTTGGGGTATCAACTGAAAACTTAATTATTTCTATTTTGCTTTATTTCATATTTCTACTAAGTTCTACTAAGAGTATGGACCCACTGAAATTAGTGGACATGGCTAAGTTTTGGTCAATTTCAATGGGCCTACTCTGAGTAAAACTTAGTGCAATGCCATTCAGAATCTATTCAGGCCTGGGGGCACACTGGGAAATGTAATAAACTGTTATGGACACCTCAAAATACCCGTTTTACAGAATAAAATCTGTAAAAATATCTACCCCCCCAAAAAAAACCTAGAGAAGAAAAGCAGCAAAAAAGCAAACAACAACAAAAACCCTCAATCTTTTATTATTAAATATTGGGACGGGTGCAGTGCTATGGGCTGAATCCAGAGAACACTGTAAACCGAACTCCGCTCATGCAACGCAGATTTCCCTTCTCACTGCTGCCTCTTGCCCTTCCCTAAAAAGCAGCTCCTAAGTGTCAGAGGACCCCTCCATAATGTTGTAGAGGCTGCACCAAGAAAGGCAAATTGGCAGGAATTGCAGAGGGTGGGGGGCTTGAGCAGGATCATGCAAAGGATGATCTGGGCATGCATCCAGGAGCTTTCAGAAGCAAGGACTGCAGGGTAACAGGTCAGAACAGATTTCTCTATGACAAGGAAAATAAATGTCTGATCTATTTGTCTATTGCACCAGGGGCTTTAACTCATTTTTTAAAAAAATAGAGCAGTGATAGGCATTTTGCCCCCAAGGGTCATTTGAGGGGTTGGGTGGACAGTCAGGGACCAGGGACTATGGCTGACAGTGAGCATATCCTAAGACTCACACACATCTATTTCTCTCCTTCTCTTTATAAAATCTCCCTCAATTTCCTCCCTCACCATCCTCAGATTATCTTGCCCCAAACAAACCATGAGCTGTAAACAAGATTTGCCCTTGGCTTACCACCTGTGATTTGTTTGAGGGAGACGAACCATGAGCCTCGGTTTGCATGTAACACTAAGGCTAACCATGGTTAGCTCCAGGAAGCATGGCAGCAGCAGGAATGGAGGGTGGGCAGCAAAGTGGCTGCAATTTTCATTCTATGTACCTGCAGGCTAGCTTGCTCATGCATTGCTAGGGTTTGGTTTTTCTGCTCCTCTCCCTGGAGATCCTAGGGATTCGACCTGGGACCTTCTGCATGCAAAGCATGTAGTCTACCAAAGCGGCAGGGAGCTTTTATTGCACACACACACGGTGGAAAAGCCCTGGACTTTACAGCAGAGCAGCAGAATGAAAAACCCAGCAATGCCTACTTCAAAAAACAAAACAAAACCCAGAACATTGTGGAGAGCAGAGATCGCCAGCCCTGGAGAGTTGACAAATAAAAGAGGAGGATGGGAATAAACTGAAGGCAGTCAAAAGGTTTTAAAAACAAACTCATTAGGAAACAGACAGTAGGAGGGCAAAGGTACAATTAGAAAAAAAAAATAAAGCTCTGGAAACAGAAGTTCACAGTATTTTCAGCAAGTAGCACACAAGTCTGAACTAGGGCAAAGTTCAAGTAAGACATGACTGAGCTTCTTGGTTGGAGATTTGTATTAGTGATGCTCCTGCCACAGCTAACAAGACTTTTGCTTTCCATGGGACCTGACCCAGGGAAACGATCATCACCCACCACCCCATGGAATTCACTGGGCGTTTGACAGCATTCAGTAGTTTGCATTAACATGACATTTGTTCCAGAGCATGGATGAAATATTTAAGGGCTTGCCATAGTCCAGTTGTACGAATATTGCCATGAACACTCATTTATTGTTCACTGATGACACGAAAGCTCATACCAACAACAAACTTAGCTGGTCTCTAAGGCTCTACTGGAAGGATTTTTTTTATTTTGTTTTGACAACCAGAGTGTTTTAGATACTTAAATATACATCTCTGATTTATGGATTTCAACCCTGGGGAACTGTTACCTTAATCTAAGGTAAAGGTAAAGGTACCCCTGCCTGTACGGGCCAGTCTTGACAGACTCTGGGGTTGTGCGCCCATCTCACTTAAGAGGCCAGGGGCCAGCGCTGTCCGGAGACACTTCCGGGTCACGTGGCCAGCGTGACATCGCTGCTCTGGCCAGAGCCAGAGCCAGAGCCGCACATGGAAACGCCGTTTACCTTCCCGCTGGTAAGCGGTCCCTATTTATCTACTTGCACCCGGAGGTGCTTTCGAACTGCTAGGTTGGCAGGCGCTGGGACCGAGCAGCGGGAGCGCACCCCGCCGCAGGGATTCGAACCGCCGACCTTTCGATCGGCAAGCCCTAGGCGCTGAGGCTTTAACCCACAGCGCCACCTGCGTCCCTTTACCTTAATCTAGTTTGTCCTAAAAAGTTCACTCTTGGTGTTAAATTACAAGACACAAACAGTTTCCTAGTCTTTCATAAACTAGGCTGAAAGGGGCCACATATATATGGATTCTGCGGTGATGACATCACAGAATGTAAAATACTGCATCTGATGTGGAAAACATTTTAGCCCCCTCTCTTTCAAGAGACATCTAATCACCATGGATGCAGAGAAAAAGGGGCATTTTTCTTTCTGTTGTAACAAACAGAGCAAATCTGAATAAGGATAGCTTCCGGGGTGGGGCCTAATTATGGGGCTGCCTACGACTTATCTGATTCCCCAGCCCACCTGACTGCTCTTGTGCCAGTGCTGATGTGGAAAGTATCAGGAACCCCTTGGAACAAACTATGAATTAAACATGCAGAAGCTTACTATAATAAAATCCTGCCTCGATCATGCTACACTGAGCTGCAGTAGCAGAGAGGTCGTCTCAAGTGTGAATACTTCCCCTATGCCAGAAAACCTGCACATGAACATCTATCATATGACAGAGATGGGCTTTAGCTTAGCCTCATTTCTGATGTGCTTCCTTGCCATGCACAGGAAGTTTTGTCCTGGCTCCCACTCGTGAACATGGCACTCAGCTCAGTTATTGCCAAAGGCTTTAGTCCAAAAGTCACTACAATGCTCAACCATAGATCAGGCTACAGAAAACACAGTTCAGAAGTTTGTAGCAGAGTTCTAAGGTACATGGCTAAGCATAAGCTAAGATGCTGTCCCAACATGTGACACGCCCCCTGAGCTCCCCTTCCAAAAGCAGGTGGTAGTGGGGCATTTGCACAGTTGTCATCCCTAACCATGTAACTGGGCAAGCAAGGCACTCCTGCAAGTAGGCTGGGTCTGCTCACACTGGCACAGTCATCGCCATGTCCTTGCCAGTGGAGGTGGAGACGACATGGCTGGTGAAGTGCATGATCCCCGGGATGGAGAGAGCTTCACTGATGGGAAGCGGCACTGGAGTAATTTCAGGTGGCTCCGCCACTGCATTAGGGGCATCCAGTGACACTGAGGCAGGACTGTATCCAGACAACCCTGGGCTCAGCATCCAGATCAGTGCCCACTAGATCTCAGGTTCCAACTCCATCCTCTCATCCCACTCGTCCTCCCCCCTCAGACCAGCCCTGCCCGGAAGTCTCCATGGGGGACTCCATGACAATATTTCAATGTGAAGGCATTCGAGCATGCCATGTCTCAGGGGTCTGAGGTGGTACAGTCTGAGAAAAGCTGTACCAGATTTTTAGGGAAGAGCAGAAGCTCCGTGGTACAACATCTGCTTTGGATGCAAGAAGGTACTGTGTTCACACTCCAGGTAGGACTGGCTGGGAGAAAATCCTGTCTGAATGTTGGAGAGCCACTGCCAGCCAGTGCAGACAGTACTGAGCCAGATGGAACAATGGTTTGACTCAGTACCGCATAAAGAGGTTCCCACGATCCTATTTCTACAAGTTCTTATTTGATGAGGCTGTCTAGATAGATGTCTGCAAGAGCCCCTTACCCCACTAGCCACCTTTCCTATGTCACTGTCTCTTCCTTGCCTTAATGCAAATCTCATACTGCAGATACCAGCCTCACCATGGATTTTTGTCAACAGGCTGAGTGATACTCAGAATGCATTTATGCATAAGGCAATATATCCCTGTTATTCACAGATGAAACTCCAGTGAGTGGTTATATTATGTACCTTTTGAAATATGGCATTTCAAGGCAAAAGTCCTTTTTAAAATAAAATAAAAATCTACATGTACCACTCTAAACATCTTTGTATCTAAGCTCTGTGTTCCTTTGCAGAAAATGTCAACAACAATAACAAGAGAGGAGGCTTTAAGTCAATATGAAGGGGGATATGTAGCTGAGAAGAAGTCTCTTTGAATGTGCAAGCATGGATCCTTGCTATTCATGGAGTTGTTTACCATGGTTTAATTTCAAATATTAAAGCTGGTCACACACAGAAATCAGAATTGTGTAGCATAACAAGTAACTAGTCCTCCTTGCAGATCATCTTCAGAGAAACACTATTAATGATAGCAAGAAATATTTTATTCCAGGTAGCTGTCAAGGAAAGAGAGAATCTGCCCATCTGTGAAATCTGGGCAGCCATCGTCATGTCAGTGGAAGAGAAAAGACTTGACAAAGAGGGCACATTTTTGTGGAGCAATTTGCATGAATAAAATTCGCCATTTTACATGCAGTTCACAAACCAGCAGCAGCAGCGTTAATTGGCAGAGTTGCCACTCACTTGTGGCACTTACTTTGAGCTCTCACTAACATGAATGACTAATATTGAAGAGGCTTCAGATGTTCTGGAATTATTTTAAAAGGGCTTGGGTTCCCCCACCTCCTTCCATATCATTTCATTATCTTTACACCTTAAATGGCCTTCCATGAAAAATGGAAAGCCTCAGAAGAGTTCAGGTTAACACTATTAGTAGAATAGAAAGCAGGAATGCTTTCGTTAATACAGGGAGAAAATGGATAGCTCTGCAATGACAGCCAATATGATTGTGCCCTGCAGTGCCAATTGGGTGCCAAAACCTACTTTGATAATATAACAATGAATTGCATGCAGACAAGTACACTTTTACAATCCCTGTTACCAATATGACGTTGGTCTTTGCGTGTATCTCAGTTGCTGACACATTTGATCGACTCTGGCTGTCTCCTTCCTGGAATGTATTAGAAGCCCTTTTAACTTAACTTTACTTAACTTTAACTTAACATAGGAAAGATTCCATATCCATCATTCTTCACCCGCAGAGAAAATCACACGTCTTCCATATTACTTCTCCTTAAAACACTCAGGCTACAGCTGTTGTTCTTCCTCTGGAGGGCCATTTGGCTAATCTTTTGGAAATGCCATGGGTTCTCCTCACGTCAAACTTTGGAATGGGAATACAGTTGAAGTAATTTAACTAGATCTTTGTTTCTGCATTTGTGCAAGAGCTACAACTCACCCCATCCTGGATTCACTTATTGCTAGCTATTTTTTGTTACCTTTTTACTTTCCCTTCCTCCAAAGAGCTCCAGGTAGTACATATGGTTCTTCCCAGTGCTCCCCCCCCACAAGAAAAAACATGTTTAGGGGTACTCTCATTTTCCTACTCATATTGAAATACTGCCCCTCAATGAGGTCAACCTTAGATTCACAAAATGTTTAGGGGTATGAGTCCCCCCCAGAAGAAAAGCACTGGTTCTCCCCACTGCCACATTTCATCCTCATAACAAATCCGTGGGGAAGGTTAGGCTGAGAGACAGAGACTGGTTCAAGGCCGCTCACCAGGCTTCATGGCTGAGGGGATTGAAAACTGGGTCTCCCCAGTCTTAGTCAGACATTTGAATACCCATAATTAAAGGAGTATGCATGCTTTAATACATGCCATGAGAGAAAGACAATTTCTATATCCATGGGGCCTCCTTTATCGTTATTATTTTTGTTACTGTCATTGTCACCATCATTGTCACCAAACAGCAGTTGTTGCGAGTAGTCAGCTTTATTAAGTCGGTGTAATCTAAGAGTAAATTTCTGAGATATAGAGCAAATACGCTCAGGCATACTGTTACATATAAATATCTACATTTATATATTGCATGCAAAATCCGTAAAAGTCATAGGGTTTAAAATGAGATATCTCTATTTCTTAAAACTCAAAATGGGTTGCTTTTTGGAAAGGCCGCTAGGGACTAGATAAAATTGTACTTGGGGCCACACCCACCCAGTGGGCCTCCGGTTGCCCATGTACAATAATATTCAGTTGCTTGTATGCCAAATTTCTAAATAAGCCGTCTCCAGAGGCAACTTATTGAAAGCACATTGCACAGCTTGCAGAATGCACATTGATGGCATATTGGGAGCCACACCTAAGCAAAGCATGAGCAATATTAAAACTATATTTGCATTATAGTTGTACCATAGCTTTAACATATATCAGTATTTAAAAGGCGGGTAGGTGGGGGGACTTTTTTAAAACCAACCACCCTTTGGAGTGGTGCTTTTCAAAAAGCTGCTGGTCCATGTCAAATGGCAAACCACTTTTGAAACTGTGGTGACTTGCCTATGGATGTACATACAGTGGACCAGCCACGTATGTGAGGGTTTGGTTCTGGGGGTCCGGCCAGCAAAAGTAAAATGGCCCCAAAGTCAGGAACCCCTGGAACTGCTCCCTGCTGCAAGGCAGAGCACTGCTTAACAGGGGCTTCCCAGAGCTCAGTAAGTGAGGCACTGGGCTTGGGAAAGGAGACATGAGGGCTCTGGCAGTGTCCTAGAGCCTTGACAGCTCCTTCCCAAAGCAAGAAAAAACCACTAGGTGTCTGAGAGAGAGAGAGAGAGAGAGAGAGAGAGGAAGAAATAAATAAATGGAGAGCAGAGAATGGTGGATTCCCCCTGCTCTCCATTAATTTATTTATTTCCCATCCACTCACGCCAAGGTTGTGATCATATAAGGAAAGCAAGTGCAAGTTGCAGGCCTACAGTACAGTTTGACCAATATTTGATTTCTCTCCATTACATATGAGGACATGATCCCAGGGACACCCTGCTCCCCAAAATGTGGGCTATTACCAGGATCATCACCCTCTGAACTGACACTAGGAATCAAAATAATGTTGGATGTTAAGAATTCAGCTGTAGTGAAGAGAGATTACTTTCTCTATCAAAATAAACAAAATTTCCTGATGAATACCACTTTTATTTAAAAAAAGGGAAAGAATGATTTGTACTGTATAAAAATGAACAAAAAGAAGTCATGTTGATGCTGTCCTTGTTTACTTGTACTGTTACACTAAGAGGGTATATTTAGCTACAGTGCGCTTTGCAGGCCTGCATCTTGCAGCTCAACAACTCTGGAGTCAAAGCTAAAGATATCACGGCATGCTCTGAAATTTATGACCGGCTGTAAAGAGTGGTGCTGTAGTGGTCAGAAGGCTGGAGCAGGCTCCCTTTCAAAGGAAAGAGGAGGCCAGGCTGAACTCTCCACTGTTCTGAGCTTGTGGCAGGCAAGGGGCACTTGACCAATCAAAAAATAGTAATTGTGGAGGAGCTGCTCTGTTGCTAAAAGGCCTTGAAGTGAGATGTAGACAACCACAAACACCAACCCACCCAAGGGATGAACTTCAAAGACTGAAGACAAAGCTCTATTCTGTAAGGTCTCTGACGCGTTTGAGGGCAGGTTTCCTTGACTTGGTGCAGTCTAGCTGCTTTGGACTACAATTTCCATCAACCTTAGCCAGCAGGCTAAGGTCAGGCATGTTAGGGGTATCCAAAAACATCTGCAGGGCACTAAGTTAGCAAAAGCTGCCATAGGGCAAGGCAAGAGTGGGACATTGGTAAGCACTGCCAGCTGAGCTGTCTTCGTTTAGCCTTAGGTGTCATTCCTTCCATTGTGGCATTTATTTTCTCCATTTTCCCAATTCCAACATGAGGCAGCCCTCTTCAGAACACATTATCATACGCCCTTGAACACTCTGAAGCCAAAATCTGGGATGCCACCTTCCCAGATGCCATCTTCATGGCAGTGGTCTCAACGGGGGTGGGAGGCCCTGGGTGCCATGTCTGAGGGGGGGTGACAAGAAGGCACCCCACGGGGGCTCATTGCGCCACCTCCATTTGCAGCTGCAGATGCGAGCAGAGGATCCCGGTGCCGGCAGCAAACTATGTACAGCCCTTGTGTGGCATGGCACACATGCACTGTATGTAACAATGCTGCACATGCGCTGTACATAGTGGTTTGCCGCCGGTGCCGCTTGAGCGCTGTACAGACGGCGGTGAGATCCCTCTGTTGCCACTACAGCCACATGTAGAGGATCCTCCGTAAGCTGCTGTAGCCATGAGCAGAGGATCCCAGCACCATCCGTATGGCGCTGGCAAACCGCTATGTACGGTGCATGTGTGCCTTCGCTATGTACGGTGAATGCGTCATACGTAGCAATGCCACACATGTGCCCTACGTAGCAACACCCCGCCCCGGGTGTCACAACGCCTTTGTTTGCCCCTGCTTCCTGGTGGTGGTTGTTGTTGTTTTGCGAGAGCACGGCTGCTAGTTTGGTTGATGTGATTTTACACCATGGTCCTACACCCCCAAGCACTTTTTCTGGGCACTGTGCCCAAAAGCACATGTTTTGAAGCACTGTGTGAGATCGTGGCTCCGAAAAAGCACTTTTTTGGGGGGCGGGGAATCAGACCATGAAATTGCATGAAATCACGGCAACCAAGATGTCCACCATTCTCTAGTGATAAAAAAATGGGATGTCCCAGTTTTTCCAGGACACTTGCTGGGTATGCTTTGGGGCATGGGTCACATTCCTCATAAGCAACCAGGAAGAAGCAAAAGAAGGCAAAAACATTAATCAGGAGCTGTGGCAGCTGCTCAGTGCAGGAAAGGAGGAATGAAGGAAGCTTTCCCTCTCTTTCATGTGAAGTTGGAACTCCAATTTTCTCCTCTTGAAAAAAAATGATAAGGCTATGGGAGGCTTCTACAAATATAGGAAGGGACACATTGCGCCACAGACCTCCCTGACTTACTGCAATGACAGGGGAGAGATATTTTGAATTTCTGCAATATCACTGTGGTGGTTGGAGCTGCACCAGGATCACGAAAACAGAGCAAAATGAATAGCTATTAGATTTGGTCAGTAGGCTTGTGTCTTAATCCTGCTGCAAAAACTGCTTCAAACATTACATTTTTTTTTAACGAATAGATGCCAAACATTTCACATAAACCTGTGACATGCGCATGCTGCTAATACATGCATCCAATGTACAGGCTTCTTGAAGGAAACACCCTGCTGAAAGAATGTGCATATAGTGGGAAATGTGTTTGCTGTGCTATATAATGTGCGAAGTGATTCCTATAGTGCATGGCCATCAATTTAAGGATCAATACCCAAGAGCAGACCACAACTTATTAATAGAAACATTACCTAAGATTACTAATAATAAAACCACATAAAATGTAATGTCCATTGATTTGCTTGGTGTGGTACAGCAGGGCCCCAAACTTAGGTTCAACTTACTTACATGATCACAGCCTTGTGCACTTTGTCAGAAAATAAATAAATAAATAATGAGAAAGAGGGTAGGAGAGGGTTTTTTTTAAGGAGGAGGGGGAGCGGAAATCACCAGAAGGGGCCTGCTGTCACAAGAGCCTCCAGAGCTCTCCCCACAACCCTCCCAGAGTCTGTAAAGCAAGGTATATAGCTTTAAGAGTTCTTTCTGTGCTGTGTTTTCCTGCCACAGAAAGTTTTTAAGCCCCCTGCCTTGCTTACTGGGCTCCGGAAGGCCTTGTGAGGCTCTCGAGATCTCCCTCACTGAGAATGCTGGTGTTAGACAAGTAGGGATGGTCACACAAGGTGGGGAGAAGGGGGTGGTTCTAGGGGTCTTCCTGACTTTGCCTTTGCGCATGGACCCCCAGAATGTTAGCCTCTGCCTATAGTACTGAAAGTTAAAAAAACACACATTTGAGCGAACCCTACTTCAGTAACACTTTACATTGCAGGATCTCCAGGTTTCAAAATATTCAGAACAGGCTTCTTCAGAATGGGACTCTCCTTAGTCTTTACGCATGTCCAGTTCAGCAATCTAAACATTTATTATTATCACACCTCAAGTTTTCTATTAAATAAACCAAAAACGCAGCCTCTACCCATAGGCTTATAATCTAAAAGGCACAATAAAAAGGGGGAAGTGAATATGGGGTGAAGGGAGGTAAATCCAGACACTAATAAGTGCATGTTTGCATGTTTACTCAGAAGTGAGTCTTAATATTTTCAACAGGGATCACACCTAGGAAAGCATGCCTAGAATTGCAACCTAAGAAGCAATGCCCATTGAACTTAAAGGGATTACTGCTAACATGCATAAGATTCCTCAATAATTCTTCATAAAATGGGGTTTTAATAACTTCTTTGTTTATAGGAACCTGCACAATCATTTACACAAGCTGCCCTGGAAAGCCTAATAATAATAATAATAATAATAATTTATTATTTATACCCTGCCCATCTGGCTGGGCCTCCCCAGCCACTCTGGGCGGCTTCCATGGAAAGCAAAAATGACCTAAGCAAAATGACCAATTGTAGCAAAGAGCAATGTAGTTTCAAGACTGCCCATCAGTAACAGATGCTAGCCCTCCATGTCTTTTTCAGTCTTTTTTCAGCTTTTGCACACTACACTAACTTTTTCACTGAGACCATGCAAGTACAGTATGTTCAGAATTCTGATTTGCTGTTATTAGCTTCCTACCACCAGAGATTATAACTGTATATCCTACAATGACCTGCAGGTTTGCCCTTGCAAGCCAAGCTTCTCTTCTGCTCATTTTGGCAGCATCGAAGGTCACAGAATGTCCCTTATTTTGTGGTTCACTAAGGGCAGACTTGAGGGTTTAGGGATATTTTATGCTTTGTTTTGCTTCTTAATAAAATAAACTTCAAATATTTATTCTCCCTTCTTCAAAGAGAGTACAGGATGTTCAGTTAATAGCGGCTTAAGGCATGCGAAGGCTTTCTGGTTGCACATTACCAAGGAAATCTAAACTGAAATTCTGTTAGAATAGAGATTCCAAATCTCCATGATTTTACTTGGTGAAACCTTGCACAGAGATCTATAAAGGTGTGTGTCTAAAGCTGAGGCTTCACATTATGACAGTTGTAGAGCTGGGTGGTATCAGAAGAAACTAACAGGAAACAAAGTCAACAATGCCTAATAATAAAATCATCTTCAACCTAGATAGATAACTTGGAGAAGATAACTTGGAAAAGAATAGCAACAATATTTAGCATGCATACAACTCTTTTGAGTTCTTAAAGTACACAATGACAGAAATCCTTGGCAGTTTCCCCAACCTGATGCCCTCCAGATGTTTTGACACCAAAGCCAATCAGGCCCTGGACAACACGTCCAATGATTATGAATGATGGGAACTGTAGTGCAGGGAGGGGAATCTCAGGTCCTTGATGTGGCCATCCAGACCTCTCTGTCCAGACCCCTTGAGACTCTCCCCAGAGCACACCCAGTCCCCAACCACACGGAACTTGCTTTGTACCCTCCTTGAGTGCTTTTTGCCTGGATGGAATATGTCCTTGCACTATGAAAATGCTTCTTGCTTGCCCAGATGGAAAAGATGGATGTGTCAGTATGTGTAGAAACAAGCCTATGGTACAAAGGTAAAATAAACATTCACTGCTCTATTCGCTTTTGCTTCTGGCCCTGCCCACCACTGGCATGTGGCCCCTGAAAAGCTGCCTAAAAGAGAATGAAGCCCTGAGCCTGAAGATCATTCTACACCTAACACCATCTGGAGGGTGCCATGTTGGGAATATCTGGTGCAGTAATAGCATTCCAAGGCCAGCGTTATTCTCCCCATAATGCAGATGGTCAGGTGGAGAGACTTGATTTTTCTGAGGCAGCGCAATAAGTCAGTTACTGATGAGATTTGAACTTCTGGCTTTGTTCTGTACAATGTAACAGTACCATGACATACAGCCTAAAAAGAGCCTTGGTCAGGGATAGCAGTGCAGCAAACAGAAGTGCAAGATATTCAGCAAAAAAATGTGTTTCTATCCCACCTGAAAGACCTATATGGGGAAGAGCTGTAGCTCAGTGGTGGAGAATCTTCTCTGCATGCAGAAGGTTGCAGGTTCAATCCTCAACATCTCCAGGTAGGACCAGTGGCAGAGGAACTGTCTCTGGCCCCTGGGGCAGGACGCTGCGGGGTGGGGCGAACTGCTCGGTGGCGCACACACGACAGCCCATACGGTCGTCGTGCGAGCGGCAGCCCGTACGAACACCACACAATCAGCGCTCATACTAACTGTGTGCACACCCTTGGCTGCTCTACAGCTTGGGGGGCAGAGGGCCATCTTGTTACCCCCCAAGTGGTGCACGGGGCAGACCGCCCCCTCCACCCTCTCTCCGTACGCCCCTGGGTACGGAGAGACCTCTCCCTGAAAACCTGGAGAGCTGCTGCCAGTCAGTGTAAGCAAAATTGAGTCAGATGAACCAGGGATCTGATTCAGTATAAGGCAGTTTCCTCTTTCCACAAAAGAGAAAACCAGGTCATTTTCCTAGGAAGCTTGGAAATGTGGTATTCTGGCTTCACAATGACCAGAAAATCTGCATATTTTTGATTCTGAGGCAGCCTTTGTTTACTTTCAGAGTTCATGCATGGCAAAGCAACTGAGCAGCAGAAAGGGATCTTGCATGGCTGTTGGGAGCTGACAGCTGTATGTTTGCTCTCTGACAATCTGTTTCTCTTTCATCAGGTGTAATTTGAGTGCTACACACCAACGGGCACATTCAGCTCCTTTCAGTACAGATGGCTTTGCGGTGCCACACTGTAGTTCATTCACTGCCACAAGATTGAAGAAGCACAATTCACCCTCTGCTGCCCGAACACAGATGACTGTATCCTCTTTCAAACTGAGCTGTGAACTCTGGGTGATGTTACAGACTTCCATCTGGCTGCAATTGGACTCTGGGGCTCTTATAGCACCCCCCCCCAAAAAAAATCCCAGCATGTATTTTATGTTTACAACTGAGAAATTTTCAGAAATTTTGGACGGCACCCTCTCCCAAGCATTGGAAAGCCACACAGATAATTCACTGGGTACGGGAAGCTTTGTGAAGGTATTTCATTCTTAATCATACCCTCCCCATTTCTCTGGCTACTTGGAAGTAATCGCTTATAGGTACAAACAAAGAAGGATTTCATCAATGCATCTCTTCTTTCCCCCACTCATCACCAGGTTTTTAATCAAGTTAAGATGCAATTGATCCATTCTTCCACCATCCATCCCCTCAGAAAATGTTCTCTCCTCCCCACCAAAATTATTAAAATAATCAATTCGCACACAGAACTGGTCATTAAAATTCAGCTTTGAAACAGTGCCAGGTCCTTCACTCAGCCTTCTGCAGCACCAAGGATTCAGGCAGGACGAAGGTGGTTTGCCACCCAATCCAGGAGCCTAAACTGACAGCAGTAGCAGCTGTAGCCATTGCCTCCAGTGGCTTCATAAGCTGCATGTACTGACTGTTGCAGGAGAGATGTTGAGGGTGGGAATGTGAAATAGGGGAATGGGTGTTACAGTTTGGAAATGGGAAGCTGTGCTTAGGGCAGCCCAATCAGCTTGTGAACAAATTAATAAACAGCCTATAGATTTCATAACTAGGTTGCCAACCCTCCTGGGTGAAGCCACCATGGGGGGGGGGAATCCTTTTACCTGCTTATTTGACCAGAAAACGACTGGTCAAAGCTGATCTTGTTACATGGAAAGGAGCAGTTACTGAATGTGTGAGCCAATTTGGTCCACATGTAATTTTTTTTGTACATGTAGGAACTAAGTAAAATGTGTGAGAGCAAAAGGGTAATGAGCTGCTTTTTCCATCCCTCTCCTTTCCCAATGCCCAGAGCCTTCCTTTTGGGACTGGATTCCATCTTCCTTTTATGTTATGTCAGGTCCGGCCCTTCCATTAGGCAGATAGAGACAGCTGCCTCGGGCAGCCGATGCTTGGGGTCAGGGAGCAGCAGCAAGGTACTGAAAGCAAAGCTGGATATGCCTTGCATCCTGCTCTGCACCCCGGGCTGGTTAAAGTACACCAGCTAATGGTCACACCTTGCAGGCATGATTCTTTTGGAATTCACAGAGGCCAGCCCTGCAGTACTGAGCAAGCTGATGAAACAGTTTAGCATTTGGTGTTAATGAAAAAAGAAAAAACTGAACTTGGTATTTACAAAGCTGGGAGCATCTCTGACCTGGACATTATGAAACTGAAGGCCCACTCATTTCATTAGCCATGTTTGTTCTCACCCTTAACCATTGGTTATAATGTTTTAGTACTTTAAATAAATATGAGTGTGTCAGATGGCAAATCCTTCAGTGCTGTCAGGCCAAGGATACTGAAGAGCTCCGCAGACAAAACGATGGCACACACAAAAAGTAACAGCATTTATTTACAGAGAAAATTGCATGCTGTTTTGATTGCATCCTTGCTTGTAGGGGGACTTGCTCCCTTTCTCCCCCCCCCCCCGTGAATGGGTAGAAGATGCATTATTTTAGGAAATTGATTTAAAGAGAATTGGATGAATGGCCTTGATAATAGTATTAACTGGTAGCAAACAACCACCAATAACTGTATCAGTTGTACAGTATTAAAATTCGTCATAAAATTAACCCTACCATTTAAAAAAAAAAATCTCCATATTTATTCTCCCCCACCCCAAATTTCCTACCCAGTGCTATTTTTGGCCTTCTCACGCCTTTCTCATCGCTATGGCTGTTCCTACAAGCAGGATGGTGGGAGGTGAATGTTCAGGGTGACAGGGCATGCAGTTCTTCCATCTGTTTTGGACACCAGTTGTTACTAGAGCCTATTTATAGTTTCCTTTGCCTCCTCCGGCTGCTTATAATTTGGGTAGGCAGAAGCAGGCAGTGTCCATCCTGTTCTCATTCGATCATTTGACCTATTCAGATCCCCCCTACAGATCTTTATCTGCACTGCTGTGATTCTTCTTCTACCCATTTCTATCTACATAAATTGGGTTGGAGATCAAAACTCAAAAACTACCAAAATATTGAGGCATTCCTGTCTCTCTCTGTCTAACTCCTCCTCCTCCTCTGCAGAGCATCAAATTTGTGTTCCGGAACAGGTCATCTACTGACAAGTGACTTTTCTTGGGCTACTTTTCAATAAGCTGGAAAGGTTACCTTCAAATTCAGTCAGAGCAACCCATGCTTCACATCATGATAGAACATAATGACGAATCATTGAATCATTAAATAAGCACCCACCCAAACCCCTATTTTATACATACATATAAATCAGTTTCCCAAAAGCAGAATTATCTGGATACGGGTGGATCAGATGACATCTAAATAAGCAACAGCATAAATAATCAACAGCATGGAATGATACGCTGAAAAATAATTGGCTCCTTGTTTACAGTGTCCCAAATCTGGCTTTATAAAAGAATTTCAAATGGACAACTTTGAGATCAAGATTTGAAAGAAAAATAATTGAGCTTAGCAGCCACTGGAAAAGGTGCTTATATTTCAAGCAGCAATGTTGAGGGAGTTTACCAAAAATGTCAAAAGTGTTCTCCCCCCTCCCCCTTTTTTTTTAAAAAGAGATGAAGTAGGGTTTGAGAGGCACATTTTGTGAATGTGGTTTAAAGTGGAGAGGCACATTCCATCTATGATTTTGCCTCCTTTTAAAAATGGCTGCGGAGAGGCTTATATATGCTGGGCACTCAATTCTTAAAAGGAAAAGACTCATTAACTTATATTAAAAGGCCTCTTTAGTTAATAAAGAAACAGCAAATAAGTGGCTGTCCTTATTCTCTGTATCCCCAGCGCAAAGATGTTTAATCTTTTTCGGTAATTGTTGTGGGGAGGGAGACTTCTCAGCTGGACCCCATCTTCCCTATGCACACTGTTCAAATCTCAGGTACTTGAAGCTACTGGAGGTCACTGTTTTCATTATTTTTCATTTAGAAATGTATGTCCTACCTTTCTTTGTATAGATAAAAGGTGGCTATCAATAAAATGAAACATGAGAAACATTGTAAGCCGTAAATGAGGCTGCGACAGCCCAAATAAAGAGTAATAAAAAGTAGGGTAACCACAATCAGGTGTCCTGAAACATCTGCCTTATGCACCTTGCTACAGGCTGGTTTTAACCAATGCATTTTTATCGCTTGATGACTACAACATCTCACCATCACTTGCATGCAGTAATACATCACATGTGCACTTCCATATCATCTCAAACACAATGCTTTCTCAGTGGGTGCTGAACAAATGAATGGTGTATGTGTGAACCAACAAAAGAAGAGTGTAGGTAGACTCAACAGTAAGTATATTTTCAAACCTTACTATTGCAGCAAAAAAACCCTTTCTTACATATTGTATTCACCTGCCTCATAGAATGAAACTTTCTTAGGATTCCCCTTCAGTCTTTCCTGCCATGCATGTTTTTGACACTAGACATATAAAAAAATCTGCTAGGACTACATTCAGCTATGCCAGAACATAGGCCTGGAACTAGATGTGTTCTCCCACCAAGGATTCCCAAGCTCATTTACTAGTGGTGGAACTAGAGTAGTTCTCTCCAATGTGGAGCACTCCAGACAGTGCTTGAAACTCCCATTGTTCTAGGCACATTTTGTGACAGTTTCTGAGCTCTGGGCACAGTACTGCGCCTAAGATTTCAGATTAAAACTGCAGAGTAGAAGGAAAGGAGGATCTTTTTCTGCCTCCCCACTTCCAGCTACTTTTTGAAGACTGGAGAAGAGGCCCTCTTAAGAATAATATTCTTAAGGGGTGGGCAGGGGACCATGTAAAACATTAACATAATATTCTAGCTGCAGTTCATTCATTTTCAGCTTTGTTATTAAAAAATAGTGCCTAGACATTCCGTTGTTGCGCCCATAACCTAGGTTTAAGGTGCCATTTAGGTCCTAGCTTTAATATTTCAGTTTCTAACACTGACTCCAGATACTCTGAACCACAACTCTCATCACCCCCAGCCAGCAGGGCCAATGGTCAAGGATGATGGGAGCCATACTCCAAAACATCTGGAAGGAGCAGATTGGGGAAGGTTGAGCTAGAGGATGGGAAAGCTGGAGCAGCTTGTCAAGTGCAGCATGTTCAGAAGACCAGGCTCCTAGTTTGTTAAAAAATCCAATCTGCCCAAATCCAGAAACTTCATACTGCTTGCTAATTATAGGGGATGGATTTGCACAAGCCTGTACCATGCTGTGTTTAAAGAAGACTTTGAGGCCCAAGCATACACAGACCAAAGGAACCCACTACGCTAAATCCCAAGAGGTTCCCAATTAAAATCTCAAAGTCCCTGACAGATATATGGCAGCCAGCATGGGGACCCCAGTGGATACTGGCAGCAGCGGAGCAGGAGGGGCTGGGCAATGGCAGCGAGTGGGAAGAAAGAGAAAGAAGCAGAAGTTGTGTAGGCCACCCATGACAAAACTGTGCTTAAAATATAATATGAGGGAGGTCTCTAAGCCTTAACCTTAGCATTGTGTGGGTCCATGGCGTAAGGCAAACTAAAATACACACTGCCCTTTGCTGACATGCAAATGCTTTCCTTGAGAATATGGTTATTGCCAGACAGATGCTGAGCTTCTTTGGTCTCATCCTATTGCTCAGTTCTCTAAATTAGTATGACTCCTGCCTATGGAGTCAAGCCTTAATTGTTGCCAAACATTCAGAGACAAGAAAGGTGCCTATGGTTCATCGTTCATACAAATATTGTTGCTGAGTTGTGAATTGTGAGGCCCATCATCAAACTCCACAAAAGACACGTGGCAGTTTCTTCCAGTGCAGGCTGTTTGTTTAAACTTCCAATTTCCATACTCAAAGCTCAAGGGTGAGAGAACATAATTTAAATATAGTCACAATTAGAGTTGGAGATAATAGATTTCCCATTGCGATACCCTTCATTGTGTTTCTGCTTGAACTGGCTTTGCAAAAGTTGTGCTAATAATAATAATAGTAACAACAACAACAAACAACAGCAGCAGCAACAGCAGCAGCTTTCATTGAAATTTATAACCTACTCTCATTTTACTTCCTTCCATAATTACTATATTTCAGAAGGAAAACAGCAACCCAATACAGAGAATCCTTAATTTGTTTCATTCACATATGAAAACTATTGTTGACCCCCTGCCACCTGCAAGTTTCCTGGCTAATGGATAGACACAGAGTCCTTTCAAGCAGCAATGAGGAGGACCCTGTGGACTTCAACTCCCATCATCCCCAGCCAGTATGACCAGTGGTGGGAGTTTGATGGGAAGTGTAGTCCAGCAACATCTATAGGACTAAATATTCACCACCCCAACTTAAAGTACATTAAATAGACTGGGTAGGGGGGAAAGCACCAAAAAAAGAATAACTTTCCACACTGCAAAGATAATAAAGGTTATAGGTGGAATTCAAAGCAGCACTAAGTGGGTTGGGCATGTGGGCAGCTAGGTCTGCTCATGAAACAAGATTTTATCCAACTCTCTTCCCTCTGTGCTCCCCCAAACCTGCTCTGGGTTTCCTCCCAACTCTCCAGAGCAGGTTTAGGGGGTGCAGGTGAAGTGTGGGAAGAGGGGAGGAGTCCCATTGCATGAGTGGACCTTGTTCTGTGCACGCAACAAAGTAGCTGGATTCTACTCAAGAAATAATGAAATGCTCAAGTATTCAAGTATTTATATACTTTTTAATTCATTTGCTGCTATTAATTGTAAAACCTGAACGGCTCAGTCTTATGGGCTGCCGCACCAAAAACAAGAAGGCCACTCAGTGTCCCAACAACTTATCTGCAACCATTGACACTGGCAAGAAATCTGGACAGGTTACTGCTACCCAGATGGCAACTGGTATATCACCAGATGTAGAACAAGAGGGTTGTGCAAAGCACAATGATGTTGAGAGGAGCATGGTGAGGGGTGGGGAAGAAATAGAAATGGCTCATGCCTTATTCTAAAGTCATTCCATCCTGTAAAGCAGTACCAGCCAATATTTTTGATATATAGTAGCAGATTGTGAAGGAATCGCAAGCACAGTAGGACAGGTCTGGACCACATACTCCACAGAGGACACTGCTGAAGCCACATCAGCACAAACCAGCTCCCCCCAATATGGTGCCTTCCAGATATTTTGGACTGTAACCAGTGGCAGAGGAAGGAGGTGCAGCCCGCCCCAGGTGCCATCACTGGGTGTGTGTGGGTGTGTGTGTGACAAAATGGGTTGTGTTTCTTTGTGGGTTTTTTTTAAAGGGCTTACAAAACCTTTCAAGAGTGTCGTGGTGGCTTAGGTGCCTGCAGGTTCCGCGCTGCCTGAAATGGCAGCATGGGACTTGTGTCTGCCTCCTGCCTCTCCCTCAGCCACCCTACAGCTGAGGTGGAGGCAGTAGAGAGGCTCCAAGCATCGGAGAGGCTTGTCTCGCCCTCATGGGTGGCTCGCCCCGCCCCCACGGGCACAGATTGCCCCGCCCCTAGCTGCAGGACATGCCCCCGCACCAGGCATCTGAGCAGCTAGCTACATCACTGACTAAAACTTCAATGAGTCCCCATCAGCATTGCCAATGGTTAGGGAGAATGGGAGATGGGGGGCACCAAGTTGGTGTAGTCTATCAGTCAGTCTTAGAGGTACTACAGTTGCACATTTCTTCAAGATTGAGGTGCTACTGCTATAGGCCTTGGACACCTAAAGTCAGAGCCGCAATCAACAGAGCATTGTGAAATCAACTATTTGTGGCTTAAAAAAATAAACCCAAACCCTTGGAAACTTGCAACTATTCCCTTGCAAGGGACAAAAAAAAAAGTGTCTTAACTTGTACTCAATTAAAATGTAAGAGGAGAAAAATACATGTTTTGTTTTGTATGCTGTATTATTTAAGGTTTAATAAGATAAAAGGGGAAGTAAGACTTCAACACAGGGGACGCAGGTGGCGCTGTGGGTTAAAGCCTCAGCGCCTAGGACTTGCCGATTGAAAGGTCGGCGGTTCGAATCCCTGCGGCGGGGTGCGCTCCCGCTGCTCGGTCCCAGCGCCTGCCAACCTAGCAGTTCGAAAGCACCTCCGGGTGCAAGTAGATGAATAGGGACCGCTTACCAGCGGGAAGGTAAACGGCGTTTCCGTGTGCGGCTCTGGCTCGCCAGAGCAGCGATGTCACGCTGGCCACGTGACCCGGAAGTGTCTCCGGACAGCGCTGGCCCCTGGCCTCTTAAGTGAGATGGGCGCACAACCCCAGAGTCTGTCAAGACTGGCCCGTATGGGCAGGGGTACCTTTACCTTTACCTTTAAGACTTCAACATGGGAACTCCTTAAGATATACTTGCATACATTCCATATTCTTCCCCTCCTCTCTGTCCTGTTTGGCAGTGAAGTTGTTTTCCCCGTGGTTTTGAACAGCCACTGTGAAACTGACAAAGACCTTCACAATGGTTTTAACAAAAAATGGCAAGAAGATGAATAAGTCTTCAGTGGAAAATGTCAGAGGATATGACACATGGATAAGTAAAACCTCTACCTCTCTGCCCCCACCCCCCAATCATTGTGTTTCTTGGAAATGCTCTTTAACTTTTTGCACTGCACTTTACCTTTTTTTTAATTAATTGATTGTTTTGTGTTTTTAACAGTTTGGAAGAGAAGAGGGGAACTATATTAAAGGCACTTATTTTGACAATCAGATTGCTTGCCTTTTGTAACGTAATGTCAATAGCAAATGAATTTTCACATATGTCAGAAATTAATTGATGTATTACAGTGGTACCTCGGGTTACAGACACTTCAGGTTACAGACGCTTCAGGTTACAGACTCCGTTAACCAAGAAATAGTACCTCGGGTTAAGAACTTTGCTTCAGGATGAGAACAGAAATTGTGCTCCAGCGGTGCAGCGGCAGCGGGAGGCCCCATTAGCTAAAGTGGTACCTCAGGTTAAGAACAGTTTCAGGTGAAGAACGGACCTCCAGAACGATTTAAGTTCTTAACCCGAGGTACCACTGTAATAGGGAAAGGACAATGAAAAACGGAAGCAAAATAAGGAGATTTAGAATTTTAAACCAGGCTATTTTATCTCTGCTAAGATGAGAAGGAACACTGATCAATTCACTAGAGAGTATTAAAAAATTACTATTTTAGTAAAGGAGGAAAGTACGGTATTTTATATTTCACAATTCAGCTTGAAGACACACATTGTCATCTGTATACCGGTAGGTCAAAAAGGAGCATACAGGTAACTAAGATATTTGCAGGTTACCTTGATCTGATGAGTATTTTTTCCCCAGTAAACTGTGAATTTATACTAAACCCTGCAAAACTATTGCTAAGTGGAATACATGATCCAGGATAATCGAAATATGATTACACCCACCATAGACAGAAATAGGAAACAATTTTTTTGGCACCTCTACTAACAGGGATTGGCATCTTCTGCAGACAGGGGTTTGGCATGCAGCGGGCTGAGGTACCAATCTGGTAATATTTTTAAGAAGATTCTCCCATGTTCAAACATTGAAATGAATAATTTCCCCAAATGGTAGAGTGTTGCTGTGAACTCAGCTGGACTCACAAACCTTTCTCCCATGCAAATATGGAACTTTAAATTGCTTTTTAAAAAGTTCTCAAGATCACTGTAAATGTCAGAAAGTACATGCCAGTAATTCCTGGAACTCAGTCAACCCACTGACCTGTTTAAGCAAGGAAAAGATGTGATAGGTATCAAGGCAAGAGCAAAGTGTTATCTCTGTATGGAATCTGGGATGTGTGTGATGGGTCTCATTCCTTCTGAATATTAAGAGCACACACTGGTTGCAGAAGTGCAATGTACCCTAACAGTTAGGAACATAGGAGTAGAGGAAGCTGCCGTATGCAGAGTCAGACCAGTGGTCTATCTAATTCAGTACTGGCTACACTGACTGGCAGCGGTTATTGAGGCAACGTATTTTAATTTTTATTATGAAAAGTACCCGTATTTTTCGCTCTATAAACACGCTCCCAACCATAACACGCACATAGATTTTAGAGGAGGAAAACAAGAAAAAAATATATTCTAAACGAAACAGTGGGTGTATGATTTTTGTGGTTCATGCTGTGGCCACAGACATGTGATCTGACGGTGAGTTTGGGGTAGCCCAATGCAAAAATCCTGAGGATCCATGTGGATCCGTGCTTTGTAACCACGTTTTTGCACCACTGAGGCCCCAGGCAACAGTGGGTGCGTGATTTTTTTGGTGCAAGCTGTAGCCATGGACATGCTATGTGATCTGATGGTGAATTTGGGGTGACCCAGTGCAAAAATCCTGAGGATCCGTGTGGATCCGTGCTTTGTAACCATGTTTTAAGTGGGGAGGGAAGGAAAAGCACTCAAGGGACAAGGAACACGTGTGGGGTGGGTGGAGAAGGATGCTGTTAATAATGCAGAAGAGGGATATAAGAGGAGAAGGCTCTTATAAGAGGAGTGGGGAGGAGAGAGAGACAGAGAGCCTGCTTGTGAAAAACTTTGCTACTATTTAGCGAGTGGGGAGGAGAGAGAGACAGAGAGCCTGCTTGAAAAATATTTGCTGTTATTTAGCAAGTGGGGAGGAGAGAGGGACAGAGAGCCTGCTTGCTTTAAAGGAGCCAACCGGATTCCTCTCCTCTCCTGCTTTGCTCCTTTAAAGCAAGCAGGCTCTCTGTCTCTCTCTCCTCCCCACTCAGTGGCTCTTCTCCTGCTTTGCTGTTTCAAAGCAAGCCACGGAGGAGGGAAGGAAGGGGGACCATGGATCCTCTGCTCACGACTGCAGCAGATCCCCCCTGCCACCCGTAGGCATTCCCTCCATAACACGCACAGACATTTCCTCTTACTTTCTAGGAGGAAAAAAGTGAGTGTTATGGTGCAAAAAATACGGTACTTTAAAAACTGCTGTTGGCAAGTACTATCTTAAAAGAGGCATCGGCCCAGTCTCTCTCCTACAAAGGGAATGCCTCTTATCTTCTAAGGCAACCATATAAAAGAAAGAGCCTGCTTTTTTGCTTCAAGACAAGCATTTTAACTCAATATATCTTGGCCTGCAATATGTACTCATGAGCACATTTTCCTCATATGTAAATATAACCAATTAATAAATCAACTAGCTAAAACCCCACAAGATTAATTGATTAAGATTTCTCTAATTGGGTGGCAGTTCAAATTATTCTTATTCTTATTATTGGGTGGAACCCAACTGATATCCTTGAACGAACAGGGAGGCTTTTGAACCCAGCTTCTGCTAAAGGAAGAAGGGAGAACATTTTCACTGGTTCATCCTCCCTGCAGCCCAACAATGCTTTTCTGAACGATCCTCAACTCTCTGGAACCTGTTTTTTGGTGTGCCCTGCGGTGGGGGGGGGAGGGCAAATCAGCAAAGATCACTGTCCCTCCTCTTCCGTTAGCAGAAGCATCCCCGCTGGATCAAAAGCTCGTTTGTGAGTTCAAAGGCACTAAATTGGATCCCACCCATTATTATGGTTAGCAACAACGTTATGTAACAACACTAAAGGCATTTTATAGGGTAATACAAACAACAGAATAACACAGTAACAATGCCCAGGGATCTTAAATTTATCAGATGTGCATTTTGGGGTAGGTGTAACAGGAGGGAAAGGGGGGTCACAGAGAGGAAGAGGAAAACAAGAATGAGAAAGGAAGGGATAACAAGGAGCTAGTGTCAGCTCCTGTATATGCACTTTTAAGTTGGTGATAAAAACTAAGGGGTTATGGAAGTGGTGGAGAACCTCCGGCTCTCCACAGCCAACTCTCATTAGCCCCACCCAGAATGGCCAATGGTCAGGACTGAGTCTAATAACATCTGGAGGGCCACAAGTTCCCAATAATTGACTTATGCAGGGCAAATTATCCCCCCAACCCCAAAAATGTTTTAAATATTTTGTTCGGAACCTCCCAGAGTGGAGGGGGCAACCACAACCACAACCACCACCACCACCACAATTCTGTAAGTTTAACACTCTCTACTGGTATAACCAGTAAATTGCCACCTACCCCAAAATAGTAACAGTCAGGCTGATGACAGGTAACTCCTGGCCCCCTGACCAGATGTCTGTATGTATGCTTTCCCATTTCATCCTAACATGCAGAGTGACTCCTTAGGAGGCTTTGCATTATTTATACAGTAGGTTGTTTTCAGTCTAAACAGCATATCAAGGGGACTAGCGACTGTATCCCTTCTTTTCCACTTGGGTAGAGGAAACTACATCATCTCTTCCTCGTGGGAATTAATTTGCATTAATTCCCACATGTAAACCTTCCTAGTAGCTGGAAATGGAAAGACACAATATATGATTTCTGCTCAGCCCCAATAAGGAAATATGCAGTTGCTATGCAGAGGGAACAGAAAATGCTTTGCCAGAAACAGCCGCTATCCATCTGCGTACCTAACCTTAAAAATGGGCCACCTCTCTTTCTTCCCCAGAATCAGGCTTGTAATCTTTCCCTAGATGCATATATGTTCTGAACCACCACAGTGCACACTATCCCCTTCCCCTGCTTTCCCTGATCATGCAAACGTATGCCTGTCCCCTAAAATATGCCGTTTGGAAAGGTGCTGGGTGAGATTCCTCTGTTAGAAATCACAAGCCACCACCCTCAGAGAACTCCCATTCCCAGGGTTTTCTGCAAAGAGGGAATGCTTGTTAAACCAGTTGAAATCAGTAGTGTGAATATATCCCCCCCCCCCTTTGAAAATTTCTGGCAGATTGTTTTTAGCAGTGCTTTTCCAATTTCCACTGTCTAAAGCTGTCCAATAAAAGACGTTGCAAGAGTTGCTGGCAGCATTCCAAGCCATCCTGACAGGTCACAAGACACACAGAGTGAGAATTAGGATTGGGCCCTTCAGACCTCTCAGAGGCAGCTGCCCACAGCATTCAGCATTTGCCAGGAGGTTGAGCAGAGGCTCTTACTACCTCCTTCTCTGCCAGTGCAATTTACTTCCACTTACTAAGAATACTTCATCCCTTGACCTTTAACAAATTCCATTGGTGAGCTAGGCTCGTGACTTCCTTTGAATGAAATCATGCTCAAGTCTGAGTCCAAAGCTGTGACAGAAGGAAGTCAAGCTGAGGGTGTTAGTGAAGACGAATCAATATTCCTATCATTGTTCTCTTGTTCGCCTACCTACCCATGATAAGTTAGAAACAATCAGCAACTGGCATCTTCAAATTGCTGCCTTGGTGTGTTCTTATATATTGATCCATGTGTTTTAGGCCAAAATGTATTCATCTCTATTCTTCTTATCTTAATTACCTATAACTCTCTGTCTACAGTGCTTTCAGAGCTTGACAGTTCTTTCATGAAGCACACATGACTTTCAGTGTTCACTCTGTGACAGCAGAACAACTTTGTTCTCTCATTGACTAATACAGATTTCAGTTCACTGTTGAATTCACTGTCCTCTCTTCCCACAGACTTTAGCTGCCCTCTTTTGTGATAACAATGCCTTAGTTTTGCTGGTGGCTGGTCTCTACCACAAAGCAATAGAAAGAGCAAAACTCTCCTTGCTATGAGCAGCACACAGTGTGATTCAGAGCACTGGAAACAAATGCAGAATAATGCAAGATTAATAGAGAAGCTGCAAACTTCTCAACTTGCTCTGGATTAATGAGGCATATCAGTGTGGTCACCTCTAACTGTTTATTGAGCATTTGCCCTGATTTGTTTGTGCAAAGTTCACGGGGAGGTTAGAAAACACCAGTAGGTATTTACAGAGCATTCATTTTGATTTGTTTGCAGGGAAGTTGTAAGACGTGTCAAGTAAGTGCTTATCCCATACTTTCCAGTACTTTCCCACATCCCTATCCCTAACACAAAATGTCCAGTTTTGGTGGGGGGGAAGTGGGTTTGTTGTGCAAGAGCACCAAATAAAATTTAGCCACACTACCTGAATCTGTTGGTATGAAATTTCAGTGAATTTCACTAAAAATAGTGACACAGATGCCCTTTGCAAAATGTTCTCAAGCTTGACCATAGTCCTTTTCAGAGCTGAATACCCCATGGAAGTTGAAAAAACAAAACAAAAAACAAAGTCTCAACACATCTAAGTATTAATTCTGTTGAATTCTAGTGGTAGAATCTGACAAAGTCATACCCAGTGGTAGACCTACTGAAATCAATAAGCACAACTTAGTTGGATACTGCCCTAACAGTTAACAAGCAGTGCAGTGGCAACATTTAGTGCCCAGCGTTATCAGTAAAGGCAGCAGAATGATGGGTCTGGAGAGTCCTCCCACAGGTTGTCTTGAAAAGGTCATTCAGTCTATTCCATTGGATTAAGGCAGGCCTGATTAAATCAAGACCATCCTTGATAGATGCCTGCCCAAATTATTTTGGAAAGCTCCATTCACTTTCCCTCTACTTTGTTTTCTGGTTCACAATCCCAAGAAGAAGATGCTGTAGGGGCAGAATATTGGGTGCCTTGCAGCTCTACCCTCAACGTGCATTTTAGCAAACTGCTTTGCAAGCTGTGGTTTTCCCAGAGTTGCAAGTACTGTACTTCATCTAGGCTTGGCAGAATAGGGCAGTTGGCAAAAATGCTGCCAGTATCCACAAAATTCCATGTGTTTGCGCTGAATGGGCATGCCACAGGGTTCAACAACCTCTTATTCCCCTCCCAGATCACAATGCAAGAACACCAACATGAAATTTGTCTTTAGCGGATAGAGGACGAGCATGGTGGAATGTGACTTACACCCAGGACCGAAGCTGCATTAGGCACTTTTCCAGTTTTCCTCTGACCTAAACTATATGGACACAGTCCAAGGAACAACAGCAATCTCAATATATGTTCTTATCATGTTCATTCACACACTTGTGCCCTTTGGATAATGACCTTTTTCAGCCACCAAGGAACGCCTATAGTATACTACTTGTTCATCATTATTGCTTTGGCATCTCAAGGGCCAAATCTGGCCTTTGAGTTATTAGGATCTGCTGGCTTTAGAGTGAACAGATGCAAAGGAAGGCAGGGGTTCTGTCCTTTTACAACAGCTGCACAGAAGAGGGAATTTCAGCAAGTAGATTATCTTTCCCAGAAGAGGAAATTTCAGCAAGTAGATTATCTTTCAGTGGTACCTACTGAAATCTGCTCTTTCCCACAACTATTAAAGGTAGAGGCATGGCCTAGGGTTGCTCAACCACATGCCTGCTTAGCATTATCTGATTCTGCTTGTCTCTCCTTCACCCATGACACCTTCTGCAGCAGAGTGAAGGAGGGAATGGAGACGGAACGTGGGGCATGGCATCTCCACAGCATCTGCCTAATCCGAGACAACAGAAGGAAGAACAGAGTTATTGCTAAGCATCCTAAGTTTTTCATTCCATAATAGTGCATAATGAGTGCAGATGAATTGCTCTGTGGTACCTCTAAAGATCATACCAGGCCAGACCCATAAAGGAAGAAATGGGGGGAGAGAACTGGTCTGCCACCTATAACTGGTTCAATATTCCCAGACTTAAAATATGCAAGATGATCCACATCTTGCGCCACATGAACTGCAATATTTCTGATCTTTAATTTCGTTGAATAACAAGCGAATCTTAAAACATTTGGAATCAGCCAGCACACACATAACAATGGCGATGCTTCTGCCAACACAGCACCTGCAGAAGCCCACCCAGTACATCTACCTTTCATTGCCTGTGAACATAAGGGAGAAATGACAGCTTGAAGCAAGGAGATGTTGTGAAGAACCTACATGACCCTTCAAATAAATCTCTGGATTCCTGTTTGATCCAATCAATTCTGCTCTCCCAGTGTCAGCTAGTAACGGACATATCTGTCAATACCACAAGTACTGCAGTCACAGGGGCATGCTGCCTTCACAGCTGGAAACTGAGCTCAACGACTGCTTAGAGTTAAGTAAAGGATAACCCTGGATTATGCATTTCACATGGTTAGGGTTAAACTAGGGTCAAGAGCTGGATTAATACCACTATGGTTTTCCAGAAGAGGCTCAGAGCTCAGTCATGTTGCCATAACTGATCTTTGTCAGCACCATTTACTACAGCATTTCCCCTCAACCTGCTATAAAAAAGAGGCGCATCTTAGTTAACAATTTTAATTGGCTCCATTTTGTCAGAGGCTTGTTGCAAACTCATCTGAGTATTATTCTTGCTCGCATTTGAAAGCGTGATAAAGTGGCATTTGAGTAATATGCTTCTTACAGGAGAACGGCCATCATGCTGGATGACATCCATTGGTGCCCTTTGCACTGCTGGAGAATGGTATCTGAACAGAAGCTAGACAATGAAACAGTTGGGTAATCAAAAAAGTCTTTCCCTTTCAGCTGATACTTAGAAGGTTTCACTTTGCTGCTTCACTTTCCTTGCAAAATCTGCTAGAGTAATTACCGTACTTTTCGTCCCATAGGACGCTCCGTCCCATAGGATGCACCTAGGTTTTTTTTTGGGGGGGGGGAAATAAAGGAAAAAATTTTTAGGGGAAACCAAACCAGGTCGGGGAACAGCGGTATGGCGGCGCTCCGCCTCCCCGCTGTCCCCCGAGCTTGTGGGGCTGGCCGATGTCTGCCCGAAGCGCGTGGCGCTCGGCTTCAGCGCGCCAAGCGCTCCGTGCAGCAGGCTGCTATTTGCAGCCTAGGGAGCTCTGCGGGAACTCCCGCAGGGCTCCCCAGGCTGCGGATGTCTGCCCGGCACGCAAGGCGCTCTGCTTCAGGGCGCCCTGCGCACCGGGCGGCAGGCTGCTATCCGCAGCCTAGGGAGCCCTGCGGGAACTCCCACAGGCTCCCCAGGCTTGCTGATAGCTTCCTGAAGCCTGGAGAGCAAGATGGGTCGGTGCGCACCGACCCCTCTCACTCTCCAAGCTTCAGCGAAAGCCTGTATTCGCCCCATAGGACGCACACAGATTTCCCCTTCATTTTTGGAGGGGGAAAAGTGCGTCCTATAGGGCGAAAAATACGGTAATGCTCAGATGGGACTATGGATGCCCTGGGTTAAAATAAAAAAAAAAATATTGTGCCAACGAAAGCTGAATTCTGTGACATTTATAAATTATGCAAAGTAAGAAAATTTGCATGTATCTGTTTGATTTGCGTCATTTAATCTGGCCTGCCACTCATTTGAATGAACAAAGGGTTATTCACGTCACCAGAACTACCTCCTGACCACCTTGGCTAGGGAATCTCACCTTGGCTAGGCCCTGAGATTTTATTATAGGCATTGCAAATTTAAATCTAGCTCTGCAGCCAGGAGCTTGCATCCTCCACAATGAATGGGTTACTTTGAAAATTGCGGTTATACTCCAAAATCTTAACTGAATTGGTTAGGAATAAAGCATTTCCCATCCTCCCATACAATGGAATGAGTCTCATGGTTGCAATCCTAATTTGGAGGGTTCATGCAAACCACCACAAATTATATCTTAATCAAACCAGGAAGTAAGTCATTAAAACAAGCACTCACAGGGTGGGGGATAGTCAAAGCACAAAGTTTGGAGAATTAGAAAAATCATGCCTGAACAATCTGTTAGGACACTCCCAGACTGCCATTATTTTTGGGGCAGGGTGGGGAGGGGCATGGCAGGGTGTCAACCACATACCAACAAATTCAGATTGGGAGATTAAAGTTCATTTGGAGCTCTTGGGCAATAAACGCATTCTGTGCCCCCAATTGCACTTTTTGCCATAAAGCAAGTGAAGGGGGAATGCACTGGGAGGTGTGGAGTAAAATTTACTTGACACAACAACACTTAACACCCCCCCCTACAAATAAATCAGAATGAATGTTTAATAAATAGCTGATATCTTCAAATCTCCCTGCAAACAAAACAGGATGAATGTTCAGAAGACAGGTTGCCTACAAGCAAGCTTAGTTTTAAAAGTGTTTAGAAAAGTTTATTAACTTTTTAAAAAATACTCAGAAGTATGCAGAATAATCTACAACTGGATTTTTGCAGAGACATCTTTTAAATAATAATAATAATAATAATAATAATAATAATAATAATAATAGCACAAATGAACACCAGTAACAATCCTAAGAAAACCCAAAATGTAACACCAGATATCTTCAATCTCTTTTCTCTGCTCCCTAATGCACTACTCCATCACCTCTTCTATATTCTTATAAAGAAGTCAGCCACTTACTGGTTTGCTGCTATTCTCCACCCAAGTTGCTGAGGGATTGTACCAACAAGGGGGACAAGGTATCAACCAGAGCTCTCCATGGTGTCAATCTCTGCTCAAAACAAAGGATCTCTCTTGCTACCTCCCTGAGCAAGCATTAGAGTGTGAAGGACACTCCACTGGTTCCATCTGGGAATTGCAAACTTCGCCTCAGTTGTTCTGCTAGTATTTGGAACTCCTTACACAGAGTTGGAAGCATAAAGTTTGATACTTTTCTAAAAATAAAGAAATCTTACAACTATATTTCAAAAGCGAACTTCTTATTATCCCTGGAGATGGGAAGTAAACAAGTGGCAAAAAAAAACCCCTTGGGGTCAGATTGGATCACTCTATAAACATGCTGACCCAGTGTGCTGCAGCTTCAAACAAGGTAAATTCCATGTTAGGGATCATTAGAAAGGAACTGACAAAGAACTGCCAGCATCACAATGTCTTAAAAAAAATATGTGGTGCAACCATGCTTGAACCCTGTGCACATTTCTGGTTGTCTCAACTCTAAAAGGCCATGGTATGGGGAAAGACAATATGGAGAACTTTTTATTCCCCTCTCATAATATTATAACTTGGGGATGTCTAATAAAACTGAACAGTGAGCGATTCAGGAGGGCAAGGGGGGAACTATCTGCTTTCTCCATGCATAATTTTATAACCCACCCCTGATTTATATCCTGGGGTCAACAGAACTTAGCCAGCCTGGGAAGCCAGCCAAAACATGTGCTCAACTCCTGCCCACTCCTGCAGAGGGAAGGGGCAGGGTCCTCTGGCATTCTGCTGAGCTCAAGGCCCATTGTTACTGGGGTGGGCATGGCAGAGGGTAAACCCCTGACCACCTCCACAGGAAAGCAGAGGCATGGGAGCCCATCCCTCAACCATTCAGAAATCATCAAGAAGTTTCTTAAGTTTCCAATGCTGCATTCAGACATGGGTGTATATTTGAAGGGAAAAATGGTGCAAGCAGATTTGCACACTATCTGAGACAGAGGGAGAGGAGCTTGTGCAAAGAATTAATGCAGCTGCAATTGCATTGCTTTTTTTCTGGTGGGACGCTGGGATATGCATACCCCTAAACATTTTGTGAATCTAAGTTTGGCCTCATTGGGGTGCAGTATTTCAATATGAGTAGGAAAATGAGAGTACCCCTAAACATTTCTTAAGAAAAAAATGTATGTGTGTATGCATGTATGTATGTATGTAAAAAAGCAAATGCTTCCACCTCATTAAAATGTATGAACTTCTCTGTGCTGAATTCCTGCACTGTTCCAGTAAAACCTCATTTGTTGCGTTAAAAAGGAAGGAAGCAATACAAGCATGCGCACAGACACAGGCCTTAAATATAAATAGGTTTCAATATGTTGAACAGTCACAATGGATTTAGAATCACTATGGTAGGCAGATGGGTCAGTTTTCTACTTTCTGCCCACTCTCTCAGTACAGGGTGAATTCATTGCTGGTTTGGATCTTTGTGCATGGACCTTGATGTACAGGCCGGAAATGCCAAACTCATGGGCTTCATTCACCATTTTGTACCAACTTGAAGTCTTTTTGAAAATGTTCCCATGGGTACAAACAAATAGGGACATTTTATCTGAATGAATCTGCTTGCCCAAAGCAAGATGGATCGCCACCAAATAAAGACAGGCAGGGGTTATTTCATGAGAAGAAGGGTGTGAAAAGAGGTCGTACTGAACTTTTACAATTCCTATCCTAGCTCTTTCTCCTCAAGCGTTTCCCCTCAGATTGCTTTTTACCAAAATGGGATCTGCTGGCGTGTGTGTGTGTAAAAGCTCAGGGGAAGGTTGGGGGTGGGATACTAGTACAGGCATTAAGGTAAAGGTAAAGGACCCCTGGATGGTTAAGTCCAGTCAAAGGCAACTATGGGGTTGAAGCACTCACCTCGCTTTCAGGCTGAGGGAGCCGGTGTTTGTCCACAGACAGCTTTCTGGGTCATGTGGCCAGCATGACTAAACTGCTTCTGGCGCAATGGGACACCGTGACAGAAACCAGAGCGCAAGGAAACAGTTTACCTTCCCATCGCGGTGGTACCTATTTATCGCATCCCTAGTACAGGAAGTATTGCCCTTCTTGTCCACCACTTCCCCCCTTTAAAGCACCCCTGGCTCATATTCCCTTAACACCAGTTCTGCATGACCTATGTTCTAACATGGGTTATGGTTGAAACTCTTATACACTGATACATTGCAGAGATGTGAAGTCTTTGGCTTGGACCCTCAGTTGATCCTTCACTCACTCACTCACTCACTCACTCACTCAAAGATGGGTCAGTTTTCTACTTTCTGCCCTCTCTCTCCTACAACTGCCCACCACTCAATATTTCCCATACCATTCCCAAGGGCCACCCAGTTTCCAGGAGCAGATTTTGGGGTAGGGTGGGGTAACATGAGTCCGCAAAGGGAGGAGGCAGCGGCAGGAAAGGCATCTCCCATGAAAGTGTCCCACTCACTGAAAGAAAGGCTGGACCCAAGCCATTGTTTTTAATGCAAGAACTTGTGCAGTCCTGCACAGAAGTGAATTCCAGGCTATCCTAGCTTCCACCGAAGCATTATCTTAAACTATTCATGTTTTGCACAACTATTCAGAAGTGCTAGAGTAATGCCAATGTGTTCCCCGAAAGTCTAGAAGCAGCCATTCTGAGAAAGTTTGTGTGTGTGTGTGTGTGTGTGTGTGTAAAAATATCACCCACCGCCTTCACTGGCCACTGCAAAAGGAAAGTAAAGAGGAGTTTTGCTCTTACTGGCTGGTGACTCGTAGCCTGATGCTGCTTTGGTTGGAATCCTGTTATTTTATTATCACCATATTTACAACTACCCAGGAAAAGTGCTATCACAGCTTTGTGGCTTTCACAAGCAGCTGTCCTACTGTGCCCCTGCAGCCAGCAAGCCAACGCCAACCCTAAGTGCTAGGCTTTTTACAGCAATTCCACATCTAACCTGAGAGATATGGAGCATGTTGAGTCATGCATTGAGCTAAAGAGATATTAGCTAATTGAAACGGTACCACCTGAGCTCTGAGTGGTAGCCATTACAATTGCTCTCGGCTCTCCCCTCTCCTTTCTCCCTCATCTGTCTGTTCCATCTTCGGCTCTTTTTTTTTTGTTGCTCTCGGCTCCTCCCAAATCCATATATTTTGCCTCTTTTCACGCCAAAAAAGCACTGTCTGGTTTCTAACAGTTCCTGAACGATTAAAGTCGAACCAACAACAAAGCAAAGGTGTCATAAAGACCTATTATTTGTGCCTTGCGTGGTGCTCTTTCCTTCGGTTCACAGCCCCACCTCTATGCAGGTATCTCCCCCTCTCCTTCCTCACAGCGGAATAAGGGGGCTAATGACCTCCACCAGCTGAGCTACCTGAAGTGGTGCACAGCCAGAAAGGGTTATTTCTCTCTCTATCTCTCTCTCTTTCTCTCTCTCTCTCCCCTCCCCACCCTCTGCCTAAGAAGCAGTTTTCTCTCACAGAGCAATTACCACGAATGATTTATGTGACCAGTCAAGAAGGCCTGGCAAGGTTCTTATTTCATCTATGAAAGAAAGAAAGGAAGGAAGAAGAAGGGAGGAAAAAGGAACTCTGCTGGAATTTTATCAGGGAGCTCAGATTAAATTGACAGCTGCCTTTGGTTTTGTTCTTGGAAGACCTTCTCTTTTGGAGGTATGCAGTCTGTTTGGAAATGGGAAAAGAACAAGGAGTTTACTTCTTTTAAAATGAAAACACCCCTTTCCAAAAGAGAGAGAGAAATCTATCCTTCTTCCTTGACTTTTTTTTCCACACACGTTTTAAGGGGAGCTGTTTTTTAAAAAGCCGACAACTGAGAACGATCCTGGAGCCCATCAGCCCGAAAGAACATTTTCTTTCACTCGACTGGAGCCACCAAGGCAACAGCTTTGACTCTCTGGTACCAGTAGTGTCGGTTAAGGGCCGGGGGAAGAAGAATGATGCAGCCTCTGTCTGGGCGAGAGAACAATCCCTGAATTCAGTTTGAAAACGCAACTTCAGACCACCACACAAGGAGAGAGGCAGACAGACTCCGCCACAGAGACAAACAGGAGCAGGAACGCAGAGAGACAGATAGGCTGAACACACACAGCCTCGCTTTGAGGCACTCAAAACCCTGCCTACAGAGATACACAAAGGCAGAAACGGCTAGGCAGAAATCCAAACACAGAGAGGGATAGAGAGAAGTCAGCGTTGTTGTACTAGCCCAAAATGTGCCAACAGGCTTCTCACACACACACAGTCAAAACGTACTTCCAACCTTCCTTACACACACACACACACACACACACGGAAAAGGAATCCAAAGCACCATTTATACAGCCAGACACTACAGGTGCTATGCCACCTTTGAGACTTCTTCTGCACTGGGAGCAGGTTTATGCCCTCTAATTTTGATTTTCTTTGGCAACATATGGGGGGTTACAGAATTTCCCAGATTGATCCTACTAGAAATTTATAAATCACTACTGAAGAAAAATATAATGCCACTGCTATTCGCCCACCATTAGTGGTCTTTAATTATGCAGCCGTGGCGTAAGCAAGTACCCATTTTTAAAGGATTTGTCTTTTTACTCAGAACTAGGTGTGTGTGTGTAAGGGGGTGTCATTCAGTTTGCATTTTCATATGAACCTACTTAATTTGCACTTCCTCAACCGATAGGGCAAATGAAACACAAATTACCCTTCAATACACAAACTTCTCCAAAGTTTTCCAACCAAGAAGTGTGCTTAAAAAAATAAGCACATATTAGTGAAAACAATATACAAAGCTACAATATACAAAGGTACCTCAGGTTAAGTACTTAATTCGTTCCGGAGGTCCGTTCTTAACCTGAAACTGTTCTTCACCTGAAGCACCACTTTAGCTAATGGGGCCTCCCGCTGCCGCTACCACGCGATTTCTGTTCTCATCCTGAAGCAAAGTTCTTAACCCGAGGTAATATTTCTGGGTTAGTGGAGTCTGTAACCTGAAGCATATGTAACCTGAAGCGTATGTAACCCGAGGTACCACTGTAATGACAATCCTTGAACAAATGCATATATTAGGCATTCTGTACAAAAAATGTATATATTGGGAGAAATTCATATGCATTTCAATGGAAGTTTCTTTCAGAAAAAGACCCCCAGATTGATGTAGCAAATGGGGCAAACTGAACTTAAGATGAGTAACTGAGAGAAACCTCAAGTGACAGGTTTGTGCATCCCTGCTAAAAACTCAGAGGTTATCTATTTTAGAAGGGCAGCAATGCTTTGGAAGGGAAGAAGTTCCTTATCTAGTAGACAGTTAGGTTTAGCTAAAGTTAATACCTCTTTGTGTGTTAGATGGAGAGGACCATCAGAACGGTGTAGAAGCAGTGGCGGTGCTTACTTCTCACTCTTCCCCACTACTCAATTTTTTTTTTTAAAAAAAAAAACCTTTTATGGTACAACATGTCCCCCATATACTGCTTCCAATTGTGCAGGCACAGCATAGCCATAATGGTTCCCAGGCTGTCTCTCATCTAGACACGGATCAGGCCTGCTTAGAAAATACGTTATGTACAAACACAATTGCATTTCAAGGAGCCAATTAGAATGGTGGTTCCTTGTTGTAGAGTACTGTCCAAATTATTCTATGAATTCTGAATTCATCCAGAATTCAGAACCACTTCATAATCACTTAAAATAGAAACTGTATTGTGTATTATTGCAATAAGCTATGTGAGTAGGTGATGATCTCCAGCCGCCCCCACAAAAAAAGGTTACAGATAAGGAATGGTAGCTATGGGATAATGCCTTGTCGAAGGTCTATACAGTATAGCTAAGAAAGGTTCATATTCACAACTAATTCAGTAGATCACACTGACTGCCATCAAAGCAGAATTATGATCTCTCTCTCATAATGCCAACAGACCAGGGTAATCAAATCACGAACCTCCCAGGACCACAGGTACTAAACCTTAACGGGAAGGTTAATTCGTTCCACAATCAACAGCATGTATGACAACAAAATGCTCTATACAGTCATAGCTTCTTGCTGTTGGTCTTCAAGGCTTGGAAAGTATAAATTCCTTAATGCTGGTATCCATATTTAGCAGCTAGCACTGTGTTTTAAGGCAATAGCTGGGGAAAGAAAACCCAACAGGTCAGACACTTGCAATATTTTCAATACTGGAAATATTAGTAATCATTTATGAATCATACTTTTCCTATTCATTGTTCTTATGAAAAGGTTCAAGTATTCTTGTTTTATTGAAGTTGACAGTGGCAGCCACCTACTAAGTCCATGGTTCAACAGCCAAATAAAACAGGACCCTAACCCAGATTTTAGGAAAACAGGTAACAGCAATGAGCAAAATGTTAGAAACAGATTGTTATTAAATGGATGGTTAGAACAACTCTCATCCTTTGGGAGGGGGCTGTGTTACATTTGTGATCCCCTTCCCCCCTTTCTAATCCTTAAAAAGGAGCCAAGATGTAAGGCCCAGAAAGTGTGAGTCATACAGCAGGAAAATCAGTTGGGGGAGGAGGAGGAGATCTAGATAAAAATAGAGAGACATGTTGATTGCATTGTTACTGCTTCAATTAAACTCAGACGCACCAGCTTGATGAGTCATCAGCAATGACAAGGGGGCACTGAAAACAAGAGACTGAAACATATAACCAGTTGCCAACCCCATTAAATCTAGAGACAGAGGGGGAAGCCAGCAGTAAACTCCCAAGTCAGTAGGCTACAGTCAGATGAGAAAAAGTCAGAGTTCTGATGTGATCCCAGAGCCCATGTTTTCAAACAAGGGAAAACAAAGGGGGTGGGGAGAGCAAAGGGTAAGGATGGGACTGAAAGACCTACTGCCTTTCTTTAAGAACAAACATTTTGAGAACCATTGATAAATCACCGATAATGCTTAACACACCAAATGGAATTCAAGGGAATCTAATCATAACCTGTTAAAGAGGTGAAAAGGACAATTAATGAAATCAATGGAGGTTGTGAGTGCACAGCTGGCTTCAGTGTAATGCACCTCTAAGGCCTGAAGGAGAAAGTCCAAGCACAAAGAACAGTTTGCAAGAAATTGGGGTATGAACTACAAATCTGTATTTGGAATTATATACAGTGCAAAGGCCCATGGATTTTTATATTCTTAAAAAGGCAAAAAGTAGCAAGCGAGGAAGTGCAGTTTAAACATCCAGGCAAATATTCCAAAGAATACATTTTGCTGGCACATAACTAAGCATGAAAAACGGAGGCTCAGGTAAGTCTTACCCACAGCAAAATTTGCCAGGTCTCCAAATTCACCAGAGAGTAAAGAAAACCCCGAGGAAGGCAGCATAATCTGCAACCAGAAGAACAGATTGAGGCTGCACTGCAGTCCACAAGATTGGTTCTCTTGATATATGGTAGCAGCTTTGTAACAAGATTTAACATAAATGAAAACCTATTTTGTAGGGTACCGCATCTTGAGTCTCAAAGCCCTCCAGCCAGCCCACAAAAGCAAACAGCAGAAACCAAAGGATGCTCAGGGTTTAGACCAGCAGAAGAGTAAATAGGTTATTGGACACAATGACTCATAAACAACAACAAACACGAGTGGTGTAGAATTCGGGAGAAAATCATATTACAAGCAGACTATGGAGTCTGCTCATTCCATCAAAACCATTGTACAATGCCTGCCAGATGGAGAAACACTGACTGGAATAATGTATGTTTCAAGCCCCCTATAGATATACTAGCAGCACAGAGACTTCTACAATTGCAGCAGCATATATTTCAGCTCAGGAATAATTTCTGAATAGGTGTGGCTGGACCTATTAATCATTTCCTGGGGACAGTTGGAGACATTACATAGAGGAGGGGCTGTAGCTTAATGGCAGAGCCCACCCTTGATGTGAAAGAAGGTCACAGGATCAAACCTTGGCATTTTCTGAGGGGAAGTACCACTTTCCGTTGAAAGATTTTGGAAAGCTGCCAGCTAATACTGAGATGGACCAATAGTGACCCGCTTATAAGGCGACTTCCTGTGAAGCAAGGCTCTGGTTGTGAGTGTATACTAGTGAGTACAAATGTACATAATTTGAGTTGTGAAGCTGCACTCACCACATCTGGTTCAAAAGCACATTTTTTCTTTCCAGGGCTGATCTTGGAGGAAAACAGTTCTGCAAGTTTGCAGCAGAAGTGGGCTGTGCACAGTATTGTTTGGATGCAACCAGTGTAGTCACAGGAAACACCTCCTCTCCTCTCTAGAGAAGGTTTTCAACCATGTTAAGATTGTGTTCTGGTTGGTTTTTTATATGAAGGGCTAATACACAGCACTGCCCCAGAGGAGGAAAGCAAGAAAAGACTGCTTCTCTTCCTCCTTGTTCTTGTCACCACTGCTCACTTGTTTGGAGACAGCAGCAACATAAAGGGGAAACAGTAGGGCTAGGGGGCTCTCAGTAAGGGGCCCCTGCGCAGGACAATGCCTGAAACCAGAATTAGCAGCAATGCAGTTTAAGTGTTTCATATAAATATAAAGCAAGAAGAACAATTTATGAGATGTATGAATGCTTAAAGATAAAGGGACCCCTGACCATTAGGTCCAGTCATGGCTGACTCTGGGGTTGCGGCGCTCATCTCGCTTTATTGGCCAAGGGAGCCGGCGTACAGCTTCCAGGTCATGTGGCCAGCATGACTAAGCCGCTTCTGGCGAACCAGAGCAGCACACAGAAACGCCGTTTACCTTCCCGCTGGAGTGGTACCTATTTATCTACTTGCACTTTGACATGTTTTCAAACTGCTAGGTTGGCAGGAGCAGGGACCGAGCAACGGGAGCTCACCCCGTCGTGGGGATTTGAACCGCCGACCTTCTGATCGGCAAGTCCTAGGCTCTGTGGTTTAACCCAGAGAAGCAACCTAAAAGGATGTTTAGCCAGGAATTATAAAGGTCACGCCTTGCCATTTAAACCAGGGATGGGGAACTTGTGGCCCTTCGGGTGTTGTTGAACTACAATTCCCAGCATCCCTGGACCGTTGGCTATCAGGTTAGAATTGATGGGGCCTGGATACTGACAACATCTGCAGGGCCACAGTTTTCCCCCTCTTGATTTTAACTTTGCTTGCAGGCGTACCAAGATAGCACTCCTTTAGTGGGTGAAATTCTGTACAACCCTTGGGACACAGTAATCATTACCTTAGATTTGAAGTTGTTAGGAAAGGAAAAAGACTTGGCAAAGGATGAGAGCAAATGAACTTTGAAAGTCCTCAGACTCACTGTTTGCACATACACGGTTCTGTATCCAAGGTTCACAGTCTTTCTGGTAGCTATTCAACAAAACATTTACTCTGCCAGTTGGGACTGCATTCATTAAACCTATGTTTAGTTTGTAAGTATCAGAGCAGGCTGTTCAAATAAATAACCTACCAAATTGTTTCCCTTCCCCCTTTTAATGCTATCTTTTGCTATTTATGATGATGTGAGACTCATTCACACTGCAAGGGTGGGAAGATGCTGTGCCACCTGTCAGGAAGAATATTTGGGAAGAGGTCCATATCCTTTGGCCCACTGCATGAGGATCATGCCATATATGGTATAGCGAGGTAATTTAAGTTATTTTGCAGCATTTGCTATGATTCCCAGCCACAATACATTTAAAGCAGTATAGTGTGGCACATCCTCTTACCTGTGGTGGGAACATAGATCCAGGCACTCATTAAAGAGCCTGTTTCCTTAGAGCAGGGAGGACTAGCAATTTGCCAGTGTACAACAGTACAAAGATCTGTACAGCAGCAAGTTTGCAGCAACAATGACTTATCTCCTAAAAACCCAAGCCAAACAGTGAATACAAAACTGATTCATAGTACAGTGGTGCCTCGCAAGACGAAATTAATCCGTTCCGTGAGTCTCTTCGTCTTGCGGTTTTTTCGTCTTGCGAAGCACGGCTATTAGCGGCTTAGCGGATTAGCGGTTTAGCGGCTTAGAAAAGGGGGGGAGGGGAAAAACTCGCAAGAACTCGCAAGACGAAACGTCTTGCGAAGCAAGCCCATAGGGAAATTCGTCTTGCGAAGCACCTCAAAAGACGGAAAACTCTTTTGTCTAGCGAGTTTTTCACCTTGCGAGGCATTCGTCTTGCGGGGCACCACTGTATGTAAGTATCTTAGCAACAAGCCAGGTAAAATGCCTTTGGACCCAACTCTCTGTAAGAAGGTGTGATTTCCCTGCTCATTCTGTGTGACTTTAGGACATATGGTTTCGAGTGCAAGCCCACTCAACATTAATTAAGATATTGGGTCCATCATGTTCAAGAGTAAAGAGCTGCCCACTCTGCTTAGCAAAAAAACCCCCCACAGTTTATGATGCCACAATCTAGGGCAAGGAGTGAGAGAGAAATAGCCTATCATAGCAAATGAAAGTTGCAGGACATCCCTACACAGATATATGTGTTTTACCTAAACGTCAAGTACAGTATAGTTTCTCATGGTATGCTCAGCTTGCTTATGGATCCTGAATAACAGGGCCTACTTGCCACTAGTACCTATTTGGGACATTATACTCTACAAATCCAGGTTCAGACATAATGGATTATGATTATAAATGAGCTTCAGAGCTCTCTCCATGCTCCATGGGCTAATTTGCTCCCTCGGATCATGGTTTCCATAAACCCTTGCTTCCGTCCAGAACTGAACCATGGTTTCCAATTTAAAATTTGGAGACATGCTATATTTTCCTACTTTGGATATCAGGGCAGATTATGGCCTGCTCAGATGAGAAAAGGAAGTTGGAATTGCGGTGCATGAGGGCAAGAGAGGAGCGGGAAGCTTGCATGCCCAAACCTCATTCATGACAAAGTATTGGCTATCGTCTTTGTAGTGTGTGCCATTTCAGTCCCAAGTATGACATTCACTTCTCTCTTTTGATGTAACCACAAATTATGTAAACATGCTGGAAGCCACAACCAATCTGACAACTTTGCTAAGGGCGTATGCCATTGTATTCCATGTAAAGTCTGAAAATGACAGCACATTGGAAAGGAGATTTTGGGTAAACATATGAATGTGCTAATTCGTGTTTCTTCAGGTACAATGAGATATAAATTTAGACTTCATATTTAATATCACAGAAATTTCCTTGGTGAGTTATGTATGATAATAGAGCTGGCTTACTACCATGTCACATTATGAATTCCTTGCCTTCTTAACGAGCCAGTTCACACATCACCTTTCTGGGCTGTTTATCTGCTCTCTGCTAGGCAACAGACCATGGCTACAGATCATGGTTTGTTGGGAGTAGAACAAATAATGACCCCTGGTTTGGATGTCATGCTAATTCAGGGATTATGGCTTGTTCCTTCCGCATGCTAGCTGGGAGGTGCAAAACAGAAAGGTATAGTAATGGAGGAAACCATTAACTATGGTTTACCGTGACATTAATAGGGCTACTGTAAAACAAGCAGAATAACTGGAGGGTATGAGAATACTGAAGGATGTATGAATGAAGTGAGACACCCCCATTCCAGTCCTCAGTCAGCCCTGTAGGGGTCATCTAATCAAGAGCACCCCAATTAGTGAAAGATGGCCAAGAAGGCATCCCAGAGAAGCCTCTATCCCCAACAGGTACTTCAACATCATTAGCAGTTCACTTTCTTAAACCTTCCGGCAGGCCCCTAGGCTTATCCCCTCATGCAAAGCATCTCAGCCCTCCCCCTTTGTGTCTGCACATCAAATTAATGAAGCACATCTAGAGTGAAAGGTCTTGGAGTAGAAGAGAGCAGCTTAACAGTGATTCGACACAATCCCCTTTCCTGCCTCTGCCTCCTCCTTCTCTTTGTTATAATATAAAGAAAGCACAACTTCCTCTCTCAAATGAGGTGGGGGAAGGGTAATAAGAGGAAGCCTAGTTATTCCCTGCAGAAGGAAATGTCTGTTTACGTTCTCTGACAGATTATTTGCATATTAAAAATGCCTGGTTCCTTTGCGGCCAAGGATTTACCAGTGCCACATTTCCAACAGAGCATAGACTATCAACTCTCAACTTCAGGTAGCTTTGACCTTCCTCTTTCAATGCTCCTTTCAGGTCAATGGAGCATGCTTGGAACCCAACCACATGCCCCCCCATACCCACACATGCAGAGAGATTCTCAAAGGTCTTTGGTGGGGGTGAGTGCAATCTGTGCCGAAAGGGACGGGTGCCTCTTGTACAGACTGCTTTGACAAAATATAGAAATGGCAACGAAGCCCCATTAGGGATTTTCCATTCACTGATATCTGGAGAGGCAATTTCGACTTTTCAGAAGAAACACATAAACATCTCTTATCACATCACTGACCTAAATATAGACAATTACTTCAAGCCAAGGAGAGACTGGAGGAAAAGTCATACTCCTCAATCTCCAAATGCGGTAGAGCTGCTCAAGCAGAGTGTGGCAAAGAGAGGCAATAGATAACCAGTCATGTGAATGGAGAAAGAGAAATTCACGTTCTAGAATGATTGTTTCTCATGGGCCATTACTCTCCTCCCAAAAAAATAAAATAAATCTATTCTCATTTGCACTAGAAGTCTTGTTCCTAGGTGAAATTAAAATGTTAAATCTGACAAAGTGTATCCTTAGTTCGTATCTGCCACTCCTGGTACAGATTTAGTGTAGGAGTCATATGGAAAAAATGGGGTTTAAATCCACCCCACTGCATAATTTGCTCAGAGGTTGGCCTGCAATTTTGTCCTCATTTATTGTTGCAGAAACTGTATTAAATAATGTCTCAAAAATTCAGCAACTTTCTATGAATAAAAAGCACATGGGACAAAAAAAAATCCCAAATAAGCCAACTGAATTTGATGTGCTTCTTTTTAACCCCAGGGAATGTTAACTTGGGGGGGGGGGATCTCCTATGTGGTTCTTCAGTAATAAAGTGCTCTCCTTCAGACAATGCTCATGGCTTTGTTTGGGACAAGTGGGGTCCAGATGCTATGCTAGCTTCCAAGCAGGCAAGTCACTGCTTACTGAGTTGGAAAGAGGGAGGTGGTGGGATGAGGTGGGTGTGGTGCAAATGCAATGGCAGAAACAGCAGATTGGCTCTGCTGGTGCGTTTGCACTGTGCCAGCCTCCCTGCCACCTCTCCTTCCCAGTTAGTAACAACAATCTGCCTGCTAGGAAGTTCTTGTGGCAATTCTGCCTCACCCAGCAAGCCATTTCTGATTGGAAGTTAGCTTGGGGCAGAAAAATATCTGATAATACTATCTACACCTACTTTTTTAGTTTTCTTGGCTAATTTAGGGTGGAATTCAGCACGAAGGGTGAACGAAGTCCATTCACGCAATGAGTCTTCCTCCCTTCTTCCCCCCATTCTCCCTAAGCCTGTTCTGAATCCACCACCCCCAAATCCTCCAGAGCAGATTTAGGGGTCATGGGGGGAACAGAAGGAGAGAAAGTCCCATTGCATGAGCAGGCCTCATTTTGCACACACAATTTACATGATACCCACACAAAGTAACATGCAAAATGTGCACACTTTGCCTATTATCTAACACAGGAGGGACATAGTGATCCCTTGAAATTGACTTTCTATGCCCAGTTGTGACAGAAATCAGAACTTTTGTAATGTTTGATACTAGGCTTTCCTCCAAGAAACTTAGAGCACCATTTTGACCTTGCAGCAACCTTACGACACTAGAGTGCCAACTTGGCCTCACAACTGTGGGCGCCTGGGGTTGTGGGTGTCATGTGTGCTGAAATGTGTAGGTGCCCGGCCTCTTCATGGTGAATTTTGTGCGTGCTTGGGTACCCAGGGCCCCAGGGAGTTGGCAGCTATGTTATGACGTATGCTTGATTTGGAGAGAGTGATTTGCCCAAGAGCACCCAATGCTTTTCATAGCAGAGCAGACATCTACACCTTGGTTTTCTGCATCCAATCCCAAAATGCACATCATTGCACCACTCTGCCTCTTCTAACAGTAGTGCTGAAGGGAGCATTTTGGCAGATTTAGCTAGTCATGTCACAGTAAATCACCTGCATAATTTTCGTCTTCCTGAGAATTATTCAAAACTATCAACATTGTACCTGGTGTTGCTCAGGAATGCTAAGAAACTGTTTCTGAAAGTTCTTTTATTCTAAGCTGTCCACTTCATTGAAGGCTCCACTCCCAGGACATCATTCGGGAAAATATGGGGAAGGGCTGTAGGTCAGTGGTTGAACACCTGCTTTGCACACAGAAATCTCCAGGTAGTGCTGGGAAAAGACTCCTGGGCTGAGACCATGGACAGTCACTGCCAGTACAGAGCTAGGTGAACCCATTGTCTGACTTGGTGTCATGTTCCCAATGAGATGTGAGCTCACACATTCCTTCCCCCTTCCTATTGCTGCTGAGAGACTTGAAGAATCAAACATGCAATTATTTGAACATGGGGGTCTCCCTAGCCTCAGGAAAATGATATTCGAAGAGGCTCCAAGAATGAGCATCTTTAGCTATTTGTCCTGTTTGGGGAATTCAAAATCTTGCTACTTTTCTTTCAGTGTTGTAAATTAGCGCACAGAAGTCTGTAGAATTTGGGGGAGGAAAGAGTTGCTATTAAGGCCGTCCAACAAAGGGTTGAATCAATGTTTGAAGAAGAGAGGTGAAAGCACCTAGGAAACATGATCCCAAGAATAGTGGCCAATCGTGGTTCCTGGGTGACTGTTTCTCATTTTCTTGCATACCTGTCTATCCCCTTCAAATAATTGCAGAAAAGACACAATTTGCAGACCTGGTGGCAGAGAAAAGGTCTGTCGTTTCTGAAACATGTGAAGTGGCCCATGTTGCATATTTCCAGAACACAATGGACAGAAACTTCTTTTCTTGAAATAAGTTGTCTAGATATACTTGGCCCATCATAAAAATTGTCCATTGTACTGTCTTCCACAATGTCATGTAATTGCTTGCTGTTAAGGGAACAACAAACCACTGCTGAATTAATGTGCCAGAGAACGCTTACTAAAATACAAATTCCCTTGTGTTTCCTAACACAAGGACCAATCCAGGGGTTTTCTTCACAACAATGTTTTCTTTGTTGCTCTGACAAAAGAAGGCAACTTGTATCAAACAGAGGTGAACTGTTTCATTAGCACCTGTTTGCGAATTCTAGGATTTTGGCAAGACAGTTGTTCCTTCGAAAAAACAGGGAATGCAATATTGCAAGCAGCCTGCATAATAACATTTAACAGGTGTTAAAAATGAAGAGCATTAAAATATGTTTGTTTTTAAGGAGACAACAGAAAACAACCACATAAATTACTTTCAAATCTCAGCTGCGCGTTAATCTGAAATTGTCCCAAGGAACTGACTTGTCATGTTTATATTCTGCCTCTCTCTATACAGATTGGACCCAAGTGTGCTACCATCTCATATAAAAATTCGTAACTTTAAACAAAGAACAGTAAAATAGTACATGATATGAACTTGTACTAAAACCCTTTGTTACTCAGAATAAAAGTTTTTGAAAACCTCCTAAAACTGCTCAAAGATCAAGGCTAGTGGGTGGGGCTGCCTCCTGAGGAAGTTCCTCCCTCCTGAGGGAGGAGGCTCCACAGCAGAGGTGCTACTACAACAAAGACCCTGCTCTCTGCTAACGTACAAGGTCTCACTAGACTATCTGTTGGACAGGACACATTCTGGCTTTGCATATTCATGGCCCGAACTGTTAATGTTTTAAAGCAGGGATAGGTTTAGATGTGGCTCTTCAGGCCTCTCTCGTTGGCCCTTGAAACTTTCCCTCCACCAGCACTTCTCTATGCCCACCTCCTTGCATTTTTGCCTGGCTGGAACGTGTCCTTGAACTGTGACGTGCCTCTTGCTTGCCTGGATACAGAATGGCGAGCTGTTTGTGGTGTATATGTTGCCTCTAACTTTTGTATGGCGGATATGTAATCTATTGTACAAAGCTAGGAGTCAAATACATTGCTCTGTCCACTTTTACCTCTGGTCCCTATCCACCACTGGCACATGGCCCCTGAAAGCTTGGCTATAAGGCAACGTGGTCCTCAGGTAGAAAAAGGTTCCCCATCTTTGCTTTATAATAAGCATCTTAAGGTGGGCCTGAAAATCATTTGTAACTAGTGAAGACCTTTCAAAACTAGAGTGATATGATCTGTGTGACCAGCCCCTGAACATATTGAGTCAGTTGAAATTTAAGGCTTAGCCCCATTTGGACAGCATTGCAGTAGAAACTGGCACCTGTGCAAACTTTATGGGTAAAGGGGGAGAACTGGGCTGAGAAGTGAATTGTTTTGAATTCAATCTTCTTAGCAACCACTTAAACTTAAGAGAGTGCCTGAGTACTGGGTTACATTCTGTCGTATACACAACAATTGGTTCCTAATTAATAACTGTTGTACAGTGGTACCTCGGGTTATATACGCTTCAGGTTACAGACTCCGCTAACCCAGAAATAGTGCTTCAGGTTAAGAACTTTGCTTCAGGATAAGAACAGAAATCGTGTTCCGGCAGAGCGGCGGCAGCAGGAGGCCCCATTAGCTAAAGTGGTGCTTCAGGTTAAGAACAGTTTCAGGTTAAGTACAGACCTCCAGAACGAATTAAGTACTTAACCCGAGGTACCACTGTACATAACTCTAATCTACTTATAATCCTTGTCACTTCTTTTCTCCCACTTTCCTCTTTTCCCTTCTTCACATTTTTCTTTTCTTTTGGCCAAAGTAATTGTCCTGTTAACCATAGTTTTTGCAAAGTTCCATGTTACAGTTATAAAATGGGGGGGGGGCACCTTTTCTAATGGACAGTTCTCTCACTGCTTAAAGGATGCTTAAGAGATATGGAGGAAAAATATATGGATTTGGAACTATCACCTGCCTGTACCCCATTGCTAAAAAACCCCAGTGTATACCATCTTGAGAATGACTGGACTAGAACACAAACAGGAATGGAAAACATTACTAGATACCGTAGCTGAACACTGCATTTAGCTCCTTGGAGAAAGGAATACAAATGCAAGGAATAAATAATGATGCTGGGTTCAAGGATCTACAGATCTGCTACCCTCTGCTGTCAAGGAACTCTGACAGAACACCGTAGCACCCAGATCTCCACCTGGTCTAGCTCCATTTAGGTACTAGAAGTGTCCACATATAGTCACTCCACTTTAGGTGTGTGTTTTTTTATTTTTAATTTGCAAATTTAACAAAAAGAAATAAAAGAAAAAGATTATTTAAAAAGAAAAACAGAATATAATAAAAAAGGAAATAAGAATATTTCCCACTTCCATAGGGAAGTGATTACAAAAAAAAGAAAAGAACCGAGGCAACAAAACTCCAGAAGTAAAATATTACACTGAATATGCCCTTAGAGTGAACCCAGCAAGGCTTTTCCTGATGAAACGCTGCTTGTAGACTTCATGGGCTCCATAATGACCCTCCCATGCAAGATGGAGCTGCCATGCCATGTTCAAAATGTGTACTCATCACCTCCCCACCTCCCCTGGTTTGGTGGTTTCTATTTTCTTTAGAGAGAAATAAACTGGAACCCAAAATAATAGGAAGCAGACCAAAACAATGGAGTGTAGGAATGTGCACACCACAAAATGCCCAGGCCCCTAGAGACATTTTGAACAGCTCCAGACCATTCCACAAGGGGAAATGAAGCAAACAATAGGTGGTTTTCATATTGGACCCTCACAGGTGACTCTAAAAATCAGTATTTGAATTTCCTATATGGACCAGGGTGGCGATGAAACTTCCAGCATGGAAAGCTTGTAAGGCTAAGCCTTCTCTTGACATGACATGTGAAAATTGTACGAGTAAATGTGTAGTGAAGCACCTTGAACCTTTTTAATGTACATAGGATGATCTGGCAGAATTTCAAAATATGTTTTGACACACACAGGGATGTAGGACAGTTTCATTCCATTTCTTTTCACTCTTTCATTTGGGTTCCCTTTTTGTTTCTGGTTTGTTTCAATTAGTTTTATTTATTGGTTCACCTTTTTCCATACATGCCCTGCTCTTCAACCAGGCTAATGATTGGAAATCATTTAAATCACTTTAAAATGCAGCAGAACATTCACAACAGTGGCAACTGTTAAAACCACTTAAAACCTATGACACTAGGGCTGTGTACACACTTATATATTTAAAACAACCCTCCTCCTGCAAGAATCCTGGAAATCATAGCTTGTTAATGGTGCTGGGAACTGTAGCTCTGTGTGGGGCAAACTACAACCCCATTATGTATGGTGTGTGTACAGCCTCCAGTAAAAGGGATAAATCTGAACTTATAAAAGGCTTTGGCACCTGGTACCAAAAAGATTACAAAGTTGGCATCAGGCAAGCTACTCTTGGGAGGGCCTTCCAAATAGTGTAATCAAAAGAGGCCTATCTAAGGTCACCCCTTGCTTTACTAGTGTGCAGTGACTTGAAGCGGGGCCTCTGAAGATCATCTCAGAGTCTGAATAGGTTCATATGAGAACAAACAGTCCTTGCTATGCATGAGTTTTGAGTTATGTACCAGCTCTAAAAGTTAAGACAAGGACTCTGATTTGTGCCCAGAAATGGGCTAAAAAGCTGTTTCAAGACTAGCAGAGACAGAAATATGTCTGAATTCACCTTAGGAAAGAGATGAATGGAGGACTCTATACTCAATTTCCTTGCCCCTCTCAAAACTACAAAATGTTTTCTCTGTACAAAACAAACACAAAGTTCACTGTAATGACAGGTTACTGAAAATGCAATTAATAGTTAAAGGGATTGCTTCTGCTTTCTTTATTCAAGAATGAAACTCACATGTAAAACATCAGTAATCGTATACAAACACACACACACACACACACACACACTTGTGCTCTTCTACTTGCTATATTGCAGAAGTATAGAAAGCAGACAGTAGTGACAGAGTAGAAGTCAAACAAGATATGACAGGACCATCATTCATGTATCTGCCCCATCTACATATAAAATGGGACTGGGCTCAATACCAGTCCATGTGAAGCAGAAATAGAGAAATGTACTAAGAGCAATGGGGAGGGGAAGGAAGAAGATCCAGTGGCTTCTCCCATGTGTTTCTTTTGCTATTAAATGAACACCTCTCCAACACCTCTTTAGATGCCAGACTTCTGAAAAGAAGCATGTGATTGTCCTGTCCCCTCTAGTTTTCCCCTCAAAGGCATCCCTAGCACCTCCTTGGGTAAGTCCCTCCAGTAACAATCAAAGTGCCCAGAATGTGATTTGTTGCACATGAGATAAAGCCAGATGTTTGGTCTCAGAGAAAGAAAAGAGAGAAATAGGATACCTTTAACTCACCCAATTCATGTTCGTGGAAGTGTATTGAATATTTGATTTTTAATGCAACATTAATTGGGCAGAAAGGGATGGGAGAAATACCTAACTCTAAGATAAAAATTATTTATTGATACAAAGATTGGGTCCCATCACAACAATCTACCAATAAACTGTAAAATCTGACAGGTTTCAAGTGCAAAGTTGTGAAGAATCTCTGGGTTGTACCCTGCTTCATGCCCAGCATTCTGCCCAGGACTTACCCCAGTATCTGAACTTTACTCCTCCCTCAGAAAACCGTATCTGTATGAACCTGTCTCCTAATAAATCTCTCCAGAGGATTCAGGGGATGGCCATGCCCCTTGGACCTTATCACCATTTTGCGCAAACACGTAACAGGGAAAGGGACTTTTATCTGCCATTACAGTCGTACCTTGGTTTTCGTACAGCTTAGTTCTCGAACATTTTGACTCCTGAACGCCGCAAACCCGGAAGTGACTGTTCCAGTTTGCAAACTATTTTTGGAAGCCGAACATCCAACGGTGCTCCCGCGGCTTCCAATTGGCTGCAGTAGCTTCTTGCAGCCAATCAGAAGCCGTGCTTTGGTTTCTGAATATTTTAAAAGCTGAAAGGACTTCCGGAATGGATTCTGTTTGACTTTCAAGGTACGACTGTACTACACTTTCTCTCCTAATATCTTTCTGAGGGACCCCAAGTTGGCATTAATTAATCCACATCATAGAGCTGGAATCTCATACAATCTTATTTACCAGAATAGCCTCAGTTTTCTGGCCTATGGCCCTAGTAAATGATTATTTTTTTATCTTTTGTGATGCCTTTAAAACATTTTTCTTTTTACAGGCAATGCCCATTGTCCGTGATGGCTGAGGCTGATGGGAGTTGTAGGCCAAAATATCTGAAGAGCACCAGGCAGGGGATGGCTAAGGTGCAGCTCTTAGCATCAGGGCTTTGGGAATTATATCTTCAAAGTTGGAGAGTTTATGTATGTTCTCTGTGTAAATGTGCATGGATTGACATTAAAGTGCAATGCAGTGCACAGCCAGCCATTCCTCACACCAGTGATTAAAGACCATTGTGTGTTTCTAGCATATTTAGAATTTTAAAAAGCAACCCAAACCTTCATCTTTAAAACAGTTCAGGCCAGACTAACGCAGAGTAAATGGTTATAGGAGGTAGAGTAGAGCCCCTAGCAATGCATGGTGTGCGTGTGACCTTGGGCAATGACACTAGGCACGAGAACAGCACTGTTCCAGGCATGTTCATATTTTGATCTGTGAGATCCTGAACAATGCGTTGTATACGGTAACAAAAATGTTCCTCTTGCAACATGCCAAAGAATGACTTCTCTTAATCTTAGGACAATTAAGAGACACTGCTATCCCCACCTGAAACTTAACTATATATATATATATATATATATATATATATATATATATATATAATCTTCACAGAAAGGCCTATGGATATAGTGGTATAACAGGTGGCATTTGAGTTTGGATAATGAAGCAATCTTCATGCTCTAGCTTCTGGACAGAGCTGGGCCCTCAGCCACAAGTCTGCTCTGTATTGATAGAAGATATTTTCCCAGTGAAAATCTTTAGAGCTGTCACAGTTTTGCTCCCTGTATTGTTTGGTGACATTGAGAAGTCCCTCTTCTGGCTTATACACAGATATTTCAGGAATTAAGGACTTGGAAGCTAGGGATAGGTTGGATGCAAACATGGTGTTTTCATGCATGACAACCTCTGTGTGAGCCTGGGAAGAGAAGGAAGAACGAAAGAAGCAAACAGAGAGGAAGAAAGACTGCTCTGGCCAGGAGAATCCCACCACATATGTCAAATCACTAGAAAGACGCAATATTTGTAGAGTCTTATACATAAGAATATAATAAAATCCTGCTGGATCAGGCCAAGGGCCCATCAAGTCCAGCATCCTGTTCTCATAGTGGCCAGCCAGATTCTGGTGGCATTCTCCCTTCCTGTGGTTTCCAGCACTGCTGTCTCTGATCATAGAGGAAGACTAGCTATCACAGCTAGCAGCCATCAATAGCTCTCTCCTCCATGAATTTGCCTAACCCTCTTTGAAAGCCATCTAGGTTGGTGGCCCCCACTGTCTTGCTGTGGGAGGAAGTTTTGTATTTTAACTACTAACACTCCCTCTAGTTTCTCTGATTTCCAGTTGTTCTAAGCTACAGTGCTCTCAAAACTATAAGGATCAGACTCGACATATATGAACCATCCCACAAATAGGTTTCTCCTGGATCATACCTATTTGTCTGCATGTTGTTCGACAGAGTTCCAGTTCAAGCGTAAATACTAATTTGGCAGCAGAACAGGAATATAGCTGTTTTATTTTTCAGTTTCAAAATATTTGTCCAGACACCGTAACAGTCATTTATGATTTTACTCTCATATTAAGCAAGCACCAAGTGCTACTTGAAACTGCAAATTATCTTATAAAGGGTAGGTGTCGTCTTTTTCATGCTTTGAATGACTCCACCGGGAAAATGCTGGCTAGCGCTCTCCTATCATCAGTAGCCTTGCAGCGGGGAGGGCACAGAGAAAAGAGGGGGAAACATAACAGCAGCCACTTCATGTGAGAGTTAAGCCCTTGGCTGCGAAACAGAGAGAAGGAAGAGGCAAAGAGAGGGGGCTGGGAGGAATAGCTTCAAGCAGTCGGCAGGTCACACACACCGAGTGTGCAACAGCAAACTCAGTTTACAAAGAGACATCTGTTCCATTACTTCGATGCATTGTGGCTAATTACATCCTGGCCCGTCTGTGAAATGACAGCCACTTATTCTCCAGTGAACCGTAAAATCTGTACATGTTCAATTTGGGGAGTGGGGAGCCAGAAGAGCATAGGGTAGCAGGGGAACTGGGGGGGAAGAGAAAGGGAAGGGGAAAAGCAAAGAGAGGGGCTCCAAGAAAACATCTGATGCTTCTCCTACCAGTTCAGTGCCAAAGAATCAGCAGCTGGTAAAAGAAAGAGAGCCACCTCTATGCAGAAAAGCCCTGACAAAGGACTGCCATTTTGAAGCAGGTCTCCAGTGTCAGCTTTAGCCTGAGACTTTTTGTTCTGTGCATCTTGAAATAGACACCAGCAGAACCTATGCCAAACATGCATTGATCTGCAGTAAGAGTCCTGCTGCTGTTTTCGTTTTTGGCTTTAACCCCGCTCATTTTCAGTTGATTAAAGAGCAGTTAGCTTGCCTCCATGGACCTCTTTAGTGGGAGGAAAACACAGATAAGGAAGTTCACATGCACAGATTTTCCTCTCCTAAATTCTATTTTGTATTCCTTGTTTGAATCACAATTTACAGAGTTGGGTGCTCAATAATTCATACTAGGAGTATACCTACTCTGCATATTTTTGCCCAGCCTGATTCACAACATCTGATCAGTGCACACAAGTCTTGGGGTTACTATGTTAACTTACCCACTGATACCCAGCACTATTTACAAAAGACTAGGAGAACACTGGAGGAGGATGTGTGCCACAATACAGAACGTTTTCCAAAGCCCTGTGAAACACGATGCCTCATTTCTTTGTTGGTATGCTTTCCTGCATTTCCAATACAGCAGAAAAGTGCTGAAGCAGCACTCTGGTGAGATGATGTTTATTTTTGAACCACTTAAAATGTACTAAGTGCTGCATGGTGGTCAAAAATAACTATCCCTTTCAAAAGGCTCAAAAGTCGAAGATCAGAAAGCAGAAAGGATAGAAGAAAAGGGAAATCTGAATAATATGGACCCATCTTCCCACTCTCCAGATGGACTACAATGCCCATCAACCAAGATGACACAGCCAATCATCAGGGGTAAAGGGAGCTGCAGTCCAGCAGCATCTGCAGGGCAACAGGTTGAGGAAGGCTGGGCTGGGCGATATTAGTTTGGTAAGACGCTTCCTAGGAGCGCTATATAACAACACAACAAAACAAAAAGCTCTTGATTTGGGGCTTTTTGACAACAATAACAGAATGCAATTGTCGTCAGGTCTCTTAAGCAATGCCTGCAATAAAGCACATGTGCAGACATTGTTTTCTGTTCTACTTCTGTGGCCACACTGTGTGGCAAGCAGCTAATCAGTGCACTATGGGAAATCTTTCTTAGTTCTCCCCTGAATTACGGTCTTCAAGATGCTTGAGCACCCAAAATTATATTATGTGTTTTCATGTTGCTTTGTTGCTGGTATAACAGAATATACCAGCAATGAGCCCAATAGCTACTTAGGATTTGAATCTTTGGATGCTTCCACACTAAATGCTCAGTGTGGAATTGCCATGCTTTGCTCGCTCACTTTTAGCGAGGCATCCACATTACACCATCATCCAGTTGCCATTGCACATTTTCTATGTGGTTCTTTGCCTTTTCTCAGATTGCTGTAAATCCAACCCTTTTGAAAAACAAGCACAATCTCCACTGATGTAGATGCCTTTAGCATTACCCCTCCACCTATTTAAAAGCAGGGGGTGGAGGCGATTGGGCATGGGCAGTGATGTAGCATAAAAGCAAACCTAGCACAGCTCAGCACACATTTGCTTAACTTTGGCAGTGGATGCTAGCTCATTACACAATTTATTTTTTAATTGACTCTTTAATCAGTAGTATTTTTGTACACTGAAATATAGGTATACCACCATAATGTTAATTTTTTTATTAAAAAATCCTTTTCAGTCACTACCATTAGCCATGCTGTCCAAACTACAGTGGTTTTTAAAGATTTCTTTTAATTTTTTAAAAAAGCATTCAAGTAGTTGCTGTTCTATTCTTTAAGAAGAAAAAAGTCAAATTTTGTGAACTCCCAAGAACACAGGAAGTTGCCTTATACTTGTCTATCTTGCTCAGTATTCTCCATTCTGGCTGGCTGGCAGCAGGCCTCCCAGGGCTTCAGGAGGAAGTCTTTCCTATCAGATAGCACTATCAGATCCTTTTAAATGGAAGACACTGGTGCCTGAAGCTGGGGCTTTCCACAGGCAAAACATGTGCTCTATCACTACACTACAGACCCTCATTTAGATGCCCCCATAAAAAGTAAGCGAATTTTAAAAAGTGACAATTTCAGAGCACACACCATCGTGGACATTACAGCTTAAAGGCTATTATGTAACCACAGGTCTTAATTGCTAGGAGGGGAGGGGGGAAATGCCAGAAGATTTGCTGTCAGCTACTGGCACACATCTTTCATAACAGCAGCATTGGCAAAGGTTTGCATAGCCTCTGTGTCCTCAAATGCCACCCAAAACAGCCTTAGTGGCTTCTTGGAAGCAAGGAGCTTGCCAACAAGTCTTACAGCATTCTTGAAAACAAGACTCGAGGGTACACGGCTGTGCTCTGCTGGTTGCATATGCTAGCTACAAGCTGAAACCATAACTAGCAACATGCTTTTTCGGAGGGGGAGGGGGACAGAAAGGGGTGAAGAGGAATTTAGAAGCCAGTTGCAGCAAAGTCACTGGGCAAGGCAATACTGCTAGCGCTACCAAATGATGCTCCAGCCCAAGCAAGTATCCTATTGCCTTACAATTACAGTTCATGATAATAAAAAAAAAGCCAGAACCTCAGCATACAGAATGCAATTCAGTGGAACATCAGTACAGTGGTACCTTGCAAGACGAATGCCTCGCAAGACAAAAAACGCGCAAGACGAAAGAGTTTTCCGTTTTTTGAGTCGTTCCGCAAGACGAATTTCCCTATGGGCTTGCTTCGCAAGACGAAACGTCTTGCGAGTTCTTGCGAGTTTGTTTCCTTTTTCTTAAAGCCGCTAAGCCGTTAATAGCCGCTAAGCCGCTAATAGCTGCTAAGCCGCTAACAGCCGTGCTTCGCAAGACGAAAAAACTGCAAGACGAAGAGACTCGTGGAACGGATTAATTTTGTCTTGCGAGGCACCACTGTACCACAAAAGCTCCAAGGTCTCACTAGTCAGCTGACCCTTGCATCCTTGCTCACTCCATGATTTGCTGCTACCAACAACTTAAGTAAATGGGTCGATGAGAAGCACATAAATGATGACTGGGGGATTTCAAAGTGGATAATATCAAATATCTGATGGAGCAATTGGGTGAACTCTTAACTCAGCTCATAGTCCTATTAACAGTCCTCTAAGCCCAATATTTTACTTGCAATCTTTACATTGCACAGACCACTGTTAAAGCAAGCAGCTTTCAGTTCTTCCATCCCCACCTCAAAGGGGCCTGATGTCATCCACTTGCCTGAGAACACCATTTTCTCACCATCCTTTTTGACTCTAGGAGTGCTTCCAGATAGTAGCTTAATACTCCAAATGTGTGTTGAGATATCAAAATATCAATAAAACTTAACAAAATGAATTTCAACTGGGACAAATGTTGGGTTCTACATGTAGGTAGGAAGAACCAGCTGCAGAAATATAAGATGGGGGACATTTAGCTTGCTAGTAGTACATGTGAAAAGAATCTAGGGACAGTGGCGGAGGAACAGGGGTGTGGGGGGAGCGCACTGCCCCCAGAGGCACGATCCCAGTGGGGTGCCATCACGGCTCCCCCCCCCCACGCTGGGTGCAACACTCCCGCAGGTGCCATGCCATACCCCCAGGATGTGCGCCAGCCCTGCCCCACCTGCTCTCTGTTCCACTACCGGAGCTTGAAGCTCCGCCACTGTCTAGAGGGCTTAGTAGACCACAAGCTTAACATGAGTCAACAGTGTGATGCAGCAGCAAAAAAGGGCTAATGCTATTCTACGCTGCATCAACAGAAGTCTTGTGTCCTGGTCCAGGGAAGTAATAGCTTTGTTCTGTCTTGGCCAGGCCACACCTGGAGCACTGTGTCCCTACAGTTTTAAAAGGTTATTGACAAGCTGGAGACGACCAACATGATCAAGGGTCTGGAAACCAAGCCTTGGGAGGAACGGTTGAGGGAATTGGGAATGTTTAGCCTGGCAAAGAGGAGACTGAGATGTCCATTTTCAAATACCTAAAGGGCTGTCCCATGGAACATGGCGCACTAGGGCATGCCATTTTAGGGGGTGATTGCTTACATCATGTTTTTAGTTTGCAATTCAGTGCTGGCCCGTTTCTTAAGTTGCTTTTTTCTATATAGGGATTCATTTGTGTGTACGTATTTTGGCCGGCTCCAGTTAGTGTGCCAATAATGGAAATATCACTCACATTATCCCTGATCTAGTATAATATACATGCTCATTCGTCCACAAAAAAAAAATATTTCCCAGAGTGAAATGCAACGTGGCCAACTCTCAGTTCAAATGCTGAAGTGGTTCTGTGAAGGAGGCTGCTCACACTTTACATCAAGCTATCGTTCCTTAGAAGCCAAGGATATTAGCAGCTCCTTTTTCTAGGAACCACTGGGCTGAATTTACTGAGGCCTTCAGTAAGCACGCTGGTCCCTTAATATCAGCCCTCCCAACTGGCTGCAATTAGCAGAGCTTGCTCTGGAAAAGCCAAATTAATTAGCTGGCATAGAGAGCTAATCGCCTGTCCACCCATACAAAAGAGATAATCCTTACAGGAGGAAGGGTCGGTGGCAGAGATCACTCTGGAGACAGTCTCTGTGTGCTCTAAGTGCCAGCCTATGAATAAATCTGTCATCAAATCCCTGCCCTGCAACATTAAGAAACACAAATACTCAAATATGCATGTATACTCAAATATATAAACTTTCTCCTTGCCAAATACCAGGTTTGAAATAGATCATTCTCTGCCATTGTTTCCGTTAACTCCTCCATGGCCAAAAACTAACCTTGCTCTGCTGGAGAGTGCATTTTGTTGTTCCCACAGTACATTATTTGTTGAAATAAATATGGAAATAAGGCTGAGCAAGACAGCCAGACTGAAATAAATTCATCACTCACAGGCTCTCAAGGGAAGAAAACTGTGCATTTCCCCCCCTAAATGATTATTTCTAAAGCACTGAAGGAATGGCTATATCACTAATGAGGCCAGGGCTCCATGACTGCTGATTATAAATGACCTAAAAAGAGACAGAGAGGGATGGGGGGGGGGGAGGGGGAGGTGTATGTGTATGGATAACAAGGGGAAGGAGAAGAACCAATTGTTCATCCTCATGATCTAGTAAGATCCTGCCCGATTCCTTAGCAGGATGAGGGTGATTGTGGTTCATCGCAAATGCTGAGCAGTACCAAAGGATGGAGAGCAAGCACTGCCTTAGAAAGGGATAAAAACAAACCATCACACACAAACATTTGTAGTACAGGCAACTCCCCACTTGTGCACACTCGAGCCATGCACAACCACGGACTCGCATGCAGTTTTTGATACCAGAAGGGGGTGGGGCAAGGCAGGGTGGGCTTACACACATCCTGCTGACGCATGTGGTGCCTCGGAATGCAACCCCCCACAGAAATGGGGAGTTGCCTGTACTCATCTCCAAAATATACTCACTTTAGGAATTGCCTTGCAATATATATAGGAAGATCCATTCAATGGGATGGGCATTGAAAGCTGTTTAAGATGCCACTGAAATCAACTGGAGTGGGGGAGGAAAAAGGGTTGGAGGCGATGCGGAGGTCACCTCACTTATTCATATGAACCTCCATGTAGCTTCCTTCACTCACAAATTCCTATGGAAACAGAAATCCACTGCAAATTACTAAACCCTGCTTGTAAAAATAATCCACCACATTCTCTGTTTACTCCAAGCTGCACTGCACAGATCTGTTTACTTGCAAAGCAGAATTTCTACTTGAACAGGACAGGAAAAAATGGGAACAAGCAAGCAACGGGGAGCCATGAGTGTGATAGGAGACTAGCAAACAGCGGTTAAGAGAACAAACAGAAACTTTGTCAAACAGCCGACAAGGCAGCATTTTCACACGCTGCTGTTAAGACAGCTTCACTTGTGAGCAAGGCATCTACCACCAATGCAGGATTCTCAGCATCAATGCAAACTGATTTAAGCATCACTTGTGAACGGTGGCCTTTGTTCCCCCAAGGAGCTTCCCATCACAGTTAACTAAGGCTGGAGCTGCACCCAACATCAAAAGTGTGTTTGCTGCCAAGAGTGGCAACTCTGCATGTAATTATAATCTCTGTAACATTTGGAACAAATTAGTCTTGCTCTGATGTCAAAGCATTGGATATTTCCCTACACTCATCTTATCAACAGTCACCAATGGGTGGGGATTGGGTAGGGCTGGCAACTGAAATAGACAAAACTATGACATTGCATCACATGTTAAGCTGCCCTGTGCATTATATAGGTGGAGGGATGTTAAAAATGGTTGTTTTTTTTCAGTGGCAGCCTCAAGGAATCTGCTAGGTCCCAAAATCACCACACACTACAGAAGGTTTGACATTAAAAAGCAATGCAACAAGAACAAAAAGCTTCAGTGTTGAGATAGTGGCATTATAATTCACAATTTAGTACAAGTGGGGACCTTCAACAAACACAGTGTGGAGTGGTGCTGTCTATGGCTGGAGCCCTGCCCTCTTCCAGGATACTCCATTCATCCTTGTTTTCTGCCTCCACTTTCAGCAGTTAATCAGAATTCTGTGACCACTGGGTTTGCTCACTTCCCACTGGGATGTTTTCAGTCAGGCTCTCCCCTGATACTTTTCCTCCCTAAAGACTTCTGTTTTGTACAAAGTTCCCCCAAGCTGACTGACACCTCCTTTTTGTGCATGAATGGTGCTGTTCTGAGTAGAAAAGGACCAACACTTGGAACATCATGTTTGCTATTAGTATACAGAAGTGGGATCTGCAAAAAAATATTGCTCTGGTTCTGTATTTCAACCAGCAAGCCATGTCTTTCTTCAAAATATTCCGTTCCATTCACCAACCCATGTGGTATTCTGTTCCTCCTCCGCCAGACTGCATTCTATAGCGCTGAACATGCTCATTGGTCTGCTTTCTGGAATGTTTCCCTACTTACATTTCCCCTCTAAATATTTTGTCCTAATTCTGCAAATTTTGGGGCTTCCCCATGCCTGCTAATACCTTGCTTTTGTGCATGCAGGATACTGTTTTGGCTACATAACCAATGGCACTCACCACCAAACATCAGAAATGGAGTGAACAATAGCAATGTGCTTGTAACAGCAAGAGGTTTGGTGAGGGTGGGGGTCTCCATTAGACAAAAAACACAAGGCCGTTCAATTATGATGAAGATGCAGTCACGAAATTTTTATTATTTTGTGTTTTATGTATTTATTTATAAGAATGTTTATACGCCTCCATTCTGGTTCTAAAATTAAAACTACCCTATGCATCTAACAGTGTAAAACAAAAATAAAATAAACCTAAACTAAAGTTTAAAACACATAACAGCAGATATGCAACCAAATACTTTTTTTTTTTAAAAAAGGGAATCAGAACAATGGCCTGATGAAATTAAAAACAAAACAAAACATTTCCAAAAGCCAAATAGCCAAGCAAATCTTCTGGGCCGGAGAGTTCTAAAATTTGGATGCTGTGATTGAGAAGCAGCCCCACCAGTCATGCCTCAGATAGGGTGGAACAGGAGTTGTCAACCTGGTCCCTACCACCCACTAGTGGGCGTTTCGGGATTCTAGGTGGATGGCAGAGGGTTCTACGGCACAAGCTGAATCCCATCGAGCACTGGTGGGCTTGATTTTACCATCAAGAAAGATGCATTAGTGGGCGGTAGGTATAAAAAGGTTGACTATGCCTGGGATGGAACATGCAAGAGGACCTCGTCTGCTGACTTTAGTGGATGGATGCAATTATATGAGAGGAGACATCCTTTCAAGTGTATTGGTCCCAAACCATTTATGGCTTTAAAGGTAATAGTCAGTTTAAATGATATAAAAAAGGAATCACATACTCCCTAACCTGGCACTGGTCAAAATCTTTGTTGCAGTGTTTTGCATTAGATTTTCAATTAAATATGGATTTTCAATTTTAACCTCTCAATTTCGTGTGCTTTAAAGGGGGTGGGGTATGAGCGTAGGCTTGCACAGAAACAGACAAAGGCTCTGTGACATATTTTAGATGGATTACAGTCATGCATCAGCGCAAGTGGTTCCCTAATGCTCATTGAAGACTGTCCCCTCTCTCTGCCCTATTGAATCTAGCCATATCCTCTCTAAACAACCTCGTGGGATTCCAAAAAGGCAGTTTCTTGTCTGTCAAACCTGCTCCACTTGTCATCTGATTTATGGTTACAGAATGGTAAACAAAAAGACCTAAGGCTCAGTGACAGGGTTCTTAATTCAGCGCATGTTGCATTTCAGTTTATTGTATGCTCAATTTCAGTTAATCAGATCAGCTGCTAACAAAAATGGTAACTGTAATCTCAGTTATGGGTTCTGGATTATATCTGCCAAATCATTAGAGAGGCGATTGCCGGTGAGTTTGTATCCTTCACAATCTCCTACTAGGACCATTAAACAGTGGTAGTGATATCCACAGATATTCATGGGGAACACTGAATTAATTAAAGGAGTAATTAAAAAAAAACCACAGACAAAATGGGAGACAGGGTCTCTTGCTTTAATAAAAATATTAATATATTTCTAGGAAAGATTGCATAGAGTTAAAAGAGTGGTAAATTTTTGATAGAGACAAATTACCCACAATGAAGACATAATTTATTATCCATCATTACATGACAGTTTTAAAAATCAACTGCAAAAAATCTATTTGTAGTACTGCGTTTCAAAATAATTGCTAGAGGAGAATGGAAATTTCTCCTTCACTCTATTTGAAGGGGGGGAGCACTTTCATTTTTTAAGAAAATGTCCAAATAGCTGAATTTTGTTATCTACTATACTAGAAATATACTCCTGATTTAGTTAAGCCTTGCCAAAAGATGCAGTTTTGTTATTTTATTTTTAATACTCCGACCAATTGATGGTCTTTGGAGCAAGTTATATTCAGCCAACATTTCTGACAGTGATGTAATTTGGACACAATCCTGCCAAATCAAACTGTGTTTTTTTTTTAAAAAAAAATTATGATTGTTAAACCCAGGAAAACATTGTGCCATGTCCTATAGCCACCACCACACCTTTAGGACTATTCATGCTTCTCTGTAATTATGCTATATAAATGGTGCCTCTGAACAATACCAAATCTGGTGTTGAAGGTTATTATCTCAGCCCAGATTGTTTTGGGAAGCAACTGGTGCCCCAATTCAGCAAGCGTGACCAAGACATAGAAACAGGCGCATGATCAGACATGGATGCACACCTGAATTTGTAATGATAATGTTCAACTGGACATGAAGCATCCAAGGCACCCCAGCTTGCTCTGCGGGATCAGGATGTGCATTCACATCCACCTTGCAATACAGATAGGAATGTGCATTGCCATCGTCACTCCTTTGGGCTAAGAATCATGTGTGAATGATTCTGACTGGATCAGGTCTTGGAAATCTACTTCCAAAACAGCCAAGGCAGAAAAGGAAGGTATGGGGATGTGCTGTTATTGCCACACTGCTGACACACAAACAAACATATCAGAGAAGGAAAACAGAAAGGAAAATAAGATTATTATTATTATTATTATTATTATTATTATTATATCAGCCAATATATCTGAGTTGGGTTTTCTTTTTCCTTTAGCAATTGCCATTCTCCGGCGCTACGGTGAAATGGAAATGTTACAGCAAGCTAACTAGGTATCAAAAGCACCTCGGTGACTCATTCTGACACTCTGGTCTGTCTCAATAGCTTTTCAGGGGGACAGAGATATAAAAGACGTGTGGCCGGGGTAGAGGCAGGGTGGGGGCTGTGAGGGAACAGAGAGATTGAAATTGGTGCACTCAGCTATGTCAATTCCCCTCCTCCTAGCTTAGAGCAGTGAGCATAAAGACCAGATGCTCTATCAGTATCATTTCTGAAGTACTCTAATGAATCTGACCCCAGGCTGCAGCTTTAAAAGAGTGCAGTGGTGAGTCAATGTAAACAGCTAAAACTAGTGTCGTGTCAAGTGGTAACAAGGCCACTGCCATTTTTACAAGCACTGTGCACTTAGCAGATAAAAGAGAGCAACCTATCACTGCTCTTCCACAAGCCTCCACTTATCAACAACAAGAAACAATGCCTTGCAAGATCACTGTTACTTGGTCCCCGTAATAGAATTCTTACAGGCTGCCTTCATAATATTCATAACCACCAACATGTGGGATTTCATAGCCCTAAAAAAAGCACAGGTATTATTATTCTGTAGAAACTGCTAATAACTTTCTGCATTAAAAATAAAATTAATGGTATCTGTGCAGTGTTAAATGGGAGAGCTAACAGTGAGCAAAGTCTTTTTTTTGGGGGGGGGCCCTCAATAAGTCTGTTTGTGGGATGCTAAGTCCAATGTCAAGCAGATGCTTGCCATCTCTGTCAGGCATCTCAGTAGCACTGCAAACATGCAAGCAGAGAAAGGTATCAAACTGCATTGTTTAAGGTACCTGTTCAAAAAAACAAAACAAAACAAAACAGAAAGGGCAAATTGCCCATTTCCTTAGAGAATTCTGCATGCACACACCAATGTACATTTACCCCCCCCCCCAAAAAAAAAAAAATCCTGAGAACTGTAGTTTACCCCTCACAGAACTATGACTCCCAAAACCCTTAACAAACTACAGACCCGGAGATACTTGAGGGTTGTGCTTTCAATTTATGGTGTGTACACAGTCCCTGTGTCCTGTGACATGTAAAACTGGATATGCTTAGCTGTCTTGGATGCTTAGCTGCCACTGCTGCTTCATTTTTGGTAGGGTAATTGCTTAATTGTCGATTCGTTTCACCACCGCTTCATCTCATAAAGGTAAAGGTAAAGGTACCCCTGCCCGTACGGGCCAGTCTTGACAGACTCTGGAGTTGTGCGCCCATCTCACTTAAGAGGCCAGGGGCCAGCGCTGTCCGGAGACACTTCCGGGTCACGTGGCCAGCGTGACATCGCTGCTCTGGTGAGCCAGAGCCGCACACGGAAACGCCGTTTACCTTCCCGCTGGTAAGCGGTCCCTATTTATCTACTTGCACCCGGAGGTGCTTTCGAACTGCTAGGTTGGCAGGCGCTGGGACCGAGCAGCGGGAGCGCACCCCGCCGCAGGGATTCGAACTGCCGACCTTTCGATCGGCAAGTCCTAGGCGCTGAGGCTTTAACCCACAGCGCCACCTGCGTCCCTTCGCTTCATCTCATAGGGGACCCTTAAAAAAAACAACCACAGCCCACCTTTCACATACTAAATTAGCACTCAAAATGGCAAACACAATTCAAAATATAATAAAACAAATGTATAACGTCAAAACGTAAGAAAAAGAACTGAGATTGAGAGTAATAGGATAGCATTGGGGATGCAGGAGAAGAGAACACTCCAGAGGGGTGGCCTTGGCAGGTCCTCCAGAAAGCCAAGGTTAATCTGTCAAAAGCCCTCTTAAGGCCACTTTGGAATCAAAGTAGTAATCTATAAGCATGTCCTTATCAGGATACAATAGAACGGGCGAGGAATCCCCCTGTAGCTGCTACTTCTGCAGCTCTCTGCACTCTTGGGTGGTTATTGAAGCACAAAACTGGAAAGTCTTGACTTGGCCTGGAAAACACTGGCAATGTCCCCCCAAGATGACAATGGGAAACTAGCCGGGTTCTCTGCATGGTCTGCATCAAACCTTAGTTGTTGCTGTCAGCTGTGTAAATGGTTGGGGGCCTGTAAGTGTCATGCTTTTGGTACTTGGGTCTTGAAACAGCACATCCTGTCCCTTACAAATGATGTGGACTCAGGATCTGCACATAAGTGATTTGAAAATCCTCAACTTACTCGTAATTCTGTGTAGTTAAAAGTTAAAATCGCACTGGCAGAAACAATTATGAAGCAGCAGGAGAATCTATTTTTAGACAAATTTAGGCATCAAAATTCAGAACCTGGTATCATAACAGAAAATTCAGATAAACAACTACCTGACATGTAGAAGATATCTGAAAGCAGCCCTGTTTAGGGAAGTTTTTAATGTGTGATATTTTAATGTATTTTTAATCTTTGTTGGAAGCCACCCAGAGTGGTTGGGGAAACCCAGCCAGATGGGCAGGGTACGAATAATAAATTTATTATTATTATTATTATTATTATTATTATTATTATTATTATTATTATTACCTATTCTTTCAATGTATAAATGCACTCAAATGCAAGAAAATTTGGAAGTTTATGAAAATAAATATCTTTCTGGACCCCTTAGGTTTCAATGGCTGAGGACTTGTGTTTGGTGCAACTTTGGATGTTCAGATAAGTGGGGAAAATATGTAATGCAAGTGAGCTCACACTTCCTGTTTTTGTGATTCTGTATAGGGCTTTGGACATGGCTGCGAGCTGCATATGTTTTTTCAGCATCTGGATTTCACTCATTTCCCTATGGACAAGATGCTCCAGTCTGCACTTTGGGTGTTACACAGAAACATCAAAACAGGAAGTGCAAGCTCATTCATGCTTCCTGTTTCACCTGTTTGTCAAACATCCAAAGCCATTTATGAGGTTCCATCACTGTCATCACAGCCGCAGAGTGTCAAAGCACAGTGTTATACAGATGTATAATTAATACAGTAAGCCTCTCCTTTATTAAAAACACACCAGTTTCCAATATTTCCAAGGCAGCTACACAATGGAGGAATAAACCCTCCCCCTCCCCCAGTCTGCTTAGTATGGACACTCTGGGGCATGTTCACCTCATCAAGTAACTCCCATTAGCTTTAATAACAATTACATGCATGCATAAAGAGCTGCATATACTCCTTGTTAAGCATCTCTGAGTGACACTTCCACTGATACAAAAGAGCAGGTTAGCCTATTTGGAGCCATTATTGGCCTATTTGGTTAAAAATTCATGTGCAAAAGGTGTGTCCAATTAGACACACAGATGACACCTTCTGCTATCATAACAGCAACCATCCAGAAATGGCTCTACACACAAAAAGAAAGAACTAATAATTAATAGTTCACATTGTAAAATAATCCTAAATGTGATGTGGTAATTTCATACTGCACTTTGAAACATTTGTTAGTCTTTTATAACACTACGCACTGCATAAGCTACCAACCCAACTATATTTTAATCTGTTGAACCCTATCCATTACTTGCTCTTACCATAACTTTTAGCCTCAGCTGATAACTACTTTTCCAGGATGGCAATGATGACAAGTCCCACCAAAACAGTCACTGCTTTCTCTCTTTCCTCCCAGAAAGGCCCACTATTTGTTTATTACTGACCTAGTCTAAGATTTGCCTTCAGCTTCTCAGCAGGGAGTTTTGCTTTCTCTATTGAAATGTTCACATTTACCAGTATCCATTCCACCAGGCTATGGAAGAGATGGGGCTTCAAGGCTGGAGAATGACAACTTTTGTCGCTTCCACTCCTTGAACACATCCCAGGTAATACTTACAAGAACCTTGTAACTAAGTAGCAGTGCAAATTGTGCAAATTGGCTCTTTAATCCTGTTTTTCAGATTGTAAACCGAAAGGAAGAAATTGTCTTATTTTAGAAATTTGTAAACCACACTGGGGAGCCTTTTTTGCAGCGAAAGAGTAAAATATATATGCTTTAAATAAATAAAACATAAATATAGAAAGAGCTTTGTTGGATCAGACTGAGGCTTCAAATTTTCCAGCATTCTGTTCCTAGAAGAGGTGAGCCAGCTGCCTCTGAGAAGCTCAAAAGCAGGAGAAGATGGTAACAGCCATCCTCATTTGTCTCCTGCAACCAGTATTCAGAGGTTCCTGCAGAATGTGTTCAAAGGAATGTGTGAGTGCAGACTTAAACTGGGGAGGGAGAGTGAACACCTACACGCCAGCCTTGGCTCCAAATGCTCCAGCCCATGCTCCACCACCAACCTCCACACATTGAATGAGGATGTCTGAAGGGGGCTCATAAGTGCACTCAGCTGTACATGCTTGCAAGCGTCCTCGTCACAAGAAACCTTGCTAATGCAGGCTTCCCAATTGTAGGGTGCACCCATGAGGCAAGGTGAGAAGACTGCTTTGGGCAGCAGTATCCACAGAAGCAGTAGATCCAGCTTCCAGGAATGCATTGCCTCCTCCTGCTGCTGCTGCAGCAGCAGCTACTGCTGTCACAATGGTGGTTGATGACTGTGACATGCTCCTTGGAAGCTGGCTGTGTCGCTTCCTTGGCAGCCCCCCTGACAAGGCCACCTCTACAGTGGCCACTTAAATACGATACAATACGATAATCTTTATTGTCATTGTCCCATACAGAACAACGAAATTGAAAAAATCTACATCAGACATTCAGAAACCAACAAGTCTGCTATCCCAGCTATCCCAGCCTAGTTAACCCCCCAGTGGCGTAGCATGGGGGGTGCAGGGGGGGCCGGCCGCATCGGGCACAACATCTGGGGGGGCGCGCTCGCCACCTCCGGAGTCGCCAAAGAGCCTCGGGCGCAGGCTGTAGCAGAGCCCCATGTCTCGCGGAACCGACGAGCTGTGCACGCGTCCGGGCTGAAGGCGTCCGGCAGGCAGCGGCTCTCAGCGCTCGCCGCGGTCCCCGCGCATCAGGGCCGCGGAGGGCGCGCCAGGCAGCCCCTCCTCACAGCCCCGCCACCGCTGCTGCTGCTGCAGCTGCTGGGCCATGTTGCATTTTCCTCGCCTCTCTGCCTTCCTCCTCCGAGCAAGCGGCGTCATTTGGGCGGCAGCGCCAGCGGCAACTCGCCTCAGATCACCTGACACGGACCCGCCGCCGCCGCCGTGGCTACCTTACCGTAAATACCCCAGCCCAGGCAGCAGCAAGAAGAAGCTGGCAGCAGCGGCAGGTTAGGGGCGCAAATTACTTGACTTGCCCCGGGTTAGGGGGCGCAAATTACTTGCCTTGCCCCGGGTTAGGGGGCACAAATTACTTGCCTTGCCCCGGGTGCTGACAACCCACGCTACGCCGCTGTAACCCCCTAAAAACTCTGATACCCCATAATTAAATACATTATACTCCTACAGAGACTACCTTACACTGCGTTTAAAACCAAAATCGCATTTGGATAGAAACTGTTTCTCAGGTGGCTAGTCCTAGTCATTATAACCCTGTACCTTCTTCCAGAAGGCAGAAGCTGAAAGAGATCATTTCCAATGTGCGTACTATCCTGCAATATCTCTGCAGCTTTCTTATGACACCTGGAAGTACTGCTGGTTTCTTCCCACCCCTACAAAATAAATGGTGGTAGCTGCCCTCAGAGGTCTCTTGGACTCTATACCCACCTAGGGTGATTCAGACCAGGCCCCTTTTCCTTCTGTGATGGCCTTTGATTTCCACTGCAACCATCGGGTAAGTTTTAATTGATTCCCCCCTTGTTCCTGATATAGATCTTTACCCCGCCTTCTTCCCCAGCAGGGAGATGCCATTTTGTTGTTTGCCTCAGGTGTCAAAGTGTCCTGCGCGGGCCCTGAAACAGACACATTTTAAAGCGTCCACCAGATTGTCCCACTCAGTGCAGTGAGCCTGAGGGTAGTCTGGGTGCATATCTGGTCCTCACATGTTCTTCTGAAAACATGAATAGAGCTTGCCTCTGAACATCATTACATACCAAATTCTCAAGAACTACATTTGGTTTTTAAATAACAATTAAGTGGAGTACTGGGATCTAGGATTTTAATTTTGTGCATATAATGGGAATTTTGCTTTTAAAACCATTCTCCAATGTCACGACATAGTTTGAAGGCATCCAGATTTGAGGTTTCAGAACAGGTCTGTCCTTCAATGAAATATACCAGGAAAGATGGAAATCACAGGAAGAGTCATGACATCTAATCTTATTTCCTCTTCAGCCATTAATCATGCACAATTTCCAACAGCCATTTAGGAAGGTGAAATGCTGAAATGATCTCTGCAGAGACAGAGGAATATGATTCTTTGTTCCTGGTGCTATGGCAATGGTTGGAAAAATGCTGAAATTATAAGCTTTCCGATGCTTGCATCAGGAGCGAAATAAATTCCTTAGTAGGTATTATTGTATTATGTTTTAAATGCTTTTCTCTGCATAGGTATTAATATCCGTGTTGGATAAAATAATACACAAAGTACTCTTAAGGAAGGGGCATGTTTACGAACTAGGCAAGTCCAGGGTGAAACACCAGGTGCTCATAGCAATACAAAGAGATAACTGTGCCTCCTTTTCAAAGTGACAAAATTATTTGTGTGGAAGAAGAGGAGGAGTTTGGATTTGATATCCTGCTTTATCACTACCCGAAGGAGTCTCAAAGTGGCTAACATTTTCCTTTCCCTTCCTCCCCCACAACAAACACTCTGTGAGGTGAGTGGGGCTGAGAGACTTCAGAGAAGTATGACTAGCCCAAGGTCACCCAGCAGCTGCATGTGGAGGAGCCCTCTAGACTTCCTTTTAATTGTGTGACCATGATGGTTTGTGCTAACAATGGTATCAGTGTGGTTATAAGCAATTCCACTTTTAATGCTGTTTGTGCCTGCAAATATTTTGAAGCAGACTTATTGCTTTGTTTACAATCAGTGTAGGTCTCATAGCTTCCTGTTGAAATCCTGTAACTTTTCATGTGACATATGTTCAAGGATGTGTGTCCCATTTTTGTTGTTTACGGTGCAGGAGTGTCCCTCCAGATAGCAACAATGTGGTGATACTGGGGAAGCATTGTAGAGCATCTAAGAGGAATTATGTGTGGACAGTCCAGTATAAATCCACCACTGACAAACTATTATACAGGGTGAGTCCTTTAAAAGAGGCCCCGTGGGTACAGAGTACACATGTTCCATGGGGTCTCTTTTAAAAGACTCACCCTGTAGCATCCATGACAAGTTGCAGAATACAACTTTAGGTACCTTCAAACAGGACAGGATGCTTTTTGCATTCCCACATGTAGAACATAAATTTGACTGCAAATTTTGACTGCAAAATCACTCTGTAGAAGACAGCATGGGTTCTAGCTCCATCAAACTCCATTGTTCCGAGGACGTTAACAGAAGAAATACCTAGAGAGCAGTTAAGTTCCTTTCCTTATTCAAATCAACTTGCATAGGCCCCTTGTCTTCCTCCCCACTTTAGACTCATTTATCAGAGCACTGTAAATCCAAGAGGCATGGGTACCTTGGATCAACTCCTTTGCAGCGTTACTGACTTCATGATAGGGCAGGAACAGCCTTATCTGCTCAACACTTGAACACTTGAGAAGACCTGAACATCAGTTTTCTCTGGAAGTACCAGTCATTCAACTTCTCTTTTTGATCTCTACACCACTCTTTTGCAGCAGTGGGTTATTGGAAGTTTTGGACCACTACTACCATTTTCCCAGACCACTGCACTAAGCTGGCTGGGGATGATGTTGTAATCCCACAATATATATGGGGACTCAAGGTTCAGGAATTCTGCTCTACACTGAATCTTTACAATCCTTCAAGAACTGGAGATGTCACAAAATAGGGTGAATTGCACGTTTGCTGTAGAGATAAGAGCCTATATTGAACCAGGTTTGTTATGTGCTCGTGTGGGGTACTGTTAAGTTTCCCCAGTGTTCTAGCCCTCTTGACTACAGATGAGTTTAGGAATCTTGTTGCTATCTAGGTGGTGCATCCAGTGAAATATTCAGATGGGCACACACAAACAGCTTTAAGTATTGTATGTTAAATTGCTCTAATGTTTCAGCTCTAGAGAGAAGGATGCAGATTGAAAATTCTGAGTGAGAAGTCCTTTGAAAAGGATAGAACTCTCCCATCTCTTTCTCCTTGGCCAGCCACATTCCTCACCCTCATTCTTTTAAAAGGTGGACACATTCTTGAAAAGGTCAGGAGGACAAATTTGTTTGCTCTTTCCATGCAAAGTGTGTGTTCTGCCACAGATACAAGGGGCAGCCATAGATCAGTAGCAGAGCACATTCTTTGCACATAGAAGGTGCCAGATCCAATTCTCAGTATCTTCCTTTAAAGCCTGTTGCTCCCCCCAGATGTTGTTGAACTACAACTCCATGATCCCTGTTGCCCATGCTGGCTGGGTATGATGAGAGTTGGGAGTCCACCAAGATCTGGAGGCCCACAATCTCTCCATCCCTGGTTTAAAAGATATTGAATAACAGGCCTGTGAAAGACCTCTGTGTGGAGAAGACAATACTGGACAGGGTGGATCATTGGCCTGTTTCAGTGTAAGGCTCCTCCATATGCTTTTCAGTTCTTTCATGGGTGCTTCAAGTCCCGCCATGTTACAACAATGTCCTGCCCATTGTTGGGCAGTCCTTTAAGAAAAATCACAGTTGATTATACTCAAGAGACCCCCTTGACAACTCTCTATAAATTTTCTCTTAAAAGCTGTCCAGATATATTTGGTTAGAGAAAATGACAGTGGAAAGGGTATGCCTCTGCCTCTTCCAGTTAGTTCTTCAAACAGGGAACTTTTTTAAAAAAACACCTAAGAAATGAGCAAAAGCCAGCTTTCATACTGCCAAGTTCTGAACAGTTAACTTCCTATTTAAAAATTCACTTCTTGAAAGCCTGGTGATGCGTATTAATGGGCTGGCATAGATGGAAAAGTGACAGATATTAATTCATGCAGGCATTCCAACAGCTGCTGAAGCTGCAGTTCAGTTTTTTGAAAACTGAACTGCAAAAAGGGAGTAGCTATTTGCGAGATCTTATTATGGGTGGATCGATCTGTTCAGTCTCGCATCATCAAAGTGGTTTCACGGACTTGGTTAAAGCTGTTCCTAGTTTAGATAAACTGGGACATATTTTTTACTGTGAATCCTGTTAGCTTGTATTGGCTTCTCCTCCTCATTTTCTGGGGTTTGGATTTCTGCACAGGTTAGTATAAACATGATAGAAGCAGTTAGCATCTATTGACCTTGCAAACTCACTGCTAATAACCATATTTGATTACTGGATGATATTTGTGGAATGATGGCTATGGGATAGGTCAAAGGAACCATAACTCTCTATTGAAGGATGTGAAAGGATTTGCCAGCAGATTTTACTAGGCAGGCTGGAAACCTTTACTGGACTTTGTGCAGGACCATTCTGTGTGATTTAAAGCAGTATTCTGCAGCCTTTTAACTTCCATGAGGAACCTTTTCACATGAACGACTTGAAAAGTGGGAACCAGTCCTTCAAGTGGGGCAGAACCACCATATCATCATGCCTCCCAACCCATAGATGTGATCCAGCAAGGTAGCATGGCTGAAGATCTCAAAAGCTGCTGAGAAATCAAGAAGTATCAGCAAGAATACAACCCCTCTATCCTTCTCTCGACAGAAGTCATCCGTCAATGAAACCAATACCATTTCAGTGCCCAAACTGGGCCTGAACCTGGACTGAAATAGTTCTAGACCGGGGTAGCCTATGTGGGGGCCCTCCAGATGTTGTAGGACTACAACTCCCATCAGTCTGAGCCAGCAGGTGCAATGGTCAGGGATGATGGGAATTGTAGTCCAGTAGCATGGGGGTGTATCAAATTGGCTATCCTTTGTCCAGATAAATTGCTTCCCCCAAGCTGCCCAGCCACAAGTCTAGGAGAAGACAGAAAGCCATTCCTGTTGCAAGAGAGAGGAATTTAATTCTGACCATTAACGTATCTGGGCAATATTGCTTAGGGGAACAAACACACATCAGAGTTTAAGAGGCAGGAGAAGCACATGGCACTGGTGGATTGCAAACATGGTTAAGGAATCCTGCCTAGACAGGAAATAGAGCATTTTCAAAATTGATGCCAAAGAACCATATTTGAGTTTGTAAATCAAATCAAAGAGACACATTGATTGGAGCACACATCTAGTTTAAAAATGACCCACTTTTTATACCACATTGACAATATTTAGAAGAGATATATTGCAGACTGAAAGACATTTTGACCTTCACTTATGAAAATGCCCTTAAAGCACTTTCCTGCAATATGATTCTATAATTCTATTCTCTGCCTTACAAAGGTTTGTAAAAGTAATTTAAAACTGGAAGCAGAAAAATGCCTTAGTCTAAAGTGAATTTACTAGTAAGATTCAAAACCATGTGTTGACTTTGCAGCCTGATCCTGTATGTGGATTTTATCTGCCACCATGCAAATTATAGGTTTTGACACGACACCATGCTGTATTTTGTAAGTAAGGAAGCGATCTCTCTTTCCAGCGCACTGGACATATAACACCACTCACTGCAAATAATAGAATAATAGAACTGTAGAGTTGGAAGGTGTCCCAAGGGTCATCTAGTCCAACCCCATGCAGTGCAGGAAGAAAAGCATGTGGGGTTGTGATGCTGCTTCTGACACCTGGACCTATAAATGACTGACTGGGCCAATAAATGACCACAAGCGTCAAGGAATTCCATGCAGGTTGGTAAGTATTTTTTGATGGCAAACTTCTGTGGGCTACTGGAGTCCATTGTTATTCAGTAAACTGATCTGCAGAAAAGAATAAACACTTTATGCAGTAGCACTAATTGTGATGTCTGTACAAATTCCAGGGTTGTAGCCTAGGAAAAACTCTTGCTCCTGCTCCTACAAGCCACTGCCTCGTGCTTCTCTCTGTCTCATAGGATTGCATGTTCAAGCCCCACTTGATCTAAGAGAACATTCCTTCTATCCATTATCTCTATGATTATAACACATTTGTGAATACTGCAAGGACACCGTGACCTTTTCCAAACCTCACAGAATACAAATACAAGGGGAGACAATCAGCCACATCAATGGGTGATTAGATGTCCAACTCCCATATGGTTAGAATGGAAATTCAGAGTCTTTTGTCTATTTCTTTTGTAAACATTCAGGCCTGGAAAATGTATACAGACACAGTGTATCAGCAGGTGGCCTGGGTCGGAGGAGTCCAGCTCAGATTTACTGTACTGTCTTTGCCCAAGATATAATGGAGACAAATATATGGAAGGACTCAAAAGAGATTGCTGATAAAAGAATGGAGCTGAAAAAGGGGGGAAAGAATAAGATTCCAGTCACACAAAAATGTAAGCGGCTATTCATCACTGTTGTAAATGAATTGTACACCAAACTGGAATCTATTTCATAAAGCAAAAAAAGTGATGCTTTGGTAGAACAGCCTTCTCTGAATGTTTTGTTCATTTGCTTACTTTGAAAGAGGCTGCAGACGGCTCAGATCTTAGCTGTTTGATCCGTTTTTCTCCAAGCATGTGTGCTTAGTAAATTACATATTGTAAGCAACCCCAGGGTGCACAGTCCCATCCTAGTTAATACGGTTTTTTGCATTTTGACGGGGAGCTCAACAGCATGAAATAATCCAAAAGAAGCCCCCAATTGCTAAGTTTTTAAGCCATTAGTTGCTGATGATTTTCAACAAATACAGCACTTCTGTCCTGCTTAATGATTGAATTTTAAATATTAATGATGGATGGATGGCTTTGTGTGCAGAGATGACAACATCTACTGCTGCTTCTTGCTAAGGCACTGCTAAAAATGCGAGAGGAATTGGGAAAATGGGGCTATTTACTGGTTTAAAGCATGTTAATCAACTTTGAAATGATCATGGCCTTTCATGTATCTAGAATACCATAAAGCATCTCAGATCATAGAAAAAGGCAAGTGAGCGTGGTGGGGATTTGTCCATAATGCACAAAGCAATTATTTTAGATCAAACCCACTGTTTCGCTTGCAGAATGCAAGCATTACAAATAAATGAGAACAGCCCACATTAAAATAAGCCACATTTTGTGCAAAACTACCAGGAAACTCTGCGTGAGACCTCCTGAAATGGATAAGCTAAGCAAGAGGCCTGGTAGGATATAGCAACCAAGAGACTGAGGACCAAAATACAGTACATGTTACAGGTTTATTTTTTAAAAAAGAGCTTTCTCCTTCATCTAGTTCTCATATCTAAGCAGCCAGCCCTTGGGAATGGTGCCAGTCTACTCCTCTATGCCAAAGAGCTCCCAGAACAGCCACCCTCCCCACCACCCTCATATTTGAGGTTCCTCAAAAGGGGCTCTATGCACACATGATGTACAACCATAGAGGTCCTCCACTTAGGGAATCCACACTGGAAGGTAAGGGAGAAACAGATATTCAAAAGTGTCACCAGTTTCTCCTCTTCCCTCCTGTCCCATGCAGTGTCTTCTCTCTGTTCTCTTTGTAGAACCATGATTGAGTGTGCTGGTGGTGGAAAGGTGCACCCAGCAACAAGCACATCAGTGGCAGGATTATTGGTGGCCCCATGACTCCTCTCACATGTCCTTTCAATGTGTGGGTGTGACTGTACCCCCTATGCCAAGGAGAGCCAATGTTCTTACTTCCAGATTTGTCAACTAAAACTCCCATTGGCTGGGGCTGATGAGCGCTGTAGTCCATAACATGTGGAGGACACCGGGCTGGCTGTTGCTGCCCTAAACATATCTTCCACTAATGAATAAGGAATAAGCAATCAGCAAGCTTTATTTGGGGCATCTTGGTGTATCCTGAGGAAACTGTGCACAGGCATATTTTGTTTTGTGTGTTGCAGGAAACAGGTGAAGGGGGTCAATGTCTCTGCTTTTAAGTACCACATCTGTATACTAAACCAGTGAAAAGTATGGGCTTTTTGTTAGTGCTATAAATGGTGTGTGTGTGTGTGTGTGTGTCCACCTCCACATGTGCACCTCCAAGAAAGTAAATAAGTCCAAAATAGGCATGCAAAGACTAACCGTGGCCTAAGTGCCCAAGTCTTTATGGCAATGAACAAGATAATAAAACCATCTCTATGCGAAACATGCTATAAAGCTATTAATGATTATGCTCCCACATATCGTGCCAAGGGACTTATTGACAGCAGCACTCACTGCTTTGAAAAAGGTGAATATAATGATCTAGCTGGAGCCAAGATGACACTGGTGCTTCCTGAGAAACGGGTAGGTAGATTAGGGCTATATTCACATTAGAAAGACAGGCTGACCCTGGTTTGAGGATGTGCCAGGGCTCTGTCAAGTGTGTGGCAGAGGCAGGGGCCCAGAGGATTGTCCCAGGAGAAGGGGCCAGCGACTTATGGGGTTTGGTGCTGCCTTAGTGAGACAGAAGCTGGGGAAAGAGGAAGGGTCAAAGGAGTCAGGATTTGTCAGAGCAGAGGAAGAGCCTGTTCAGGCAAGAAGCGGACCAGTCAAATCCTCTCCATCCCCTGTACCACTGTCTCCTAGAACCAGAAGAGGCCTGAAGAGCAGTGGTGGCTTCCGTGTAGGAGAAGCCTCAGATTGCATGCATGCACTCCATCAGATGCAGGAACATAAGCTGGTGTGTGTGTGTGATGGTCCCACTGTTGCTGTAACTTCTCTGTGGGCATGGACCTGGGAACAGCTGCCTAGAAGCATGGCTGCATGTGTATCTGGGGCACTGTAGGAGTTTTTATAAGTGTATGCTTTTGACAATAAAGAATTGCTATCAGACATGCACCTTCTTTGGCTGGGGGATGCTCAGGACAGGATGACTGACGTAACTCTGTATTTAAAGCTAAGGAGGTCCAGGGCTGCCTAATACCTAGACAAGAAACCATCTTGGATCTCCTGGTAGGAAAAGTGGGGTATTAATGTAACTAACATTTATAAAATAAAATATTCTGTGAATAAAAACAACCTTACCTAGCATTGGGAGAAAAATCCAATTTTGAGCTGCCAGTTCCCAGCAAATGCCCACTGAAGGTATGTGTGGCTGGAAGCTTGCCACTGAATTCATTGTTCAGAGCAATCATATAAATGTTGGAGCAAAGAAATGAGTGATTTCCTAAATGCACGGAATGCATGAAAGTTTGATGTGCTGATGTGCTTTAGAGGCTGCTATAAAGACTGGATTCAATGCAGCCATGTACATATTGCTTTCTGGTGTCTGTTAAAAGTGGAAATGAAAAACTTTATGGAACTCTACAGTGTCTGATATGCAATGAAGGCAGTAAGGAGTACAAGAATACAGAGCAGTGTCTGGTTTTTGAGGCAGTATTTTGCATGTGGTCTCACTCAGTCTTAAAGGGGCTTTGAGATATGACACTGATCTCCTATGCCATGGTGATTAAAAGTACCATTGCCACTATATTCCTACATGAACAATTACTTGAGTTTAGCAAACACTTAACACAGTTTGATGCCTGTATTGTTCTCACTGAGACAGACACCTTAAGAGGCAAACACATTCACGCTTACAGCAAGTCTAAAACAGCTCTTATAGGAGAGGTGCTGTCAGAATTCAGCCCTGCCCATACCTCAAATCTGAGTTTTCCTCAAGGAAGGAGCAAGGGTTGCTGCTAGAGACAATGAAGGGCTGTTTGACCTGGATATGCCTGACCCAGGACTGTAGGTTCCTGGCTTGCTTCATCTCCTGCAGGGTCACAGGAGCAGAGGAGATGGCTGAGCCTGGCAGGAGCTGCTGCTGAAGTGCTGTGTGAGCTACATGTGAGGCTACCTGAGTGGAGGGGGACCTGTCCACATCAGGGCATGGCTAAGAGTCAGGAAGGAAGCCTCCATCTTCCATATAAGCTCCCAGTCCAAGTTGCTTCAATGCTGATGCAGCAGCCCTCCTCCAGTTGCTAAGTTCCAGCCTTCCTGACCCAGAGAAATGGACAGATGCACAGCTACAAGCATGATATGGGAATGTTGGGGATGTGTTGCCAGGGTTGTTATTGTAAATTAAAAGCAAAGCACAGGGCAAAGCAGAGACAAAACCATGACATCACACAGAAACTGGGCTGGATTCAGACTTCCATTCAGCAGAGTGTTAGTAGGAAGCAGGAGAGGAGGCAATTTGCCCATATTATTAACCCTGTGACCTCTGAAAAGCTGCTGTGGTGGGTTGGGGAGCCCTCTGGAGCAGTGTGGGATGTGGTGCTGGGGGTTGTAGGGGAAAGGGGAAATCAGCCAAAACCTCCTGCTTGTCCCCTTCCTCCAGTGGGGAGCATCTGCTAGGTCCCAGTTCCCTCCAGAAACAGAAGGAAACCTTCTGTTTGCAGAGGAGCAAGTCCGGATCCAATCCACTGTAAATGACATGGCAAAAGAAGCCAAAGCAAACAGGTAATGCAAATACCTGTGACATTAAACACCCAAGCAACCACTATGGAGATCTGCCGGGCTGTCAATTGGGAAGAAACAGAGGTTTAAACAATATGCTAACACCATATTTTTGAATAATCAAAAATAAGAACCCCGTGCAGAGGTTTCATCTGTATATAGGTGGGGGTGGGAGACAGAAGACAGATGGTCACACCTGCTTGCCCCTATCCATTTGAGATTCTGTCTGCACATGTGCTTGTCCATATGTCCATAGGCTCTGACACTGAAATATGCACCCTGCAAAAATGCAGAGTACAGATCACCTGCACTGTTGGGATTTCAAATGTGCATAAGCTGGTGCAATCCTCCCTCACATATGTGTATGCAAAATAAATATTTGCACAGGAATACTGTCTGCTGTGGTCCAGTGGGATTGGATTGGACTTCTATCACCCAGATGTATAGGGAAATATTCTGGTTGCAGCAGCATACAGACACCCGGGATGGAGGGAGACTAGCAGAGCTTTTGTTTCCGGAGAGCAAGAGCAGAGAGCCCTTCCTCTCTTTTCATAGGCTGTGTTCTTTTAGCAGTATATCTTGACAATCTAGCCCTGGGTGACTGTGTTCCTCCTTGTCTCCCTCTCTGCACTCACCACTGGGGCTGTGTTGTGGCTCTTCTTGAGCCTTTTCATGGCTTCATTAGCATCAAAATCATACGCTGACAATGCATCTGCCAGGCAGACCCTTTCTAGCCAAAACAACCTCTCTCAAGCTGTGACTGCATCTGCAGGTGACACCTGTGTCCCTTTTGAAAGCAACCTTGGGGGGAATAAATCCAACCCTTTATGTAATCATAGCAATCTTTTTTTAAAAGGTGAAGGATTTAGTGTTTATCTAAATACCAGGAAATGTAATCCCTATACTCTCCGGAGTTAGTAGTTGAGATCGCACAATGGACACTCTTGAAGTGCCGCAACAGGGTGCCAGCCAAAAGAAGGGCTTCTCTAAAATAAAAATAAAGCAAGAGCTCACAGCTACTTTGCTCCTCCATGATTCTTTTTGCTCCTGAGCTAAGACAGGGTTCAGCTAAGTATTCTCCCCCCCCCCAATGAGGACTCATGTTTTTTGGCAACACCTCTTTGGTTAGTAAGGAGAGAGCTGAGCCATGAGTTCAGGAAAACACTAAGCCAGGGTTTCCCAAACTTGGGTCTCTAGCTGTTTTTGGACTACAGTTCCCATCATCCCAGACCTCTGGCTCTACTAGCTAGGGATGATGGGAGTTGTAGTCCAAAAACAGCTGGAGATCAAAGTTTGGGAAGCCCAGCACTAAGCCAAGCCTTGGCTTAGCTCTGTGAAGTGTGACAGTAAAAAGGAATGGAAAGGAGCAGAGTGGTGCAAAGTCCTCTCTGACAGTCTGCATGTTTGCACCATCTCTTTAAGGGTGGGGAATCAGTGGCCCCCTAGATACTGCTGAGATCCAACTACTATCAGCCCCAGCCAACATGGTCAGTAGTCAGGGATGGCACAGGTTATAGCATCTGGAAGGGCAGAGGCTCCCCATCCACTGAGCTATAGCCCTTTCCCCTTTGAGGCTCACAATAGCCCGGCTGGATGAGGTGCACAGGCAGAGAGTGGCCAATGAGCTTCACAGTTGAGAAGAGATCTGACCAGCATTTCCCACATCCAGTCACTGCTGCCTCTCAGATAAAAGCAGCACACTGTGCAAGAGAAGGGATTGGTGGATTGCGAGAATCAAGCGCAGGCATGGCTTTCCTGTCTGCGAAAGCTTGATGGACACATTCTAATTCAATCCCCAGAAGAGTTACAAAATGAAATGGGACACACAAACCATTAAAAGTATTTTGAGGCATTTGAAAGCTTTTCTTTACTTTTCTGCCTGAAGGGTTAGATAGTGTAGAGTAGGAAATACTCTGAGTTTTAGCTTGAAATCCAAGCACACTCCTTAGAAGTTTTTTTTTTTAAAAAAAAAGCAGTGGAACTTACTTACAAAAAAGTATGTTTAGAGGAAAAACTAAGGAGTATACGTAGGAGAGAGTGTTTTTAGACTGAGTATCAGTTGCTGGAAAGTGCAGAAGGGGAGGCAGCTCTTGTGCTCAGATCGTCTTGCAGGTTTCCCACAGCCAGATATGGTTGACCATTGTGAGAACAGGATGCTCTACTAGATGGGCAACTGGCCTGATCCAGCAGGCTCTATTTATGTTTTTATGGCTGCCATCATGCAGACAAAACAGCAACATGCATACGAAGTGGGGGTGGCTTGCAAGAGTACAACCCATCTTGACAGAGAGGAAGAGAAATCTATGGAGGCAAAGAAGTCCCATAAGAATGGCATGGAATATCGATAAACTGAGATGGCAAAAACCTGACAAACAGGTGGTAGGAGAAATAAAACAGAATACCTGAAAAGAGAGGAGTGAGGAGGAGGATACACATAGAGATAAGGGTACAGAAAAAATAATCTTATTGTTTGGGTAGGTCATTTCCTGGGTCTCACTGTGAAGATATTTTAAAATGTCCCCAGGGGTGAAAGAGACTGTTGCCCATAAAAATCAATGAAGATATCCAAGATTTAAATGTAGCCAGAATTGGCCACCCGGGTGCATGCATGCACACACACATGCAGAGGCAACAGCGGAGAAAAGAGGTCCTGTTCTTCCTAACTTCCTAACTCATTTCTTATTTTAGTGCTAACACAAACCCCAAATCAAATAGAGTCCATTCTTCCTAGATTTATAGTGGACCCTAGGGTAACGTAACATTCGGGTTGCGAATGCAGCAAACCCAGAAGTGTATATGTCAGGGAACTGCCATCGGAGAGTCAGGTGGTGGAGGGGCTCACGGAGGCTAGGAGACCCTCGGATTCAGAGGAAGGAACCAGCAGGGGGAGAGAGAGAGCTCATAGAGAAACTCAGTCGGAGGGATGGCTCCAGGAGACTTCCAGTGAGAACAGCGGGGAGGTCTCAGGACCTCCTCTGGGTACACCTACCCCTCGCAGGAAGCTGTCACGCCGAGAATCCCGAAGGAGAGTTTCCGTTAAGGAACTCTTATGTTGGCGCAAATTCCGGAAACGCCCACTGACAGATTCTGCCAGCGATTGAGGGAGTCATGCCTTGAGGGCTCCCGTAAAGGCAGAGCTTTGAAACCTTTGCAAAGCTCTGAGGGATTCAGCTTTTACGCACAAGCAGCTCATTATCCCATCACAGTATACTTCCGGGTTTTGCCATGCTTCACACATGCGCAGAAGCGCTCTATCATGCCACGCACAAGAGCAGAAGCGGTGCCTCATATTGCAGACTTTTTGGGGTACATAAGGACCCTCCAGAACAAATTAAGTTCGTATCCAGAGGGTCCACTGCATTCAGAAAAGTATACAGTGGTATCTCAGGTTACGAACTTAATTCGTTCTGGAGGTCCGTTCTTAACCCGAAACTGTTCTTAACCTGAGGCGCGCTTTTGCTAATGGGCCCTCCCACTAATGGGCCACTATTGCACGTTTTCTGTTCTCATCCTGGAGCAAAGTTCGCAACCTGAGGTACTACTTCCGGGTTAGCGGAGTTTGTAACTGGAAGTGTTTGTAACCCAAAGCATTTGTAACCTAAGGTACCACTGTATACCACCCTGTCACAAAGCATCAGGGTGGTGTATGGCAACATAAAAACATTTAAAAGCAATACAATATTGCATGTTGTAGGGCTGTGCTGAAAGAACATAAAGTTGTAGCAGCCCTGCAGTGTAGTCCATTATTAATAATGCAGGTCGTAGGTGTGACTAGAGTGGTTTGGACTCCTTCCTCATATCTTTTAGGTTACAGAAATCTACTTAAATTGCCTCCTCAGTGCAAACAGCCAAGTCAGTTGCACACAGAAGCCTCGTGTCATATTGACTTGCATGCAAACTGGTTGCAATTTTTAAAAGTTCCAAATTTATTTATTTGTTTTTTTAAATGCATATGAGGAATGACCCAAAAGAGAATAGGGACTCCTGCTTTTGAGCATTACTTTTGTTTTTTCAACCCTCTCAGCTACAGACCTAGGTAACCCATTAGGAATATACGGTAGCATTTCGTTGCAGAACTTGCTACATTTCAGAAATGCATGCTTAAAGTACTCTTAAGGCAGTGCTTGAATAGGCTGCAGAATGCTCCTGCACTAAGAGGTCTAGTATTGAGTCTTATTTATTTTATCCACTCAGAAATTCATAGCTAAACCCTCCTTTTGTCATCCTTGTGTTATTTCATTGAACGCTACCAAAGGAAGCAATCCACAAGGGGATATGTGATAGCTTCATTGTATCTGCTTCAGAGAGAAAAGTATGATCAACCAGAACTAACATCTTACCGAAAGAATAATACAAAAGCCAGCTAAGAGGCATGTATGTGGTGCCGATCAGTGTGTCTCCTCAGTCCTGCTAAATTCAATGGGGTTTGCTCCCAGGTTAGTGGGGTGAGAATTGCAGCTTTAAGAGTCCTCAGCACACTTAACATACATTATCACTGCAATCCTTGGAGAAATCCTGTAAGGTACGGTAGAGCACAGAAGTTAACTGGCCAGTATGGAAGTTCACACAGGAAAGTGTATTTTGGCGAGGAAGCCATTATACATTGAATTTCCTTTTTCTGCACTACATTTAAAACAAGGAATGCTTCTAATCCAGAAAGGATTGCTCAAAAAAGCGTTTTAGGAAATAGCTGTTGCATCGGGTAGTCTTCCAAACCACCACCAATACATTCAGCAGACTTTGGGCTTGCAAGGCCTACTTCATATTTTTTTTGCTGGAACCCTGAGGTCCATCAATCAGACCAAACTAGTGGCTCAGCTGGGTGAGCATACAGTAAGAATTAAGGAACTGGGAGAGGGGCCCCTCTGAGCACAAGCTGAGAATTAAGGGATGGATGTTTGTGGGTATGTCTCCAAGCATGGGAACAGATTGATAATGGGGTAGGAAAGCTGAAAATAATGCTAATATATTTCACATCTGGCAACCAATGTGCCCCTTTGGTTTCAGACAGTACATGGGTAGAAGAGTCCAAAAAGCCTGGGACACAAATTATCATGGCCCTCTAGTGACTATGGTAGCTCATTAACCAGAAGTAATGTATTTAGCATTAACTCTGGAAGTGTGTACTTGATTCTGACCAAACTAAGTCTCCTAGGAGGTTTTTGCTATACAAACAAACAAACAAACAAACAAACAAACAAACACAGAGACATCACATTTGTGAGGGAAGACATGCATGTAGAAAACCAAAGAATAATAATATAAAGAAATAATGGAGCAGAAGAAGACTGGGGAAAAACAGGGAATAAGAAAGGGAGAAGCAAGGGTACAATAAATTAAATATTGACTTATGGTTGTTACAGCAGTAAAAAGTTGCCCCTTGAGGAAAAATAGTTAATTTGATAGAACATATAGCTATAATTCTCAGAAGAATATCCAACAGTCTCAGGAACTTAAAAAACCCCAACTCCAGGCAAAGCTAAATATAAAAAATTAATTATGAAGGCAAATTCCTTCAAGGAAGTTTTTCTTTATGCCCGTAGGCAATATAATGTCACCAAAAAAAGGAAGTTTGACTTTTTGGTTTCTTGTCTTTTAAAATAAAACCAAATTCCTTCCAATCTTTCCAAAATGGAACGAGAAAAAATAAAATCAATTTACATTCCTTAAAACGAAACTAAAAAAATGAAAGTGTGGATGAGCCCTTGCTTAGCAAGCAAGTAAATACAAGTGAAGAGACTTAGCTCTGAGTAAACCTGTACCTCTGAGTAAACCTGCAGCACATCTCTAATTTCAATCTGGACTGAACAAAGCTCATCAAGCAGCTACATGGACTGACCACAAAAGAGATCACACAGCCAGGGAATCATGACATGGGGCAAGGTTTCCAGTTGCTAACACTGAATGACTTGCTAGCTGACAACAAAGAGTGTAAATTCTTCCGCACCCTGAAGGAGTTTTCCAGGTTTTAGCTGCATTTCCAAAAATACAGGAGACTTGGAAGTCTGGGAGACACAGTTCCTCAAGAATTGTGGGGCTGGATGCATTCCATCACAGACTATGCCTCATGCTAAACAGAATTCCTCCCTTACACAGTGATCATGCATGCTGATGGCTTAATATTCAGGGCCAGCACATCTCCCAAACATTACTAGACATTACTGTGGGGCTAGGACTGCTGTCAGCTGCAAATGGAAACAAGTCCAAGTGTTAATTTCAATTAAATGAAATCACTGTCTTTTTGAAGAACTGATTATGAATGGGGATGCTGCACTCAGCACAACAAAGCACAAAGCTATAACAGGAATATGGCAAAACCGCAAAACACATTGGATTTTGTCAGGGATTTCATATCCAGCTCTGAAACTTGGGCAACTCATCTAAGAAAACCCCTCCGTAATTATAGAAAATAGACACAGATGTCAGTGCCTGAAATGAGAGTTAACAGGGTTAAACATGTGTTCGTGTTTGTGCTGGTGCTGCTGTTCTTGGTCCACAGATGATTCAAATGGAATGTGGAAGGTGAGACTTAAGGTGGCAGCGCAGATGCATTTGGAAACAAAGTATGCTTGTATTCAAGGCATCTTGCATGTAACATAAACACAAATGGCAAAGAGTTTCCAAGTTTCATGCATCAGAATCTAATACCACTTGATGGCGTTAATCTGTGAAATTATGTGGTAACTCTCCCCATATGAACCAACCCGTACCCTGAACTCAGGCCCTTCTTCATGGCAACACAAGGGTGGACCTTTCCTGAAGTGGTTCCCCATTTGTGGAATACTCTCCTCAGGGAGGCTCACCTAGCACATTCATTATATATCTTTAGGTGCAAGGTAAAAACTTTTCTCTGTAACCAGGCCTTCAGGCTTTTAACTATCTGTTGACTTTTAAAAGTGGGTGGGTTGTTTTTAATGTTTCTCTTTCGTTTTAATGCATCCACATTATTGTCTGTCTGTCCATCTGTTTGTTTGTAAGTTGCTTTAGGTTGCCCTGTGCAGGATAAAGTGACTAACAAATTCTAACAACAACAACAACAACAACAGTGATGTCCCTAAGACAGTTGGGTCCACTTACTTCTGGCAACTCCTGCAGCCAAGCTGATGCCAAACAAATTGCTCTGCTTTCCACATAAGTGAGGCCAAGACAGGGGTCTCATCTGGGCAGCCCAGGACCTGCATACAGACTGCCCAGGCCTGTACCCCGGGGAGGACACTTTGGTGCTGCTAATGCATGGTTGGACTTCACCCCCAGAGGCCAACTCCATTGTCTCTCAAGACAGATGGATGCCAACAATAGTTTCAACTTATACCTGTATCCAGTGTTGTCATATATATGTCGTTGTTTTCTTTTTTTGCTCACCAGGGTTGTAGGAAATGGATCTAAAACTGGGCAAGACTGATGGTCAAACTACATGTTACACTGCAACCATGTGTAATGTTTGTTCAAAGGTCCTTTTACCACTGCAACCAACCATTAGGAAATTAGGAAGGAGAGGGCACCTTGCAGTTGAAAAGGGGCAGGGTGAAGTGGGTGTGTAACTTTTCCTCTCCAATTGCTCTCCCCCTGAACACCTCTCCACAATTGCTTTTACCCAGTGCCATTTTTCTAGAAAAAGAGGTGCTAGAAATCACCATGAATTTCTCCTTTGTTCTCTTATAATGGCAATGGGGACCACCCGAGAGGTGTCAGAACTCAGTTCCCGTGGGTTCCTGCTGAAAAGAAGCCCTGCTTTTACCTCCACTGGTATTCTAGATCTAGATCTAGATCTGACCTCTCAAACACATCTGGAACAACACAGGAAGGAGAAGATTTTATTGGAAATGCACCTGGCAAGAGAAGGCTAAGCATGTTCTCATCAGAAAACACCAGCAAACTATTTTTGCAATTTTCCCAGCGGAAATATGGCAAATGATTTCCTTAGTGTCTTCAGCAGAAGGCAGCAGTGAGCAACTCAGTGATTTATTTGCCTTTGTCTTTCAGGACCAGTTCACAAACTCACCCAACTGGAGTTCCTGTCAATGAGGTGGAAAAGTGTGCTAACAGCCCTAGCACTGCATACAGAAGGCACTATTTCTTTAATCCTTCCGGCATTTAGCAAAGGTGGTACTTTTACAGCAGGCCTTTGGGGGGCCTTATGACTGTTCTCGGTAACTGTTTTATGGCTGTTGAAACTTGATTGCTGCTAGTTCGCTGTGGATTTTATCTTGCTGTTACTTTATTTTTGTTTAAAATTTATATTGGGGTTTAATGGACCTGTGCTTGCTGCTTTGTGGATTTTCAGGTGGAAAGCAAGTTAAAATAACATGTGATGCAGAGATTGCATGCACACATACATACATATCTAGTCCTGATTCACACAATAAAATTTAGACAAGAATGGGAGTTCATACATATTGAGACTAAGTGCCTAATGCCCACATCACAACTACTTTAAATGTCCAGTGACAGAAAGGATTCTTTCTTCCACTCCATAGGAATAATTCCCAGCTGTGTAGTGAACCAACCCTTTCCTCTTTTACTTCCCAACTAGTAAAAAAAAAAAAAAAAAAAAAAGGTAGGCAATTCAAACACCAGCTAGCATTTAAGGGTATTTTATCTTAGCGCATGCATTTCTAAGTGCTTTTGTCCTAAAATGTCTTTTCTCTTTCTTTTTGTGCATTTTGGTATATGTTTTCAGCTGAGATTCTATTGCAAAGTTTGGAGAAGTGTGAACTTGGAAGGATAATTTTCTTTCTGATCTGTGTATTAGCTCAGGTACAAATTGGGTCAATTTGCTTAAAAATATGGACCAAATTAAACTGGCTTTCCTCTCTAGGTCCAACAACATCTGGAGGGCCACAAATCCCCCAGCCCTGCTGCAAGGACTGTTCTTCAGTCTGTTCACCAATGTGCCTCTTTTGGAGGCGTCCTCCATGTTTCTCCAAAGTTGGCTATCCACATTTACCATGGAAGCTCTGGTCTGACAAGTCTGGTCACAGTCAGACAAGCCTGAGAAGCTTGCAAATGGGAAAGGAATCCACAGAATCTTGCAATCAACAAGAAACTCTTCCAATTTGGCAGGCTGGCAGTAGAGAGGAACTTGGAGCTATACACAAGGATGTCTTGTTATGCACTTCTGTTTATTTATTTGCTTATATGCATTTATAGCCAGCCATTCGTTCATGCTGTCCAAACCCAGGACTGTGGTCTCCTCCTTAACCATCATCTGCAGCCAAGAACAAACCTTGGTTACAGACAGTGATTAAGGATGAAAGAGTTTAACCACAATCCTGGGTTCAGATGACATGCTAAGCTGCTGCGCTGCACTGAGCTAAAAGGACCAGGGAAGCTACAGTGTCCTCCCTAGATTAGCACATTTGTTACATGAGAATAAGACCAATACGTAAGGAGCACAGAGGTGCAGAATCATTGGCACCTGACGGATCAGTTCCAAAGTCATCACCAAAAAGAGCAACAAATAACAACCTAGTTCCATAAGCTCACTGAAATAGGCCATGCCAACATGAATGTCAGATTCATTACAAGAGCAGTTTGAGGACCAACAGAAAGAAGGATGCACTGACAACCGCCATGCAGAAAACTGAAGCTAACAATAAGACATCTCAAAAGGCAGTGTATGTAACAAGCTGACTGATGTGAGTAACGTGAGGCATTTCATGCATGTGAAAACATCACTAGGCATACAAGCAGCATGGTCACCTTGCAGATCAAGCTCATCTGGAGGCATATATATACTTATTCCTCTGCCTGCCAAAAAGTTATGGGAAGTTGGGTGTTCTTCTGTATAGGTCTGAACCTTCTGTGAATTATACTAGAAAATCTTGATGACTGGGAAAGAATCTGGTTGTAGATCAAACATAGGAGTCATAGTGGGTGATAACTAATACAGCCTACGCACATAACGTCTAGTATACATGAACTCAGATTGCATTGTCAATGATCAAATTTCCTCCAGGTTATTGACTCTGCATGCAGCTAACATTCAAACATTATAGCTTCAAAATGACATCCAAGAATGTCAGAGATGGGACTGGCATGCTGCATGGGCAGGGAGGGTACGTGACCCGTTGCTACCCCCCTTTTTAAAAAAATTGTAACACAACGAAACAATTGCTCGTGATACCAGATCTCAAGGTCATCCAAAGGAATTGTTTAGCAACATGTTAAGGATAGAGAAAAGGAAATACCTATTCACACAATGCCTAATTAATTGATGGAATTCACTGCAACAGGATATGATTAAGTTGGACAACTTTTTAAAAAGTCTGGAATCATAGTAAACCAACTGAAATTTTAATAACTATATATTTGAGGTCGTGTTTTCAGAATGGTAAAGAAAAGAATTTCTCTCCCAGTCCTGGGAATAAAATTAATGCACTTGTCAGTTGGAAATAAGAGAAAATATCTGTGTGTAAGTCCCCATTTTGTGTCCAAATATGCAGAACAAAGACACTAAATCAGCTACAAATATTTGAGATGTAGAACAAAAACACTATAAAAACAGAATCTCAAGGGGATTCTTGTTATTTCTCCTACTCTCTCACATACCTCTAATTTCAAACAAGGCAGCTGCATTTTCTGTAGTCTTTATAGTGGCAGCATCCTCGTAGCCACATGGGGGTAGATTCATGGTTTTATTATATTTCTCTTCACCCATAGAGAATTCTATTTTGCTCCTGCCTCTCTTCTTCTCATACTCACCGACTCCTGACAGCATTCTCTATTCCAAATGTTTGATTTTCTCTTAGGCACACAAGATCTCTTCCACTGCACCCATTTTTCTTCCACAGTTACACGTTTATATTGAAGAAATCAAACATTTTACCATTTTCTCTCTTTCTCAAAAAGAGACACACTTAATGACTTCTAAGCAGACATCTTTCTTGTAGTTATTTTAGGATTAAAAAAGAACCTAACATATGGTGTCACAGAAAACCCATCGGTATTTATCGCCAGCAACTTTGCCACTCACAAATCAGGCTGCCCAGAAATGTAAATACTCTGCCTGTGTGAACAAGGTTTCTATCACAACAGCTTCACTTTTTCAGCAGTGTCCTATGTCTCAAGGTCATCCAGAGCCCCACTAACACAGCAGTCATAACGTGTGACACTACTTTGGATTTGTGGGCTTGGGCACCGGAAGAAACCGAGTGCAATGGTACCTCGGGTTACAAACACCCTAAGTTACAAACACTTTGGGTTACAGACTCTGCTAACCCGGAAGTAGTACCTTGGGTTAAGAACTTTGCTTCAGGATGAGAACAGAAATCGCGGTGCGGCGGCAGCAGGAGGCCCCATTAGCTAAAGTGATACCTCAGGTTAAGAATGGTTTCAGGTTAATAACGGACCTCTGGAACGTAGGTAACCAGAGGTACCACTGTACCATGCACCTTCTACACCCCTGCCCCAGAGTATGCATATCCACCAGTGGTCCTGATTTTATAAGTGTGTTCAGAAACCAGCAGTTCTCTCCCCTTGCTGTGTCAGAAGCCGCTTGCACAATTGCACTAAATCCTCTGGCCTGTCACCTAATGCCCTTGCTTAGCAGTCCAGCTCTGAATTTTCTATGCAAAAAGATACAAACCAACTAGGACTGGTTTGGACAGAATTCTCACATTGTTCCCACTAGCTGGCCTGCTCCATCTCTTTTATTGTTAAACCTCATTTTACCATTAGGCCCTAGATTTGCTTTACTGCACCCATCCACCATATTGCTACCCTTCTGCTTCTTCAGATGAAACTAAAACTCACAATCCTGGAACCCTGTGACTTCTCAGTGGTGCTTGTATGCTCTCCTTCTCCCCTCCCCAACTTCTTTTTGACACATCACAACAAATCCAATAGGTTGCCTATCACTACAGTAATGCCACTGCACATACTAGTAGGGGGAAGGAGGGAGCGAAAAACTCTGACCTTACAGTTCCAGAGGAGGGATGTCTGTATATGTTTGCTGCTAAAATACTGTGGGCCAAATCTCAACTGAAAGAAAATGGGACTTGGTTGTTTTGGGGGACATACCCCCCTAAGCCGGGTATGTCCAAAGTCCGTTCTGGGTGCCTAATGCGGTCTGCCAGTCGGTTTAATCCGGCCCCTGTGGCAGTTTATTTCCTCAACAACTTCAATCCTAAAAATTAGTTCTTCAACAACTTCAATCCAAAAAAAGGTGGCCCTTTGGTTGGCCCTCATGGCCCTTCACATCATCAAATCTAGCCCTCTTTGAAAAAAGTTTGGACACCACTGCCCTAAGCTAAAGGGAGCAGAGAAAATGGAGGTAGAGACTGTGCACAGCTCTATGTCCAGCACGTGACAGGAAAAGTGAGATCTTGATGGATATACACTCCACTTCCACACCCTTTTGCAGCTCATGTGTAAGACAGCAGGAAATCTCCATCACCTTTACTCAAGAAGATGCACACCTATGATCCAAAACTGTTAATTACACAGAGGTATATAGTCACGGAAGTTAATGCCTATGGTGTGGCTGCAGTGCAATGCTAATAGTAAAGACTTTGTTAAGGGACCATTCATAAAACAAGGAGTGCATAGACACAGCAGCAAAGCTTGGTCACATGCATGAGTCAATATACACAGAGCTCTTTAAGAGCATCGACGGTCTTGTGTACACCAACTAGGACTTGCTTTCAACGGTGCCCCCTGATACCCAGCACCTCTGCTGAAAAAAACACAGGCACAGGAACTGTCTAGTGTTCATTATAACACAACTAGGATTAGCATAAAACACTGCACTTGAAGCATTAGAGTCTGTATTTTCTATGGATTATGTTCTTTACAGCACTGGTGGCAGAGGTTTGGCAATGCAAATAATACTTATTGCAGGCTTTCAGCTGAGAAATGAGTCATGACCACTGCACTCCAGAGAAACAATATTCAGTAGGAGATTAGACAACTTCTACCACCTTTTGTGCATGCAGGAATAATGCACCCTTTTTCTTTTCTTTTTTTTAGTTTCTCTCACTAGACCACCAATTTAACACCCTGCCAACTGTCCAATTACTCCTATTCACGGTGAGTTAAACAGGTTTCTCTCAAGCCATACACACCTTTCTTTTCTTTTAGTATAATTAATGAAGCTCATCAAAGCCGAGAAAACAAGCCAGAGCACCAGCTACTCACTGACATGTTAACATGAAGGTTGTGTGCTACTGATCTCTCTGCAGGGTGTTCATGTCGCTAACATGTCATGCAAAACAGTGCCAAGCGCCATATGCGGCAGGAGGGGCACACATTAAGATGTTCTGATAAGCTACCAACATAGATGGGCCTGGAACTCTAGCATGTCCCATATAAGATTGCTAATATCTGCCCAGTATATGATCACAGCATTGTTTCTGGGGCTTTACTTCATTCTGGCTCATTCATTTTTTTAAAATCCCATTACTCTGACAATAGTCATAGTGGCATTGGAGTATGTCCCTTTAGGCATGCCCACTAAGGATTCTCTCTCTCTCTCTCTCTCTCTCTCTCTCTCTCTCTCTCTCTCTCTCTCCTCCCACTTTAGTATCATATATGTGTAGGGCACAACAAGGAATCAAGAGAACGGAGGTTTCAATAATGCACACAGTGTGGAGTCTTGCACATTTCTTTGTGGACTTTGTGCCCTGCACAATACCACAGAAAGCAGCGCAGGCTGTGTTGTTGGTAGGAACAATTATGCAATTTTCAATCAGCCAAACGACGAGCAACAGGTTTTTGACACATAAAGAGAGGCTCCCTTCCTTCCCTGCAAACAACTGCACAGCTAAGCAACTATTGATTCTAGATCAGGCGTAGTGCTAAAGAATGAACTTTCTTGCATTGCTCTGTAGCAGCCCTTCTTGGACTACGACTCCTGGCTGTGCTGGCTGGGGCTAATGGGAGCTGCTGTCCCCCAAAAAATCTGGAGGGCACCAGTTTGGGGAAGGCTTCTTTATAGGAATAATGGCCTCTGTGTAGCTTTTAATCTGGCAGCTCTAAAATACACTAAGCAACAAGTTTATTGTGAGAGTACAGGTTAGAAGAAATGTACAGTAAAGCACAATAAAAGATATTAACCATGCAGTGATATGCCCCCATTTTGGAGACAGTTTCAAAAAGAAGAAAGGAGGGTATTTTTTCCTCTTTTCCTATTATTGTTTCTATAAAGGACAGAATAAAAGTAAGGTAAGAGATTCTAGCCATCCTTGATTCTCTTTGTTTCCTGATGTAGGGAGAAGAGGACAGAAAGTGCTTTGTGACTTTAGCTCTATGTTATCAGCAGATCTTTTCCCATCATTGTGAGGAACAATTATTCCTGACTGCATAGGGAGGTCAATCAACAAACATTTTTCAGGAAAACAGTAAGAGAAAGAAGGGGAAATACATTCCAGATGGAAGGCTACTGTTTTACCTTTCCCACCTAAGCCAATCTTTTCTCTTGTGTGCCTCTAAATTGGCCCACTGGGACTGGAAAGATCTTTCAATGTGGAAACATTAGGGTTCTATTTCTGCTCAGGTCATTTGAAGGTGAGCTAAATGAGATATTGGGGCAGAGGGTTATGAGGTACAAGTATGGTTTCTTTCTTGAGCTTGTATCAACATTTTACCTTGAAATCAAGGGTTGTTTTTTAAATATAATCTTTTAACTTGTCAGGAACACGAAGCTTGCCCTGTTTGGCCATACTCAGAAAAAGAAAAAAGTTTTTAAGTCAGGGTGGGGAATATCAGTCCCAGGGACCTAATGTGCCCCCCTCCGAGCTCTTTATCTGCCCCTCAGGACTCTCCTTCCTCCCTTGGCCACGCCCTTCACCAGGCCTGCTCTGAGCACTCCCCAAGTGCTTTTGCCTGGCTGGAATGTGTCCTTGATCTGTGTTTGTGCTCCTTGCTTGCTTGGCTGAAGAATGAAGAGAGGAGTGTGGTGGGTATACATGCTTCTGTGTGGTTGGAATGTGGCCTAGTGTACGAAAGTAGAAGTCACATCCATTGCTCCGCCCACTCTTCTCCATCCCTGCTCACTGCCGGCATACAGCCCCTGTAACATTGCTATCAGGCTGAAAAAAAGGTTCTCTACCCACAGAGATGATTGGAAGATTTGGGGCAGACAAAAGAAAATGCTCCAAATCTTCAGCACAGAGTTAAACTATGGAATTTTCTTCCACAATATGCATTAATGGCCACCAACCTGGATGACTTTAAAAGAGGATTTGGCAATACCATGGGGGATAAGGCTATCAGCTATGGCTATGCTCTATGTCCACTGCCAGAAGCACCAATGTGCATCTGAATGCTAGCTGCTGAGGACCACAAGCGAGAAGAGTGCTATTGCCCTCGGGTGCCGCTTGTGGGCTTCCCATAGTCATCAGGCTGGACACTTTGAGAACTGGATGCTGATGTTGGCGGGCCATTGGTCTGATCAAACTGCACCCCTCTTATGTTCTTATTTCACAGATGATACTACAGTATTCTACAACGAAGCAAATAACTACAATGTCAGGGCAGGTGCTTCTTCACTTTCACAGCTGTGGTCTCTAAGGTGATGGACCGCACTATGAACAATGACGTGGAAGAGGACTTGTACATGGATGAGGACAGGAGCACAATCCACCTTGTACAGGCAGCAACTAGTGGCTTTTCTTTTGGAATCTGCCATGAGCAGAGGATAGTGGTTGTCCTTTATTGGCAAATAAGGTGGACAGGTAAAGGCGATGACAAGAGCTCCTGCTTTTAATAGTTGTGGAGAGAGGAAATTTCAGCAGGTGCAGCTTGTAGCTCAAGCTAAATATTAATCCAAATATTAAAGGTGCAGGAGCCATTTGCCCTTTTTCATTTGGCCACACTACTGGCACCTAGTAAACACATGCCATTGCACATCATTGCCACATGGATACATGAATTGCCAGCCTTTGCCTCACAGCTTACTCAGGAAAATTATTTACTATTCTGATATTGTAAAAGTGGTTTGTGCTAGCATTAACAAGAAGCCATCCGTTAGCAAGTCCATAGCAACTTTTCCCTCCTGAGAGATCACTCATATCCTTAGAACCCTCTTTCCCTCCAAAGCAAAGGCAAACTAGTCAAACATGAATCACCCCACAACTACAAGGAAATGCCACACTGATCGACCAACTAATGATCAGTGTGGCATTTTCCTGCTCTTTAAGATGTAGCAGCCATTTTGTTCTATGCCACAGCCCATGACGCCCATTTTGTCTTACAGCGTTTCACCTCAGCAGCCATTTTGTGTCACGCTATACATCCACGGCAGCCATGTTTGTGGCTGGCGCCCACAGCACACTCTCAAATTCCAAAAGTACCTACTGACCCTTGACTTAAGCATACACACTCCCTCTTGGATTTTGCAACAAAGTAATGAATTAAGTCATTAAAAGAGCGTTATCTGCTCACACTTACCTGACCAAGGGAGGGAAGTGTCCCATAAGCCATCGTCTGGTTCATCATTCCTTTCTGCTTCATGATAAGCATGCGTTTCTGCTCCTCACTCAAGTGTGTCATTTGAGCCTGCATCTGTGGTTGTTGGGGCTGCTGCTGCTGCTGCTGCATGTATGGCATCATGGGATTCTTGCTGGGATTGGCCATCGGTGGAGTCATTCTTTGACTCAAGTCAGCATTGAAATGAGTCAGAGGTTTAGTGTTGCCATAAGAAAGCATATTGGTTTGTTTGCTCAAGGAGTTTGTACCCAGATTATTTGGCTGCTGACTGATCATATTCATGTGGTTTTGAGGGAGGTAGTTATTCATCGTAGTCTTTTGTGGGTTGCTTGCCGTAGGAGGCACTACAGGATTTTGGTTGTTAAAGGCTTGGGGATATATCATTGGGCTATTTGGTTTGTCTGTACTGAAGGGTCCTCCATAAGGACTAGATGGAGGCCCCACTGGGGACCAGCTAGATGCTTGATTTGGATGTTGCTGCTGCTGCTGCTGCTGTTGCTTTTGCTGCATGAGCTTAGCTCGTTGTTGCTGCTGTGCTGCCATCTGTTTAAGCTGTTCAGCTGGAGATAAGTCAGTGCTGGGCACAGCCACTTGACCAGGCCCCGGGGCAGCTGTTGCCACTGTTGTTGGATTAATGAGATAACCATTACCCGGTCTTGACTGAGTTTGGCTTGGGGTATGTGCTTGGTTAGGAGTCTGGGGTGACTGAACCACACAATTTGCTGGTGAGCTGTCAGAGAGTGGAGCTGGGGGTGCACTAGAGACAGAAGGTATGCTAGATGCTGTAGGGACATTTGAAAATGGAGGACCTGAAGAAGAAGGCCTTACCTGGGGAGACCCAAGAGGAACATGGGGAAATGGAGAGTGTGATGGGTCACTTTTAACACTCGCACTCTCTTGAATCTCAGTGGCTGGTCTGGGAAATTCAGGCTCCTTTTTCTCTTCGAAGTCTTCATTGAACAAATCTTGTATGTCATCCTCTGGAACAGTGTTAGCCAGCTCATCTATTAACTCCTGCCACTCTTGATCATTCAGGTTAATGTCTGAAAAAAGTTTATTCTGATTTGAAAGTGATGTGTCAGAATTGTCCATGCAGCTAGGATCATCCAATGGCTCTTGTTTTAGCTCCTTGCTGCTGCTGCTGCTGCTGTTGTTGCTGTTGTTGTGCAGGATGTTAAAACTATCCTCAAGCTCTGTGCATCCATTGATTGGGAGTTTTATCTCTGGAAGTCCACCATTTTTACCCAGGTCATCCAGACCACCAGCATGAGTTCCACTGTTCTGCAGGTGCAGTGATGGTTTTATGTCAAGCTGGTGAAGAGGGGAAATAGAAGGCAAAGGCAAATTATTGGGCAAGCTGTTGATTCCCTCAATCCCAGGTACATCCTTCCGTATCCGCTTGCTGGTTGGGGAGAAGCTACTGTCACAGGCTCCATTCTGCTGTTCGCCATTGAGGGGTGAGCGTGCTCCTTCCAATTTTCTCTTCACCGTCTCTTGAAGCTTGAAGAAACAGAACAAAATCATTAATTAGACTCTTGCACACACTTCTGCCCTTCATAAACAACAACAACAAAACCACTCTATGCAATAAACTATACTCACAGAAAATTTATTATAATTCATAACCTGTATACTTTCTCTCTGTGCCTCATTGGCACACAACACTCCCCCATCAAGTGCTGAGTGATACAGCCATTGTTCACCATGGGGTACACAATTAATATTCTTCCTGTTTCTGGCCAAAGAACCATTTTCAAAGTTCATACTGTTCCAAAAGGAGGGAAAAATCTGTATCACTAGAGATGTTAATGGGGCAAAAGAAATGTAGCGTATGCAATGGAAAACAAAAACAGCTCTTTCATACATCTTGCTTCAGTCATCAGTACTGGAGATGTTTGTTTCATGGTGCTCACAGAGTCCTCCCTGTTCTACAGACCTACTTCAATACTTAAGCTACAGGTGGAGCCTGCAAGGTTTCAGCATTATAGAATTCTCAGCATTTGCACCTGCATAGCATGCTGGATAGATGTTCTGTCGGTGATAAAGAGCCACGTGGGAGAAAAAAAGGAGCAAACAGGGCAAAAGGGTATAGCAATTGGGGGTAGGGGACACACAAAGTGTGTTTCTACACCCTCCTTGAGTGATTTTGCTTGACTGGAATTGTCTCCCTGAACTGCAGTAGCGTTTCCTACTTTCACTGATGGAGAAAGGTGTGTATAGAAACCTCTGAATTGTGCATGGCTTGAATGCAGCCTATTACATAAAGGTAAGAGTTGCATTTGTTCTCCCCCCCCCCCCAATTTTTACATTTGGCCACGCCCATCACTGGTAGGCAGCTCAAGAACCTTTTCCATGAGAGAATATTAGGCCCTTCAGCTGCAAAGGTTGCCCATCCCGGACTCTATTATCCGTGATGCTAACATAAATTCTCAGTTTTGATAACTGACATGTGTATGGACTGCTACTGCCTTCCAGTGGATTCTTATATTTATAATCTAGCGGTTGTATTGAACATTGCAGCTCTCTGGTACAACAGACTTCCATGCATGCAATGGACCTCCCCTGTCCCTTTCAGCCTCCAAAGAAGGTTTTTTTTTTCATTCAAAGTTTTTGATATTTCTACTATAAATAATTCCTCTCCCCATTTCCCAGTTACAGAGTTACAGATGGAAGGGGGGAAGGGGATTTTAAAAATAATTTTAAAAACCAAACACAGTGTAGATGGGTAGGCGGCACAAAAGAAAAGGATCTGCTTTCTGCACAAAGTTCTAAGAAATTCTGCCAGATGTTCTGAAATGCACCATCCTTTCCTCTTTTTATGTAAAGCATTTGTCATGAGCTAGGCTTGCCATACATCAGGAAAATTCCTGACACATCCTGGTTTTGGGGTGTAAAAATGGCGTCGGGGGATTTTTGCCAAAGGTGGCTAACATAATATTTAAATAATAAAAATTAATAATATACCATGAATTTGGATCAGCTTTCCTTTACCCACCTCGTTTTCTACAGCAACACATACCAGCCTTTATCTACTTGGTGGCAAAACAAAGGCAGGCCTCATCTCAGTCACCCTCTTGGAAGTGGCACCCAATAAATGTCCTGTATTTGCAGAACCCAATCGGTTCTGCAAATCCCACTTCTCAGCTTGCAGCCATTTTGAAATAAGGACCTACATTTTGCCTTCCTTCCCTTGCCTGGGGTAGATAAGGAAGTTTATTGCCACTGTTGCCTTAATTGTGAGATACCACTATCTCAACTCACTGGTTTTCCTGCACTGTTTAGTGTCATTCTACTGAGAGTTACATTCACAAGACAAGACTCAGGCACCACTTCAATCCCACTTAAGCCCTTTTACTACCACTAAAGTGATGGCACTGGGATGAAAAACAACTCTTCTAATGTGGAAGGAAGATGCTTCAAAAAGCCTGTCACTTCAGTCTGTCTTCTTAACTCTCTTTAAACACATTGGACAACGTTTTAAGACAAAGCTGGAGAAATGACTTGCAGCTTCAGTCTCTTCCAAATAAGTTTCATGCCTCAGATACTGCTGGCTACTTGTTCTACAAAGCATGTTCATACACTCCAGTAATAAAATTCTTCTGTTTCTCTGTGAGAAACAGTGGATTCTATCTGATCTGCTTCCCTTTTCTCCTGCTCTTTTGATGTGCTGAGCTTGGCTACTGCCCTTCCCTTTCCTGTTTCTATATTTTTGTGCCTGTTGCTTTTACTTACAAGGGAGTATTATAATCCTTTAGCAATGAGATATGTTAAAGGTGATAGTCAGTTTGGTGCTTTTCTACACATTACCAAGAATGAGGTGGTAGACTGACATGGCAGAATGATGGACGGTACCACTTCAGACTGCAGGTAAAATACTTTTTTTAAAAAATGTGTTTAAACAAACCCTTGCCTCTAGTAAAAATAAAATAAAATTAACCTACCCAGCTCCCTGCTGTACTGATTTGATAGCTCTTTTTCTTTCCTTTTACATGGGGGAACATTCAAAAATATGACTCTCCCACTTGCAGTCCGAAGTGGCACAGCTCCAAATTCTGTTGCTCCACTTTGCTACCTCAAACTACTCTTGGATCTGGCAATGTCCAATTGCCTTTTATATTTAGTTTTGCAATTTATGTAATAGGTTGCTATGCAAAATCAATAAACAAAATTAAGCAAACATTCCTTAGCCTGAGGTATTTGGCCCTGTATCCCTACACTGCTTCCATAGGCAAATAACTGTCATTCCCTCCTTCCCTGGTGTTTTTCTCAAATCAGCAACTTCTTCCTGTAGACAAAGTATGCATTCCTAACACCAGAAACCCTTTTTAGTACATACATACTTTACATCAGTTAGGATATGTACAAATAGTGGAGCATCGCCAAAGGTAATTCAGCAAGAAAGTTGCTTGCTGCACTGAATAGCCAGCCTCCTTACAGGTAAAGAGGTGCAGCCGACAACCCTAGTTCAAACCTAGCCTGGGACAGTTGCGTAGCACTGAAATGCAGGTGGGATGAGGTTGACGGAGTTGCTGCTTTCTTCCCAAGGGAGTGACACATCCTTCAGGCATGGGTTACATTTATTGTTTCTTCCCCTGTCAACTGGATGGTGCATAATGAAGTCTGATGCTCTTGTGTGCTTCCCACACTCCTCTGTAGACCCTCGACTCAGTAACCTAGCAGGTCGCCTGCCACTTAAAACCTAAATATCCCCTGAGCACTTGAGCATTGTAAATGAATTGGGGGATATGATCACTTCTCATCTGGACAAGTGGGCGTGATGTCAAGGATTAAACTGTGGTCAATTACATTACCACACTTTAAGGAAATAAGATGACCAGGCTGCTGATCTCAAAGGTCTCCAATAAATTCCCAAAAACTCCCACTACAGCTTCACTGCATGTCCCTTTACCACATGCCCAGAGGCCATATGTGACCCATCAGGTCTTCTTAGCTGGTCCTTCTTCAAGCTGGTCCTGCTCCATGCCCTCCTTGGGTGCTTTTGCCTGGCTGGAATGTGCCCTTGCACTCTGATAACACTGCTTGCTTCCCTCAGCAGAGGTAGGGGTGTGTGTGTGGCTTTGGCATGGTTGGAATATAACCCACTGTATAAAGGTAAGAATCCATCTCTTCTTTTCAAGTGCCTTTGGCCTCTAGCCTGCAGCCCCTGCCCCCTAAAGCAGGGGTCGGCAAGGTTTACCTCGCCCACGCTGGTTCACTCCAGCGGAGATCCCTCCATGGGCCGGATCGTGCACGCGCACCCACGATTGCCAGCATCCACGCAGACACATCCCTGTGCCACGCTGCACCAATTTAGCACAGCACGTGGGGACTCGCTGAGTGGGCAGCTTGTTTCAGGGGCAGCTCGTGGGCCGGTTAAACAACCCTCATGGGCCACTTGTGGCCCATGGACCTTAGGTTGCCAACCCCTGCCCTAAGGGCTATCCATCACAGAATCTGGCCAATGGGCTGGAAAATGTTCCCCAACCTTTCTTTACATTGTGGACACTCCTCAACTGAAAACAGCTACTACTCCAAATGCAGCTTCACACTACAGAATCTGTAGTTGTTGAGCTTTTTTCAGGGGGAGGACCTTCTCTTCTACGCCCACTTACCCCACTGCTGCAAGGAAATATCAGCTGCCGCCTTACGCAACCAACCTCCGCCCAATTGCCGGGCCACCCACCGCCTCTGTCGTGCAGCCCCAAGCAGCATGCTAGGGAATGGCACCACAACACTAAAAAGGTGCCAGAACACACCAAAGAGGTGCCGGAACTCAGTTCCGGTGAGTTCTGACTGAAGAAAGCCCTACCGCACTCCCACAAAACTTTTGAAAATAAATGTGTGTGAGGTGGGTGGGTGTATTTTCCCCTCCCTGAAATGAACCAGTGGCTCCATTTGTGTGTCATGGTAAACCACAACTAATGGTTTACCATAAAAACACAGTTTGGCTTTCACTTTGCTCCTTCCTTAGTGCAAGCAGGAACAAAACACAATCCCTAGCTTTGTGCTACATCTAAACCAGGGATCTGAAGCCAAGGTTTCCTCTTTGCCTCCCAAATGTGATTTCTTTAGAGTGAAACAAAGCACGTCCCTCAGTCTGGACATAACACTAAGCCAATGTTGTGATTTCTTGCTCCCATTCACGCTAAGGGAGGAGTGAAACAGGTACAATCTCCACATTCACAGTAAACTATTCAAACTATGGTTTACCATGACATATAAACACAGACAAATTCTTGCTTGTGCATGTCATCTGATGCTGCACAAATCAAGTTACTTAAAACTGGTATAAAGGATGAGCATGGTGATAAGACTTTAGCTCTGTTCACAGGCAACAGATAAAGTTGCAGGAATTGCAAGATCTCATGGGAATTGGGGTGCCTTAATTTAATGAACATCCATTAGTTTCTATGGATATGTTACATGTAGAAATAACTGACATCCATTGTTCCCTATGAGGTGGGGTGCCCTGGAATAGCATTACAAAAAAAATAGGGGGAAAGTATTTTTACTCCCAAAGCAGTAGACTTGGGTGAACATGAGTGAGTATTGGGTTACTTATATGCTGTAAGAGGAGGAACCTGGTCCTGGGCTAGGAGACCGCTAAACTTTATGGGGCTATTTATTAATAGTCTAAAAAGTATATCTACATATTACAACACACATACACACCCACATGCGGACTAGCTCATCTTGGAATTTTCAGCAGGACTATAGTGGCCACACCATAGAGTATCCACTACATAAACAAGGGAGCACTTAAGGCTGTCGACAGAGCTTTCATCTGCTGCAAAAAGCTGCTCCACTTCATCCCACTAGCAGCAAGTCATTTTTCAGAAGAAATTAGACCAAGGTGCTGTTGTTATAGCAACAGTCAGAGCCACTTACACAGCTCCCTCCCCCCCCCCCCGATCTCATTCTGACTTCAGTGGGCAGCTATTTCAATTATGTATAGGGAGTGACCAGGGCTGCTGCTGTTTAGCGCTTTTATTGCTCCTTCAAAACAAGCTCAGAGGCTGAATTCTCTTTCGGCTTCACATCTGACCATAAAAGTCAAACAGACTTCATAGTATTTTGTGCCATTTCCGCCCACTCTAAGCTCAGTGGTCAGCAAGACCATAGACAGGGAGGCTCCAATTGTTATCACAGAGACTTTAATCTACTGGGCATATAATGGGCATGCTTCCACCAACTTTGCTGCCTTTAAACCACTTCAGGTTCTTCCAGCCGAAAAAAATCGCAAACAAGTGCTGACAGGGGACCAATAACACAACAGAACATCCATTACTTCACAGTACCAAGGAGCCCATGAATCTGCAGAACTGGAGCTCCCAGGAATCTTCTATAATGGGATTTTTGGTTTGACAACCTGGACAAGGACAGAAATAATCGAGTGCACCGGGATTATGGCATTGTATGTGGTGGTGTAAAAAGGTGCATAGGTTTGATCACTGGTGTGCCTGTATCTTATACGTGAATAAATAAACACATCCATAAATGCTTCCACTAAGACACAGGTTTGAAGAAAGAACAAAGGGTGCTACATTCTTCATCATCCCTTAATTCAAATCTCTATTAAAATTGATGTTTCTTATTCTCTGTGTCATTTCAGTTGAGCTACGCTGTCATTTGTGCTCAAATGAACTTACATTCCTGCAGCGATGATTGAGTATTAGGATCACAGAATTGTGAGTCTGGAATGTGTATTGAGGTCAAATACTTCAACCTCTTCACAGGGGAAATATTCTCCATCTAACACACTCCAAAGAGATTAGGAGGCAGCGTCCAGATTATACTGTTCCACAATCAGAAATAAGGAACAAGGAAGGTGTCTGGACTTTGGGTTGTCTTAACTAACTCCACATTTCACATAGTCAATGAAACGCGATTTGTCCTTAACAAAGGATGAGAAATGCACTGCCGAATGTCAGATTACTGGGCCAGCTTTTGACTTTTCTCAGTCATAATCACATGAATGTGTGATAAAGGGGAAGGGGATGAACTACCCAATTCATATGCTAAACATTTCTTATGTCATATTTTAAAAATGCTTCAGCAAAGCAGAAATTGGCTGCATAAACCTACCTCTAAAAAAACCACAATGTTCCTTAGACTCCATGCCTACAATTGGAAGCAAAAAGCAAGTGACCACAAGGGTGGTAAATTATTTCAGATATTTATGTGCCACCTTTTAGGACAAAGCCCTCTCTAGAGTTTACCAAAATAAGATTTACAACCACAATAAGTCGCAATGAACAAAGTGTGACAAACACATCAATGAAATCCCTTTAAAGTCAGAATAAAATCATTCAGAAAAGGCTTCACAAAGTCTTCAAGGTTTGCATGAAGATTTCCCACGAGGGAGATTGGTAGAGTTTTCACAAAAGAGGGTTCCAAAGATATGGGGTCACCCATGAAAAGTCCTTCTCCATGGTATCTGCCCATCTTATTTCTGCTTGTAGTGGGTCAGAGAGTAAGCCCCCTGAAGTCAATAGCAGGTCTTGGGTGGGTTCATTTTGGTGAACGCAGTTCTTCAAATAATTTGGTCCCAGACCATTTAGGGTTTTAAAAGTAAACACCAGCACTTTGAACTGAGCCTGGAAATGAACTGATAAACAAAGAAGCTGATAAAATTTGTGCTATATTTGCCAACCCTCTGGCCCTATTAGTAGATGCATTTTTACCAGCTGTAGTTTTCAAAAGATCTTTAAAATGTAGCCCCGTGTATATCGTATCATAAAGTCAAAAGTACAAAACATACTTAGCATTACATTAGCATCCATACAAGTGGGAGCTCCACGTAATGTTGCACCGTGGATGCTCCCTGCCCTCTTCCACAATGCTCCATTTTACCTCTCCATTTTACCCCTCTGTTCTTCAAGTGCTTTTGTATGGCTGGAACTTCCTTGAACTGCAATAATGCCTCTTGCTTGCCTGGATGAAGGCATGTTGTGATGGGGTGCAGAAACCTATCACTTTTGCACAGTTGAAATGTTGAAGCTGAGACTTATTATGATATGGGTGTGAATTCTGTGGACAATATTTGACTATATATGCGTCAGCATCCCATAACAGTGCTGGTGTTTTCCATCAGTATTAAAGGGTGGTATTTTCATTTCTTCATTTTTGGTCTACTTAACATGCGGGAAAGCAGCAAACATTAATGTAAACACACAAAATAATAGGTTCTGAAGCAGAGACCAAGAATACAGAGTCCCTTGGGAATGTTTGCAGCAATTACAGGCACAGGTCTAATTAATTTTTTCAATACTAAATTATCTGCAAACTCAACTGGACCCCAGTGTAATGATTATGTCAGGGAAGAAATTTTGTCATTGGTCTCAGAGAGCTCTGCCCACTTCCTGTCTTTGACTTCAGACTGAAATGCTGCCTTGCTCTTTATTTACACTCAGTTTCCATAGTCACGTCACTTAAAGAAGCAATTTCCCTGCTCATCCTATTAAAATATACTTCTGTTCATAGAGGTGTCTTCATTATGGATGCCCAAAGTTTATATCTAGAATATTTAGATAGTGATTATTTCACAAAAATAGATGGGGACTTGGCAGTTTATGATCCTCTCTACAATTCCTTGGCAGTAAATTCCATTTACAATAACAATACTTACTTTTAACTAAATGGGTTTCAAGATTACAAGGTAAACTTTGCATACTTTGAACAGCTGCTGGATTTATATATATGCCACATAATTAAGTGGCTCTTTATTTATGTGAGAGCTCAAGCTGTACATGGACTTCACTTTACCCCAGTGAAGAGTTGCCCCTGTACTTCATATGAATGTAGAAGCAGGGGTATAGAGTCTCCTATCACTGCCCAGGGCAGCCCACCCATGCTACACCATTGCCTAGAAGATATTTAGGGGTTGCAGGGGAAGGATAGGGGGAAAACATTCCATTGTGCAGGCAGAAATCCTTGCGCTGACAAAATGTTCACATAGCGCTACATTGGATTCAACCTGGTATCTCCCTGAGTATCATATTTTTCACACCTAAAAAATGTTATGCAGCAACCTTGAGGGAACACATGCAGATCGTACACCAAAAAGCAGCAAAAAGGGGCAGTAAGGCCTGCTTATTGACTGGGGAATTGTCCATAGAGGCCCTTAGAAAGATGCTAACAGCTAACATGCTGGCCACTGTGGAAGTGAACAGCAGCAGTTGGTAGGGTGAGGTCAGTGTGATGCATAACACAGGCAGTGCCAATCCAGTGCTCTTGCTGGTGCAATTGCACCATGCAGACCTTACTACCTCCTCACTCCTCTCCCTCTCCATCCTGGCTTGCAGGAGTGACACAAGTGACCAGAGGTCAGGTGAATGCCACTGCCTACCTGACCACCTGCTACAGGAAGGGAAATAATTTCTAATTCTTTTGAACAATAAAAAGAACCAGTGTTAACAAAAGAAAGTCTGAATCAACAGCAATGGAAAATGTATTGTTTTTTAAACAAACCCCCAAAACTGGATTGGTTGAAGGGAACCTAAAACCCTTCATGTTGTTGGATTACAACTACCATCAACTCTGAATGTTGGCCATACACTTTGGAGCTGATGGGATTTGGAATCCAACAACATCTGAAGATTAACCACTGCTGCCCTGAACTTCAAGGTATCTCCTTATAATTAATGAATCTAAGAATATTCCTGCTTACCTACAGCATGCATGTCTCCAAATTATACCAGTGACTAATACACATCTACCTTGTCTACACTTTATATAAAAACTACTGCATCTGATATTTACTTTGAGAAGAAGGTATTTTAAAACTGAAGCAAATGGATAAAAATGGACATAAAAGAGCCTTTAGGTTTATTACTAGTTGCTATCATAAATGACACCCCCTTTTTATTTCTTTTATTGATTTAAAACATTGGTTACAGGTGATCCCAGTGCAGGGTGCAAAATTTAAAGCAAAACAATTGAATAAAGCACAGTTAAGAATACACACTAACCCATTTGAACCACCTGGAGAATTTGCACAATAATATCCCTCATTTATAGAAGCTAGTTCTATATCCAGCACTCTGTACGTATTCAAGAGGCTAACGAAGTTTTACATCCCATCCCATAACAGCCTTGTGCTTTTTGACAATCTTAAGAGTGTTTTCTATTTTTTTGTTTTTATTTTGCTTAAAAAGAGCAAAACAATAACAACCTCACAATGGTGTTTTCTATAGCTAGATCTTCACTGGGTAAACAAGATCCAAGGCAAAGTCACTGTGAGAGTTCAGCAGCTTACCACTAAAAGCTCCTAAAAGTACAGAGCTTTGTATGTTGTTTTCAGGTGTGTTGCGGAAATGTACCACAGCACATCCACAAAGTGGGCTCCTGTTAATCCTTACTCTCATTAATGGACTTTCATTTGTATCTTTTCATCCTGTTGTGGTAAAAAAAAAAAAATACATACTGCTCGGAATAAGTTTTGTCTGTCCAGAGACAAAAGATTTTAGGATTATATTTATGTTGGCAATTAGGTCTTTTTCACTCAAAAACTCTTGTCTTGCTGCATGCAACAGCCATGTTACTCCCCTCTCCCACATCACATCTTGACCACTATCTTAAATTAGCTTCTTCAGGGGTTTGGAAGCACCTCAAAACGCCTGTGTAAACTGAAAATCTACCTACAGAAGTACACCCACATTCCCAAGGTAGAAGCCCTGCATTAGCTTTCCGTATTCTCTCATGTCATAAAGGAGAGCAGCGGTGAGTCTCACCCCTTTCCCAGGTCACAGTTCCCATTGCCCTTCATGATTTGGAGCACAAATTGTAGTCCAACTGGAAGGTGCCAAGTTGGTGGTGGCTACTGTAACTCATGGAGGGCAATGGAGACTGCAACACAGAGGCAGAGCTGGTATGTTCTTCATCACCATGTGAGGCCTTTGGAATGCCTGAAGCAGGCACAGGCAAACTCCAGCCCTCCAGATGTTTGGGACTACAACTCCCATCATCCCTAGCTAACAGGACCAGTGGTCAGGGATGATGGGAATTGTAGTCCCAAACATCTGGAGGGCCAGAGTTTGCCTATGCCTGGCCTAAACAGAGCTAGAGTTCTATAAAACTGCCACAAGCACCTATTGGCTAGGACCTGCAACCTCATTTCTTTGGCCCAAACACATACTGCTTTGGATAAGCTTTGAAATCAATTTTTGAAGACATGTACTTTAGTATGTTTGGTACACAGAAGTACATCACTTGTTGGCAAGTTAGTTTCTCTCTTTCCTCTTTACCTTTGAGGGACGAAAACACGCTTCATCATGGCAAACCAGAGTTATCTTTGTCTACTGCTGTAAGGGACAGTGATTAATAGAAGATCAGTCTGTTCACAGTAGCAAAGACGTGCGCTTCTCAACAGCTTCCTTTCTTACAGCTCTAGAGATGGCCAGTCATATGGAGACAAACACTACAATTCCCTGTGCACAGGTGGCAATTCCATGCATTTAAGAGCCCCCTTCTATGAGTGGTCTTCAGATCATGGCTTGAGTAATGTTTTGATTGAATAACTGCAAAGGAGCTGCATCTCTGCAGAACTAAGTAATGCCTGAGCAGGGTTTAAGACTGTAATTATGACCACAGCATCTGCCATTCCGGAAATCTTTCTTATTTTCTTTCAGGGCTAAAGAAGAAAAGAATGAATGGTGTAATACTCGAGCTTTGGTTGGTGGGTTTAGGGGCAAAGTATGTTTTTATCATTGATTTTCCATTGCTATTGTGAACGCCTTCATGTTTCTGCCTTCTTAGCAGTGTGCAGCTTAGTTTACTTGCTTGAATAATCTGTAACAATTTGCAGTATAGAGAGGTCTTACCAGTGAGCACCTGCTCTCTGCTTCTGGAAACTAAAGCATAAGTGGATCTGTGGATAATTCTGCCGGCGACTGAGGACTGGACTTGACGGTCTGCTAACTTCATGTCTTCTATAGGAGGTGGGGAAACTACTTTGTCCTTAGATCCATTTTTAAAACCAGTGGTTAGCTCCCGTCATGGAAAAGGTACTTTACATACACCCAAAAGAAGCTCTGCCATTAGTGCCAGATTTTGTTGGAAAAAAGGAAAAAAAGATACCAATTCTAGTCTCTTTCATCCAAGACAGCCACAGGTGTCACTTGGTTGCCAAATGCCTGCCTGAGGCTCTTCTGACTTTTGCTTCGTTAAGACATGGGCAGCAGGCTTCATAGAACTTTTGCAGCACATATATTAGGTTTGGTTCCCTCCTCCCCAACTTCTTGTATTGTTTTTAAGTTTTAAGGTTATCATATCATTACTGAGGGCTCATCCACATTTACATTTCTTCCACTGCTTCCCCCAGGGGAAACCTGCTCCTTACCTTGAAACTGGAGGAAATGTCAATTGGGTTTTTCACAGATTGACATTTGTACCAATACAGCTGTAAAGAGTGGATTTTCCTGAGGAAGTGAAACAGAAAACCACTCGAACCTGTTTCTATTTTTTAAAAAATAATATTTATTAACATTTTAAAGACTGCAAGAGAAAAGCAAAGGATTAAACAAAACAATACAATACAATACAAAAACAAAAACACCACACAACACCAACCCCCAAACATTAAATTAACAAAACCAAACAAACACAATTTAAAACACATCTAGTAAGTTCAATATCTTAACTTTCATTTACTTGTTTCAACGACCTCCTCACACCTCCCTTTTTGTATTCCACTTTAATTAACTGTTTCAGCAATTCCTTTCCATCTTCCTCTGTTTTCTGTCCTGTAATTTATCTTAATATATTCTAACATTATTTTTCTATTTAATATATAATTGTCTTAACATATTTTAACTTTATTTTCCCTTTAATACTCTAATAAACTATTTGTACTTAATTCCTTGTAACATTTCTACTAAAGCCTTATAGCTCCTTTCCAACATTTTTCTAACACTCATTAATTTTACAATATTTTTATAAATAGTCTTTAAACTTTTTCCAATCTTCTTCCACCGACTCTTCTCCCTGGTCCCAGATTCTGCCAGTCATATCCGCCAATTCCCTATAGTCCATCAACCTGGTGATCTTCTGTCCAATGCTCTTAACTCTTTTCCAAGTCCCTTCTGCGAGTCTTCTTCATATTTATACATGAACTTTACTTTGTCTTCCACTGATCTTATTTTCATTTTCCTTCCTTTGAGGCTAAAGAGTAGATCTCGGGGAAACTCCCACCTAAAAATGATTTTATTCCTTCTCGACAGGGCAACCAAATCTCCGTAGTTAAATCTATGATCCGAAAGGTATTTCAGGACGTCTTTCAAAATTCCCATTCTTGACTGTTGTTCTTCTAAGTTCCTCTGGTATTTCCAACAGTCTCTTATTTTGTTCTTCTCTCTTTTCCCTCCTCTTCCAAGTCCAAGAGCCCTCACAGTTTTAATCTCTTCTTGACCCAAGTCCCGGTCCCAAAAGTAATCAAATTCCTGTGTAAGGAAATCTATCAAACTTTCCTTCTCCAGTTCAGGTAGGGCTCTGATCCTCGAAATCTGATTTTCTTTCAATTCAATCATAGTAGGCATCAACTTTTGGTCATCAAATTGAATCTGTAAGGCTGGGACTCTCTCTCTCTCCAATTGTGTTACTTTAAGTTCAACGGCAATAACTTTCTCCCTAGCCTTCTCCGCAGTTTGCCATGTCAAAGTAGATTCCTGTGTCAGTTTCTGAATAGTTTCTATATTGGTGTTCACTTTTTGTCCCAAATTGTCAATTTTGGTAGTTACCACATCCACCTTTTTGTGAAGGTGTTCCAGTGAGTCACTTATCTTACATAATACAACCACTAAGGCCTCTTCTGTCAACATTCTTAACCGATTCAAGGTCCCCAGAATCTCACAGGTTTTTATTTTGCAGCTGGAAATTCCCCCAAGCTCAACTCTTGTGACAGTTTCAAAAGCTTCCTCTAGAGGGAAACAGTTCCTCTAGAGGGAAACAGTTTCTATTTGTATTAGTCCTTTTAAACTCAATTCAAACAATAAAGTTAGTTTCAATTTTCTGTTACTTTTACTCCTTTTTAAATGCAGACGGAGACCATGGAAACAATGTATTCCTCTTATTTAACTAACTGTCAGTGAATGTTCTAATCACGGTCAGTCCTGTTGGCAGCCCGTTTCCAGGATTGGAGTGGTGGTATATTAACTCTGTTCGCTCTCTCCTGCAGGTATACTCAGTCCAAAACTTTCCCCCCTCTTCTCATGCCACCAAGGGGGTTTTAGTATTTTTTACTGATGGAAATTTAGTCCTTTACAATAGGCTTTCCGAGACTTCAGCTTGTATCCTCATTGCTTCAATCTATTTACAAAAGGGGAAGGTGGACTTCCTGTTTTAGACCTCCCCGTTTCGGCACCAAATTAAGATGTTTAAAAATCCAATTCTCCGCTCTACTCACGGGTAGTTGCTTTAAGATCAAATTGTCCACAGGAAAAAGTCAGCGCTCTCCGGCAACAGCTATGCGGCTTCGCTCCATGGAAGAAGCAGTCAATTCGAAGCACCGCGCCGCTCACCCCACATCGCTCTGGATCCCCGAAACCTGGTTTCCCCACGAGTAGGGGAGGCGCAAAAGGTGCCAGCCGAATCCCACGTTCACAGGCTTCACCCGCCTGTGATTTCTAGTGGGTCTCCGCCTTCGCTGTGGCGGCCAGACCCGGATTCCTACGAAGCAAATTCTTCCCGATCAGAGGAATTCCGCCATTACCGGAGGCGCTAACCTGGAAGTCTCCACTCGAACCTGTTTCTAGAAAGCACAGGACAAGTGGAAAACCAGTCGGATCCATGCTTTTTCTATGCACAAGACAAGTGAAGTGGGGACGAGCCTTGAATTTGCTGCTGTTGCTCTGAGGATGATTTCAATGTTTTGTAAATATGTTTTTAAAAAAATGATGTAAGCCACTTTGTGGAAAGTCTTACACCCTTGCACTTTAGCAGAATCCAGAGACGGCTTTCAAAAATTCCACAGTATTTGATTTATGAGATTCCTCCAATGGAAGCCTGAAAACACTCCAAAGTGCTAATTTGTTTCAGCAGTAGCTTGCATTCATGGAAAGGGAATCAAGCCCATAAGACTACTACTGAAATTAGGACAATGAGAGCAGCATCTGCAGTTGCTAACATCAAAACTACTGTGACTGTTGAATGCAAACAACTTATTTTGTGCTACAAAGGCCACTGGCTGCTTGGTCTTCCAAGTGCCGTTTTAGAGCAAGCCCCAGTGAAGCAAATAAGCTGACAAAGCATGTCGAGGATCACAGCCAACAGGCTTTGAAAGAGATGGGGATGCCAAGAGGAAGGGCTTCTGTTTGACATTTTTTCCTGAGGGTATAACAGAAGCTGTGTGCTCCGAGGAGGATAGCTTCAAGAACATGGACCAGAAGGTCAAACTACACCACAGGGAAAAAAAGGCATAAACACAGGAGTGGAAGAGACAAGCATATGGAATATCTCATCTGGTATACTGCCACACCACATAACAATAGATCTGGGTCTAAGTATTCCATATGTACAAAAAAAAAACAACTGGAGGGAAAGGACAGCATGACTGCACCATCATCAAATATATACCGTAATAGCTTAAATCTCAAGATCATAGAATCGGTTCCTTTAAGGTGGAAGGTTATGAGCCACAGTTCTAAATTTCTTACAGTGCCTCCCTTTATCCCTCATTTTATCATCACAACAACACTGTGAAGTTGGTTAGACTCAGACATAACAAGTTGGCCAAGGTCGTAACTTTTTATTATGGGAGAAGTCTCCCTGCAACTCTGGAAAAGTGGCTTGTCTTGCCTTTAGAGCAGCAATTTTAAGGAGGAAAGTTTGTGGGGATGAGAAGTTACATTATTTTGGGGAGCAAAATCTTATCCGACTGCCTGTGTAACATTTTATGCATTTTAGTTTGTTTCGTAATAGCTTTAGCTGCACAAATAAATAATATTTGTATTTGTGTGGCACAGCAGGTCACTACTCCTCATTCTTTTCACACATGCATGCTTCTGTTCCCCCATGATTCACCCGTGAAAACAGCAGGGCTGGTATACCACCCCAAATTTTAGCATTTTATGCCCACGGTTAAGGTTAAGGGGTCCGCAAAGGCATTTTTTTTCTAGAATCAAAAATCGCCGAAAGGAGCACTAAGCATGCACTATATTCCATCAGTTTTCTGAAGTGGCTTCTACATTGTATGGAAGCTCAAACATAATGTGGAAATTAACAGTTAGGGAAACATGTGAATGTAGCCCCAGATAGCACTATTGCACACCTATAAACCACAGAACATTGCATTTACTGGTTTGCAGAAGGAGCGAAGCAGAATGTTGTCCCTTTCTTATTCAGTATTGTACTGGCTTTGCAGTATATTCAGAGAATCCAAATTATACAATTGATGTGGCACCACAAGTTGACAAACTTCTAACGCAGGAACCTGGAGCCCTGAATATGGAGCCAAGTTAGCATTGCTAATGTAAATTTTAATTTTTCTCATTCAAACATTTGACCTCTTTCCACTAGCATCAAGGATGCACACCTCTTATCAACTATTGCGAAGTCTAATATCCTTACTTTTCTTTAGAACAAAAGCTAAAAACACATTTTGCTGACAAAGGGAAATGCAAAAGAAATGTTAATAAAAACACTACCCTAGCAGAATTTCCATAACCTAGAAAAATGAGTTTGCCCACTGGAGGGCTCTAATATTGTTTCAACTACCATAGAAACACATCAAAATGTTGAAACGGAAATTATTTCAATGTATGGGAATAGAGCATTCAAATATGTACAATATACCAAACTCCATGGATATGCATACATTTTAATGGAGGTCAGAAGTAATCTAACTGTGTTTTGCACTTCTAATACAAAAGAATGGTTTCTCTCTTTCTTTCCAGTTCTTATGAATAACCTAATTAAGCATCCACCTGTTAACTTTTCTTTTGCACATTATCATAGAATGTTCACACCAGTGTAAAAGAAACTAAAATAAATTATTTGTAATATTTATGCAGCAGTACACAATTTTAATTTGGGGCTTAGGTCTACTGTTTCATTTTTCAGAGCTGCTAGGTGTTCATGAACCTGGTGGCTCATCTCTGTTTATATGGCTGACAGAGTTGCTCAAGACTGGCTTGTGAACCACATGGCTAGACTTCCCCCTGCAGTGAGGACATGCAGGAAAATATCTGCCTTTCCCCAGGACACTTTCCTAAAGCCCTAAAGCACCCTTTCTCAACCTGTGGATCCCCAGACATTGTTGAACTACAACTCCCATCACCCCTCGATAGCAAGGCCAAAGTTCAGGGATGATGGGAGTTGTAGTCCAACAACATCTGGGGACCCACAGGTTGAGAAGCACTGCAAGAATACAATACACTCACAAATAAAACCAGGACTACCTTTAGATCACAAAATGGGCTCCTCAATCAAACTTGCATGTGAATAATCATAATCACAGCATTCCATTCCAGGCACATGAAACCAGTCGCAAGGCCTAAATTCAGGAATATAGGAAGCTGCCTTATACCAAGTGCGGTCCATTTGTCCATTCAGCTCAATATTGTCTACATCAGTATTTCCCAAACTTGAGTCTCCAGCTGTTTTTGGACTACAGTTCCCATCATCACTGACCACTGGTCTTGCTAGCTAGGGAGGATAGGAGCTTGGGAAACACTGGTCTACACTGACTGACCGTGGCTCTCCAGGGTTTCAGACAGGGATCTGTGTGGAGATACTGCCAGGGATCTTTTGCATGCAAAGCAAATGCTCAACCACAGAGCTAAGGCCCTTTCCCCTGTTCATGCAACTTTTTCCTTAACAGCCACCTTGGGAAGGGAGGGTGGACTAAGTGAGTAAACACTCCAACCCTCGCCCCTTGACATGATCTGTCCACAAGTTTTGTTGTTGCTCCAGCATTTTCTGAGGGAGACAGAGGTACAGCTCCCAGAGGCTTCCAGGGTGGGCCCCGGCTTATTCCAAACAGCATATAGCATCAGGATACAATTATTCAAATAATTCCTGTGCCTTAAGGCTTGACAGGAAACACTTCCCTCTCCCAGTACCATGCACTTGCTGTCCCCAAATCCTGCCACTGGTGCCTCAGTAACAGCATGAAATGTAACCTAGGGCAAAGTAACACCTTCTCTGGGAGAAAAGGCTTGTTTCATCTTCCATTTGCCAGAACAGGCAGTGGACTGGGGTGAAACAAGTGGGATACAAGTTCACAAATTCGTGAAAGAAGGATCTTAACATGTCAGGACTTTGCTGCAGGAAAATGCCCTTGCCTGTTCGTTTTTCAGAGTGTCACATGAGCGTTCATGCAGTTCAGTGGATAAGTGTTGATTCCTTTACAATACGGAGTGTGCTGATTCTTTTCAATAGAACCATGTAAAAATATTTTAAACAGTTCCAGAAACTGCACCAGGCATGATGCAGCAGAGTGGAATTCAGACTTCTCTAAACTTTGCAATGCAGTTCCTCAGTGGATCCTGGAGGGTATTCTGCAGCTTCGGATGGTGCCTCCCATTGGCTCAATGGGCAGGGTCTAAACCAGGGGTCAGCAAACTTTTTCAGCAGGGGGCTGGTCCACTGTCCCTCAGACCTTGTGGGGAGCCGAACTATATTTTTTTGGGGTGGGGGGAATGACCGAATTCCTATGCCCCACAAATAACCAGAGATGCATTTTAAATAAAAGAACACATTCTACTCATGTAAAAACATGCTGATTCCTGGACCATCCGAGGGCCGGATTTAGAAGGCGACTGGGCCAGATCTGGGCCCCGGGCCTTAGTTTGCCTACCCCTGGTCTAAACCTTCTGACCACCTCCCCCAGGGCAAAGGGCCATCCTGTCTGCCCAGATCAACCTTGCCTCTTGTTACCTCTTTCATCTACCTTTCAAGCCTGACCTTTCCCCACTTTTCTTCCAAAAGGCAGCCAAGGAGGGACAATCTTGCTCCTGGGTGAGGTGGTCTGAATGTTTAGACCTTGCCTGTTGAGCAAGTGGGAGGTGCCATCCCCAGCTGCAATATGGCCTCCAGCAAGCGCTAAGAATAGGAATTCATGGTAAGTGTTTCCACTTGTTCTATAACCAAAAAATGCATATTTTAGTGAAAAAGGCATTCTATTAGGGAAAATTGCCTGCAAAAACATGAACATTAGTCAAAACTGCATACAAAAATAGAGAACTAAAATGCTAATGAATTTTCATGAGGATTTTTAAAAATAAGAATTTGCAAGTTGCTGCAGAAATCATAAAAGCATAGAATTGTAAGTTGGATAAATAAGGAAGTGGGAGAACCATCCATAATTTCAACCGTTCTGAAGTTATCATAGGCCATATATACCCTTTACTAAATGCAATGCAGCTTATTTTAAGAATATCCAAAATGTGAAATCTCCTTTACATTCGGTGTCTGGCATTCTCCTAGATTAAAATAAATTTCACTTGTGTATATGGCCTTAAACTGCCTTCCTATTTTTTTCAGGACTGGGGGAAGGGGAGAGGAAGAGAAATCTGGGTATGAAATCATTTCACAACAAACCAAATTTTATAACCTTCCTGAAAGATTAAAGGAAATTTATTAGAAAGTTGGACGTGCTAGTTGGTGCTGCTTTGAGAAACCCAACATGACATTCTTCAGGGTTTTCCTTTTAATTTAAAGTACTATATCAGGCTGATATAGGAAACATTAAGGCCTTTTGGCTTCTTGCCTGAGCAAATAATTATTTCTGCTGCTTAGGAAAAACACCTCCTCTCGCTCCACTTGGTAGCAAAGGGAGATATCAAGGATCTCACTTAAAAACATCCAGGCTGCTCTTTTGGAGCCCTTCATCCAGTACATGCTAACACCGTTCTGCTGGGAGATTGCTATTCTAACATAATGAGATATTAATGAGCTTTGCACATGTTCCAACCCGCAACAGCCTCCCCCCCTCTTTCCCACAAAACTAGAGATTCTCGTCCTGTTTTTTTCTGACACTGCAGTTGTGCTTCTCTCCCCTTTCTCTCCCCATCCCCGTTCTCCGCCCTCCCTGCCTCCCAGCACTGCTGCACAGTTTGCCTTAAGCTGCCAGCCCTAAACAGCACCAAATGGGCTGGCACCGTCTTGTTTCCTGGCCTAATGGATGCTTGTTTAAACACTGGGGCTGTTTGCATTGCTGCAGCTCACTGCATGTTAAACACAGTCCTCTGAAACCCTACGCCAATCCAATAAAGGTATCAGCAGTACAGCGTGGGGAGGCAATTACTATAAGGTCCCAAGCGAGCCTTCTAAGCTCTAGGAAGGAAAATTTGATCGAACAACTAAAAGGAAAATCTGATTCGGCTCAGCATCACGTGGAAGACGCAAGGCTTAACTGCAGCCAGGTCTGTGGAGGGCAGAGAGAAATCAATGGAAGAGCTAGTGAGAGCAAATGCACATTGTTAAGAGGGGCTTTAAGCATTTGCCTGTTAGAAATGCCATCTGCTGCATATACCAAGAGATCGGCTGCCTTCTCTCTCTTCCCTTTGAAATCCTAAAAGATGCGGAGGCTTTTATTTTTTAAAATTTTTATACCGTGCAGCTTCCCCTGCAGGCCTCTCATCAATCTTTAAAACAATTCTCTTCTGATAAAGGTCCCTTTTCCAGTGCAATATCATTGTAATATCAAAGGGGTGAGGTAAAGAGATGAAAACCAGAATGACAAAGGACTCGTTATAGATATAGATATATATATCTATATCTCCACCGGCCTATTTTTCAAAGACTCTCCCCTAATGATAGTCAATATTTGAAGGAATCAGCTCTCCACCTTTGCAGGGCCAGAAATCCAGGAAGGGGGAGAAAAAGCTGCATATCAATTCATTTTAGCTGAGAAACAAAGACATTTCCAATGCGGGAGGGGGGACCCCACTTCCGCGGAAACTGTTGCTTCTTAGTTCCGACTTACTTTAACAGCTTCTAAACCAGGGCTTGCTCCAAAGGGCACCTTTGCTGATGAGATGGAAAGTTTCCCCAAGTGCCTGTCATGGATACATTCATTATGAAGGATTTAGGAGCATAAGACATGCCACACAGAACCAAACCAACAGTCCATCTAATTTGATTTCCTGCCTCCAGCAATAGATCCCTCCACCAATACTGGCAAGGAAAAGGCAAAATCCCCTCGCCTGCTTCAAATGCAGCCAGCTGGTTTTTACTGTGTTGGTTGATTTCTGCTTTCAAACTGCAGTAGTGATTCGTGGATGTGCCTTATCTGGCAATGGCAGTTCATTTTTGCCCTGGGAAATTGGCAGACCTTTGTGCTGACCAGCAGCAGCCTGGCTAGCGGGTTCAAACTTTGACTCAAACCAAGTGAAGTACCTCTCACAGCATCGTAAATCCAGTGTGATCCAGAGCAGAGGATGATGCCAAGGAACTATTGAACTCAAGCATGGGGCAGCTTTCTGGATTGAAGGAAGCAGCCCTTTCTGAAAATATTGCTAAGAAGTGCATATATTTTCAGGAGTCTGAATCCCTGGTAAAGTAACAGGAAAAAGCCTGCCTGAAAGTCATACCTAACTTTATATCTTAGGCTCACTCAACTTCTAAAGTTTAGCACTTTAAAAAGAGGATTAAAATAATATACAATGGAACATGATGTTCTTGGGATGCTACTGCTGCAAAGGAGATGGAGAAGCAGCTGAGATGTATTGGAGAGTGAACAGAGAGAAAATGTATCTGTGTCCCACAAGAAAAGTATACAGCAGATGGGACAGAAAAAACTTCTGCTTAAGTACTAACAAGAGGAGAAAGACAAGAAAACAAAATGAAATATCAATGTCAGATCAAAGCAAAGGCCTGGAACACAGAGGCCCAACTCTGCAAGGGGTTAGATTTTCCAACACAGATTTGCTTGTCCATCCATGCTGATGAAAGTGTGCTGAATTTCCTCCCACACATCATGCATTCTAATATAAAGGCTGGGGAAATAGGGGACTTATTAAGCATTAACACATTAACCACTCAATGCATTGGTGATCTGTAGCAGTAATCCTTGGCAGGCAACTCTGATTAGGGAAGGTGCTCCCTTGAGCTACAGTCTCATGGCCGGAGTAATTTCTTAAGGAATAGTTCATCTTCCCTGCTTTTCCTTCATGATTCTCACTGTGCAACCTGTGTACATGGGAAATACACATTTTCCTATTTTACAACATGTATACATCATAAAACATGCACATGAACAGGTGTAATTCCCAAGGAATAAAAGTATCATATGGATGTTTGAAGTCAAGTAAGGTGGATGATATTCTCCCACCTATTTAATTTTGCTGACAGGGTAC